>NC_060120.1:647526179-648151179 GCF_021461395.2 Schistocerca americana | reverse complement strand
GTGTCTGGCGGTGACACCACAGTTACACTCAGAGGAAGCAATTCGTAGTACACCACACCGGCGCTGTTTAACCAGATGTGTAACATTATCTTTTCTGGATGCACACTCGTGTTTGAACGGGGAATTGCTGCTTTGTTTGGGCTCAACCATTCCTTTCTTTTCGTTACGTTAGCATAAAGTCACCATTTCTTGTCACTGTTAATGATACAGGGTAGGGGTTGTAGGTGTTGTTCACGCGCCAAGCGATGACAAGCAAATAGAGATGTACACACGGTCTCCCGCTGATTTTTCTAACTTTGGCTTGGAGCATATGGTACCCTCACACCCGATTTTTGAACCTTCCCCATGGCATGAAAATGCCGCATGATGGTGGAATGATCAAAGTTCATCACATTTGTAGTTCTCGAGTCCACTGACATGGATGACTGTGGATTAATGTGTTTAAACGATCTCCATCAAACCCCAAAGGTCTTTCTGAACGTGGAGAGTCACTAATGAAGAGACGATCCTCCATAAAACGAGAAAACCATTTTCTGGCCGTTCTCTGTCCAATAGCATTATTCCCACATACGGCGCATATCTTTCTGGTTGCCATTGCTGGTGTCACTCTTCTATTTAACTCAAACAGAAGATTATGTTGGAAATGTTCCCATTTCTCCTCTTGATACTGTATTTTCTAGCGTCCATATCTCCACTCACTATCGCCAAATGACAAAATGACAATATGTAAACTTAAATAGCTAACAGTGTCTGCCCCTGGTAGCTGAGTGGTCCGCGCGACAGAAGATTTTCTCCGCTCAGAGACTGGGTGTTGTGTTGTCCTTATCGTCATCGTTTCATCTCCATCGACACGCAAGTCGTCGAAGTGGCGTGAACTCGAAAGACGTGCACCAGGCGAATGGTGTACCCGACGGGAGGCCCTAGCCACAGGACATTTCCAATAGCTAACAGTGAACTACAAATAAAAAATGACAGTCGATAAGTAGCCCTTAGCAAATCGAATACCAAAAGGCAATACAAAATGCTAAATCTCATGTGGTTTACTGTTTGGAGCAAATATTTTCATCTAACGCGATATCAGAGGTTGTTATACAGGGTGAACATTAATAAAAGCGACAAACTGCAGGGACGGATCCCTAAGTGGAAATAGAGGAAAAAAGGTTATATAAAAATGCTTCGCGCTGACGAATGAAAGACCCTCTGACCATGTGTCCAACGTTATTTGTGTGTTGCAGGCTGTGTGATTGATGCAGCATACTGTAAGGATCAAAATCGTCCGGTATTCATGTCGGGAACAATCCGAGGTGATGTTTGTGTACGACGAAGCAGATGGAAACGGTCGAGAAGCAGACGGCTATACTAAAATAAGTGCCCTCACACGCACCAACCACATCACACAATATTTCAAGCCTTTTTTGGACGTTTGGGTGATCGTGGGTCCTTTCAGACAGACGAACGTGCAGTGAGGCGGCGAACTATGGGTACACCAGATTTGGAGGACTAGGTTCTACAGGATATTGAGAGAACCGGCAACTATACGATGCATATAAGTAAATGTATGAGGAGAACCCATTCTCTGAAGAAACTCTTGAACTTGCAAGTACACTTACCGACCAGCTAATCGAGAAGCGCCGAGAAGAATGGCAACATCTAATTAAAAGTGTAGACATGAAACATTCTAGCCGGCTTGCCTGGAAGACAATTAAGAAGCTAAATAATGACCCTAAGCAGCAAACGGAAGCACCAAGAGAAACAGCCAACCAAATAGCGCACCAACTCGTTCTTAATGGGAAAACGAAGACTCCAGCAAAAACCATCCCAATAAGAAGTGGCGAAAGTGACACGAGCTACTACAGCCGTCCATTTACCATCGAAGAGCTAGAGTCCGCACTTAAATCTCTGAAACCTGGCAAAGCAGCAGGGCTAGACGACCTTAGGAATGAACAGATCCTTAAATATGGCGAGTACACGAAAAACTGGCTGCTCCTACTTTTCAATACCTGTATCCGGCTAAACAACATGCCGAAAATCTGGAGAAAGGGCAAGGTCATAGCCATTCCAAAACCCGGCAAAACATTGGACGAGGCAAAAAATTTCAGACCGGTAACATTACTTTGCTGCTTGTTCAAGGTGTTCTAGCGCATGCTGCTGAATCGACTTGTGCCTAATATTGATCATCAGATAATTCCGGCCGGCCGCCGTGGTCTCGCGGTTCTAGGCGCGCAGTCCGGAACCGTGCGACTGCTACGGTCGCAGGTTCGAATCCTGCCTCGGGCATGGATGTGTGTGATGTCCTTAGGTTAGTTAGGTTTAAGTTGTTCTAAGTTCTAGTCGACTGATAACCACAGCAGTTGAGTCCCATAGTGCTCAGAGCCATTTGAGCCAGATAATTCCGGAACAGGCGGGGTTTCGCCCTGGGAAACTTGCACTGGGCAGGTCTTGAATCTTACCCAGTTCATAGAGCATGGGTACGAGAACCGTCTAATTACTGCAGCCATACTTGTCGACCTCTCATCCGCATTGACACTGTAAATCACAAACTGCTGCTCACTAAAATATACGCTATGGCTAATGATTTCGGGCGGATACAAATTATATCAACTCTTCTCAGCAACAGACGGTTCATCGTAAACCTAGGAGGGAAGCGAAGCCGATGGCGTATACAGAAAAATGGACTACCCCAAGGCAGTGTCCTCGCACCCACTCTTTTCAACATATATGTGAATGATCAACCAGTTGCTCCAGGGACTAGGAGCTTTGCTTACGCGGACGATCTTGCAATAGCCGTGCAGGGTCGGAACTTTAACGACATAGAAATTAGCCTTACGAATGCCCTCAACGGTCTAACGCCATACTACGAAGCTAACTGCCTATGCCCGAACGCAGAAAAAACATTATCCTGCCTATTCCATCTTCGAAACCGAGACGCCAAACATACCCTAAACATCACGTGGAACAACCAACGGATCGCGTTCAGCAGCACTCCTTGTTATTTAGACGTCACCCTTGATCGCACACTTACTTACAGACATCATGTAGACAAGGTCAGGGGCAAACTATCAACAAGAAACAACCTCCTGAGTAAGCTCACCTCCACAAAATGGGGTGCCGACCCACATACTTTACGTACGTCGGCACTTGCATTCTGCTACTTGGTTGCTGAATACGCTGCCCCAGTCTGGGAAAGATCAGCGCATGCGAAACAAGTGGATCCTCTACTGAACGATGACTGTCGCGTAATCACGGGATGCCTAAGACCCACCCCGGTTAGCCAACTTTATTTGCTTAGTGGCATAGCTCCACTCAACATCAGACGAGCTATAACAAGCGAAGAAGAGCGCCTCAAGCAGCTGCGCGACCAGCGCCATCCTCTCTTAGGACAAAACCCTCCACACACACGTCTAAAATCAAGACGGAGTTTCCTCACCTCAATTCAACCGCTCGAAACCTCAAAACAAAAGGCCAGATTGTCAAAATGGCAAGCAACACTGCCTACGGGAGACCAGGCACCTCTAATCTCACCCAACGACCAATTGGCCTCCGGAAATGAACTAAAATGGCCATTATGGAGAACCCTCAACCACCTACGAACTGGGGTGGGCAGATGCAACGTAAACATGTGGAAATGGGGATACCGAGACGGGACGGACACGTGCCAGTGCGGACAGACCCAAACAATGGACCACCTTCTGGAATGCAGCAACATGGGGGAAGTGTGCAGGAAAGAAGATCTGGCAAACGTTACGGCAGTGGCAGTTAAATGCGCTGAATTTTGGCGGGACGTGATATGATACATATACTATGTTTGTCTTTATATTGTAATGTGACTCCCCATTTTGGGTTTGTTTTATTTATACATATGTGTATTGTATTTGTATTTGTGTGTATATGTAATATGTGGGTTGTCTATGGCTTGGCCACGATTAAATAAATAAATAATAACTAGTTCCAAGCATCTCTCCCGGCAACAGGCCCACCAATTTGGTGTAAGCCAAAGTATGATTATGTGCATCCTGCATGACAATCGCTACTATTGCTTTCACCTGCAATGTGTGCAAGGATTATCAGTAGTGGATTTCCCTCTATGCGAAAGAATATGTCGATGCCTTTTGCAGTAGACCATCACAATGATGGGATTTCTGTCATCAGTCCTCTTTACCGACGAAGCAACCGTTGTCAGAGCTGACATCATCAAATCTGCGTAATCGTCATCTGCGGGCTGCAGAGGATCAAATGGTTCAAATGGTTCAAATGGCTGTGAGCGCTATGGGACTTAACTGCTGAGGTCATCAATCCCCTAGAACTTAGAACTACTTAAACCTAACTAATCTAAGGACATCACACACATCCATGCCCGTGGCAGGATTCGAAGCTGCGACCGTAGCGGTCGCGCGGTTCCAGACTGTAGTGCCTAGAACCGCTCGGCCACACCGGCCGGCTGCATAGGATCCTCGGGAATAGCTGAGTCGTTTGATCAGCATCAGTTCAGCATCAATGTGTATGCAGAGATTTCTGACGACCGCATATATGGATCGGTTATTATTCCACAGCGCCCGGCGGAGGAATGTATCTGGACTTTCTGGGGAATAGTCTGCCTGGGGTGCTTGAGTGTGGGCCTTTGGCAATACGACAGGTTATGTGGTTCCTGCACGACAGAGCATCACCCCACTTTCGCCTTACAGTTCGCCGACACCTCAGCATTATGTTCCCCGGAGGTCAGATAGGACGCAGAGGCCCTGTAGCATGGTCTGCCAAATCACTGGACTTAAACCCCCAGGAAACTCGGAAAAGTGTTGTGTACACTGAACCAGTTCCGGAAATACAGACCCTTCAACATCATGTTCACGGCGCCTGTGACGCTATTAGGAAAGAGACCAGAACGTGCGAAAGAGTGCGGCAGTCCATGATGCGGCGTGCGAACGGGTGCCTTGCATCCCTTCGAGGTCACTCTGACCATCTGTTGTGACGTGGGTCTGATGCAGCTCTCTACTGTGTTCCGGGACGATTTGTTGTCGTTGCACGCACACCGTCCATTTTGGGACACAAGTTCAGAGGACCTTTTCTCCTCCATTTTCAGTCAGGAATCCATCCCTCCAGCTTGTCGGTTTCTTTAATGTTCCCCCTGTACTTGTGAGCTGCGCACAATGAGTAGAAGCCGAAGGAGTGGGGGAAGGGGGTCGAAGGCGCAGATGACACGTCGCTTACGTGGAAAAGTATTTCGTAAGGCCTGTTTTACACGGAACGCCGATACGAACAAGAAAGTCGTCATCTACTGCAGGGCTCCACGTGACAGACGGCCCAGCTACAAAAAAGCAGTTACACGATACGTGCCTGTTTCGTCGTCTGCTCTACGTGTCTGCTGTTTTTGCTGCCAACTTCCAGCAAGTGTACCGAACGGTTTAAATTTACTTTTCGTGACTATCCAGTATTTTATGTCCTTTTGTAATGATTACTATAACTAATTGTATTTTAGACGGTCTCAGTGGCCCTGTGTTTGGTTGTTTTCGTGTAGTTTATGTGAAACTAAGTCAAATACATGTGTAAGCAACCTCACTATAAAAATCTGGAAATCATGGACAAACCAATAGAAATGTTACTTTTCTGTAGCCAATGATAATTTACTGTATTAACTCACGTTTTTCTTTTCGGGAGAAGACACGTTATGGTTCATGTGCGAGTGCTGTGCGAGAGAACAAGAACATATTTTTGAAGAGCAGTTCCAGACAGATCTGGATCACTGATTTTCATTCACTTTCTCATGCAAGCATCTTATTGTTTAAATACCATTGAATGCTTGTAGCAGGTGTTCCACGCGTTAACCACTCATGAGATGAACGAACTACAACTTTCCGTCGAGCAGGAGGCACAATCCATAAAGAACCTCGCGCTGTTGTTTGCGCTTCCCATTCGGTCTCTGCGCATATGAGAAGCACATTCATGCGCTTGAGAATAGGATGCATCTTATTCCATCCGACAGCGGTCGTACCACGGGGGTGAAAGCTATATGAGAGAAGAGGCAACAAGCAACGTAGTTCCTTCCAGACCACTACTATCACTAGCAGTCGAGATGACAGGTATCTTATCCGCATGGCTGTAACGGATCGTGCAGCCACGTCTCGATCCCTGAGTCAACAGATGGGGACGTTTGCAAAACAACAACCATCTGCACGAATAGTTCGACGACGTCTGCAGCAGCACGGACTATCAGTTCAGAGACCATGGCTGTGGTTACCCTTGACGCTGCATCACAGACAGGAGCGCCTGCGATGGTGTACTCAACGACAAACCTGGGTGCACGATGGCAAAACGTCATTTTTTCGGATGAATCCAGGTTCAGTTTACAGCATCATGATGGTCGCATCCGTGTTTGACGACATCGCGATGAACGCACATTGGAAACGTGTATTCGTCATCGCCATACTGGCGTATCAGCCGGCGTAATGGTATGGGGTGCCATTGGTTACACGTCTCGGTCACCTCTTGTTCGCATTGACGGCAGTTTGGACAGTGGACGTTACATTTCAGATGCGTTACGAACCATGGCTCTACCCTTCATTCGATCCCTGCGAAACCCTACATTTCAGCAGGATAATGCGCGACCGCATGTTGCAGGTCCTGTACGGTCCATTCTGGATACAGAAAATGTTCGACTGCTGCCCTGCCAGCACATTCTCCAGATCTCTCACCAATTGAAAACGTCTAGTCAATGGTGACCGAGCAACTGGCTCGTCACAATACGCCAGTGACTACTCTTCATGGACTGTGGTGTCGTGTTGAAGCTGAATGGGCTGCTGTACCTGTACGTGCCACCCAAGCTCTGTTTGACTCAATGCCCAGGCGTATCAAGGCCGTTATTACTGCCAGAGGTGGTTGTTCTGGGTACTGATTTCTCAGGATCTATGCACCCAAATTGCGTGAAAATGTAATTACATGTCAGTTATAATGTAATATATTTGTCCAATGAATACCCGTTTATCATCTGCATTTCTTCTCGGTGTAGCAATTTTTATGGCCAGTAGTGTATAATTGTCAACCAACTGATCATGACTACCGCAAAGATAAGTAATAAATAGTTTCTTATTTTGTACTCCTGCTAATTAATTGTGTTGTCCTGTTGTAGCTACCAAGCAGTCTTGGCATATTAGAACCCACGTTTCCACCTCTTTAGCTACCTCATATTTGCGACCTCATGTTGATGGACTAGATTATGGTGGAAGATCGAGAGCCATCATATATGTTGATAGAAATCAATATAAGTGTGTTAGTTTGAAAGTCTATTCTTGACGTTTGCTCCTGACAGTTGCTGCTCAAGAAAACATCATAGGAGCAGCGACTGTGAGAAGCAAACGTCAAAAATAGACTTGAAAACTGACACACTTATATTGATTTCTATCAACATATAAAAGCTCCAGGATGTATTGCGCGTCATAAGAACTAGACGCAACACTTTAAACTAACAGTAAGTCGAAACAAGCTTGTAGTTTAAATAACTGAAGCTAAATAAAATTGTTGCAGCTAAATTGGACTACAAATATTCCTGAATAATAGGTTGTCACTGCTGTATTGCAATGTGCTACAGCTATGTTTAAATTATTTTATTACTATACTAGCCAAAATAATTACATAGCATGGCAGAGAACTGAGGTAAGAAAAGTAAAAGCATAAGAAAACCGGCAACGTACATAAGCTAGGATGGATGCAACCCGCAATGTTCATCCTCTTTTAGTTCATGTCCATACGACTAGAGGCGCTGCTATCGGTCTGTGGTTCCCTCTTTTACCACGGGAGTTGCGCTGCTCCATTGTTGATGTTCTGTGGATCGTGCAAGTGGCCCCGTCTACACGGCAGAAGCCGGCGGAACCGGTGCGTCACGGGTAATGTTGCAAGCTCGCACGTCCCGTGCAGAACGTGCTTCAGCGGCGGCGGTGCCTCGGTGTTGCAGACGGTGGTGCTGGAGGACGCGCAGAGCGGCCAGCCGCGGCAGTCGCAGCCGCAGGCGCAGGGCGCGGCGGAGCGCGGCTACACGTTCGACCGCGTGCTGGGCGAGCAGGCGACGCAGCAGCACGTGTTCGAGGCGACGGTGGCGCCGCTGGTGGGCGACGTGCTCCGCGGCTACCACGCCGCCGTGTTCGCGTACGGCGCCACCGGCTCCGGCAAGACGCACACCATGCTGGGCCGGCCGGCCAGCCCCGGCATCATGGTGCGCGCGCTCGACCAGCTCTTCCAGGGCGTCGCCAGGGACGCCGCCTACTCCGTGAGTACCCGTCGCGGGCCCGTCGCACTCAGCGCATCTGTTACTGTTTCTCATTATGATGCCTGAATGTGCAGCACGAATGCCAACTGTGGTTCTGCTGTAAAGGAGACCGCATATAGGACACTAGGGCGACCTATTTTTGAGTACTGTTCGAGTGTTTGGGATATGCGCCATGTCGGATTAAAGGAACACCTTGAAGCAGTTCAGAGGCGCGCTGCTAAATTTGTTACCGGTAGGTTAGGGAAAAAAACCGCATGTGTTACAGGGATAATTCGGGAACTCTGATGGAAATTACTGGAGGGAAGGCAATATTCTTTTCGATGGCAGTATTGAGAAAATTTAGAGAACCAGTTGGTTGGTTGCTTGGTTTAAAAGGGGGGTGGGGAGAGACCAAACTGCTACGTCATCGGTCTCTCGTTCCGATTAAAACAATTCCACAAGGGTTGAAGTAAAATAATAGAGACATACAAAACACAGCTGGAATAAAGGAGAAAACCACAAGAATGACAGAAGGGCAACAAACACTTAACTGGACAAAATCGGACAAGAAAACCACAGAGAGATGCAATAAACATGTAGAAGAGATCAAAATAAGGGAGCAGATTACCATGGCTGGCTGACCATGAGAATAAAAAGGAGAAGCCAGGCACTCTGCAACACCTTAAAACCTCCACCATAAAAGCACCAGGGTGGACACACACAGGGACAAAGGACAAGCACTAAAACTTAGATCAAATGATAAAACCCAACCTCACGAATAAAACGCAAAGCTAATGCTGTTGTTGAGGCATTGTCGCCCAACACCGAAGGTAGGGTGCTGGGAAAGTTGGAAGTCTGCAACAGAGTGGCTAAAAGTGGGCAGTCCAGCAAGAGGTGGACAACCGTTTTTTGTGAGCCACAGTGACAACGAGGTAGGTCCTTGCGATGGAGGAGGTAACCATGCATTAGTCACGTATGGCCAATGCAGAGCTGGCAGAGGACAACTGATTCCCTTTGAGAGGACTGCATGGAAGACTTCCACACATTTGTAGTCTCCATAATGACATGCAGTTTGTTGTGCGTAGTGCTATGCCATTCCATCTCCCAAAGCCTAAAAACCCCGTGGCATAAGACAGAACGCAGGTCAGTTTCGCAGATCCCCATCTCCATAAGCGGTTTCTGCATAGTCTGTTTGGCCAGTCTGTCGCCAAGTTCGTTGCCTGGGATTCCGACATGTTCTAGGGTCCACACAAACATCACTGAACGACGGGACCACTCCAGGGCACAGAAGGACTCCTGAATGAGCGCTACCCAAGGATGGCGAGGGTAGCACTGATTGATAGCTTGTAGGCTGCTCAAGGAGTCTGTACACAGGAGAAATGACTCACCAGGGCATGAGGGGATGTGCTCAAGAGCATGAGGTATGGCCAGCTCTACAGTGAAAATACTGCAGCCATCTGGCAAGGAGTGCTGTTCAGTATGTCCTCCATGAACATACGCAAAGCCTACGTGACCATCAGCCATTCAGCCTTCGGTGTAAACCACTTCATGGCCCCGGTACACGTCCAGAATCGAGAGTAAGTGATAGCGTAGAGCCGCAGCGTTAACGGAGTTCTTAGGGCCTGGTACAAAAGAATCTGCAGCCTAGGTGTACATCGTGGAGGTGTACGTGAATGGACCTCGAGGAGAGGTGGTAACGGGAAGGACTCCTGACAGAAGGGACCAGATCCGAACCATAGTCATAAGCCCTGACCTATTTACGAGTTCCTAACCAGGAGCGAATTTTATTATATCATCTGTCTGCTTTAACAGTTTAGTTTCTTGTGTTTCTGAGCGTAAATTTAATATCTATAGCCACAGTTCTTGCCTTTCCGTTTGTGTCTGAAAGTAAACCGATTTTTGACATATTCAAAGTTCCTAATCAGGGGCGAATTATTTGTTTTCACCTGAGTGCTTCAGTAGTTAGGCTTTTGAAGCTCTGCGAATTATTAGACACAGTTCCTGCGTTTTCGTCAGGGTCTACAGTAGAGTTGCGTAGCACGTGCCGATAGTCAGTTTATCTGCATAGGTTAGTTTTCCACGGTCTTTAGTATGAGCAGGGACTGCGATTGTTGTGTGCGGATGCGAGCCGAGTTGGTGACACTTCGTTCTCAGCTTCAGGTTGTGAAGGCTTCGGTTACACAGCTTGAGGCTGCAGTGGATGGGCACCACTGTTGTGAGCCGGCCGTGGGGATGCAACGGACGTCCAGCACGTCCGAGTCCTCCGATCGGTCCTCGCCAGTAGCCAAACCAGTTACTGCTAACACTGAGGTTGACCCCTCACCTGTGGTCGAGTGGGAGGTCGCCCCGGGGCGAAGCAGGCGGCGAAAGACTTCCCAGGCGGCCGCAAGTTAAGGCCTCCCCGGTTTCTCCGACAAACAGGTTCCAGGTGCTGTCTGTGGCTGACACAGTCCCTGAGCCAGATGCTGTTGCCTGTCCTGTTTCAGAGGAAACCACTCAGCCAGCAAGATCCGGGCAATCACAGAGGGTGGGGTTATTGCTAGTTGGGAGCTCCAACGTTAGGCGCGTTATGGGGCCTCTTAGGGACTTGGCTGACAAGAAGGATAAGAAAACCAATGTACACTCCGTGTGCGTACTGGGTGGAATCATTCCAGATGTGGAAAGGGTCCTGCCGGATGCCATGACGAGCACAGGGTATAGCCAACTGCAGGTGGTTTCTCACGTTGGTACCAATGATGTGTATCACTTTGGATCAGAAGAGATTCTCTCTGGTTTTGAGCGGCTAACAGAAGTGGTAAAGGCTGCCAGCCTTGCTTCCAAGATCAAAGCAGAGATGACCATTTGCAATAGTCGACAGGACCGATCGCGGACCTCTGGTACAGAGCCGAGTAGAGGGTCTGAATCAGAGGCTCAGACGGTTCTGCGACCGTGTAGGCTCCAGATTCCTCGACTTGCGCCAAAGGGTGGTTGGGTTTCGGGTTCCGCTGAATAGGTCAGGCGTCCACTATACGCAGTAGGCGGCTACACGGGTAGCAGGGACTGTATGACGTGGACTGGGAGGTTTTTTAGGTTAGAGGGTCTCGGGAAAACACAATAAGGGCTTCAGTCACAAAGGTTGCAGGCAGAACACAGGAAGAACGTAGATAAAGGAACCATTGGTATAATAGTTGTAAATTTTCGTAGCTGTGTTGGAAAAGTACCAGAGCTCCAAGCGCTAAATAGAAAGCACTGATATCTTTATAGGCACTGAAAACTAGCTGATATAAAAGCTAGCGGATATAAACTCATCCGAAATTTTTGCGAAGAACCTAACAGTGTTCCGAAAGGATAGGCTAAACACGGTTGCCGGTGGCGTGTTTGTTGCTGTCAGAAGTAGTTTAACTTGTCGCGAAATTAAAATAGATGCTTCCTGTCAGTTAGTACGGGCAGAGATCATTGTTGGCAACCGGAATAAAATAATAACTGGATCCTTTTACCGATCTCCCAATTCAGATGATACAGTTGCTGAAAGGTTCAAAGAAAACTTGGGTCTGATTTCAAACACATACCCGACTCATCCCATAATAGTTGGTTGTGACTTTAATTTACCCTCGATATGTTGGCGAAAATGCATGTTTAATTCCGGAGGTACGCATAAAATATCATCCGAAATCGTGCTAAACGCATTCTCTGAAAATTATTTCGAGCAGTTAGTACATGAGCGCACGCGAATAGTGAAAACACACTTGACCTCTTAGCAACAAATAATCCTGAGTTAATAACAAGCATCAAAACTGTTACAGGGATTAGTGAACACAGAGTTGTCGTAGCGAGACTGAATATTGTAATCCCCAAATCCTCCAAAAATAAGCGAAAAATATATCTATTCAAAAAATCAGATAAAAATTCACATGACGTCTTCCTGAGAGACAATCTCCACTCATTACAAATTAATACTGTAAGTGTAGACCAGATGTGACTTGAAGTCAAAGAAATAGTATCGGCAGCAATTGGAAGATTTGTACCAAATAAATTAACAAACGACGGAGCTGAACGTCCTTGGTACACAAAACTGGTTAGAACATTGATGCAGAAACAACGAAACAAACATGCCAAATTTAAACAAACGCAATATCCCCAAGTTTGACGATCTTTTACAAAGCTCGAAATTTAGCGCGGACTTCAATGCGAGATGCCAATATGTTTCCACAACGAAACTTTGTCTCGAAACCTGGCAGAAAATCCAAAGAGGTTCTGGTCGTATGTGAAGTATGTTAGCGGCAAGAAACAATTAATGCCTTCTCTGCGCGATAGCAATGGAGATAATGTCGAAGACAGTACTGCCAAAGCAAAAGTAGTAAACACAGCCTTCCCAAATGCCTTCACAAAAGAAGACGAAGTAAATGTTCCAGAATTCGAATCGAGAACTGCTGCCAACATGAGTAGAAGTAAATATCCTCGGAGTAGTGAAGCAACTTAAATCACTTAATACAAGTAAGTCTTCTAGTCCAGGCTCTATACCAATTACATATCTTTGGGAGTACGCTGATGCATTAACTCCATACATAACAATCAAGAACCGTATCCAAAGACTGTAAAGTTGTACAGGTCACATCAATATTCAAGAAAGTTAGTAGGAGTAATCCACTAAATTACAGCCCATATCGTTAACGTCGGTATGCAGCAGGATTTTGGAACATATTTTGTGTTCAATCATTATGAATTACCTCGAAGAAAACGGTCTATTGACACACAGTCAACATGGGTTTGGAAAACATCGGTCTTGTGATACATAACTGGCTCTTCATTCGCGTGAATTGTTGAGCGCTGTTGACAAGGGATTTCAGATCGATTACGTATTTTTGGATTTCCGGAAGGCTTTTGGCACTGTACCACACTAGCGGCCTGTAGTGAAATTGCGTGCTTATGGAATATCGTCTCAGTTATATGACTGGATTTGTGATTTCCCGTCAGAAAGGTAGTAATTGACGGAAAGTCATCGACTAAAACAGAAGTGATTTCTGGCGTTCCCCAAGGTAGTGTTATAGGCCCTTAGCTGTTCCTTATCTATATAAACGATTTGGGAGACAATCTGAGCAGCCGTCTTAGGTTGTTTACAGATGACGCTGTCGTTTATCGACTAATAAAGTCATCATAAGATCGAAAACAAATAGCAAAAGGATTTAGAAAAGATATCTGAATGGTGCGGAAATTGACAGTTGACCCTAAATAACGAAAAGTGTGAGGTCATCCACATGAGTGCTAAAACGAATTCGTTAAACCTCCGTTACACGATAAATCAGTCTAATCTAAAAGCCGTAAATTCAACTAAATGCCTATTTATTACAATAACGAACTACTTATATTGGAAGGAACAAATAGAAAACGTTGTGGGAAGGCTAACCAAAGACTGCGTTTTATTGGCAGGACACTTAGAAAATGTAACAGATCTACTAAGAAGACTGCCTACATTACGCTTGTCCGTCCGCTTTTAGAATACTGCTGCGCGGTGTGGGATCCTTACCAGATAGGACTGACGGAGTACATCGAAAAAAACCAAAGAAGGGCAGCACGTTTTGTATTATCTGGAAATGTGGGAGAGAGCGTCACAGAAATGATACAGAATTTGGGTTAGACATCATAAAAAGAAAGGCGTTTTTCGTTGCGACGAAATCTTCTCACGAAATTCCAATCACCAACTTTCTCTTCCGAATGCGAAAATATTTTGTTGACACCGACCTACATAGGTAGAAGCGATCACCATGATAAAACAAGGGAAATCAGAGCTTGTAAGGAAAGATATAGGTTTTCGTTCTTTCCGCACGCTGTACGAGATTGGAATAATTAGAGAATTGTGAAGGTAGTTCGATGAACTCTCTGCCAGGCACTTAAATGTGATTTTCAGAGTATCCATGTTGATGTAGATGTAGATGCAGGAGATGAACTGCCATGATTGGGAAAAGGAGACAGTAATTCAAATGCACAGGAGAACTACGAATGTGTACAACGTAACTGGCGAGCAGTTGTGCATTCCTAACCTTCAATGGAGGGACTCCTACCTCCACCAGGACACTGGTCACCGGACTCGTTCTAAAAGCTACCATCGCTAGGCGAACACTACAGTGGTACACTGGGTCGAGTAAATCCAATGCTGAGGGCGCCGCCGAATCATAAACCAGACTCCCATAATCAAAGCGGGATTGAACAAAGGCTCTGTAGAACTGCAGCAACGTCGAGCGATCTGCTCGCCAGTTGGTGTTGCTCTGCCAGCGGAGGGCATTCAGGTGTTGCAAGCACTTCTGCTTAAGCTGACTAGGGTGAGGCAGCCAATTCAATCAGGCGTCGGAAACCAGTCCTAAGAATCGATATGTCTCCACTACGGTGAGTGGATCGTCATTAAGGTAAAGTTCTGGTTCTGGATGAACAGTGCGACGCCGACAGAAATGCATAACACACGACTTCGTGGCTGAAAACTGGAAGCCGTGGGCTAGAGGCCATGACTGGGCCTTGTGAATGGCTCCCTGTAGGCACCGCTCAGCAACACCGGTAGTGGAGGAGCAGTACGAAACGCAGTATTCTTCCGCATACACAGAAAGCGAGACAGACGGCCCTACAGCTGCTGCTAGACCGTTAATAGATACTAAAAATAGAGGGTCACTGAATACGGAGCCTTGCGGAATGCCATTCTCCTGAATATTGGAGGAACTATGGGAGGCACAGACTTTGACATGGAAAGTATGGAGCGACAGCAAGTTTTAATTAAAATTGGGAGTGGGGGCCTGGAGACCCTACTCATACAATGTGACAAGGATATGATGTCGCCAGGTCATGTAGTATGCTTTATGTATGTCAAGAAAGGTGGTAACCAGCTGTTGTCGTCTGGAAAAGGCTGTACAGATGGCAGACTCGAGGGACACAAGATTGTCAGTGGTAGGGCGACCCTTTCGGAAGCCTCCCTGACATGGAGCCAGTAGGCCACGTGACTCCAGGACCCAACCCAATGGCTGACACACTATACGTTCCAGCAGCTTACAAAGAAAGTTGGTGAGGCTGATGGGCTGGTAACTGTCCACATCAAGTGAGTTTTGACCGGGTTTGAGCACCTGAATGACGGTGCCCTCCCGCGACTGCGACGGAAAGATGCCATCACACCAGATCGAGTTGAAGATGACGAAGAGAAGTCGCTTGTAGTCAGACAAGAGATGCTTAAACATCTGAATTTGGATCCAATCCGGCCGAGGAGCTGTGTAAATGGAGCATTATAGAGTTTACTGTGGTGTGTAGTGAACGAGAGGACTTTCCTTTCCATCCACCCTTTGAAGGTGGTGGGAAAGGCTGGGGGGGGGGGGTAGTTCTCCGATGCAGAGACTCAAGCATAGTGCTCAGGAAAGTGCTCGGCAATCGCCAATCGCGTTTGCGCCGGTGGATAACACGCTATTGATGTTAATGCCAGGGATACTTGTTGGGGTCTGGTACCCAAAACGACGTTTGATCTTCTTCCAGACTTGGGAAGGTGACGTGTGGCACCCAATGGTCGACACATACCTCTCACAACACTCCTGTTACCGTCGTTTTATAAGCTGGCGAACTAGGGCACGGAGCCACTTAAGGTTCAAATGGCTCTGAGCACTATGGGACTCAACTGCTGAGGTCATTAGTCCCCTAGAACTTAGAACTAGTTAAACCTATCTAACCTAAGGACATCACAAACATCCATGCCCGAGGCAGGATTCGAACCTGCGACCGTAGCGGTCTTGCGGTTCCAGACTGCAGCGCCTTTAACCGCACGGCCACTTCGGCCGGCGCCACTTAAGGGCTGTTAGGTGCTCTAGGGAAGGGTGCTGCTTATGTGCTGTAGAGCTCGCCGACGCCCTTTGCCTTTAATTGCTTCAGCGACTTCTGGCGACCGCCAACGGACTCTCTTTCGCAAGGGGCACCCTAAAGAACGAGGGATCGCATTTATCGCCGCAGAAACGATCGTTGTAGTGACCTGCTCAACGATAACATCGATGGCACCACGTGGGGGAGATTCAGCGGTGACAGCAGAGGTGAAGGCTTCCCAGTCTGTCTTTTTTAAAGCCCATCTGGGTAGGCGTCCATGGACACGACTCCGGGGGAGTGGCAGGAAGATGGAGAAGTGGTCACTATTACACAGGTCGTCATGTGATCTCCAGTGGATAGATGGGAGAAGGCCAGGACTGCAGACCGAGAGATCAATGGCCGAATATGTGCCATGTGCCACACAGTGTGTGGGGGCACCTGTATTTGAGAGACAGAGGTCGAGATGTGACAGTTAATTTTCGACCTCCCTACATCGGCCAGTAAGCATCGCGCCACCCCACAAGAGGTTATGCGTGTTACAATATCCCAAAAGTAGGAAAGGTTTAGGAAGCTGATCAATCAGTGCAGCCAATACGTTCAGGGGTACTGCACCATCTGGAGGAAGATATATATTGCAGACAGTTATTTCCTGTGTCGTCCTCATCCTGACAGCCACAGCTCCAAGAAGGGTTTGAAGGGGCACAGGTTCACTACATACTTCCAGGTGCCATAGCTCATCCAGGTGGTGGAAAAAGCCGCCGCAGTTCCACTGGAGGATTACGTGATCTGATCGTGAAACTGGTAAGGCATGAAACACTTAATGAGGCAGTCTACGCCTCAGGCTCACTTGCTCCCACCAGATGAATACCTGTGCGATCGACATCTATTGTGTCTGAGGGCCCAGCAAGGTCTTGGTCCTCAGCAGACGCCAGAATCTCCACCTCATCTTCAGCCACAGAACTTGCAGGTAGTGGCAGTGTGGGTGCCACCGCAGTGCCTTGGCTCTTGGGGGTCTTTTTCGTAACAGGTTTCTCTCGCTGCTCCTTAGGTTTGTCTGGCTGGGAGGGTTTCACCGATTTAGTCTCAGGGTCTGAGGAGGTCCGTGAAGCCCTATGACCAGCTGCCTATGGTTGCTTCAGCCACTGGCGGGTGTCAGCTTTGCCACTGGTAGGAACCTGGGAAGGGAGCGACCCAAGAGATCCATTCATGGCGAGAGGAGCCTAAGAAGACTTATGCTTCTTTGGCTGAGAAGTGGGGGCTGATGTCCCCGATAGTTGAGGTGGGGGATGTTGCTCTTGAAGTAGGTTGTGCACGACCTAAAGCGAGGGAAGTGCCCCTCCCCCCCCCTCCCCCAATCAAGGGGGCAGGTGGAATGTGACAGCTGTGAGAGCCAACTGTATGCAGCAGAACGGAAGATGGTAGAACCGTTGTCATAGTGGCAGTGTAGGTTGATGTCATATGCACTGGATGTAGTTTCTCTTATTTTCTCTTAGCCTCAGTGTATGTCAGTCGGTCGAGGGTCTTGTGTTCCATTATTTTTCTTTCTTTCTGGAGAATCCTGCAGACTGGCGACCAAGGCGAATTGTGCTCTCTGCAGGTGACGGAGATTGGATGCGGCGCACAGGGAATCCTGGGATGTGAAGGACGTCCACAATCCCGACAGGTGACTCTGGAAGCACAGCGAGAAGACATATGACCGAACTTTCAGCATTTAAAAAACCGCGCCGTGGGAGGGATACGTGGCTTTACGTCACAGTGGTAGACCATCACCTTGACCTTCTCGGGTAATCTGTCACCCTCAAAGGCTAAGATAAAGGCACCGGCGGCAACATGATTATCCCTCGGACCCCGGAGGATGCGCCAGACGAAATGGGCACCTCGCTGTTCATCATTAGACTGCAAAAGAAGGTCCCTGTGAAATATGATACCCCGGGCCATATTAAAGCTCTTATTGGGCGTGATAGAAACAGAAACATCTCGCAGCTTGTCACAGACGAATAGTGCCCATGACTGGGCAGAGGATGCTGTTTTGATCAAGACTGACCCTGACCGCATTTTGGACGAGACCTCCACCTCCTCAAACTTGCCCTCTACATGCTCTACAAAAAACTGTTTTATTTCTTTAAGTCAGTACCGCCATTAAACTGTCTTTTATTTGCAATTCTACGTTACACGATCATGATTTCGTCTTTACAGTGCCATAATCAAGTGTTTTAATGTTTACAGTGCCTAAGACGTCCTATTTAAAATAGAATATTAGACACATTGTCTAAGGATCAATGTGATAATGGCACTTTAAAGCCGAAATCATGATCGTGTGACGTAAAACTGCAGATAAAAAGCATTCCAATGGTGGTACTGACTTTAAAGAAATATATTATGACTGTGGCCCCACATTATGAAAAAATTATTGAGGTTTCATTGACAAGAAAGTTTCCTCATCAACTCACGTATATATGAAGTACTGGAGAGAATAAGCTTCACTGCCATCCTTAGCCTGGCATTCCTTCCATGGTGTGGCCAGGGGGGGAGGGGGGACGATTTGGGGTCGTAATTCTCAACATTGAAGTTAGACCTTGACTGTTTAGAGACTGCGGGTGTTTGAACACCAGCAAGAGATGACGTACTATGTTTCGTGGCGTGTCATCCAACCTGATGCCATCCACTCCGACCAGGGTCTCTCCCCCCAATGAGCCACCCAGCCGCAGCAAAGGCCACCTGGCAGGATGGCCATTTCCAGGAGTCCCAATGCCTCAGGGTGACAGGCATCTACTCCTTGGAATACGTTGAGAGTTGACGGCGCAGGCATCAGCAGAGCTATCCCTGTGCGGTCAGCTGGCTACAACCACCAGGGTACATGGCGGCCCCACCACAACGCACTGGCTACCGTGCTGAATATCAGGCGCAAACAAGCTAAAAGTCCATTATCGTCAACAGCGCAGAAAGAGATACTGCCCAAAGGATGAAGGAAAATGCACCCAGGAGGGTGACCTCGCCCAACAGCTGGAGGATGAGACAGTTGATTGTGTGTGGGGTGTGTTGTGGTTGACAGGAGAGCCAACCCCGTTTTACTAAAGGAGGCCGAAATGCACGCGTTTTAGCTCACGCAGGATGGCGTGAGGTCTGGAACAGGACAAGGAAATTAGAATTTAGAAAAACGGACGTAGCTGGTGGAATACTTAACTTTAACCCATTAATGATGAACGTTGGTCTTGACGGTACATGATTCACAATATGAATAGTAACTGATAATGGCGCCTTGCTAGGTTGTAGCAAATGACGTAGCTGAAGGCTATGCTAAACTATCGTCTCGGCAAATGAGAACGTAAGTAGGCAGTGAACCATCGCTAGCAAAGTCGTCTGTACAACTGGGGCGAGTGCTAGAAAGTCTCTCTCTAGACCTGCCGTGTGGCGGCGCTCGGTATGCAATCACTGATAGTGGCGACACGCGGGTCCGACGTATGCTAACGAACCGCGGCCGATTTAAAGGCTAAGTGTGGTGTCTGGCGGTGACACCACATTCCTCCCCCGCAAATCGGCGTACTGTTGTGGCATAAGGCTTCCGTCCGCTGTGGGGAGGACCCCATGTTGACGTATGCGACGAGGTGGGGAGCCTAACAACAGGCGAGGCTGTGCCACCCGCACCCTGCCATCCGGACCGCGGGGAGCTATGAAACGCCTGAAAACCTGCTCCAGGGTGCACGCCAACATGCGGTGTATGCGCCCGCAGAGAGACAGGAGGGGCCGAAGGGTCTACCTCCATCGGGCCGGAGCACCCGACGGGCGAAGACGACATACGGTCCAGAGCGGGCAAGAGTTCCATTTCGGAGGACAACTGGTCACAGGAAGCGATCGGCGGCGCGTGACCCAGGGAGGCGCCCGGCGGTTGCAGCGACGCGTCCACTGCGGGCGTCGCCGGCGGGAGAACAGGCGGCGGCGGCGGCGGTGGCGGCGGCGCGTCGCCATAGGGCAAAATGGAAGGCAGCGTCGGTAACACCTGAGGCTGAGGCGAGCCAGTAGATGGGTCCCCAGGGCGCTGACCGGACAGCACCGTCACTGAAAGTAGACGGCGAGCGGAAGATCCCGTGCGACGACAGAGGCGCAGCTGGTTGAGATGCCGGCGCACCTCACCAGAGGCCCCCAAAACCAGATACAAAGCGCGTCCGAGGCAGCGAAGAATGCGCCCTTCGAGCCAACGCCGTGAACCTCGATAGTGGCGATAGTAGACAATGTCACCTGGAGCAAAAGCAGGTGTCTGCCGCTGCACAGGAACCTGATGCGGCGGATGTAGCAAAGACATCAAGGTTCGATGAGGGCGACCGTGGAGCAACTCAGCTGGTGAGAGCGATACGAGGACAAAAAGAGCAATAACGCGTTCTCACGAGAATGCGACTCTTAACTTCAACATCTGTGACTTGAAAGTCCTGACCAATCGTTCAGCGGCACCGTTTGACTGTGGCGAAAACGGCGCGGACGTCAGATGTTGAATACCATTGGCCTTGCAGAATGACTGAAATTTTGCGGACATGAATTGTGGCCCATTGTCAGAAACAATAGTCTGTGGAAGACCTTCAATGCAAAAGATAGCAGATAACGCTTGGATGGTGGCAGATGACGTCGTGGAAGACATCCGGACAACAAAAGGAAAATTACTGAATGAACCTACAACAACCAACCATCGAGCATTCCAGAATGAACAAGCAAAATCGATGTGTAAGCGTTGCCAAGGGGAAGTGGCTTTGGACCATGCAAAGAATTTCCGCGGTGGTGCTGATTGTTCATATTCGTAATCGCGGCATCGATTCCAAACCAAGTACAGTGCTGACGAGCAAGTTGTTTCGTTCCCACTATACCCCAATGTCCGTGGTGGAGAAGCTGTAAGACAGAGGACTGTAACGAACGTGGGACCACGACCCTGGACTGATCATTATCAGAACGCAACAGCAAAACACAACGTCGAACAAAAAGTCTCTCCTTGTGAGCAAAAAATCGGCGATCCAACGGGTCCCCCATCCGTGACTTTGACAAGGGTCATTGCGTAACAACAAAACGCAGAACGGTAGCAAGGACAGGGTCGGCAGCTGTAGCGGTAGCTACACGACGAAAATCAATCGGAAACGATTCGACCACGTCATCGGTTTCCGCATCAATGAACATGCAAGTAAGTTCGAAAGAATCGAATGCCCTATCCTCAGCAACAGGCAAGCGGGACAATGCATCGGCGTTTCCCTGCTTAGCAGTGGACCGATACAAGATATCGTAGCGGTACGGCGAGAGGAAAATAGACCAGCGAATGAATTTCTGCGCTGTACGTGGAGGTACAGGCTTGTTCGGATGAAAAAGCGATGTCAAAGGTTTGTGGTCTGTGATTATGGTAAAGTGACGACCATACAAGAAATCATGAAACTTTGTAACACCAAATACGAGAGCCAATGCATCTTTATCTTTCTCGATCTGTGAATAATTTCTTTGCGCAGCCAAGAGCAATTTGGACGCAAAGGCAATAGGGCGATCGTGCGATCCATCTTTGTGCGCAAGCACAGCACCGATCCCGAAATCCGATGCATCCACCATCAACAAAAGGGGCTTCTGGGGATTGAATGGCGTAAGGCAAGTATTGGAAAGCAATGTCGATTTCAACTGGCGAAAGGCGCGTTCGCATTCCGTCGGCCAGACGAACGGAACACCTTTACGGTGTAAGCGATGAAGTGGAGCTGAAATGGAAGAGGCATGTGGAACTTATCAGTGATAATAGTAGATTTTTCCCAGCACACTCTGTAGCTGCTTCAAATTCTGCGGCGAAGGCAAGACTTGTATGGCACGGAGGTGCTCAGGACTGGGATGTATGCCTTGGGCATTGAGTACATGTCCCAGGTATGGCAAGTCACGAGCAAAAAACACACATTTTTTCCTTCCGCAAGCGAAGACCATTTTCTCTCAAGACCTGAAATAATCTTCTGAGATTGGCTAAATGTTCTTCTTCCGTCTTTCTGGAGATCACAATATCGTCCAGATAGTTTGCTGCAGTAGGGACTGACGCACAAACAGTTTGTAGATATTGCTGAAACAATGCAGGGGCAGATGCACACCCGAATGGCAGTCATTTGAATCGATACAAACCAAGATGCGTGTTAACCACCAAAACGCGCTGGGATTCTTCGTCCATCAGTATTTGCAAGTACGCATCTGCTAGGTCCAACTTCGAAAAATATTTACCCGGGCACAGTTTGTGAAAAAGATCTTCCGGGTGGGGTAAAGGAAAAGTTGCAATCACTGGTTGCGGATTCACTGTTACCTTGAAGTCCACACAAAGTCTCAATTTTCCTGAAGGTTTTGGCAAAATTACTAAGGGTTCAATTACACCTTGAGATTCCAAATCGTGTAATGTTTTTGCGACCTCATCACGCAATGCATGGGGAACATTGCGCACTCTGAAAAATTTCAGTTGCGTGTTTACTTCCAGTTCCAAATGTGTATTATAGTTCTTAGCGAAACCAAGGCCCGGTGCAAAAATGTCTGCAAATTCTTCACATAGACGAGAAACACTGTTGGTAGGCACAGTCTGGTTCACTGATAGGACCTGATTTACTATAGACAAGTTAAACAACTGAAATAAATCGAAACCAAACAAGTTCACTGCAGAAGAAGTACGAAGGACGTAAAATGACACAAGTTTTGTTTGTCCTTTGTATGTTGCAAGAAGGCTGCACCGTCCTAACACACGGATATCTTGACCTGAATAACTAGTTAGCTTCATTTGCAGCACGCAACGGAGGTGTGCCCAGCTGTTTGTACATGTCTTGATTGATCAGTGAAACTGCAGCTCCGGTATCGAGCTGGAATGGTATCACTTTGCCGTTAATGTCCAAGTCTACAAACAGTTTACTGACCTGCTGACGACAAGAGCGACTGTCTCGTGCAACGTGAAATGACACTGGTACATAATCACTTGCGACTTGACGGGATTTCCGGCGATGTCGACGCACACTATTTGTGGGACGAACACAGTCACTGTTAGAGAGAGTGGCACTGAGCAGAGTGGAATGAACTACATGAATTTCCATGGGCGAAGTTTCATGAGCCTGAGTATCCTCGGTTCGAATTCGGCGTGAAGCAAAGGACCTGGAATGGTTGTGAGTTTTCGATCTGAGCTTTTTCTGGCAAACACTTTGAACATATCCTTTTTTATTACAGAAAAAGCAAATAACTTGGCGTGACGGGCAATTCTCACACGAATGTCTAGTAGTGCACCGCGGGCATGATTTTAGCACTGCATTTGTTTGCCGGCGCGGCACACGTGGCTGAGAGCCTGGCGGCAGCGGCGTGGTCGGGCGCGAGGGCTGTTTACTGCTCCGCGCAGCTCGCCCGGTGGGCCGGTTAACCTGACACACGGCTGATGAAGTTTCAAATGATTCCTGAGCAAAGTCAGGTGTGTCCTGCCGATCCAATATGTCCATCACTTGTTGAAGGGGGGATTGACTAGTTTCAAAATCTGTTCCCTTGTATGAACATCAGAAACGTTCTGTGCAATTGCATCACGTACAATAGTATCTGAATAAGGGAGTCCACATTGACACTCAAAAGCACAATTCCTAGTAAGGCCTTGCAAGGTTGCAACCCACTCCCGATTAGTCTGACCTGCCATATGTTTTGTACGAAAGAAGGTATACCTTTACGCAACTACATTGACTGATTCTTTGAAATATGCATCTAATGCAGACAAAATTTCTTCGTAGGACAGAGTTGCTACATCGCGTTAGGGAAATAATTTGACTATCACATGGTACGTGTTCATGCCGACCGAAGACAATAAAAAAGGCTGGCGCTCGTTACCTTGAATTCTGTAGGTGGCGAGATGGAATCCAAATTAGCGTGACCACTCCGTCCAGCTTTCCAGTGCAGCATCAATAGGTCGAAAAGTTGGTGCAACTGCGTGTTGTGGCTGCATTAGCGGTGGAGCGGCTGCTGCCGCATCATTTTGCATAGCACGTTGACCCTGGACGAGCTGTCCAAGGGCATCCAGTAAGGCCTCCGTCTGCTGATTCTGTAAGCGATAAAATTCGGACAGTACATCTGGAGATTGTGGCGAAGCCATTACACAAGTAAATCAGGGCAGTTTAGAGAAGAACACTGTTTTGCCTCGTCGCCAATGTTGTGGTTGGCAGGAGAGCCAACCCCGTTTTACTAAAGGAGGCCGAAATGCACGCGTTTTAGCTCACGCAGGCTGGCGTGAGGTCTGGAACAGGACAAGGAAATTAGAATTTAGAAAAGCAGACGTAGCTGGTGAAATACTTAACTTTAATCCATTAATGATGAACGTCGATCTTGACGGTACATGATCCACAATATGAATAGCAACTGATAATGGCGCCTTGCTAGGTCGTAGCAAATGACGTAGCTAAAGGCTATGCTAAACTATCGTCTCAGCAAATGAGAACGTAAGTAGGCAGTGAACCATCGCTAGCAAAGTCGTCTGTACAACTGGGGCGAGTGCTAGGAAGTCTCTCTCTAGACCTGCCGTGTGGCGGCGCTCGGTCTGCAATCACTGATAGTGGCGACACGCGGGTCCGACGTATACTAACGGACCGCGGCCGATTTAAAGGCTACCACCTAGCAAGTGTGGTGTCTGGCGGTGACACCACAGGGTGCACACAAGTTTTTAGATTAGATGACTCTCCATTCAATCCAGATAACGATAGCTGTAGTAAACCCAGAAGTATCAGAATAAGATCGAAAGAAATGCCTCTCGCAGCTGAGAGTGTGATTTTGGGGAAAATTTAAGTAATTTAAGTAATGGGAAATGGAGGTGGTGTATTTGTCGCAGTAGGCAAGAAACTCAAAGCTTTCGAGATAGAAATTAAAGCTGCAAGTAAGATTGTTTGGGTAAGACGCAGTATCAGGGGTGGGCATAAAATGAAAACTGGATCCTTCTATCGCCCACCAGACTCGTCTCCAGAAGTAACCGAAAACTTTAGACAAAACCTCACTTCATTTGTACAAAAGTTCCTCAGTCATACTGTAATCATCAGCGGAGACTTTAATCACCCAACAATTAATTAGAAAAATTACAGTTTTGTTATTGATGGGCGTGATAAGACATTCTGTGAAACTTGACTAAATGCCTCCTCTGAAAACTACCTAGAACAGATAGATAGGAACCCCACTCATGAAGGAAATATATTGGATCTAATGGCAACAAACAGACCTGACCTCCTTGAGGAAGTCCACATTTAAACTGGTATGAGTGGTCATGACGTGGTTGTGGCAACAGTGATTGCCAAAGTACAAAGGGCAATTAAAACAAGCAGAAAGACATATGTCCAGTAAACTAGATAAAATATTAGCAGTGTAATATTTCAGTGAGGAATTGGAAACATTTAACATAGGGCAGGAGCGTCTGGAGGAACTCCGGCTCCAGTTTAAAAGATAGCTCTGGATAGATATGTACCCAGTAGAAAAGTTCATAATGGGAGGGAACTTCCATGTTGTACAGCCACTGTGAAGAAACTTCCAAAGAAATGAAGAATACTGCATAATAGGTGTAAAACAAAGCGTAGGGCTACACACATTGAAACGCTGAATGTGACACGTTTGGCTGAGAAGAGAGCAATGCGTGGCGCCTTCAGTGACTGCCGTAGCAGAATATTGTCAAGTAATCCTTCAGTGAACCCAAAGAAATTCTGGTCGTATGTAAAGGCTGTTAGTCGCCCAACGTTAGTGTCCAGTCCCTAGCAAAAATTGAGGGTAGCAAAGCGAAAGCCGAGATGCTTAACTCCTTTTTCAAATATTCTTTTACGAAGGAAAATCCAGGAGAATTGCCCCAATTTAATCCTCGTACCACTGAAAAGATAAATGAAATAATATTAGTATTAGTGGTGGTGAGAAATCGTTAAAATTGAAAAAAGCTCCAGGGCCTGATGGAATCCCAGTCAGATTCTATACTGAATTTGCGGCTGAGTTAGCCCCTCTTCTATCTATCGTAGATCCCTCGAGCAAAAAACCGTGCCCAGTTCTTGTAAAAAGATACAGGTCGCACCCGTCAACAAGAAGGGCGGTAGAAGTGACCCACAAAATATCCTTGATATCGATTTGTTGTGCAACCTTAGAATATATTCCGCGCTCAAACTTAATGAGGTATGCCGGCCGGAGTGGCCGAGCGGTTCTAGGCGCTACAGCCTGGAACCGCGTCCGCTACGGTCGCAGGTTTGAATCCTGCCTCGGGCATGGATGTGTGTGATGTCCTTAGGTTAGTTAGGTTTAAGTAGTTCTAAGTTCTAGGGGACTGATGACCTCAGAAGTTAAGTCCCATAGTGCTCAGAGCCATTTGAACCATAATGAGGAATCTTGAACA
The DNA here is from genome assembly GCF_021461395.2 of Schistocerca americana. Classification (NCBI taxonomy): domain Eukaryota; kingdom Metazoa; phylum Arthropoda; class Insecta; order Orthoptera; family Acrididae; genus Schistocerca; species Schistocerca americana. The sequence goes on along the minus strand of NC_060120.1, from coordinate 648,124,795 downwards.
GAATGACCTCCTCAATGCCAGCTAGTATGGATTTCAAAAACATCGATCATGTGAAACCCAACACGCACTTTTCTCACATGACAAACTGAACACTTTGGATCAAGGCAATCAGACAGACGTTGTATTTCTCGATTTCCAAAAAGCATTTGACTCACTACCACACCCTCGCTTACTGGCAAAAGTACGATCATATGGGGTATCAAGTGAATTTTATGACTAGATTGAGGACTTTTTGGTAGGGAGAACGCAACATGTTATTTTGGATGGAGTGTCATCGTCGTATGTAGAAGTAACTTCGGGGGTGCCCCAGGGAAGTATGTGAAGTGTGTTGGGACCTTTGCTGTTCATGGTGTACATTAATGACCTTGTAGACAATAGTAAAATCAGGCTTCCTGCAGATGAAACAGTTATTTATAATGAAGTACTATTTAAAAGAAGCTGCATAGACATTCAATCAGATCTTGATAAGATTTCAAAGTGATGCAGAGATTGGCAATTTGCTTTAAATGTTCAGAAATGTAAAATTTTTTCACTTCACAAAACGAAAGAACGTAGTATCTTATGATCATAATATCAATGAGTCACTGCTGGAATCTGCCAATTCATACAAATACATGTGTGTAGCACTTTGTAGGGATGTGAAATGGAATGGAATAATCACATAGATTTAGTCATGGGTGAGGCAGCTGGTAGACTTCGGTTTATTGGTAGACTACTGGTGAAGTGTAATCAATCTACAAAGTAGATGGCTTGCAAATCACTCATGCGACCCATCCTAGAATATTGATCAAATGTGTGGGACCCGTACCAGATTGGACTAACGGGGGATATTGGATGCATGCAGATAAGGGCAGGGAGTGTCACTGAGATAATGAGATACTGCATTGGACGACTCTTTGAGATAGACTATTCCGAGGATGTTTATTAACAAAGCTTCAATAACTGGTCTTAAATGATTACGAATATACTACAACCTCCTACGTATCGCTCACATAGGGATCGTGAAGATGAGATCAGAATAATTACCGCACGCACAGAGGCAGTCCGTTTTGCAACCTGCACCATGCAAGTATCGAGCAGTCCTTAGTGGCTCGTCATCACAGTTTTATTTATCTTAAATATCTTTGTGACTAATGCCCTTTTGGCATATTTGTTGTTTTATAAATGACATATAAGTACTGTCAGTCTTTTACGATGATTCCGTACTTATACCCTATCATACGTTTTTAGTCATTATTCTGTGACCATGTTATAAAATATAGATCATTCTTTGTTTTAAATTCTGAAGAAGACACTCCTAGCAGTGTTGAAACCAGGTTAATTTGTTAAAAATATAGTGACCGAGGGCTGTTTCTCTTTCAATTGTAACTATTCACGGTCTATGAACGTGCAGCCATGTACAAAAGTTTTCGTGGTTCTCTTGTTTATATATACTGTAAAGGGCAGCTTTGGAAGACTGAGTAAAACAAACAAGAACGAAAACTGAATTTTGTGACGTGGCCCCTTACCATATGACAGCCATTCGGACATCATAAGCGTCTCACCAACACCAATAATCCAAAATCACAAAGGAGAGAATTTTTTGCACAATTTGAGCCAGTACTTAAGCTAGAATCGTGCGAGAGGAAAGGTATAGCTTTCTCATGATATTAACAAATAAATAACATCGCTGCGCTGAAACAAATAATGATCGTCGCTTGTGGTCACCAAGAAACCATCATTAGAGACAGAGTTGACAAGTGGAACGCTTGTCAAGATAGTTTGTTATCGTGAATTCATGCAGCATCGGCGTAAAAGTGCCAGTTTCAGTTACTCTAGGGAAGACTACACATTCCCCATGACATTGCTCGGCCAAACATAGGAAATATTGCAACTTAAAAATTGCGCGAATAAGGCCTGGAAGTGTTTCTTCACGCTTCCTACAAGCTGGACATGAGTAAGCAAGGCATTAACTTAAACCCAGTGATGAAATACTCTATACGTGAACGCCATGTTACACTCTCTGGAAGTGCTTTCTACCTCCCGCAGCTGAACTATTTGACATGATAACACAGTGTCGTGGGTGGAGTAGTAAATCTTCTGAAGCTTTTTCTGTGCTGCTCATGTGAGAAGCAGTCTCGATGTCTTACGAAGGTGCTCAAACAGTGCGTGGCCCTGTCTGTTACGTGAAGAAAAAAGTTGAGGTTTTCACTACATGAGACCTAAAATCATTGTCAACATATGCGTGGGAGTTTTACTTTGTTACTGGCTAGCACAAAATGAAACCACTACTTCTGCTCTTCTTCTTATCCTTTATTCTCTACCAAAAATTATCTAGAATAATTTTAATTCTGAGTAAAGATACGCTCAGTATTGGCTCTCGTCAAAATTCTGCAATGAGAGATATACCATGTATACGTGAATCGTCTAATTGTGGCCCTGTGCATTTTCGGGTTTCAAATGCATATTAACTATATTTCCCTTGTAGAGGCAGGAACCCAGCCTAACATTTGTCTTGACATGAGAAACTACGCAAAAACCGCACAGCATGAAAGTTTCTAGTTAAAAGTGTCAAGTTGGCATCTAGAAAATTTGTAAAACTTATTTTGATATCTAAATGAGTAAATCTCAGTGCAGGGCGACGGAAGAGTGTTAAAAATTTAATTTTGATCGAAGTATGCGAAGCTCACGCTACACTACGCGAAACGCAGACTAGCCGGTACATCAAACAATTCGCCTGCGAGAAAGCACTCCGTTTTCTATGAAATTTGCATACATTTTATACTACGCGGCTGCAAAACAAACGACTCAGATTAAAATGTTGGCCCTGAATATAGCTAATCTTTATATTAGTCTTGTAAACAATCACTGTACCAGAACTTTTACTTTAAGTACACAGCAAATGACGATAAAAATTAACGCACATGACTCTGATAAAACTGCTTGAAAATTCACAAGATAGCACTTCATTGAGCTCTTCTAATGGTATTAAGCTTCTCAAGTGATATATTATTTTCACGAATAACATTCTGACAGTCGCTGTGCATTACAATAGACATTAACTTTGATTGTAATTAAATTTATTGGCATACCTGTTCGCACGAAACGTTTGTCTGCCCTGCAACCTTTCACTATTAGGAATATTGGCCCGACTGTCCAAAACCAAATTTCATTTCCCGTATTTGCAATGTGCAATGCAAGACGTTATCTTACCAGTTTTCGCAAAAATGCTTCTCCGTACACAACTCGCAATGTGCAATACGAGTATATAAACACAGTCATGAAAGTAAAGATGAAAAATGAGGAAAGAACGACTGATGAATGAGAACAAAGACTCCAAATATAACTATCCTTCATTAAGCCATGACAACAATACACATATTCGTAAAATTCACACACCTAGACGAGTTAACAAAACATTTTTTAATAACTTTGCTGTGTGCAATTACTTACCTTGACATTAGCTTCAACTTTAAAACAAAACCTATGTTGTATTATAAAATTTCTACTGCAAACTTCAGCCATTCGCAGTGTTATAACAATAAGAAACTATACAGTTACAAAAGTATAAAAAAGCTGAATTACTTCCAAAATTGCCCTTTTGACATTCTTGTATTCATATAATCTTATTTCCACAAAATTTTGTCCTCAGAACATACTATTACAAAATCTTTTTTAAATAATGCTGCCTCCACTACATGGCAAGCCAGCTCCCATCCTTCTCAAAGCAAGTACATTGCCAGACTGTCCAGCACACACTGATACTATTCTCTTCAAAAGAAGTAACCTCTCTGACTAACATCTGTGCTCTCAGGAACAGACATACAAAGAATATGGTTATATCGATGCTACAGAGGTTCAGTACCTTTATCAAGTTGGTAACTTCATTCACATTTATGGTCACAGCTTCCTGAAAGTGGTCATGGCAAATAAAACAGCCTCCTTTCAAGGGAATTACCGATATTTGAGACTAAAAAGATAAAGCTATCATTAACTGAAATTTTGTTTGGACATCACAGTGCTTCTGGTCAGGTCCTAATGGAGGATTGGGAGGGGGGAGGGGGGGGAGGGGGGCGGGCGAGCGGAAGGAGGATGTGGTATGTCGTTGACTTCCTCTGTCATTTGAATCTACCTGCCCTGCCATTTATAAAGGGAGCTACATTTTAACACTGAATCCAAACCATGGCACAGTTCAACATTTCGACACTAACAGACACTACCAGAGGTGCAAGTAGTGACACATAAAAGAAAAAATGCTAGGAATGATTGGGGGGGGGGGGGGGGTCGAACCCGGAACCTTCTCTTTTACCTGGACTCAATCTGTGATCCTCTAAACAGGTCGAACTCCAGTTGCTCTCGTCACTAGGACAAATATATTTAAATAATAAACATAATAATGAACGATATAAAAATTGATATTACAATACAAAAATTAAATACTTTCAATCTAGAAGGTTGTATTACGCCAAATTTTTAATTTTCCACATCACTGTGCGTGCCCGCCCATCCTGACCCCTAATACTGTTGACAAATGATCATCCAAGTAAAAGACTGCAACAATGGAACGGTCAGTCCAACGAATTAACCCTCCCGTACGCATCCCGGAGTTCCATAATGTCTATGAAAGTGTGATCCGTATTTACGTGATTGATTTGGCGACTTTGCCACTTTCTGTGTTATTACATCAGAAATATGACTCGTTAACAGTGTGGTATTTGGGTTTACAGGGGCAGGAGCGTCTTGCTTATAGTAGTACATTGACGCCGACAGTGAAATATCACACGGGTGCAAAATGACCTATTCCCAGGCACATTTATGCATAACGCTATTGTGAAACGTTACCATCAATATTATTTAACCATGTGTGCACGATGAAGGCTATTGTGGTCACACTAGTTGATTAGTAACATTTAAAATTATTCATAAAATTGTGACACTTACAGATTTTCAGCTCTATTGTCGTGTATAGAGCTTTGGGGAATTCTGTTATTGGTAGGTCATGAAAACGTGACATTATTCAGATGGTATGTCTCATTTGGTCAACAACGTCATTCGTCCGCATCTTCGTGTTCGCTCTTTGCTGAACGTGAGAGAAGCAGGAAAACCGTACGAAAGTTAGTATTAGGGGAGAAACAGTAGATATATACCACAAACTTAGTGGTATCTTTCCAGGTATTTCTTTCATACTAGTGCTGGCACGGAAAGTATTCAGTTTTTCTGACTACCCTGAAAGGTTTCCTCGCGGATAAATGTTTGTCGTCAAATTCTGCTATGGGAGAAGATGGTAATAAGTGTGGTTGACAAAAATACTAAGCTATTTGTTGCATCTTTACAGGAATCCATTACGTCATTCTGTTGCACATACGCCACCTGCTTGTCCGATGTGAACTGACTTACCCTTTACTATATATAATGTAAATTCTACTTATTCGTTTTCAAGATATTAATTTCAAGATTCCTAAACTCGACCGACAGAGATTTTACGTATCTGTTCTCTTAAACATTTGCAACACAGACATTTGTACACGTTTACTACCACACGGAAAGATTTTAGGGCGAAACTAACAAGCTTAAAGTGTTAAGTAAAACAGCGTACTTGGATCAAGTAGATACTAATGTATCAGACAGAACATCATCGTTAACTGTGGAATCGTTTTTTGCAGAAAATGACAGTCAATAAAAATGACAGACACACATGATTAGAACTTTGGGAAATGTGATCTCAGTAATAGGCCTCCATTAGTGGAAGTAGCTGTTTGGTACTTAATATTGTATTAAAAAGAAGAGCATTGTAGATTTTCGCTTAATAACACCAACAATAAGCTGACTATCGGGAAGTCAGGCAGGACATGAGAAAATCAGTGAATTGGCAGGAATGATTGTTAATGTCCTTGTGTTAGGCGTCAAATGTGAATGACCTTTCATTTGATCTCCTTTGGAAACATCACACTTTTCATATCATACACTTTCGGATGTCAGTTGAAAAGTGGTGATTTCATGATAGATGTCTAGTCTGCTCCAAACAGAACAGGTTGTTCTAATTCAGATGTCTAGTCTGCTCCAAACAGAACAGGTTGTTCTAATTCTCAAGTTGAAGCCGCTCTTTGTGATTAAGTCCCGTGCAGCCACCAAACTGTAAGGATTTCTATGCTGCGTTTCATTCAATTTTCCAAATGGTCCCCGACAGTTTCCGTGGGGTTAATGTCGGCCAATTTAACCGGCCAATTAAGGTGTGATAGGACGTCTGAGTGTTCTTCGAGGCGGAAACGATTGCGTGCAGCTTTATGAAAACGGACGATCCATCCTGGAATACGCGGGCGTCCACAGCAGACGTAGAAGAAACTGAAACGTCTGGGCACCGAGGATGTTGAAGTTTGGCTATTGAGTAGCACTCAAGGAGAGGTGTCGTGATCCTTAGTTATTTCAGTGTTTTTGCCAATCGTTCCCTAATGCTCTCTGTGAAACTCTCTACAATTTCTTGCTCCTTTCAGTTCACCCAGATCCCATCTCCTTAAATTCCCACCTTTTTGCAGTTTCTTCAGTTTTATTCTACAGTTCATGACCAATAAATTGTGGTCAGAGTTCACATCTGCCCATGCAAATGTCTTACAACTTAAACCCTGGTTCCTAAATCTCTGCCTTGCCATTATATAATCTATCTGAAACCCTCCAGTGTCTCTAGGCCTCTTCCACGTATACCACCTTCTTTCATGATTCTTAAACCAAGTGTTAGCTATTAGCTATTAGTTATTCTCTGTGCAAAATTCTACCAAGCGGCTTCATCTTTCATTCCTTACCCCCATTCCGTATTCACCCACTACTTTTCCTTCTCTTTCTTTTCCTACAATCGAATTCCAGTCCTCCATGACTATTGAATTTTCGTCTCCCTTAACTATCTGCATAATTTCTTTTATCGCCTCATATATTTCTTTTATCTCTCCATTATCTGCGGAACTAGTTGGCATATAAACTTGTACTGCTGTGGTAGGCGTGGGCTTCGTGTCTATCATGGCTACAATAATGCATTCACTATGCTGTTCGTACTAGATTATCCGCGTTCCTATTTTTTTATTCATTATTAAACCTACTCCTCCTCCATTACCTATATTTAATTTTGTATTCATAACCCTGTATTCACCTGAGCAGAAGTCTTGTTCTTCCTGCCACCGAACTTCATTAATTACCACTATATCTAACTTCAACCTATCCATTTACCTTTTTAAATTTTCTAACCTACCTGCCCGATTAAGGGATCCGACATTCCACGCCCCGATCCGTAGAACGCCAGTCTTCTTTCTTCTGATAATGGCGTCCTCGTGAGTAGTCCCCGCCCAGAAATCGGAATGGAGGACTATTTTACCTCCGAAATATTTTACCCGAGACGACGCCATCATCATTTAACCATACAGTAAAACTGCATGCCCCCTTGCTTTCAGCAGTTCGCAGTGCCAGCACAGCAAGGACGTTTTGTTGATGTTACAAGGCCAGATCAGTCAATCATTCAGACTGTTGCCCCTGCAACTACTGAAATGGCAGCTGCACCTCTTCAGGAGCCACACGTTTGTCTGGCCTCTCAACAGTTACTTCTCCGTTGTGGTTGCACCTACGGGATGACTGTGTGTATCACTGAGGCAAGTATGCGTCCCCACCAACTTTAATGTCCATGGTTCATTAGACTGTATTTTATTTTCCGATATGCGTATCACGGCGGATTTGCCGACGGATATGTCCTGTGTTTTACGTAACGTTCAGAAGAATGTGATTCGAGTTTTAAGGTTTTGTGAACTGTCCAGTATTTTTCACAAAATTTTATGGGGATGGTTCTAATGTGTTGTCCGCAGCTCGTGATCTCGCGGCAGCGTTCTCGCTTCCCGATCACGGTGTCCCGGATTCGATTCCCGGCGGGGTCAGGGATTTTTCCTGCCTCGAGATGACTGGGTGTTGTTGTGTCGTCCTCATCATCATCATTGATCCCCATTACGGTCGGAGGAAGGCAATGGCAAACCACCTCCACTAGGACCTTGCCTAGTAAGGTGGCGCGGGTCTCCCGCGTCGCTCCCCTACGCTCTGTAAAGAAGTATGGGACTCATCGTCATCATCACCATCTAATGTGTTAACAGGGTGACTGGCTCACGCACGTTTTTTGTATGTGGTCAGTCAATGACATTTTCCTGTGCCTTTCTTTTAGCCTCTTTGTCGTTTTACTTTGGTTTTAGTCTTATGTGTAGCTACTTACAGCCTTTTTCTGTTGTTTTAGTGCATGTACATCAATTTCAGAAGTTTTCTTCGCATTCGTATATTTTGATGAATGTAAGGCCGCTGATAATTCGCTGTTGAGGGCCCACAAGCTACACACACACACACACACACACACACACACACACACTCTTTTGGATCATGGAAGACGTACAGCTCTAGTAATGGTCGTTGGCGAGGTAGTCAACCTCAAATGTACTCTGCATGTCCAGTCGCAACGTTCGCTGGTAAGCTGATTTAGATGGACCTGCTTTCACTGACAGTAACATTTATTTTTGGATTTGAAATCCATTGTCATTGCCAAGGCGTGACACTCATCTCTGGTCCCTGTCTGCTATAATCTTTCTAGGACCACCGTTCTTACACCGTGTTACATGGCTGCGCATGGTAAACCATTCCTTGTAGACGCATTGGAGAGTCCATGCATTAACACACCAACAAATCAGGTAATTTCTTTCAAGGTGTGGTGATGGGAACGTCAGAGACCTTAACTCACTTCCGCCGTTCTGTTACATCTTTAACTATAATACATGGCTTGGCAGTTGCTAAGGAACAACTGAAACCTGCTAAGGAGCAACTGCCAATTGCTACGGAACAACTGACTATTGCTATGGAACATCCGATCAAATATACTGAAACGAAACGTGAAGGCTGGAGCTTGTTAACTGCAGCAAAGCCTGTGCCGAGACGCTCTTATGCAATCGATAGTTCATGCAGTACGGTGTTTGACGAAGGTTATTGTGGTACAGAATAGTGCGACATTACGTGTGGTGTGGGAACATGTCTTCAAGACATCATTTAAACGCTAAAAATCGTGGACGAGCAGTTGCACTGCTCGAAGCCTGTCTATCACTATTGTGGTCGCAGTAATGGGTGTGTTCAAAACGTCATTTCGCGATTAATAAAGGCCAATGAATGTAGAAATACTAAGCGAAAGCATGCTGGTCCAATCCAAAGCCCACAACCGTCTCTGACTGCTTAAATCCTCTCTGGCCAGACATGGGGGTTGAACTCCTCCTCCACACCTACAAATCCTTAGTCCATCCCATCCTCTGTTATGTCAGTCCCACCTGGTTACCCCCCCCCTCCCCCAAATTCTGTAAGTCCCTCCAGATCCTCGAGCGCCATGCACTCTGCCTCGCCTTCCGTATACGCCTCCCATCCCCCACGCAGATCCTCTACGACCTGATTCGTTTCCCCCATCTGCTTCTTTTCCTCAAACATATCTACGTCCTCTACAGCTCCCACTGACTTGATCCCCCTCACCCCCTCGTTGCTCCACTCCTCTCCAACCTCCGCCCTCTGCTGTGCCTTCACTGTTGTGTCCCCCTACCTTCAACCTCTACACTCTTCATCTCCTTTCCCAAGGTGGCTTACATCGACTCCCCCTCCCAGATGATGCACTCTCTCCCTCCATTTATCCCTCCTATCAACTCTGTTCCCCACCTCCCCCTCCCTCCCTCTGTCCTTTTCCTGGGCTCCCTCTTCCCCCTCCCATCCTGTTTTTTCCCCACCTACCCTCTCTCTGACTCTCTTCTCTCCCCCGAGTCCTTTTGCCATCCACTCCACTGTCTTTCCCACTCCTTCTTGCGTGTGCCCTGCCCCTCCCCCCTTTTCCATGTCCTCTCCCTCCATTGACTCCTCCATTTTTTCTTTTCTTCTCCTCCCCCCTTCCCCCCTTTTCGCCCTCATTGGTCCGGGTCCCCCCATCTGTCGCCATGTCGCCTCTATAGTGCAGTTTAAAGTGAAAGTTCAATGTGTGCATCCCATGTCAGTGTTGCGAACAGCCACCATACTGTGGCTAGTTCTGTTTTTTATCTCATGCGAACAGAAACCAGACTGTTGCTGTGTTTTTATATTTTAAATTCGACATCTTTCCTCCATTTTATAGCTTTTTATAATGTCACCGTTTTATCGCCTGTTTTCCTTGTTTGTTTGTATTCTCATTATGTTTTTTTTAATTTTTCTTTAGGCTGTAGAGCAGCATATTACGCTGCTGCCAGCCCGCGCCCCACCCTCGGGGGGGGGGGTGGGGGGGGGGGAGGGGAATCGAAATGTAATAAAGAAAAAAAAGATACCAGTGGTCGTAGGCGGACCACTACACCGGAAGAGGATCAGTACGTAGTACTAGTGGCGAAAAGGAACAGACGACTCACTCCTGGGCTGATCGCTGCATAGCTTACAGCCGCTAATGGTAAACATGTCTCTGACAGAATCATTTCGCGCCAGTTAAATCAGGTTGGTTTGCATGCTCGTAAGCCTGTTAAATGCATCTCACTTCAGTCATGCTGTCGTTGAGAAAGAGTTCTTAGGTGTAGGTAACATGTTGGTTGGGGCCAGTAGCAGTGGTCCCCAGCGACGTTCCGCGATAAGTCCCACTTGATTGTGCCACGTGATTGTGGCCACAAGTTTTGTAAAGAGAGAGGGGAACACGTTACACGCCACAGAATGTTTACGAACGTTATCGGCATGGCCTAGGCGTTGTGATGTGGACAAGCATTATGCACAATGGACGAACACCGCTGAATGTCTTTGCGTGAGGTACCGTTACAGAAACATTGGTACTGCAGGGAGATTATTCTTTATCATGTGCGTCTATTTGCAGATGCGGTACGTCTCGACTTTCCATTTATGGACACAACGTTTATCGGCAACTATGCCCGCCAACACGGGACCACTGAGCTGTTGGAAATACTGGAAAGTGAAGATACTGAACATATGGAATGACCTGTTTACTCTCAGGACCTAAACCCTATAGAGCATGCCTGGGATGTTTCTCAACGCACATCCCACTCTTGAACGGTGCAACAAATGAAAACCTCATTTAGAGATGAGTCGAACAATATGCCCCAAGACCTCCTCAACAGTTAGATAGCCAGTATGAATAGCAGGTGCAAAATGTGTATTATTGCCCGTGGACAGTATATTCCGGATCCGATATCGACCTTTATGTTGGCCGTCTGCTCTGTGTCAGACATGAACGCCATGTCTGTTATCCTCCTTTTCCACATGGCGAAATCTATCTTTTTTTCGTTATAAATACACCACGCCGTTTCTATTACGCATACAGTGCGTTTCATGTTGGTCATCATTACCTGTGATAAATCCTGTCGTAGAATATCTCTGTTCATTAGCAATTGTCAGGCAGTGTATACACACCACTTCACTGTCATGACGTACTTCAACGGCTGAGGGTCACATTACTGCCTGATACCAGTTATACCCTGACTACAGAACTCTAAAACAAGCAGCGTGTTCCTTTAAGGGAATGACTAATATCTACGTCTATATCTACACTCCTCAAGCCATTTTACGGTGCACGAGAAAAGTGAATGTGTGTAAATGACGTTTTCGTTAGCATAAAACTAAAGGTATTGTAAAAACAAAATAAAGACTGTAAGAAAAGTCTAAAAACGGCGAAGTTTGAGATAAGCAGTGCACTGACAAAGGAGAAATGCTTTTTGGTAGTACATTCGAGTGTGTAATTTACACTGTCAGCACCTACTTCTCTTTTGAAACAGAGCACAGTTCGTCTGCACCGGGAAATACTGCCCGCAATGTTAGCAGTAGTGTTGAACAGCTATTAACTTGTTGACGAATGTGTCAGAGGTAGCACTTGTGTCTCTACAGACATAAGCGTCGGTAGAGTCGTATGACGTTGATGATTCGTGAGTGATCGATTGCGAGCTGCTCGAAAGCTGGTGAGCCATTCGCGTGTCTCCGGGCTGCTGTGTACGTAAACACAGGCACACGCTACTTGTGTTTGCTCTGCCGGCCCGCAAGTCAGTCAATACGCGAAGGCCAGCTAGTGCACCGTATACAACACGCACCCCGTATTAGACGACGCTTGTGGAACTTTGCTATTTTTGCTGTGGAATAGCCAACGGTTCCTGTGAAGAAAGGAAAGAAATTCTAGTCGGCGAACTCACGGAAGGATCACGAATACGTCAAATGACGACACGAGAAGAATCCCAGTATACAACATCGTCTCCAGGCTCAGTATGTAGGATCGCTCCTCACTGAGAGGCGAGGAACTCACTCGCAAGTGTTGTTTTTTTCCTAATAATAAACGAATCTCATCTATTAAGGATACTATAAAAAATATGAAATACTGTATGAAAATGTCTCATGGTTGTGATGCTTCTAACAGAAATAAAGAAGCACTGAAAAATAAGAAGTTACTTCGAGGATGAAAGATTATCGTGTCGTCGATGACGAGATCACCAGAGACTGTGCACGAGGAGGAATAATGCGAAAGTAAATTGGACATATTGCAGCGGCGCGGTCCACTATTTTTGACAGCAGCGTATTTTACGATTTGGTGCTCCGTGTCTCAGATTGAGTTTCGCTACTTGGTTCCAAGCATTTCACCTAATTGACCGCCGAAGAATAAAATACATACATTAATACTGGACATTTTCGCTCCAGCGGTGGAATTCGTATCTTTATTGCAGAAGTCTATTCAGATTAATCACGTAACATGCGGAGATTGATAAGCGCAGTTGATTCTGTTACCAGGCAACCAAACATATTTTTAAAAAAATGTTCAAGTGTGTGTGAAATCTAATGGGACTTAACTGCTAAAGTCATCGGTCCCTAAGATTACACACTACTTAACCTAAATTATCCTAAGGCCAAACACACACACATCCATGCCCGAGGGAGGACTCGAACCTCCGCCGGGACCAGCCTTACAGTCCATGACTACAGCGCCCTAGACTGCTCGGCTAATCCCGCGCGGCAAACATATTTAAACTATGCGCATTGCATATAGAGGTAAAAAACGAAAGAAGTTGTCAGTACGTCACAAACTTGAAGCCGACGTCCGTCATCATATTTAGCCCAAATCATTAGGTTCACTGCAGTGATACTTCCCATTGATGTCATCTGAGATGCCTATGCCAAATTTCGACTGTGGGGGATACCTATCGACTTTCATGGTCGTATCCCAAACAGCGTCTGGTGCTTTAATTGTGTAGAGACACAGTTGTATCATCAAAAACGCCAGCTTGCATCGTGTACTAATTGATCCGATCATAATTTAAAGTTTAAAGGAATTACATTTCATTCGTAAGTAGAGCTGTTGAAGCAATATTTTCTTTTGTATACATGAATTATGGCTGCGCTGTTTAGCTTTATTCTCTCCTGTGTTTTTAATTGTCTTCCAAACCGCAAACGTTCCCACTTCGAGCCACGCTATATCAACGATCTCTTCCCCGCATGACACACGTCTAAGTGACCGGGCTTATTGTTGGTTCAGTATCTCAAGCCTTAAATTCCTCTCGCCGAAGAGTAAAATACATGCATTAATACTGGACATTTTCGCTCCAGCGGTCGAATTCGTGTCTTTATTGCAGAAGTCTATTCAGATTTATCACGTAGCATGCGGAGATTAATAAGCGTAGTTGATTTTGTAACCAGGGTAACCAAACATATTCAAACTATGCGCATTACACATGTTCATATTTCCACCCTCTCCACAAAAGATTCTGCCTAGAACAGCCGATGACGGGGCTCGTGTGTGTGTGTGTGTGTGTGTGTGTGTGTGTGTGTGTGTGTGTGTGTGTGTGTGTGAGTTTTGTGTCTACGATTATACGAATGTGTGTGCGTGCTTTCTTCCTTTCCGAAGAAGGCTTTGGGCGAAAACTTTTGTGAACACTCTTTTCATCGAGCTTGCCTGGTGCGCAGCGTGTAACAGTCAATCCACTTCACCGTATAGTTATCCTTCATGAAGTTTTTTGTAAATAATCCATTGCATTTCAACAAGAGCTATAATGCACATAATTACAATACTCAAAGAAAAAAAAATACATTCTTTACGTCACGTTAAGGTTGTCTGTAACACGAAAGGGTGTTCACAATGCTACAATCAAAAGTTTCGATTGCTTAACCAACCAAAAGTTTTACCCAGTGATATAAAGTGACTGACAGACAGAAGAGTAAAATTTGAAACTAAACTGAAAACCATTGATTAAAACTTCCGGGCTGAATTGCCGTGGTCCATATGTAAAACTTCTTCTCCTTCCTGACGTTTCGTGGCCGGGTGCGGGCTACATCTTCTGACGTGAGTCGTCGACTGGCTGCTAGGCGCTGGTGGTCCCACTTATATAGCGCGCTTAGATGGCGCCACCGTTCGTCACGTGCTTTCGACTTTAAAACTATCTCTGGCTAGTGCCATCTCTCTCGATTACAGGTAATCGATTGTCACTTCGTTGGTACAAAGTCGAACGCCATATCTTGTCTAGTTTTAATCCTTCTTCTTTTCTGTTAAAATTATTTCCGTCCTTGTAGATCTCTATAGCTTCTCTATACATGCGAGTATAATAATGTGAGGTCCTAGCTATCACGTTTGTCTCACTAAATTTTATTTCGTAATCACCGTCTTTGAAAACGTGTTCCGCTACAGCTGATTTCTCAATCTGTCCCAATCTACAGTTCCTTTTGTGTTCCGTTAGGCGGGTATTAACACTCCTTTTGGTTGTTCCAATATAAACCATGCCACAGCTACACGGAATTTTATACACACCTGGGGTAGCTAAAGGGTGTCGTGCGTCTTTCACCGATCTTAAACTTTCCCTAATTTTCTTGGTGGGTCGAAAGATTGTCTCCACTTGAAACTTGGCCAAAACTTCACCAATACGGTCCGTGAGGTTGTGAATAAATGGAAGAAAAACTTTTCCAACCGACGGTTGTTGTTGTCGTGTATTTTCGGACACTTTTCTTCTAGGGTGGAGTGCTCGATCTATTTCCTTGTCAGTGTACCCATTTCTCTTGAAAGCTGTTCAAAAATGGCTTAATTCATCTTGCAAGTAAATTGGCTCGCAGATGTTATTAGCTCTGTCCACTAAAATTTTTATGACTCCTCTCTTCTGCCTAGGATGATGATTCGAATTCTTATGTAGGTAACGATCGGTGTGTGTGTCTTTCCTATATACCTTGTGCCCCAAAGTCCCATCTGCCCGTTTAATAACCAATACATCCAAAAAATTTAGTTGTCCATTACTCTCTTTCTCCATAGTGAATTGTATCCTTGGATTGAAACTGTTTATGTGCACCAAAAACTCACTCAGTTCCTCTTCAGCATGATTCCATATCACAAAGGTGTCATCCACGTATCGATACCATTTCAAAGGGCTTTTTTTGGCTGATTGCAGCACCTGTTGTTCGAAAAATTCCATAAATAGATTAGCAATAGGAGGGCTTAGAGGGCTACCCATGGCCACCCCATCAATTTGTTCATAAAACTCGTTTTTATATTGAAAATAAGTCGAGGATAGACAATGTCGAAACAAAGTTATTATATCAGTAGGAAACATATCAGCTATGTATGAAAGAGCTTCGTCAACAGGGACCATGGTGAACAGGGATACTACATCGAAACTGACAAGGATGTCACTTGGACTAACTGTGATCGCCCTCTTTTAATAAAAAGCTCTTCCATTCCTACAGAAGATAAAAGATACCTTTGCAAAACAGAAGCTTACCCTCCTAGACTGTATGGGTTACCTAAGATACACAAGCCCAATGTCGCATTGAGACCGATAGTAAGTGCCATTGGGGCTCCTACTCAAGAGCTGGCTAGATATCTTGCTTCTTTGTTGCAACCGTATATAGGTAAAACTGACATTCATATTAAAAATTCCATGCATTTATAGAAAAACTGAGGGAGATCACAGTTAGTCCAACAGCGAATAGTTCGCCTTCCGTAATGTTCGCACATGCATTGACAATGCTCTGACGCATGTTGTCAGGCGTTGTCGGTGGATCACGATGGCAAATATCCTTCAACGTTCCCCACAGAAAGAAATCCAGGGACGTCAGATCCGGTGAATGTGCGGGCCATGGTATGGTGCTTCGACGACCAATCCATCTGTTATGAAATATGCTTGCTATTCAATACCGCTTCAACCGCACGCGAGCTATGTGCCGGACATCCATCGTGTTGGAAGTACATCGCCATTCTGTTGTACAGTGAAACATCTTATACTAACATCGGTAGAACATTACGTGGGAAACCAGCATACATTGCACCATTTAGATTGCCATCGATAAAATAGGGGCCAATTATCCCATAATGCCGCACCATACATTAACCCGCCAAGGTCGCCGATGTTCTACTTGTCGCAGCCATCGTGGATTTTACCTTGTCCAATACTGCATATTATGCCGGTTTACGTTACCGCTGTTGGTGAATGAGGCTTCGTCGCTAAATAGGACGCGTGAAAAAAATCTGTAAAAACCAGTAATTTCTATTGTGTCCAGTGGCAGAATTGTACACGACGTTCAAAGTCGTCACCATGCAATTCCTGGTGCATAGAAATATGGTACGGGTGCAATCGATGTTGATGTAGCATTCTCAACACCGAAGTTTTTGAGTTTCCCGATTCTCGCGCAATTTGTCTGCTACTGATGTGCGGATTTGCCGCGACAGCAGCTAAAACACCTACTTGGGCATCATCATTTGTTGCATGTCGTGGTTGACGTTTCACATGTGGCTGAACACTTCCTGTTTCCATAAATAACGTAACTACCCGGCGAACGGTCCGGACACTTGGATGATTTCGTCCAGGATACCGAGCAACATACATAGCACACGCCCGTTGGGCATTTTGATCACAATAGCCATACATCAACACGATATCGACCTTTTCCGCAATTGGTAAACGGTCCATTTTAACACGGGTAATGTGTCACGAAGCAAATACCGTCCACACTGGCGGAATGTTACGTGATATCACGTACTTACACGTTTGTGACTACTACAGCGCCATCTGTCACAAAGCGAAAAAAGTAGTCCAACTAAAACATTCACATTTCTTTACGTACTAAACGAATATGTAATAAAAATGGAGGTTTCTGTTTAAAAAAATGCAGTTGATATCCGTTTGACCTATGGCAGCGCCATCTAGCGGGCCAACCATAGCGCCATCTGGTTTCCCCCTTCAAGTTAGACGAGTTTCGTTCTTTCTAGTTTTTTCGTTTGATGCTTATTTCGTGAGATATTTGGCCCGGTCACTATCAATGGGCCACACTGTATTTTACACAGGCTGGGCTATCGTAGCTAAAAACAGAGACTTGCATACATGTTACAGCAAAATATCCATTTTCCGGTCTCTACGCGTTCGAGACCATTCTCTTAACCACATTTCTAATATTGCACAATGGTGGAACATGCCTAAAAATTACATTTTTTAACCTGTAAAATGGTTCAAATGGCTCTGAGCACTATGGGACTTAACATCTATGGTCATCAGTCCCCTAGAACTTAGAACTACTTAAACCTAACTAACCTAAGGACATCACACAACACCCAGCCATCACGAGGCAGAGAAAATCCCTGACCCCGCCGGGAATCGAACCCGGGAACCCGGGCGAGGGAAGCGAGAACGCTACCGCACGACCACGAGCTGCGGACTTTTATCCTGTAAACTGCTATTATTGGTCACACATTGAATGATGCATCATAGGTAAGATTTAAAAGTGTGAAGATGTGTAAACTACATTGAAACTAATGCACTTATAATGTTATGAAACAAGAACTCTAATTTGCATGGAGGTACACCTCTAGGTTGTTCTGATTCTTTGACATTTTAACAATCGTTCACTTTGTTGATATGCACGAGATACGATAGGGTACCTTATGTCTTCCTTCATGCAGGCGTTTACGGGCTACCAAAGAACACATAGGTAAGTTTTTTGCAAACGTGAACATTAAAAATATTGTGCATACGAGTTGAAAGCTAAAAACATAACGAACAAGAATCAGTACCGTTAAGTAAACAAGCATCGGTTCCGGAGTTCCATCTTGCTATCGATACAATTGTTATTCGAAACATCTCAACAAAAAAAAGTTACACTAACGAGGCCAATTGTATCGTGTTACTAGAAGAAATACGCATTAAAGAACAGAAAAACATTCGAAATTGCCTTCCTGACACTACGTTACTCAAGTAAGAACTGTAATTTTTGGTGTTTGTGCGAGCACACGACAGAAATAATGAGCGGGAAACAATCGTTAACATTAGGCGGCTTGTGTTTTGGGCTATTTATGATGGCGGCTGGTCCCATCCACTCTCGCTTCAAAGTAACGTATAGCTTTAAGTCATAGCGCCATCTACGTCCTTTTTTTTCCTTTGTGGCAATATTTCTCTGTCCTTGCATTATCAGCACTGGCGTAAAATGAAATTACGGTAGCTAGTTTGTCGTATCAAAACAAAATTGTATCCTCCTAGTCCCATTGAAGACGCCTTAGAGTAAAAACGAGCGAAACGCGTCTGGGAGAAATAAATTACAGTGCAGCAAGGAAAGGCGCTTTTATTTACAAAACAAATATTGAAGTTACGACGCTAAGCGCTGCATTCCAAGTGAGGTCTTTCTAATCGTTAAATGTGATCACTCTTCACTGACGAGTAAAGTGTAGTCTTATCCCATCATAAACTGCAGATTTTCAGCTAATAAACTCCACTCGTTGTAGCTATAAAAATCAGAGATAATGCTTATCTGCGGAGTATTCGTTAGCATACTTACTCGTGAAGATGATAATTCAATCTAGAAAAATGGGCAGTCTTGACTTTAAACCCATGCAGAGTATAGTCACTTTAGAGAAAATGCTCTTGGATCACTCTCCACTATCAGATTCTGTCCTGGAGCTATCCTTTATAACTACAAGAACTCAGTTTCAATTTCGCGCAGTCCTGATTGTGGGTAGCCAGAGATGGTAGTCTACCAATTCTTGAGAGTCATCGTTTATTGTTATTTTGACTTCGTAGACCACACAATATAAAAATATCTTGGTATATGATTCTCCAAGTATTTTCAACATTAGCTTGATATAAAATATCGTCAGGAAAACTTTTATATTGTTTTTGGAATACTTCTCATATTTCTTTTATTTCTGACAACATTAGGCCTATGCGTTCTTTGCCACGTAAGAAACGGAATTAGTTATGTCGCTTGTGTATCTCGTACACTTCTTGCTCGATGCTAAGCTGAATCAATACTGAAAATACATCTTTACATTAAAATCTTTTTTGTAAGTTTACTTTATTAAAAACAGTTGACATAGCAAATAAGTGTAGACTCTGAGATCTTTTTCTTCCTCGTGGACGACGGAAGACTAAGGCCGGTGATCTTCGGCTGCCACTTAGTCGCTGCGCCCCATCATGAAATAGAAAACAAAACATCATACTTTTCTGCTTTTAAAGGAAAATGAACATTGCTTAAAGAAAAATTTCACGTACTATCTAATACTTAAATTACTAAGTACTACACGTATCGTATGTCGTCGTTGCGATCAGACCCTTAACGTTACAGCAACGTAACATGTATCATTACACTTTTCAAAGGAAGCATCCTGGCATTTTCCTTAAGTGATTTTCGAAAATCACGGAAAATTAAACTCAGGTGGGCCAGATGGGAATCTAAACCGCTCCCTACCGAATGCGAGTCCAGTATTTTAACCACTGCGCCTTTTCGCACGGACAAAGGCAGCCCAGATCATAACTTAACGTTATTTATGAATCTAAAATTTACAACTTACAGCTCTCAGTAACAACGAACGTGAAGATATCCCTAAATCGCTTGAGGAAAACTTCCCACGTGGTTCCTTTGGAAACGACACTATCGAATTACTTTCCCATCCTTGTTCTACCCAAAGTTGGGCTCCGTCTCCAGTGACCTTGCCACAGGTGGGACTTAAAACCAAAATCATCCCCTTTGCCTAAGTATATCGAAATGATACTCGTTTCCTTGAAGAATTTATAAGAGGGAAAAGACAAAGGTAGTGTTGTCATCTGGATTGCACCTAGCCTCGTTACAAATTATTAAAATGTAATTAAGGACTCCACCGCCGCTTCTATGTAGTCATCTTTCGCAACACATGATTCAGCTGTTCCTACCGATGTCGATTTATGCAGTCCACAATGTCATATCCGGCTTTCAAAAATCAGACATGAGATTTTCATATTCTCCCGTTCGCTGCGCGCTAACTATTAGTCCTACACAAAAAACGAACAGTCTTTTTGTAGGAAATTTAATTTGATTAAATTTTGTACTGGGGATACGTTTTCGCTAAAGGCTGTAGCTTTCGAGTTATTCAAGGCAAACTTAAAAAAGTGACTTTCAAATGCACCCTCACTCCCACACTCAGCTCCCAGCGGTTAGGATTTCTGGTTTGTTATTCATGGCACTCCTTCATATCACTAAACAAAAATTTGCGACTGCACGAATTTTTCCGAAGTTCCACATTTTTTTGGTCTTCATTGGCTGGCCTTATTACGCCACCGGCTTTGTCGAGCACTAAAAAATTGTAAATCTGACGTCTGTGTAAATTTTACCGAACAGTTTAGTGAATTTTAACAGCAGAAGATATGCAATTACATATGTCACACCTTTTGACTACGAAGCTACGGTGTTTGTAAGAGTTACGTTTGGATCAAATTGTTAACGTAATTAGCTCTAGCGTAACGTTTATAAAAGTCGTTTTTCTTTCTTTATCCACACGGGGTCGTTTAGATTAATAATGTTAAAGAAATAGCTGACTATGCTGGTGACGTGTTAGTGCAATCAATAAAGACTAAATAACGCCGAATATCGGGAACAGTACACGTTGTCGGAAACTAGAGCGCTGTAGGTGGCGTATAAACGGTATCAAGCGGTCACGTGACGTTCTTTCCCTGACGGATCAAGGCAGTAAAGTGGCATCTGTGTGTCAGCCGGATGTATGGAATCGGCACAATAAAATAAGTTGACTCCTAGACGGAACAGAATGACAGAAAGAAGCTATCATATTTGGACGTGCCCATGAACACATTGTGAATGAAGTGCACGCGGACTGGCCAGTTTACAAGGAGTTGTGTATCACTGGCAGTTATGTAACACTGCGTAAGAACGGTGAGTATAAAGGGATCGTAACTGACAGGGGACTGGAAACGAGTGTCACGCATCGCCAATGACGATCTGGCTGGAATCCCTCCTGTCAGCGAGTGCGTGTACATCTAAACCAGTTGCCGAGCGAACGTAGCGAAGAAAATCGCGTGCAATGGACATGTGGGGTCGGGTACCTTGCTAACAGCCATTGCTCACAATGAAATGCACTGTTGAGTTCATTCAATGGTCCAGTATCATCAATGCACCAGGATGAGGAAAGCAAGAACTTCATATATTATAAAGCCTTAAAAGGACCTCTGCAAATCATTAATCCGCGTAATCCACGGAACTTAATGAAAATAAACACCCAGGACCAGTTCGGGGCCGGCCGATGTGGCCGAGCGGTTATAGGCGTTTCAGTCTGGAACCGCACGACCTTTACGGTCGCAGGTTCGAATCCTGCCTCGGGCATGAATGTGTGTGATGTCCTTAGGTTAGTTAGGTTTAAGTAGTTCTACGTCTAGGGGACTGATGACCTCAGATGTTAAGTCCCATAGTGCTCAATGCCATTTGAACCATTTTGAACCAGTTCGGGGGGCATTAGGGTGCTGGCACCACCATCACACTCATGTGGACACCAAATGAGTCAGTGGTACCAGGAAATGAGTTTACCGATTTAAAAAAAAAAATGGGAAGCAGATACCACAAGGGAACCTAAACGACAGAACAGCTGGCATCGATATGCGATGTCATCCGAGGTACCTGATCTCAAAAGCTTGGACTGTGGCGTGGCAAGCATGCTAATCGTTAAAAGCGATTAAATCGAGCAATGCTGCATCGAAGATTTTTAGAGACTCTCGGAAGGCATCTATGACGCTATGAGAACTACGAATCGGTCTCACCAGGCTCATGTAAGGTTTAATCTTACGACTGAAGACCTCACTCGTGACAGTGGCCCATGATATCTGATATCAGTTTACGTGTGTTCGGAGGGTGAGTCATACATATTATTCGCTCTTCTTAAAACAGTTGTTATGACCGATGATCCTTGATCAGCACTTGAAAGGGTATGGTGAACAGTTACGACATTGAATAGTAAAAGCCGGCCGATGTGGCCGAGCGGTTATAGGCGCTTCAGTCTGGAACCGCACGACCTTTACGGTCGCAGGTTCGAATCCTGCCTCGGGCATGAATGTGTGCTTAGGTTAGTTAGGTTTAAGTAGTTCTACGTCTAGGCGACTGATGACCTCAGAAGTTAAGTCGCATAGTGCTGAGAGCCATTTGAACCATTTGAATAGTAAAGTTTTCTCGCTTCTTGAAGGCGCGCATATTCGCTTTCTTTCAAAAGGAGACTAGAATTCTTCACATGTGATCTTGGGTTCGACTTACAGTAACGCATCTCGTCCCAGAACACTAAACAGCATGCTCTCATTTTTGCACTGCTCACCTGGGCGCTCTGTACTTGGTTGCCAGATTGGTCGACGTGGCTCCCCATTTCCTTGACAGCGATGTGCAACAATGCTGTCATGTTTTGGTTTATTCTTGTGGACCTACACCAAAATCAAGAATCCCAGAAAGGTACCGTCTAAGATCTCTGCTTCAGGTGTTTAAGTACGAGACCACATAGCAACGTTTACAAATTTGTGGGCATGTTCGCATGTCCATTCAGCTGCTGTGAAATTAGTGTGCCACACTGCTTTGCACCCTACCTTCATTTTACTCTTCCAGACCGTTATACGCAGCATTCCGAACACCCTTGTTCCAGTAAGAATCGTATACATTGATCCTTCTTTCATATTTTCATAATCATATCAACCATCCAAATTACTTAATTGATTCTGAGATCTGAAAAATAATTAAACTTCGGGTTTTTCAGTTTTGGCATTTGAATGATACATCACTTTGTATTCACTGCCATTTGCATCCGAAATATGTGTCGCTGTGAGACGATACCAGGTTACGCCTTTAGTGTTAGACCCTATGGCGCTTCAAAACACCCAAAATGCGTCAGTACTGGACGGGTACCCATCAGAACTTCTCTTACTGTACTCCGTACGGCGAAAAAAGATCCCAGACAGGTAGCAGCGATTTCGCCAGCTTTCAACCGCGAAGAGAAAACTGCTGCTAGAACACTGATTAAAAGCCGTAGTTGTCTAACATTGCAGAAACACTGAGATGTTATTATAGAAGGGCAAAAAAATGTAGTTAACATGTTTTGTCGTGGCATAAGCGCGAAGAAACCTCGTCAAGCCTATTTACACTGACACCAATCTTCTCTTGACGTTTGGAGTATGCACTGATCAGCCAGAACTTTATAACCACCTACCTGACAGCCCCTATGTCCACTTTTGATACGGGTAACAGCGGCAACGCGTCGTGACGTGGAAACAGTGAGGGCTTGGTAAGTTGACACCAATCTGCACACGCTAGTCACCTAATTGCCATAAATTCTGGGGACGGGGTCGATGAGACCAGAATGAGATTATCACTCTGCAGCGGAGTGTGCGCTGATACGAAACTTCCTCGCAGTTTAAAACTGTATGCTGGACAGAGAACCGAACTCGTAACCTTTGCCTTTCGCGGGCAAGTGCTCTACCATCTGAGCTACCCAAGCACGACTCACGCCCCGTCCTCACAGCTTTACTTCTATCAGTACCTCGTCTCCTACGATCCAAACTTCATAGAAACTCTGCTGCGAACCTTGCAGAACTTCCGGAAGAAAGAATATTCCGGGGGCATGGCTTAGCGACAGCCTGGGGGATCTTTCCAGAATGATAGAGCATCTGAACGCGATAGGAAAAGGTCCCGAGTTCGAGTCTCGGTCCAGCACACAGTTTTAATCAGGGTCGATGAGCTTTGCCGCCGCGTTCAATCACATTCCCGATGTGTTCGATCGAGTTCAGATCTGCCAAGTTGGTAGGGGCAGCACATAAATTGGAAATCGCCACTGTGTTCCTCGAACCAAACCATCACATTCCTGGCCTTGTGAAATGGCGCATTATCTTGTTGAAATATGCCTCTGCCATCGACAAACAAGATCGTCATGAAGCGGCGTACGTGCTCTGCAACCAGCGTACGACACTCACTGGCAGCCATGATGCCTTGTACGAGCGCCACTGGAGCCATGAATGCCCACGTGAATGTTCCAGAGAGCATAATGAAGCCGCCGCCAACTTGTCTCCGTCCTGCAGTACAGGTGTCAAGGAGCTGTTCACCTGGAAGGTGACGGATTCGCGCCCTCCCATCGGCATGATAAAAGAGGTATCGGGCTTCTTCAGACCATGCAGTGCTCTGCCACTGCGCCAATGTCCAGTGCCGATGGTCAGGTGCCCATTTCAGTCGTAGTTGCCGATGTCGTAGTGTTCACATCGTCACATGGATGTGTTGTCGGCAGCGGAGACCCATCGTTAGGAGTCTTCGGTGCACTGTGTGCTCAGACACACTTGAACTCTGCCCAGCATTAAAGTCTGATATGTTAGGTCGCCACAGTTCGCCGCCTGTCCTGTTTTACCAGTCTGTCTAGCCTACGACGTCCGAAAACTGTCATGAGGGGTGGCCGCCCAACCGCACGACTTCAGGACGTGGTTTCACATTGGTTTCGCCACTTAATGGAGACACTAACCACACCACTCCTCGAACACCCGACAAGTCATGCCGGTTCCAAAATGCTCTTGCCGAGCCTCCCGGACATCACAAGCCGCCCTCGGTCAAACTCAGATAGATCGCACGCCCTGTCCATTCTACACACGGACAGCGCTGTCACTGATATTACATGCACCGTGCGAGTGTCTGACTAGCAGTCTTTCCTCACCAGGTGACGATGCTCTCCCCAGGAAGGTTTATATCGGTGGTAGGTCGGTGGTCAGAATGTTCAGACTGGTCAGCGTAGTTTGTTAAAAACATAATTATTAGGATTTGAATTTAGACTTTTCATGTTAATTGGCAGTAAAATTAATGACTGGGTTTGGCATTTTGTATAGATTGTATCGTAGTCGGGAACAATCACAATCTATCGGTACTGAAAATAAAGAAATTAGTTTCGTATGTTACCGATAAACTGCATATATTCCTATCTTGTTTTGTTTTATTATGTATCGAGCCTTCAGTAGAGACTCGGTCTCAGCTCTGGCGTGCAAATGCCGCAACCTTTGCACGGCTACCTGCCGGCGCGCACTAGTTGCTTCGACATTTGGGAGGACGACCACCGCTGTGCTGCCGCACTGCGCGAAAATAACTCACGCGACGCACTTCTGTTGCCGCTCGCAGTCGGTGGGGCTTTTTTCTCCCTTGGTGCCTCAGTGGGTAAATGCAACACCACAAATCCTTTGTTCAGGGTTTTGTTCCACAGTCGGAGCCTAGGATTTTTATTCTGCATATATCACTTATAGCGACAATACTTTGTCAATGTGCGAACAGCTAAGCTGCGCATGTTTCAAAGTCCACGTTAATCTTTAAGTCCTCGTACAACTACCTGGCTAAGTCAGTTCAAAGGTCAGAGGAAGGCAACGACATATCACCTGCACGTACCTAGTAAAGCACTCTGATATTCAAACCCACATTTTAGTTGATAAAATCGTTATTTTTAATCTTTCATTGTCTGCTTATTTATAACAGACATGTTTTATGATATCAAGTATTACGTTATTCTCTCCTTCAGATTATGGGAAAAGGCCTAAATGTTATATACAACCGAACACGTTTTCATGTATCACGACAATATTTCGAAAGAACCATAGCTGTGAAATTAGCTACATGTGTATTCACGCGTAAGAAGTCTGCTTCTTAATGGTATTATAATTTGAATAGAACTCGCACGTTGGATTCGGAACATTACCCTGCACACAGGCTACACTGTGTGTGGTTTCCACGTAACAAAACGACGAAATGGTTTCCCAGAATGTCAGCTCGCAAAACGCTAAAATGCGAAAACATGCAAAGACTTCACACAATTCGCATAAAAATATATATAATTTTGGACTGAAGGATTTCCTATTGGAACAATTTTTATAAACCTCTTTGAATTTTAAGCTCTTGTTTACCGTAATTTTTATCTACCCTGAACAAATTGCCTTAACGTAATACGCTACACAAACCTGCCTAGTAAGTGCATAGTACTGTTTTAATGTTACAGCAGTCTCTAAAGGTGCTTAAGATATAACAGTATTTACTCAACACTTCGGAAGGTTGTTTCACATTTTTTGTCATCTTAAATGATCATCTAACCATACCAATAGAAATTTTATGTATGATGTTTATTTAGGACCACAGCTGCCTGATGGTTATATTGCTTCTGTTTCTTTTCTATGTCTCTGGACCTCATCCGAACAATTTTCTTCTCATTTAAAACCATGCAGTTGTCTCTAAAACATCTTTCTGCCCCTTCGACTAATATAGAGCCCTTCTGCTTGAAAAGATTTTGTTTAAACTATCAGAACAGTGAATAGGGTCGTTGTTTATTGGCGGCTATCTTCAGTGATGTGTGTGCCACTACAGACACAGAAATGGATACTGACGCGTACGATAAGGTGATAAAATATTTTTTTATTAAAAATGTGCGCTGCACCCACATACAAACAGAAGTGAAAGAAGCTCACGAGGACTCTGCGCCAGTTCTACAGACCGTTTATCTCTGGGCAAATGAATTAAAATGTGATCGTACCTGCAATGCATGTTTCACATGCTCGATGCGTGAGATTATAGTTTCTTTTGAAGAAATGGTTGACATAATACAGGGCGCGGTGATACAAGATCGTTTCTTTAAGATTTGTTCGTTTTCGAGATAATAAGCACCTCATACCGGAAGGTGCTTCGTATCTTCAATGGACATCCGCATTTGAAGAAAGTGAGCGTAAGATGCGTGCGCATTTGTTAACTCTACACCAAAAACATTCTAGAAAAGACGGTTGATAAATGCGTCGAAGTATAATCCGACAGACTTCTGCCGTCCCTGTACGTATTCTTTGTTACACTCTAGAGAAACATCTGTAGTACAACCAGTAGTCTGCCAAAGATGAAAGTGCATACAAAAACGTAGTGGCGACTTTTTCCCGCGCACATTGAAAGTCATCGTGATAGACGATTCGATTACTCGGAACGATTATTCAAGCCTGAAAATAATTTTACGATAGCTATTTTGAATTTAAATGCCCGCTGGCCTTTTCTTATCACAAGATTTTCCAATAGCATGTCTACATCTACATCTAAAAATGTACCTCGAAAGCCACCGTACCGTCCATGGCTAGGGTACCAATAAATCTGTCCCCCGTCTCTATGTGCGCCATAATCTCTCTCATTCTCACGATGCCAGAAGATTGTAGTGGCAGTAAAATGATGGCACGGTCTTCTTTGAATATAGGTTGTCTAAATTTACCAAACAATATTTCGAAAGAAAAATGACAATTTCCTATAACGATCCGATTTGAGGTCATAAACCGACAGATTGAGAATAATCCGTAGTCTGCTGACTTACATACTTGATGTGGACTACAAACTCTGAAACTGGTCACACCAATGTCTTGTATGCCATTTCATTTATAGTGTATAGCACTTTTCCGGGATCATTCCAACAAATCTAAGTCTTCCACCCGCCTTCCTTACGTATTCGTCATATTTCGTATCGTAATCCCAAATATTTAAATGATGTGTCGGTACCTGAATTTTAGCAGTGTTTCTTATAATTGGATTCTACTGGTATCGATAATTAAGTTATTTGTTGTTAACTTCTTTCAAAGAAAATGTCACTAACATTATAATATAAAATTTGTCGCTGAGATTCATTAATTTTGTGCTTTCTGGCGTTCAGCCGATTTTTTGAATCCATTTTTATACACTAAAAGACATTAATAACTTCACTGAACTCCCTAAATCACACCATTAATTATTACAATTACTGTTATTATTCGTTGTATTGCTGGCTCATTTCCGTTCTTCACTGTCTGCAGTTTCACCGACTGCACACCCTCGTTCGACACTCCGCTAATATGGATAGAAATGTATGTGGGGCTAATGCACAGTAGAACTGCGGCCTCCTACTAAACATCAGTCGGCAACTACTAGTGACAATTCTCTGTGAGCCTGCTGCGTGACAGGTGAACAGTTGCTACTCTTTCACGTTTGAAGACGCGAGTTCTATGTTCAAAGCGACACCTTCCAACTACTATCTTAGTTCCATTTAGGACAGAAGAGTATATCTGTCATGGGGAAATTTATTTGCACGTATTAGCTACAATCAACTCATGCCCTGTTAACTGTTTACGTGTCACGAATGTAGTGTCTTATGGCAACCAATTAATGGGGAACAGAAAGGCTTTCAAACTTAATAATGTGGCATATGGCGTTATTATTTCTCAAGTGCTCGGTTAAGAAAACAAGCCAGTAGCTGCGCTGCAAATCACTTATTGATACTTTTGCAGTCGTTGGCTCTATTTTTAATGCAACGCCCAAGTATGAATCGATTGCGGCGACGAAGTTTAAACAAGTTACTCTTTTTCCTAAAGACCCAGCATAAGCTCCCTACATAGCCTTGTCGATATTATTTCAATAACACACCAAAGGTCGAATTGTCACAATCACCTCTGACAGTTTGCACCTCTTTCAAGCAATGAACCCAGTATATTCATGCTGACTTACATTCTGTCTCTTTTTTTCTAAATCACTCCAGGCTAACATTGCTATGGTTACATCAACAAGCGGACAGCAGATTTATTACTCATTCTCATCCAACTGAGCTGGTGATAATAACTGCCACAGAGTGCTCATCGGTAAACATAAGACAATATGTTTGAAAGTAAAATTGAAAATTCTACACAATAGCTGAAATGTTATGACTGTGTGAAAAAACACTTATTTTAAAGAACTAATAGCGGCGTTGTGAATTAGAGATATTTTACGGGTTGTTCCTGACGAATTAGTCTCGCTTTTGTCAAAAGATAAACTACGGAACTGGCATCTATTTAGTAACTACTAACATTGCATTTATGCTGAAATGTCTGTTTAAAGGTGCTGATTTGTTATCACAGTTCATCTCCTTTTGATGGTAGTGGTGGAGTATTCTTCAGATTTCTACTTACATGCTGTTGATTCCCAACTGGTGCAATTTAGTGACCATCCGGGCTAAGAGTTCATTAAAAGCAATCTGCTTGCCGAGTGCTGTAGTGTACATGGACTGATGTAAGATACGCAGTTATTTGATTACCTTTCCATAAATCTTTACATGTTTCCCGTGGAATTGATGAGTAAACCATTTGAAACGCACATTGTTCTTACCCTCACCACACTCCACATCATGATTTTCCTCATTAATCTGGGAGTGCAAAGGCATCTTGTACCGTTTTTCACGATGTTAGCACTGGAAACAATAAGTCTACGATGATGTGTAGTGTGGTGTTCGAATGCTGCTGACGCTCTAAAATGGTGAGAACTCTCATCGATAGTCAGATAAGATTCCAAAGTAGTTTGTTTTGGGATCTCAAAAAACGTTCAAATGTGTGTGAAGCCTTATGGGACTTAACTGCTAAGGTCATCAGTCCCTAAGCTTACACACTACTTTACCTAAATTATCCTAAGAACAAACACACACACCCATGCCCGAGGGAGGACTCGAACATCCGCCGGGACCAGACGCACAGTCCATGACTGCAGCGCTGGGGATCTCAAGCGGGATTAATGTGCACAGCGTAGATGTAGGCGTCAACACTTGACGAGAAGGGTGAACTTGTTTGATAAGTCTGGTGAATTTCCATCAAAGAGTGAAATATTTTTGCTGTGCCTTCATGGTTGGTAAGCTTGATTATTCCAAGGACTGTATAAAGAATTTCAACAACTTACAGCGTACAGTTTATTGTTGACAGCCAATTGATCAGTGTGTCGACTGCTATTGAAAATGAAGAAAACCGAACTTCGTGCCGTTATCAGACATTTTCATTTGAAAGGTTGGACTGTCGCACAAATCAAAACTAGACTGGAGGAAGTTCACGTGGATTCCGCATCATAACTTAAGACCATTTACTTCTGGATTAAAGCATTTAAACGTTGTTGAAGAAGCGTCAAAGACGAAGCGCGCTCTGGTCACCGCAAAGGAAACTATTGACAAAATCCATGATGTGGTAAGACTGTAGGCATCTCAACTGATCGAGAGTGCAATATCCTGCACGGAGAACTGAATATGGAGAATCTTTGTGCGAGGTTGGTACTGCGATTGCTCACTGTCGACCAAATGCGCATCCGAACCAACATTTCATCACAATGTCTGACGATGTTTAATTGAAATTTGCAAGACTTTTCGCACCGATTTGTGACTGTTGGTGAATCCTGGAGCCATTATTACACACCAGAATCAAAACGGCAGTCAGAACAATGGACAAAGGCTAGTGAAAGTGCACCGAAGAAATCTAATAACACCATTTTGTCAGTTGGTAATGTGATGGCCACTTTTTTTGGGATTCCAAAGGAATAGCTGTCATACACTGGTATCCAAAAGTAAACCAAAAAACCGCTATTTCCCCGTTCTGTGTCTAATTCACGATGTTGTTGTTGTTGTGGTCTTCAGTCCTGAGACTGGTTTGATGCAGCTCTCCATGCTACTCTATCCTGTGCAAGCCTCTTCATCTCCCAGTACCTACAGCAACCTACATCCTTCTGAATCTGCTTAGTGTATTCATCTCTTGGTCTCCCTCTACGATTTTTACCCTCCACGCTGCCCTCCAATACTATATTTGTGATCCCTTGATGCCTCAGAACATGTCCTACCAACCGATCCCTTCGTCTGGTCAAGTTGTGCCACAAACTTCTCTTCTCCCCAATCCTATTCAATACTTCCTCATTAGTTACGTGATCTACCCATCTAATCTTCAGCATTCTTCTGTAGCACCACATTTCGAAAGCTTCTATTCTCTTCTTGTCCAAACTATTTATCGTTCATGTTTCACTTCCATACATGGCTACACTCCATACAAATACTTTCAGAAATGACTTCCTGACACTTAAATCAATACTCGATGTTAACAAATTTCTCTTCTTCAGAAACGCTTTCCTTGCCATTGCCAGTCTACATTTTGTATCCTCTCTACTTCGACCATCATCAGTTATTTTGCTCCCCAAATAGCAAAACTCCTTTACTACTTTAAGTGTCTCATTTCCCAATCTAATTCCCTCAGAATCACCCGACTTAATTTGACTACATTCCATTATCCTCGTTTTGCTTTTGTTGATATTCATCTTATATCCTCCTTTCAAGACACTGTCCATTCCATTCAACTGCTCTTCCAAGTCCTTTGCTGTCTCTGGCAGAATTACAATGTCATCGGCGATATAATCGTGCAAACAGTAAATAGATTCCAGTACGATCGCATTCTGCATGGGAGTTGGCATTCGGTCAACGGACAACCGCACCAACGATGACGTCAGGCCACCTATCAAACAGAGTAGCGTTTGCCGTGTAGTGCCACATCCGCAGTCGCTGTGTGCACAGTCACAGACGGTGCAGTATGGCACAGAGGAGGCGCCTAAGAGGCTCTCTGCGGCTGATTGAAATAGGAAGAGTGGAAGCAGGACAATCGCAAACTCATGTGACCCGATAATTTAATGTGAATCGTTCTGTTGTTCCTCGGATGTGGTGACATTTTATTCCGAAGACCACGTATGACATCAGAAAGACAGGACCGTTATTTTTCTGTAAAGACACGACGATATCGCCTTAGTACTGCACGGCAGATGGCGTCTGACCTTCTAGCATCCAGTGGACGTTTTGTATCGAGCTAAACGCTGCACAGAATGGCCTTTATTGTCGGAGACGCGCTGTATGTATACCTCTGAGGCGTCTTCACAGAAGGGAACGTCTAGAGTTGAGTCGTTCACCTGCCACCTGGAGGGGTGAACAGTGGGGCAGTTTTCTCTTGACAGATGAGTCCCGATTTGGTCTGGAGAGTGATTGTCGACGGAGTTGCATCTGTATGGAACGTGGAACACGATTTATGAACCAAGACATTGTGTAAAGAGAGCGATATCGAGGAATATCGGTAATAGTGTGCGCAGGGATTATGTTGACCACTCGAACAATCGTTATGAAATTGTACGGCCAAATCGGCTAGGTTTAAATGTTGTCAGATCTCGTGACGAAATCTTGGGACATCGTGTGCGGTTACTGGGAGGTGCTGTGGGCCCAGGCTTCGTACCAATTGACGATCATGCTCGACCTCATAAGCACGGGTGGTTGAAGCTTTCCTGGAAACGAAAGATGTTGCACGCAAGACGTGGCCTGCTCGCTTTCCCAATACGAATCCCATAGAGAACATCTGGGGTGTACTTGGGAGACGGGTTGCACCACGTCACCATCCACGAACCACTCTCCAAGACCTGCGAGCAGCTGTGCGTTAAGAATGAGCGTTATTGCCTCAACATTTAGATTAATGATATCATTCACAGCGTGCCCTATCCTTATCAAGCCTACATTGCTACCAGAAATGGTCAAACACCACAAAAAATGGTTCAAATGGCTCTGAGCACTATGGGACTTAACAGCTATGGTCATCAGTCTCCTAGAACTTAGAACTACTTAAGCCTAACTAACCTAAGGACAGCACACAACACCCAGGCATCACGGGGCAGAGAAAATCCCTGACCCCGCCGGTAATCGAACCCGGGAACCCGGGCGCGGGAAGCGCCAAACACCACACAGAGCACATTAACCAGCAAATCCGTGAAGTTGGAAAAAACGAAGAAAATTTATGTCTTGTATTACACACGTTGCAGTTGTTTACTTTCTGTATACTTCATATTATTTTTAGTTTACTATCACCTGTTTATACTGTTTTGTGGCAAAATAAACGCAACCTTGCAAAAATTTCGTTTGTTGCTTTAACTTATCAGCGATAACAATGGCGAAAGTCCATGAATTTGGCTTTGAAGTGGTTCCACATTCTCCCTATTCACCAGAAATAGCCCCATGTGACTTCTTCCTGTTTCCTATCTTGAAACTTTGGCTTACTAGGAAGAAATTTTAGTCAAATAAGGAAATGATAGCTGCAATCAACAAGTATTTTGCAGGACTTGACAGGACCTACTTTTACTATTGGATGAAAAAGCTGGATGATTGCTGGGCCAAATGCACATCCCTCAAAGGAGATTATGTCGAGAAGTACAGCGACTTGTTTACGAAACATTTTTTTTTGCTTTTTACCAGTCTTATCAAACCATCCTAGTATGTAAGAAATCCTGTTTAGACTGTGGATACTGCACTGTGTGTTAGTAACACGCCATCATAAACTCAGTCCACATTTCACAAAATATTACCTGAGTGAAATTTTTCAATGACAGATGCAAAGTACGTCGATATTGAAATTGAGCGAATTTAGTAGTGGTAGTACACATTGGACGTAGCGGTATTACAATTTAAGAACAAGAAACGTAATTTTTTGCACATTTATGTCACATGGATGGGACAGGCATCAGCCATGGCCTTACTGTGCCAACCATCCCAGTATTTGTCTGAAATAATTTAGGAAAACCACGGAAAACTTAAATCAGGATGACCGGGTGTCATCATCCCACCGCATACAAAACCAGTCTACTAAAAACAGTGCAACCTTATTAGATATATCCCTATTGCACTCGGTTTATATATTCTTGCAAAGAAATTATTTCCTTTTGTGAAAATTCTGGTAATGTTAATTCATTTCTTAGCATTAATCACTGTACAGATTAGACTACACTGTCAGCAAGCATCAGAACCACGATGATGATGCTTAGTTTCCAATTTGGGTACAGGTAGCCTGAGAAATTGCCCTAGTTTCCCTTCACTGCTACTGAGATGTTCAGCTCAAATGAGGGTAAGACGTTAGAATTATCTCTTGCAGAGCTTTCGCATAAGGTTTTCCAGAAGAAAACAGTATAGCGCCAAGATGTACTGCGAAATAGTGTTGTTTTATTATTACTTACTTCTATTACACTTTTTACCAAACCTCAGGAGTTTTATTTGAACAGTGCTTCGCTATATGGAATATATTGCTTGCAAATACTGTTTCATTTCCTTTTTTAAATTTTATTTCAGTGAAATTTTTAATTCTCTTTGGCAAGTTAGTGTAATTAATCCCTTGATGATAAAAACCCAGTGCTGAGTTTGCTATTTTTCTTTTTCTTTAACTGTAATTGGAGTTTGGATATTATTCTACGGTCATCGATAGAGAAGTCTGCACAATAGCTGTGAATGTTTTTTGAGTACTCAACTTAGAGCAGTTACAAACCTAAATGTTTTAAACTGTATTTACATGCGGCCAGATTGTTATTTATGTTTATTATTCTGATGACGTTTATCTGTAGTTTGAAAACTGTATTCAGATTTCGATCATTTATTCCCCAAAAAATAGTTAAGAACTGAGTATACGTGTGTGCATGACTGAAAAACTGCTTCAACAATATGACTGCTGTTTTCCTCGTGATCGTTTTACAACTGAGACAGTGCTTAAATGGCAGCATAGTCCACAAACCGCCTACATTATTTGTTGGCCCACTATCGGCCAATCTCAGCATTATGCCATATTCAGGTAGAGACTGCAATACACATACGAGAAACATAATAGGCGTTTAATTGAACAAACTACGTTTGCCACAGGCAAAATATATATTAAACAGAGCGCATCTAAGTAATAACGTAATGAACGTCATGCAACTACATTTCATATTGTTATGTTACCATTACACATTTAACGTTATCCAATTTATTCCTACAGGGCATAATGTACCTTCTGACCTATTAGAGGTCTATTATGTAGTTCTTACGTATGTTGTATTGAGCACCTGTGCTGTATCCAAAGCACACAGGGAAGTCCCACAGTACAGTCTTGCCTGCAGGGCTGCCTGCTCGGCATACGCAATGTAACAACAACACACGTAGTTTCGGCAGGATCACGGATGGCGCCACCGCCGTCGTACACTGCCAAGGTGGCTGCCCTACTTTACAGTCACGTGCACTGGATTAGTACGTAACACTATCCTTCCACTCAGTCGGTATCTAGGGGGGCACAGATTTCTAAATCAGTGAGTGGCCGCCGAGAAATCTACAGTGCTCTACGTGTGTCTACTTCCTGGACAGCACCCTACAAACTAGCGCCCACGCAATCGACGTAGATTCTGAGACGAGTAAAATACTTTGTTAAAAACTTTGCGATTAAGCTATTATTAGTGGTCTTGTGTGCCTCACATTCATTCTATTCCCATGAATTAATACTGTGTTTACTGTATTTGTAATAAATGTGATGCATTTGATTAGTCTGTTCCTCAAGTAATTGTGCAGCTACATTGATAAACAGACGAAAACTCCGAGTATACCAAAGCGCATTCTGACGATGGTCACAGCAACCTGAAAATGGCATAACGCTGATATTTTGCAACAGTGGAATAATAAATATATCAGTGGATTTGACGAATATATTTACATTTAAAAACAGTGGCATCCAACAGAGAGAAACTAATGAGGTAGTGCTTTCTCTGTAGCGACTTCGATATGGATGTCACGCTAAAATCTATCAGCTCTACCATTTTTGATAAGCTGGAAGTTGATGGAAATCAATCTTAGAAACAGGCTGGAGCGTGAATCCAGATCACCAGCTTCCGCAGGCCGTGGGCTTATATTTGACCCAAACAAATGCGGATCACAGGTTGACTCTAAGCGTTGCTCAATCACGTGTTCTCTACTACTGTTTTAAAATCATCAGAGACCCATGCTACCGGAGAAGTAGTAACCACCAGCAGATGGATATACTACCTCACTACTCCCAATTGTTACACATCAGAGTACACATGGGATATCAGAGTACACTTGTTTACACTGCAGTGACAAAAATCACGGCTGTATACGTACGTATACAGGTCGCAGTGGTATTGCGTACTCGAGGTATAAAAGGACAGTGTACTGGGGGAGCTGTCATTTGTACTCAAGTGATACTTGTCAAAAGGTTTACGATGTGATTATGGTGGTACGTCGGGAATTAACAGATTTTTAAACGCGAAATGGTAGTTGGAGCTAGAAGAATGGGACATTCCATTTCGGAAATCGTTAG
The DNA here is from genome assembly GCF_021461395.2 of Schistocerca americana. Taxonomy (NCBI): domain Eukaryota; kingdom Metazoa; phylum Arthropoda; class Insecta; order Orthoptera; family Acrididae; genus Schistocerca; species Schistocerca americana. The sequence continues at coordinate 648,088,640 of NC_060120.1, read as the reverse complement.
GGAATTCAATATTGCGAGACCAGTAGTGACAAGAGTGTGCCGAGAATACCAAATTTCAGGTATTACCTCTCACCATGGACAACGTAGTGGCCGACAGCCTTCACTGAATGACCGAGAATAGAAGCCTTTGCGTAGAGTCGCCATTGCTAACAGACAAGCAACACTGCGTGAAATAACCGCAGAAATCAATGTGGGACGTACGATGAACGTGTACATTAGGACAGTGAGAAGAAATTTGGCGGTAATGTGCTATGGCAATAGACGACCGACGCGAGTGATTTTGCTAACAGCACGACGTCGTCTGCAGCGCCTCTCTTGCGCTCGTGACCACACCGGGTGGATCCTAGATGATTGGAAAACAGTGGCCTGGTCAGGTGAGACCCAATTTCAAAGAGTTCACGTTGGGGTCAGAGTGTGGAGCAGGCCCCACGAATCAATGATCCCAAGTTGTCAACAAGGCACTTCGCAAGCTCGTGGTGACTCCATAATGCTGTGGGCTGTGTTTACTTGAGTGGATTGGGTCCTCTGGTCAAACTGAACCAATCATTGACTGTAAATGTTTATGTTCGGCTACCTGGAGTCCATTTATGGCTATTCATGGACTTTAAGTTCACTAGCAACGCTGGAATTTTTATCGATGTCAATGCGCCGTATCACCAAGCCACATTTGTTCGCGATCTGTTTCAAGAACATTCTGGACAACTCGAGCGAATGATTTGGATATCCAGACCGCCCGACGTGACTCTCATTGGACGTAAGTGGGACATAATGGAGAGGTCAGTTGGTGCGCAAAATCCTGCACCTGCAACACTTGCGCAGTTAGGGACGGCTGTAGAGGCAACGTAGGTCAGTATTTCTGCAGAAGACTTCCAACGACTTGTTGAGTCCATGCCACGTCGAGTTACTGCTCTACGCGGGGCTAAAGGAGGTCCAACACCATATTAGGAGGAGTCCCATGGCATTTGTCCCCTCAGTTTATATCCAGTTTTATTCTTATGGGTGTCTGTGCCAACAGAATGAGAACTTTGTACAGTCTTTCATAGCTTTTGTCTCGTCTTAAAGGTCCCGCTCTTTTCATGATTTACTAAATTTACTCTGTGTTAAATTTGTGCCCCGATCTCATTCTGTCATTAGTTAACCCAAGGCAGGGGACACGTGAGCGCTCTCTACGAATTGCATGAACTTTTTTCTCTGTGTGAACGTATTTTAACTGCCAATTGTATTTTCTAAAGTGCAGAATGTGGACGAGCCTAACGTTTGCTTAAATGAGCCTGGAACACCGCCCAAGCGTCTTACTCAGGCCGATCAGCGTAACAGAACGACGGCCGTTAATTCGTCACGAGGATTCTGCCCGTGTCTCCCACATCCCATCTTCCAAGTTAGTACGTCAAGCTGTACGAACAGGTAGGAACGAGAACTTTTCATGACAAAAAAGATTCTAATAATAAAACGTAGAATTGGGCTGGCAAATAGTGAATTTATTGATGCGATACCAAGATGACGTGCATATCAGTGAAATTTCTTATATGTGTTTCGATAAATCTTGTGCAGTAACTTCAATCGAGTGCTAGCTTAGTCTTGCAGAAGTTTTATTTAGTTGTTGAAAGCTGACCTGTTGAGTGTATGCGTCTCCAATAGATACACTGCAGCAACGTGCCGCATATATACAGGGTGTTACAAAAATGTACGGCCAAACTTTCAGGAAACATTCCTCACACACAAATAAAGAAAAGATGTTATGTTGACATGTGTCCGGAAACGCTTAATTTCCATGTTAGAGCTCATTTTAGTTTCCTCAGTATGTACTGTACTTCCTCGATTCACCGCCAGTTGGCCCAATTGAAGGAAGGTAATGTTGACTTCGGTGCTTGTGTTGACATGCGACTCATTGCTCTACAATACTAGCATCAAATACATCATTACGTAGCATCAACAGGTTAGTGTTCATCACGAACGTGGTTTTGCAGTCAGAGCAATATTTACAAATGCGGAGTTGGCAGATGCCCATTTGATGTATGGATTATCACGGGGCAATAGCCGTGGCGCGGTACGTTTGTATCGAGACAGATTTCCAGAACGAAGGTATCCCGACAGGAAGACGTTCGAAGCAATAGAGCGCCGTCTTAGGGAGCACGGAACATTCCAGCCTATGAATCGCGACTGGGGAAGACCTAGAACGACGAGGACACCTGCAATGGACGAGGCAATTCTTCGTGCAGTTGACGATAACCCTAATGTCAGCGTCAGAGAAGTTGCTGCTGTACAAGGTAACGTTGACCACGTCACTGTATGGAGAGTGCTACGGGAGAACCAGTTGTTTCCGTACCATGTACAGCGTGTGTAGGCACTATCAGCAGCTGATTGGCCTCCACGGGTACACTTCTGCGAATGGTTCATCCGACAATGTGTCGATCCTCATTTCAGTGCAAATGTTCTCTTTACGGATGAGGCTTCAATCCAACGTGATCAAATTGTAAATTTTCACAATCAACATGTGTGGGCTGACGAGAATCCGCACGCAATTGTGCAATCACGTCATCAACACAGATTTTCTGTGAACGTTTGGGCAGGCATTGTTGGTGATGTCTTGATTGGGCCCCACGTTCTTCCACCTACGCTCAATGGAGCACGTTATCATGATTTCATACGGGATACTTTACCTGTGCTGCTAGAACATGTGCCTTTACAAGTACGACACAACATGTGGTTCATGCACGATGGAGCTCCCGCACATTTCAGTCGAAGTGTTCGTACGCTTCTCAACAACAGATTCGGCGACCGATGGATTGGTAGATGCGGACCAATTCAATGGCCTCCACGCTCTCCTGACCTCAACCCTCTTGACTTTCATTTATGGGGGCATTGTAAAGCTCTTGTCTACGCAGCCCCGGTACCAAATGTAGAGACTCTTCGTGCTCGTATTGTGGACAGCTGTGATACAATACGCCATTCTCCATGACTGCATCAGCGCATCAGGGATTCCATGCGACGGAGGGTGGATGCATGTATCCTCGCTAACGGAGGACATTTTGAACATTTCCTGTAACAAAGTGTTTGAAGTCACGCTGGTACGTTCTGTTGCTGTGTGTTTCCATTCCATGATTAATGTGATTTGAAGACAAGTAATAAAATGAGCTCTAACATGGAAAGTAAGCGTTTCCGGACACATGTCCACGTAACATATTTTCTTTCTTTGTGTGTGAGGAATGTTTCCTGAAAGTTTGGCCGTACCTTTTTGTAACACCATATATATATACGCTCCTGGAAATGGAAAAAAGAACACATTGACACCGGTGTGTCAGACCCACCATACTTGCTCCGGACACTGCGAGAGGGCTGTACAAGCAATGATCACACGCACGGCACAGCGGACACACCAGGAACCGCGGTGTTGGCCGCCGAATGGCGCTAGCTGCGCAGCATTTGTGCACCGCCGCCGTCAGTGTCAGCCAGTTTGCCGTGGCATACGGAGCTCCATCGCAGTCTTTAACACTGGTAGCATGCCGCGACAGCGTGGACGTGAACCGTATGTGCAGTTGACGGACTTTGAGCGAGGGCGTATAGTGGGCATGCGGGAGGCCGGGTGGACGTACCGCCGAATTGCTCAACACGTGGGGCGTGAGGTCTCCACAGTACATCGATGTTGTCGCCAGTGGTCGGCGGAAGGTGCACGTGCCCGTCGACCTGTGACCGGACCGCAGCGACGCACGGATGCACGCCAAGACCGTAGGATCCTACGCAGTGCCGTAGGGGACCGCACCGCCACTTCCCAGCAAATTAGGGACACTGTTGCTCCTGGGGTATCGGCGAGGACCATTCGCAACCGTCTCCATGAAGCTGGGCTACGGTCCCGCACACCGTTAGGCCGTCTTCCGCTCACGCCCCAACATCGTGCAGCCCGCCTCCAGTGGTGTCGCGACAGGCGTGAATGGAGGGACGAATGGAGACGTGTCGTCTTCAGCGATGAGAGTCGCTTCTGCCTTGGTGCCAATGATGGTCGTATGCATGTTTGGCGCCGTGCAGGTGAGCGCCACAATCAGGACTGCATACGACCGAGGCACACAAGGCCAACACCCGGCATCATGGTGTGGGGAGCGATGTCCTACACTGGCCATACACCACTGGTGATCGTCGAGGGGACACTGAATAGTGCACGGTACATCCAAACCGTCATCGAACCCATCGTTCTACCATTCCTAGACCGGCAAGGGAACTTGCTGTTCCAACAGGACAATGCACGTCCGCATGTATCCCGTGCCACCCAACGTGCTCTAGATGGTGCAAGTCAACTACCCTGGCCAGCAAGATCTCCAGATCTGTCCCCCATTGAGCATGTTTGGGACTGGATGAAGCGTCGTCTCACGCGGTCTGCACGTCCAGCACGAACGCTGGTCCAACTGAGGCGCCGGGTGGAAATGGCATGGCAAGCCGTTCCACAGGACTACATCCAGCATCTCTACGATCGACTCCATGGGAGAATAGCAGCCTGCATTGCTGCGAAAGGTGGATATACACTGTACTAGTGCCGACATTGTACATGCTCTGTTGCCTGTGTCTATGTGTCTGTGGTTCTGTCAGTGTGATCATGTGATGTATCTGACCCCAGGAATGTGTCAATAAAGTTTCCCCTTCCTGGGACAATGAATTCACGGTGTTCTTATTTCAATTTCCAGGAGTGTGTGTGTATATATATATATATATATATATATATATATATATATATATATATATATATATATATATATAGAGAGAGAGAGAGAGAGAGAGAGAGAGAGAGAGATAGAGATAGAGAGGGAGGGGGAGGGGGTTACCACTATTGGTATGACATTCAAAGTTTGTGGAGTTTAACAAGAATTCTGCTCGTTTATTTACAACAGTTAAGAAATGAAGGGCTGATTTGTGGCCATGTTTTTCTTGGAGGTAATTCAAATACAGATGTACCAATACCAAACCAATTGCAATTGAACCTCAAAATAAACAAATGCAGCGATAGCGAAGACATGCATGGAAAGACCCTAATTCTACGATTACACGATTGCAGAACAATGACTGGAAAGAATTATTTCCATAAAATATCAATGAGTGCGCGTACGGAGCGATTTGACGTGGAACGACCACTTAAAATTAATCGTGGATAAGGCACCTGGCAACCTGAGATTAATTGGGAGAATCCCCAGGGAATGTAGTCCACCAGCAAAACAGGCAGCTTACAAAACACTCATTTCAGTAGTACTCGAATACTGCTCTTTAGTCTGGGGTCTGGACCTTATAGTTCTGCCAGGAAATAAAGAAGATCCAAAGAAGAGCAGCACGTTTCGTTACAGGTTCATTTACTAAGCTATTTGGCGTGATGGAGGTGCTTAGTCAACTCTTGTGGCAGTCGCCGCGATAGAGGTGTTTTGCAACACGTTATGGTCTTTATATTGCTTTCTCCTGCATACATCTCGTGAAAAAACATGAACATAAAAGTAGAGAGATTTCAGTCCACACGGAGCCTTACCAGCAATTGTTTCCCGCGAACCGTAGGCGACTGGAAGGGGAAAGGGTAGAAGCGACGGTGGTACAGAAAGAATCCTCCTCCACACATGATTTGCGGAGTAGAGATATAGATGTAGATGTAGATGCAGATGTATCTTCTTTTTCCTAGCCTAATACCGTGTCTTCTCGGGGTCGTCATGTTAATCTGAATTTGGCAATGTTTCTGGTAGAGGTGGCCAGATGTCATTCCAGTCGCCACCCCTTCCGCTCTCGCCCCCGGCTCTGCCCCCCCCCCCTCCTCTTCTCCCTAAGCCTGAATTTTTGTGACTCCTGTGTCACCGTCCGGTCAAACCCTACGTGAAAGCGTGCAAATCTTTTCGAAATGTTTGCGAATCGTGTAACTGAGGCGCAGACGTGTGTATAAGTTCCGTATTCACCTAGTCAGATGTAGGAAACCTCCTAAAAACCACAAGCAGCCAGGCCCGGATAGCGGACGTCGACGTCAATCCGCCGGGCGTATTCGATGCGGGGAACGCGCGTCTTCCCGAATTCCGAAAGCAGCGCGCTAACGCATACGGCTATCTGGGCGGGTTTTATACCTCTCGTATGTTTGAGAAATTTATCGTCTAGCTTATGTATATTTGAGAAATTTATTGTCTAGCGGATTTGAGATAAGCAAACGTCAAAGGAACACATACGGCTCCAACACCATGCAAAGGGATCCTTTTAGAAGTTGTGCTTGGTTTGCACAAGGCTTACGTCTGTCCGCATTATCATTACCCGTGCTATTGTAGCTGCTGCTTCCACATTCCACTCTTTGCGTTCATCATGCTTTTATCCTTAAGTATGGCTTATCACAAGGTGCCTTCTAAAGTTCTAACAGTACCGGTAGCCTATTAGAGACAGCCCTTGCAACGTTATTCAGATCCGTCCATTTCAATGGTTCTCTTTTTCAGGTCATTACAAGTAGTTAGTCTTGCGTACTTGTCGTAAGCAGCCGTGCTGATAGCAGTATAGATTAAGTCTTTCATAGAGCCAATATTCCCATAACTTCCGGTTAGAAATGCACGACGTAGCGGCTTGGGTTATACGTTATTGATCATTGTGTTGCCTTGCCATCCCCCGACGCGAAAATTGACTCACCCAAACATTCATGTATTGATCTGCAGTTTAACGTGACATTCAAAACGCGCTGTGAGTATTCATAGTATTTACATAGATAAATTCACTTTATTTATAAGAAAAAATCCCAGAATAGATCGAAGTTTCCAGAGGAAAAATATTGTTTCGCAGTATAAAGCAATGCTGCCATGTAACATCACAGCAACTGCATAATGTGAACTTTTCCCACCACCTTTCTGACGATGTTTTCACAGATGGCCACAAAATAGTGTTCTTCACAAACACGTTTCATCTGTCTAGAGGAACCTAAGAAAGTATAAGGGCAGTCGAGTGAAAACCAACAGCCGCCTTAACACACAGCCAGTGCGACGTGTGTCCCAACTGTTGTTACGTTTCGCTATCGTCACCGCTGAGACAGAGGAACGGCATAGTGCCACATCAACAGTGTAACGTATTTGTTGGGTTATGACCAAAATGGATCACAGGGGAGAGAGAGAGAGAGAGAGAGAGAGAGAGAATTCAAGGAAGATTTCTGCGAATCGAAAGTCAAAAATATTGCCAACAGAATCCAGCAGCAGAAGCTACGAGAAACCGGATGCGTATTGCGATGAGCTTTACTGTCAGCAGTGAGGCTACATTCCGATGCGATTTAAAACACATACTGTCTCCTGAAACATATACAGAGTTGACAAAACGGAAGTGACCAGGAAGATATTTCTTTCACTTTAAGACGAGCATCTACACTTTTCCCCGTCAGTGTAATATACATAAAAGAAAATGGCACAATTTTAGAGACTTTACTGGCCTCATACAGGTATGATTTTACGTATATAGACTGAACAGGCGAGTGGAAATTTATACGGAGTTCAGGAATCTAGCCCGGTTCCCGGTCCTGGTACATATTTCCAGTTGCCGCTTCAGGCTACGTACATGTATAAATCATATCTGCATGAGACCAGTAAAGTCTCTGAAATTGTCACTTCAGTTGCATAAGTAACTGCACCTTTGTTTCGGGCTGAAGTCACCATTTACGTTCAATGCTGAGGTGCTATTCCAGATCATGGAGAGCCTCGGCAAATCTGTTCGTGTATAAGGGGAAATTTAAAGTAGACTGTGGCGTCAGTGAGAATTTGGACTGAGGAGGGAGGCATGGCAGGGTAATCTGTGCAGTTGTGTGAACCGCTGTGCCAAGGTTTCTTAGTGGCTAACATACCTGCCTAGTAAGGCCTCGCGAATCAAAATGGCTCTGAGCACTATGGGACTTAACATCTGTGGTCATCAGTCCCCTAGAACTTAGAACTACTTAAACCTAACTAACCTAAGGACATCACACACATCCATGTCCGAGGCAGGATTCGAACCTGCGACCGCAGCAGTCGCGCGGTTCCGGACTGAGCGCCTAGACTCGCGAATCACTCGCCGCTTCAGTCTATATACATAAAACAAACGAAAGGAATACAGAATATGCGTTTCCTGGGTATTACGTTGAGATACGCCGACAGGAGAAAAATTCTCTGATTACTTTTACTGAGGGCAGAATCAAAATATGTTAAAAGTTAAGATATTATCAGAGTACCTTTCGAGTGGCAAATGACATTATGCTATTGTATTTCTTAGTGAACATCGCTCTGCGTTTCGTTAACAGCTTTGTTCCGGTCACAAACGTTACCATGTAGGTTCAAGTTTTTTTATTACTTTTTGCTTCAGCCGGCTGGGAACCTAAGTACCTACATAATGGTCAGGAACAAATAGGATCATAGTACTTTTTCATTGGACGTCTACAGTTCCGCAGATTTCTTCCTAGCATAATGGTGCCGTCCTTTGAATTCCGTAGTCACTACACCAAGAAGACGGCACTTCAAAAAGTGAGTTACACGTTACTGAGGCAGTCAAAGTGTTTACTACTGAATGCTGCTCTACACCTTGAAGTAACACAAATAATGACACTGTTTTTCAGCACATTCGCCAAGTCTCTGTAGATAACGGTCGAACGTTCTATCAATCGTTCAATGCCTTGTCGATACAAATTCGTTTCTTGACCACGGAGACATTTGAGAACCCCTGTGTCAACGTCCTCATAGCTGGAAAAGCGTTTCCTCCCGTATGTTCTTTCACCTTTCCTAAAATATGAAAGTTGCATGGTGCAAAATCTGAACTTCTGGGTCAGCATCACCCAAGTCTGTGCTCTTTTCGTCATATTTTTGTCGCCATTTCACTGCGACTGGACACGCCAGAGTTTCACCGTGAATCTGTGTGCAATTTAGACGTTTTGCCCTCAAGCATCGTGCTGACGCGCATTTCAACTTTGGAGTAGGTTTCCTGCTGCCGTGTCATTTTAATCGCACATTGTGATGCACCTCTTACTCCTACCGCAGCAGAACTCTGTTCCCAAGAATCTCGGAACACTTGCTCTCTTCTGACAATGCGCCAATCTTGCTGCACACTGGCGAAATGATAGGTGTAAGCTAAAGGACTTTCTGATCTCCCAACATACATCACCGAAAACGTACATTACGAGTTATATTTTGACACATCGACCTGACGGAAGGACTAATGTGAGAAAAATATGCCGTTAACGTTCGGTTGGTACACATTTCGCTAGAACTATCTGACATCGGTGACGATAGACGACAAAGTCGACTATAGACTCGTTCAAGAAATCATTACGTTGTCCACGTATAGTGATATAAGGAAACCGCATGAAAACACAATTTTAACAAACTAAAGGTGTTCGAAACCCTCTACTCGAATACTGCCCTGTAACTCGGCTACTGCTCTCGGACAGTTCATTTCAGATTTTTGTTTTTTCTATTGGACGTCACAATATTTCACTTGCTAATACTGGATCACGGGGTCCCGGGTTCGATTCCCGGCGGAGTTGGGGATTTTCTCCGCCCGGGGACTGGGTGTTTGTGTTGTCTTCATGATCATCATCATTCGTGACATTGGGTAGATTCTATTGTGTAAAAATTGAACTGTGAGAAATTTGGGACTTTGTACGGGCGCTGATGACGGCACAGTTGAGCGCCCCACAAACCAAACACCATCATCATCATTATCATCATCATTATCATTATCATTATCATTATAATTATCATCATTATCATTATCATTATCATTATCATCATCATCATCACCTTGCTAATACGAATAAGCAGTTAACAGGCCGCTGCGGCTAACTACGTCCTGTAAGATTTTTCACATTTAGTATCGATCTAATACCAACACCACCCCACATCAAACACTTTTCACAGATAATTATAGAATAAGATAATAATTACTGCTGCAGCATGTATGCATATCGTAACAATGACATTCGTAACGTACTGCCCATACGCTGTTGACGCAAACCAAAAGTTATTTGTGTTGCTTGCTTTCAGTTGGTAAGGGTGCATTAAATTCTTCTGTTTAAACCACAGACTAAATATTTGTAACAGACTTCATCAACAGAAATCGTAATCTCCAGTCGGTACAATTTTAAATGTGCATTCTGACAGTTCCGTTCTTAAATATTCAGTCCGCAATACCATGAAGTGCTAGCTGTATGAGTAAATAATTCTAATCGCTTTGCTTCTTTACACAATATAGAAAGTATTCACAAAAGGAAGTCTTTTAGCTTAGGCCTGAAATGCTCACTGCTAAAACTTACATGCATCATTCTTGTTGGTATGTTATTGGAAGTGTTACCTGTAGAGCAGTAAGAACATTTCTATAGAACGCTTAAAGGAGTGGTACCTATAGAAAATGCTTTTACTGTCTTGTTTCAGAGAGTGAATGCAACAGTTCCTTGTGAATGGGTCTATTACATAAACTAGAAATCTTACTGAAGAAGAATATGTACTGGAGTGGTACTGTGAGAAATCCCAGTCGCTTGAATAGCAGCTTACTGGATTTTTTAGATATTTTTATGAATGACTTATCCGAAAATTACCTTCAGCAGATAACCAGAGAACCAACTCGTGAAGTTAACGTCGTAGAACTCCTGGTCACCAACGGGCCCAACCGATTTGACTCAGTTAATGCAGAACAGAGACTCACTGACGACAAGGCCGTTACAGCAACGCTGTATTCCACTGTAAATACCAAATTAAAGAAAAGTAGGAAGCGCGACAAAAACCAGAGCTCAGATTACCTGAGAGGTCAACATCAAACATTCTTCTCTGAGTCTGAAAACGTTTAGCACAAATGGACAAAATCACAAGAGTGCTGTGCAGTGTGTCGAGCAAAGTTCTGGAGGATGAAAAGGTGGGAGAGACTAGCAGTGGCGATGTAAAACTGCTCCAAAAGCAAAGAGAGCTTCATTGCAGATTTAAAAGCGTCACAGGCAAAAAAACAAAAAACAAAAATGCGAAACCAAAATTAGCAAAAGGAGAGCCGCGAGGGATGCGTTCAACGAATACGAAGGTGAAATTATATCTACAAATCTGGCAGAAAGTTCTACGAAGTTTTGGTCTAATGTTAAATCAGTAATCGGATCAACGGTAATGTTATAGTCCCTTTGCTGTTCCTTATATATATAAACGATTTGGGAGACAATCTGAGCAGCCGTCTCCGGTTGTTTGCAGATGACGCTGTAGTTTATCGACTAATAAAGTTGTCAGAATATCAAAACAAACTGCAAAACGATTTAGAAAAAACATCGAAATGATGCGAAAAGTGGCAGTTGACTCTAAATAACGAAAAGTGTGAGGTCATCCACATGAGTGCTAAAAGAAACTCGTTAAACTTCGGTTACACAATAAATCAGTCTAATCTAAAAGCCGTAAATTCAACTAAATACCAAGGTATTACAATTACGAACAACTTAAATTGGAAAGAACACATAGAAAATGTTGTGCGGAAGGCTAACCAAAGGCTGTGTTTCATTGGCAGGACACTTAGAAAATGTAACAGACCTACTAAGGAGAGGAGTGCACTACGCTTGTCCGTCCTCTTTTAGAATACTGCTGCGCGGAGTGGGATCCCTACCAGATACGACTGACGGAGTACTTCGAAAAAGTTCAAAGAAAGACAGCACGTTTTGTATTATCGCGAAATATGGGAGAGAGTGTCACAGAAATGCTACAGAATTTGGGCTGGAAATCATTAAAAGAAAGGTGTTTTTCTTTGCGACGGAATCTTCTCACGAAATTCCAATCACGAACTTTCTCCTCCGAATGCGAAAATATTTTGTTGACACCGACCTACATAGAGCGGAACGATCACCGCGATAAAATAAGGGAAATCAGAGCTCGTACGGAAAGATATGGGTGTTTTTTCCGAGCGCTAAACGAGATAATAGAGAATTGTGAAGGTGGTTCGATGAACCCTCTGCCAGGCACTTAAATATGATTTCCAGAGTATCAATGTAGATGTAGATGTAGAAAGTCATATGTCTAGACACTCTGTGACCATGTGACATCGAAAAGGCGGATGATACACAGAATGCAGAAAAACTAAACCTTTTTTTTTCAAAACTGTTTCACAAAGAAAGAAAACACCGTAGCACCTCCTTTAAGTCGTCGTACAAATGACAAAATGGCTGATACCGAAATAAGCGACCACGCGATAAAAAGCAACTGAACCCACTCAAAACAGGAAAGGATACTGGATCTAATGGAGTACCAATAGGGATCTACATAGAGTATGAGAAAGAAGTTGTTGCTCTTCTAGCAATAGTGTACCGTAAGTCGCCAGAGGAGCTAAGCGATCCTAATAATTGACAAAAAAGCGCCGGTCATTTCCGTTTTCAAGAAGGGTCGTCGAACAAACGTATGCCTCTGGCGTCAGTCAGTTGTAGAAGTTTGCAAAATATTTTATGCAAGCGTAACATGACATTTCTGGAGACCTAAAATCACATATGTAGGAACCAACATGGCTTCTGTAGGTAACGATCGTGTGAAACCCAGCTTCCTCAGTTCGCTATGAGACCCAGAAAGCAGTAAATACAGGTGCCCAGGTCCATGCCGTCTTCCTTGACTTCCAAGAGACGTTCGATAAGTTTCTGAACTGCCACCAACTGAAGAAAATACGAGCGAACGGAATGTCATACGAGCTTCACGACTGGGCTGAAGAGTTCCTAGTAAACAGTGCACAACATGTCATTCTTGTTTTTTGTTGTGGTCTTCAGTCCTGAGACTGGTTTGATGCAGCTCTCCATGCTACTCTATCCTGTGCAAGCTTCTTCATGTCCCAGTACCTACTACTGCAGCCTACATCCTTCTGAATCTGCTTACTGTATTCATCTCTTGGTCTCCCTGTACGATTTTTACGCTCCACGCTGCCCTCCAATACTAAATTGGTGATCCCTCGATGTCTCAGAACATGTCCTACCAACCGATCCCTTCTTCTCGTCAAGCTGTGCCACAAGCTCTTCTTCTCCCCAATTCTATTCAATACCTCCTGATTAGTTATGTGACCTACCCATCTGATCTTCCGCGAGGTCGGCTTCTATTAGTTTTTCCATTCGTCTGTAATGAATTCGCTTTAGTATTTTGCAGCTGTGGCTTATTAAACTGATAGTTCGGTAATTTTCACATCTGTCAAAACCTGCTTTCTTTGGGATCGGAATTACTATATTCTTCTTGAAGTCTGAGGGAATTTCGCGTGTCTCATACATCTTGCTCACCAGATTGTTGAGTTTTGTCAGGACTGGCTCTCCAAGGCTGTCATTCTTAACGGAGAGAAATCTTGAGACGTAAAAGTAACTGTGGATGTATCCCAGTGGAGAGATATAGGGCTATTAGTTTTCGGAATATGCGTAGATAACGTCAGAAGCTCCATGAGCCATTTCGCGGATGAAGCTGTTGTATATGAAGAAGTCACAACACTACAAACTGCAACTAATTGCTGTAAGATTTGCAGAGCGTCGACACTGGCTGTTGACCACCAACGTCCACAAACGTAACGCATTGTGCATAAAGAGGGAGATAGACTCATTATTGTATGGCTACACGATAACAGAACAATCACTGTAAGCAGTCTCATCTATTAAATATCGAGGTCTATTCGAAATGACCGATTTAAAGTAGAGCGGTGACATGAAAATGATTGAAAATAAGACTGATGCCAGACAGATTTATTGGAAGTCTGGAGTCGTAAGAGATAAGATTAACGCCTCCACCTTCGTTAATTGGGTTTGGATGCGAATATTTTAATAAATCAAATGCAGAAATAATCCTTAGAATGTGATCTTTAATTACCAATATTCATTTTTCCACATAATCACCAGCCAATTAGATACATTTCTGCCAACGATGAACAAGTTTTCTGAAGCCGTCACGGAAGAAGTCGACACTTTGTTTCCGCAACCACAGTCTCACAGTTCTCTCAACGGCTTCATCAGAAGCGTAATGGCGTCCCCGCAGATCTTCTTTCATTATCGGGAACAGATGGAACTCAGACTGTGCTAAATCTGGACTGTATGGAGGATGCCATATGGAGGTGAGACACAGTCTCTGAAATTCTGTTGCGGTGGCACGTGAAGTGTGTGGTTTGGCATTGTCATGCCGCAGGAAAACATTTCCCTTTCGGACCCAACGACGCACAGTACTCTCATCAGCACAATCACCATAAACTGCTGTCATTCTCTGATGAATCTCCTTTGGGGTGACACCTTCTGCTGTCAAGAATTCAGTGACTGCACGTTGCTTAAATCACACTGACCGACCGTCTGCGCAGGGTTCCATACTTTACACTGTAACAACACAACCGTTCAATGCTAAGGCTTCCCGCCAGCTGAAGCTGTAGAGAAGAGGCTACGGAAAAAGCCAGTACCTGCCGCATACCAATGCTGCCAACTGTTGAAGAGTTACGAAGGTGGATTCATTACTTTTCAGTCAACCCTCACAGATAAGATCCAAAGAAAAGCGTTACATGTTCATTCAGTAAGTGCGAAAGCGCCACAGAAATGCTTAGATTAGTCCTGTGGCAGACGCTGCAAGAGAGGCGTTCTGCTTGATGTTGTGGTCTACTGTACAAATTTCCGAAAGCATAGGTTCATAGAAAAACAAACCAATAAACTACGCTCCTCTACGTGTATCATACGAAAAGGCCATGAAGATAAAATTAGGGGGATTCCTAAACAGATTAAAATCCGATAATTTTGTTGGAGTACAGTTTGTTTCCTGTTTTCGATTTATTTTGCCCATGACAATTTTGCCTTAACTCCGAAAAATTCCATTACGTGCAATCACATTGCGTGTATCACACAATGGGGTGATTTGGTTATATTAAACAAGATTTGTACTTCCCTCAACTTTTTATTTGGTACTACAGGTGCTAATCGGACAAAAGAATAAACTATTAGCAATATTATCACGAAGTCAAGCCACGAGTTTGACAACAAATTATGTATCGAGGTTTAAACTTCTTCGTAATTCGAACGCTAATACGTAGTGTACTATTTCGTTCGTCTTGACTGGTTTCGCGTAATTTTCTCATTACTTAGTACTATCTTCAGCTACATCTACAGTCTACAATTGAACGTTAGGATGCTAAAGGAGGTAATTTAGTTTTCAATCTGCGTTAATGAGTTTGAAGCTTTATAAGCGAGATTTGCATCTACGTTATTCTGTGCTGCAGAAGAGCTTAAATCAATACTCATCACGGACGCGCTCCACACCGTTATTACGGTCTCCGTGAGGAAATTATGTATCCGAAGAGAAGCTGCAAGCGCATTGCTACCGAAAACTTTGTTGTGTAACGGCCACAGGCGGCGAAGAAAATTTTTCGAGTGATAGGAGGCGGCTCAGATAAGAGCTCTAAGTTAAAATTTTGTACATATTTGTTATCTGGACCAGTTGTCTGATGTAGCAGCCTATCCAGAAGATTATATATTCGATATGAAAGCGGCGTTCATCGTAATTTAACTACTCATTCACACCAAAGATGACTAAAAGTACTGATTTATTTCGAGGCATTTTTTCCTCTATACATTTATATTATGATGCAAATATTCAGCTTTTCCACTGCCTATTTCCCTGTTGCTGTCCTAAGAAAGTGTATTTCTTGTTCTTTGCTTTTATCATGTGTCTAAATTTATTTTTCATTTGCTTTCGACAGTAGCACACCCTGTTGTTACAGTTATGAAATTTTCACTTCATCCTTGTATTAAAAGTCAGTCGCTTTATCACATACGCATTTGTAAGTATTCTGAACTGTCACGAAAATAATACAATGATAACGTTGCCGTTAATGGTGAACATTGAGTGGAGATGTGAAGTTAGTTGGCATAGCCATCGCACACTGCTTGGAAGAAGACCTTACGAATTGTTCCTCCCTCATAGATTTTCTTCCCTCTTAGAGGATTTGGAGGTCGTTGCTCGGACACGAATTTTCTATAGCATTGCGGTGCATCTCCCAAAATAAACTTAAAGTTTCGTCTTGGACGATTAAAAGATTTCAAGACTAAATTTCAAGCTTATTAACACAGTTGCCAATAACAAAGGGCGTTGAGTAGAACTTTCTCAGTGATGAGGTCGCAGGTTCGAGTCTCGTTAGTTGCAACTTTTTCCCCTTTATGCAAATTCTATAAATGTAAATGTTAATCGCCAAAATACTGAGTCATACCTTTTTAAATAAAAATTATATTTTTGTTCAACAGTTCAATTTCTAGCATGGAAAAAAGTATTTTAAGTAGGTTGTACCACTGCCAGGCATTCCCTTTTCTGTTCCATTCGCAAACGGAAGGAGGGAAAAACGAATATCAACACCCTTCCGTACGAGCCCTGTTTTCTCGTATTTTATCCTCGCACTTCTTACGCGAGATGACCGTTGGTGACAGTAGATTCATTTTGCAGGGCACCTCAAATTTCGATTCTCTAAACTTTGACAATAATGTTTCGTTTCAAAGAATGTCAGCTTCCCTCCAGGAATTTCCACTATAGTTTACTAAGCATCTCCGTAATATTCGCTTGTTCATCGAGCCTACCGGTAACTAATCTAGCAGCCGGTTCCTCAGTTGCTTCGATGTTTTCCTTTAGTTCAACCTGATGAGCTTCCCAAACGCTGGAGCAGCACTCCAGAATGGGTCTCACTAGTGTTCTAAATGCCATTTTATTTTATAAATGAGTTACACTTTCCTAGAATTCTCCCAATAAACCGAAGTTGACCATTCGCCGCCTTTCCTATAATCGACTTCACGTGCACGTTCAATTTCATGTAGCTTTGCAGCGTTACGCCTATATATTTAATCGATGTGACTGTGTCAAGTGGCACGCTACTAATGTTGCATTCGAACATTACAGGTTTGTTTTTCCTACTCATCTACATCAACTTACATTTTTGTAGATTTAGAGCAAGTTGCCATTCATCATACGGCATAGCAATTCTGTTAAGTCATCGTGTATCCTTCTACAGTCACTCAACGAACACACCTTCCGTACACCACAGCGTCATCAGTAAAAAGTCGTACGTTGCTGCTCTTTCTGAAACTTCCTGGCAGATTAAAACTGTGCCGGACCGAGAATCAAACTTTTCTTTGTAACTAAAATATTTATTTAAAATAAAATATAACAAGAAATAAATCCTCTCCATTGTTGTGAGTTACAAATTTTAACTACTTATTGTTATTGTTATTATGGTATTTGTTTTCTTTTTCTGAGTTTTGAAGTAGGCAGTGCTCATTGCCCATATGCTCGTTTTCCTTTCAGTCTTTTCGTTGTTATGCATATTTGTGTGTTTCTCTTGTGTTCGTTATTTAGCTTAATACTTCATTTCCATTGTCATTGCTGTTCAGTTTTGTCCAAGTTTTGTTGTGGCATTCGTGACACGACTCTCATTTCTCAGATGTAGTAGTTTTAGTTTCACTTGCAATGTTGCATACTAAAATGAGGTTATGTTAGTCATATGCTTATTACACAGGTGGTGTTTATAGCTATTTGAATTACATATTTGCAGTTAAGGTATGAGAACATGGTAGAACAAAACGAGGGAAAGCGTCATTCGTAAATCCGAGGGACTATACTCGTGTCACAGGGCACTTTGGCCTGTTTACCTTCTTCTGTTTGGGAGGGAGCGTGCGGTCATGTGTGGTGGAAGTAGTTTGCATACACAAGTTACTAGATCTATCTAATTTTAGTTGGACTTTTAAAACATAATTCACATACTGTTTACATGAGGAACTGTTTGTGTATATATTCTCGGTTTAGCAATCGAGATCTGACAGTTAAAGGAGGAAGGGAAAGAGTAAAACTGAGTGAAACGGTTTATTAAACACATATTATCATTAGAATATAAGTCGTGGTGCTGGAGCAGAAATTTTTAAGAAGAAGAACACTTTAAGCTGTACCTGTTTTTTGTGGTGTTTGGGAAGTGGTAGCACTGAACACTAAAAGCTAGGAGTAAACACAGAGAAAACACTTTCTTTTTACTTGCTGCATCCCTTGAACACGTTGGGACTCGGGACCTTTGCCTTTCGCGGGCAAGTGCTCTACCAACTGAGCTACCCAAGCACGACTCACGACCCGTCCTCACAGCTTCAATTCAGCCAGCACCTCGTCTCCTACCTTCCAAACTTCATAGAAGCTCCTCTGAAAAGTTTCATATCAGCGCACACTCCACTGCAGAGTGAAAATCTCACCCTCGAAACATCCCCCAGGCTGTGGCTAAGCCATGTCACAGCTATATCCTTTTTTCCAGCAGTGGTATTTCTGCATGGTTTGCAGAAGAGTTTCTGTGAAGTTTGAAAGGTAGGAGACGAGGTACTGGCAGAATTTAAGCTGTGAGGACGGGTCGTGAGTCGTGCTTGGGTAGCTCAGTTGATAGAGCACTTTCCCGAGAATGGCAAAAACTCCGAGTTCGAGTTTCGGTCCGGCACACAGTTTTAATCTGCCAGGAAGTTTCATATCAGCGCATACTCCGATGCAGAGTGAAAATCTCATTCTGCTGCTCTTTCTGTTCGCCTGGTTGTTTATGTACGTGTAGAACAAGAACGATCCTATCACAGTTCTCTGGGGCACTCTGCCGGTATTCTCGGCTCTGATGAATACTCGTCGTCGAGGACAACGTACTGGGCCCTGTTACTTAAAAAGTTTTCACTCACATATCTCAGAACCTAATCCTTATGTTCGGACCTACGTCAGTGCTCTGCAGTGGGACACCGTACCAAACGCTTCCCAGAAATCTAAGAATGTGGAATTTGCCTGTTGCCCTTCATCCAAGGTTCACAGGACTTCGTGCGGGAAAATGACAAACTCAGATGGTTTCTGAATCCGTGATGAGTAGTCGAAAGAAGTTTTTCTGCCTCAGGGAAGTTTATTATATTCGGACTTAGGGTATGCTCAAGTATTCTACACTGAATGAGACATCCGAAAAAATCCGCATCCAACATCATCGCAGGATCGTCTGAGCATCTGCTTTTGACCTGCCGCGCTGGGTAGCCGCTCGGTCCAAGGCGTCTTGTCACGGTTCGCGCGGCTCCCCCCGTCGGAGGTTCGAGCCCTCCCTCGGACAGGGGGTGTGTGTCGTCCTTAGTGTAAGTTAGATTAAGTAGTGTGTAAGCGTAGGGATTGATGACCTCAGCAGTTTGGTCACAAAGGACCTTACCACATATTTCCAATTTTTGATTTTGAGCTGGCCCCATTACAGAGGCCCACAGTGGGTGTTGACGACAACGATACAGATCGCCAGCTGCGCTTTCGCCCCGAGTGCGAGGTTAGAAGCCTTCATCAGTTCGGTCAGCTGCGAAACCGAGGGCCTGGTTATTTCCCGAGGGGTTACATCTCCCGCCCATCCTTATATCTCCCAATAATGAGTCAACAGAAACCTCCGATCTTACTCGTCTGCTTTGACCCGTGACGTAAGCGTGTTGTGGTGTGTGACGTCATTACGGCGCGGAGTTTAGTCTTGTTTTTGTTTGTGGTGCTCTCTGGTGGTGTGTTCATGGTTTTCGTTTGTTTTAGTTTAATGCTCATTGCTGTATGTCGGGTGAGTTTGTTATTGAGTGTATTTGGTTGTGGTTTTTTGTGTGATTGTGGTGGCCAATCTAGTTTGTGGGGCTGGAACTTTTTTGAGGTAAGTTCCGCTTTTTTTTGTTTTTGATGTGTGTTTTGTGTCAACAGAAACATCCGATCTCACGCGTCGGCTTTGACCCGTGACGTTAGGGACCTACACATTGATCTGTAGCGTAGCCCTGAATACGAGGTTAGGTTGGGAGGTTTTTTTTTGGCGGGGGGGGAGGGGGGGAGGGTGTCAGGGGGGGGCGTAGCCCCCCCCCTGCCTGGCCTCGAGTACCACTTGTTTATTATTATCTTTGTTCGATCGTAATTTATGTGATTGGGAGCTGTTGTAGATGTATGTAGGTGTAAGGGAAGTGTTGGTTTTTTAGGTTGGTGTTGGGGGATGTGATCGGTAGGTTCTGTTGACCTATATAGGTCAACGGAAGTGTTCGATCGTAATTTATGTGATTGGGAGCTGTTGTAGATGTATGTAGGTGTAAGGGAAGTGTTCGTTTTTTTTTTTTTTTTTTTTGTACTGGAGGATGTGATCGGTAGGTTCTGCTGAGCTACATAGGTCAAGGGAAGTGTCCGATTCTGGATAGGAATGTGTTTTTTGGTATTTGGTCAGTTTTGTGATGTTGATTTATTTCGTTGTTTTGCGTGGTTTTGTATGGCGGTCGGTGGCTACATTTGTGTATATTTAGTTTGTCCCCACCCAAAAACCCCCAATTTCCCACGCTTGTCCCGTTAGAGTCATTAGCCTTTTTGTGAACCTTGTGTATTTCAGTGTTTATAATACGTATGCGATGTTTTTATATCCGCCATATTGGATAATAGGTATGCCATGTTTTTATATCCGCCATATTGGAATTGTCGTTTATAGTCGTTTCCGCTACATTTGTGACGTCATGGGTCAAAGCCGACGGGTAAGATCGGTCGCTTCTGTATTTCCCTCTTTGAAAGTCCACATCTTGCAGAAAGGTCCGAAGTCGTACGCGGGCAGCTCTACAGCTATAAAGTATCTACACATGCCACCCGCCTTCAGATCTGTGCCTGCGCCACTGTCCGTTGTTCGTCTCGGCTGAAGCGAAATTTCCCACATCAAGAACATCGGAAGCCGCAGCGGTATTGTGGTTCGCAGACAACGCCAATGGGTCGACACCTCAGAAGCCCCATCGGCTCCGTAGGTCTGGGCAAGGCTTATCGAATGTGGACCGTAGCCGACGAAGCTTCTAGCAGTTTGCGGACTGTTCCTCATTCCCAGAACACACACAGTCCCTAGATACATTTCGCTATTAAATAGATCTAATAAAGTACGCCAATGAATTAAGAGGACCTGAAGTTGTCCGGTCTGGTCTTCTAAAAAACTGATACATTTACTATGGCTGCAAATGGTTGAACTACTGTGTACAAGTGAGATCATACGACACTAAAACTGTTAAAATACAGAAACAATTACAAAAAATAATAAACAGTACTGAACACACAAATAAAGAGCTGCTGATCAGTTATACCCAAAATCATATAACAGAGCTACTAAACCAGACTATGTGTAAAAATTAAGTGCTGTTAGTGCATCTGGCCGCTACCCACTGGTCAGTGACAGGAGCAGTGTTGAGTATAAAGCCGACACTGGGAGATTATCCGATACCAAACAGACAGTAGCGTCATGACAACACTCGTGATTTGATGAGACGGACAACTCACGTTAGACAGGGTATCCACGAATGCTGTAGTTCAGAACAGCTGCGTGTTCAGCTATGTCTCGGGGTCATGTACGCGTTATCTCCGTTTAGGTCATCGGAATGGTTACGCATCTAGAAACTTAGTATCCCTGAGAGTAAATTGTGGCGCATTTAATTTACGGTCGGCTTGAACCCAGAACGGTCTGACTGTTTTCCAATGCCTTTACTCAGCAACTGCGTAGCTTGTACATTAAATCTCTTATCGTACTGTAACCTCCCCCTTACTAATCGGCCTATCCTGCTTGCGATATGAAACATGACCGTGGATTGCATGTATGCCTAATGGATTTTTACTAATTGGATAAGGCTATCTTTCCCAAAGAAAAAATACCGATAAGTAGGAGGAAAGTGTACAGCAGACTCTTCTGATGGAAAAGTCTGCTAAAAATAAAAAGTAATTAAACCGAACAGGGTTATAATTTGGAAAAACGAAAGTTATTTTGTCCATTCACTCACGAACAACACTGGACAGAAAAGGGGCACCACTGATCATGACCCAAAACTTACACTAATGACCGAAAAGGAAATAATTAATGGTCGCCAGGCCACTAGGGTAATTTACATCCAAAATCCTGTACAAGATGATGGGAAAGAAAAACATGTATTGCCGGCCGGAGTGGCCGAGCGGTTAAAGGCGCTACAGTCTGGAACCGCACGACCGCTACGGTCGCAGGTTTGAATCCTGCCTCGGGCATGGATGTGTGTGATGTCCTTAGGTTAGTTAGGTTTAAGTAGTTCTAAGTTCTAGGGGACTTACGACCACAGCAGTTGAGTCCCATAGTGCTCAGAGCCATTTGAACCAAAAACATGTATTATTAAACACTGATGTGGCAAGTGAAGGTTGTCACGTTTTTTGACACTTAATTTTATGCAGGTACGTAATGATAAAGCCACCCGGGATTAGCCGAGCGGTCTAGGGCGCTGCAGTCATGGACTGTGCGGCTGGTCCCGGCGGAAGTTCGAGTCCTCCCTCGGGCATGGGTGTGTGTTTTAGTCCTTATGATAATTTAGGTTAAGTAGCGTGTAAGCTTAGGGACTGATGACCTTAGCAGTTAAGTCCCATAAGATTTCACACACATTTGAACATTTTCTTTGCAATGATAAAGAAAACTTAGAAGTCACTCTTACGTGATGTTTGTCATTAAATTTTGAAAAAAGGAACAATTGAGTAATAATTTGAAAATATGCAATTAAACTGTATGTTAGTACTGAACTTCGTTACGTGAACAATGACTATCAGTAAACTCAACGAAACTTCATCAAAGAAATTTAGAAAAAAAGCAAGCACTTTTACTTTGCAGTTATTTATCTTGCAAATTGGATTTGAAATTATTGTCTGAACAACTGATCCTTTTTTACTGACCTGAACAGAAATAAATAATAGAATATATACCAAACCAAACAGCCATGTGCTCCAAGCTATATGTAAAATAAATATAACTTCTGCACTCTTAATTTGTGCATTTCTTTAGATTTGGATTTTTTTCCAGTGATTGATTCTCAAACTTGAAAAGTGAAGTTCCTTTACTTTTATTATATACCGAAGCCTCTGTTGTACAACAGTTAATTGAAAGTAAAGTGGGGCTAAAATTCTTAAAAGTGAAAATATTCGTTAATAAACTGGCTGTAACTATTCAATTTGGTTCTTATGACACTCAGTTAGCATATAAGGAAAAAAAGGAACAAGGACCCTGCTTGGTAACAATGTCTGAGGACAATGAGGACACAATCGCCGTGATATTAACTGATTATTATTTAAATAAATTTTATCAATCAAATCACATTCAGTTGTGCTGCTGGGTTATCCGTTAATACTTTCTACCAATGAACAGTCTTACTGCAGAGCTGTGCATACGACGAAACTCGGAGCCGACGACGAATCTGTGTTGCTGGAACTGCTGCTGTTGTTGAAAATGGTAGCATCTTGTGGAGCACAGCTAATTAAAGGAATGGACAATCGTAATTAATACAGCCTCTTCTGCCCAACAACTGTCCTTACTCCTGCTACTAGACATCTGGCCAACGCGCATACATGATGCCGCCGAAATGGTACTCTCTACTGCGAGAGCGTTAACACCACACTTCTGCACTCTACAAGCGCTGGAACCGTCTCTCTCTATCCTCGCGCTCCACGCAACAGCTCCTACCCGAAGATTTTACAACACATAAGCACTGCTATTATCGTTGCTAGTCGATGCAAATAACAATTCCTTTGGTTTTCCCAGAGCTTACAAGTTTCACAGTAAGACACAGATAAATACAATGAAATGTCAATAGACTTCTACCTAAATTTACACATACAGTGAAGCAATGTTCTTACTTATTAAAAGAAAGCATTTAAATTACAAATATTTACATACAATTCAGCAAAAACAAATTATACATCAGTAGCAGGTGCCATGCATCCTGCATTTTCGGTGTTACAGTGCTAAGAAGGCGTGCTGAAAATAATGTATCTGAATTTCTTATGTGAAAAGTTTTACAGCTTTTTAAATAAAGCAAACGTTATTAACATTCTACATCTTTACCCTTCATGTCTAAATACGTATTTCCTAACACAGTCACCCTGCCGACCAACACGTTTCTCCTAACGAGAGACCAGTTTGTTGATATCGCCACTGTAGAATGCTTGACGTTGTTGACGGATCCACAACCACTCCTCTGCTAGCACCACTTCATCACTATCACACTATCAAAGTGAAGTCTTAGAAGGTGTTCTTTAAGTTTAGAAACAAATGAAAAACGGATGGCGTCAAGTCGCGACTGATTGGAGGATGATCGATGACATCGAACCCAAGGCGTCGGATAGTCGCAGATGTCGCAGGGCTCGTGTGTGGTCTGGCTTTATCATGCTGAAGGAGACAGTGCGCCGTGCGCGGACGAACGTTTTCTGCGGTAAGAAACTCGATAACAGCACACTGGTTCTCATGCACCGACATACTTACGTTACAGGTCGCCTTGTTACACGTTACAATTAGGAACCATCTTACGACAGAGGGCTGCAAGTACATAGACAGGAGGAATAAAAGTTTAAAATGTTAGTAACATTAGTTTTACTTCAAAAGATTTCAGAGTTCAAAAATGGTTCAAATGGCTCTGAGCACTATGGGACTTAACATCTGTGGTCATCAGTCCCCTAGAACTTAGAACTACTTAAACCTAACTAACCTAAGGACAACACACACATTCATGCCCGAGGCAGGATTCGAACCTGCGACCGTAGCAGTCGCGCGGTTCCGGACTGAGCGCCTAGAACCGCGAGACCACCGCGGCCGGCAATTTCAGAGTTTTCACATAAACAATTCGGAGGCATTACTTTTCAGCTCACCCTCGTACTAACTCTAAATGTACACTTCAAGGTCGCATATAAATTTTCAATCTGTGACAAATTAATAGGTCGCTGACATACGAAAATCATTTTTGCAGATATTGTGAAAGCTTTAGTATTGTTACCATCAGGTAAGCACGTGCGAAGTATTACTTTACGTGTAGTCAAATCAGCAGCAGTGGTAGTCCCGTCGTGACGCTGTAAGGTGCCAAAAACTGCAACACAATAATCTTTATCAGTCACAGCAATAACGCAGATTCCAGTCGATGTAAACGAATGTATTACGCCTTCAGTCGTACACCACTGCACGTTTACAACTCAAGGTAATACGTGGATATTCTTGTCGACGCCGCTGCAGCTTCCCTTTTGCTATCTTACATAATGGACACAAGGAGTATTTTAAGGATGCAGTTTCTTGTGGAGGACGATGGCGCACGTCTTCAGTTCCAACAGGAAAATTACGTAGTGTGTTCATTTACACGAGCTGAAATCTTGGTTATTGCTGTTTGAAACAAACGTTCTGGAATTGTTGTAACCTTACTGCGTGTCGAAGTGACTGCCATTGCTGCTGATTTGAAAAGACGTTAAGCTATTCCTCGCAAGTGTCTACCTAATGGGAACATCTCTAAAGCTTTCACAACAGCTGCCAAAATTGTTCTTGTGTGCATTTGGATATTACCTCGTTACAGACGGAAAGTTTATACGTAGATTTGTAGAGCATATTCTAGTATTATAGACAAAAAATAATGGTAATTTGATGTGCTGAGTATGGCTTGTGAGACAACAAAAGAGTTTGAAAGTCACTGAGAAAATGAACTAGGTCAGGGCGCGGACTAGACAGCTGTTATGCGGCAGCAAGCCATCTATTCTTTGTACACGTCCCCCTAGGAGAGAACACTATCACTCGTAACAGGAATGAGAAATAGTAATGACGCTTGCCATTTGAAGATGGTGCACCAAAAGTAAAGCATGATACCACCATCGGAAAGAGCTCAAAAAGATGCTTAGTTTAAGTAGATCATGTTTACCTATATTCAAATATTTAATGATATTCTTACAGTTTAAAGCAAAGGTCATATGTGAAAAATATGTATTTTCATTAATTAGCGTCGGACCATTGGACACAGAAGAAATATATTCGCAATTGCCAATATGATCAGATTCCAGCTGCGCCCTGGATTGATGACGATTAAAATTTGTATATATGAAGATGGTATCTGTTCTATCGGACATGTCCGAAAGAACAGATACCAGGCTAACCGGCCATTTGACCATCTTCTTCTGTGCGGATGCAGAAACAGTGCCCGAACTCTTACGGGAATCGGCAAAAAGCCGCTAGTAACGAGTATAATGGGCAGGGGCACTATGAATATAGTGCGGGACAATAAGTTGTGAATGTGAGTCTCACGGGAGGCGTGTCAGCTATCCTCTGTGTCCTCGGTGGCTCAGATGGATAGAGCGTCTACATTGTAGCAGGAAATCCCGGGTGCTAGCCCCGGTGGGGGCACACATTTTCAACTGTCCCCGTTGACTTACATGAACGCCTGTATGCAGCTGGGGGTATTCATTTCATTAAAATTTGTACCTGGCGAGAACTCGAACGCGGATTTTCCGCTGTATGCAACAGTCGCCTTAATCGCTCCAGCTATCCAAACATGCCTGCGGCACCGCCCCACGCTTCGGTATATCCCCGTGTGTTTACGTCCTGAACTCGCACAATTGCTGCGATTCGCGCACACGGGTAGACTTACGATTATTGTCGCGGCCTTGTCTTGCACGCATGCATGCATGCATGTCTGAAGGACATTGCAAAGCACGTCGTAAAAATACAGGCATTGCCAAGACAAGGCCGTGTCAATAATCATAAGATTCCCTCGATGCGGGAATCACAGCAGTTGTGCGAGTATAATCTGCAAGACCGGTAGAAGTACAGATGACAGGGCACACGTGGAGAGAGCGGAAGTGGTGGTGGTGGGAAGGGGGGGGGGGGGGGGGGGAAGGGTTACGGGCAGGCGCTGTTGAGAAAATGCCAAACGTTGGAGAAGAAAAGCCATTCTAAACTGAAGCCCATACTCACACTTTTTTGTAAATATTGAGTGGGCCCCCTCCAAATCCATATTTGCATTGTGACCATTCAGAAAGATCTACTGTCACCTTTGCTTTGATTATTATCTAAAAAGAATTCTGCCGAAAATGCAGCGATTTATTTTCGCCTGACTTGTTAACCATTTGTAACTTGTAGGGAAGCGTCATAAGCGGCAAATTTTGTGTGGTTTATTAAGTGAGGAACTGAGGAAATGCAAGGTCAGTACCTTATGAAAAAGCATATTCTCGGTGCAAAAAAAGTGTAATGTCTTCACTTACGTTGTTCCAAAACTCATGGAATTTCTCGTTTCACCAGCTGTCGATGGCTCTTAAAAATTACACTTTCGCCGAAAAAGTCTGCAATTAGTGGAATAAAGTGGTAGATCATGTAGATCATGAAGTTTTGCATGATAAGGTTATGTCAAAATACTCTCCTCTTGGCGTGCTATCATTTGCCAAAATCTCATTTCGATACCTCAAACTATTTATGAAATATGAGCAATGTTGTGGTTATTTCGCTCTGGCTTTATCGCTGGCGCAGAGCGATCGCAAATGCGTGCGTTACACCAGATAAATTTTCTCGAGATTGGTGACAGAGACCTCTAACCAAGTCTAAAGAAAAATTCAGTATGTTTGCTAAATTCCATATGAACAACATATTCTTAATATGCACCAAATGCAAAATCATAACTGCCTCTAATTTTCATTTCAACTCTACCTAATTTCGAGCGGTATTTCATTTCCCCATATATATCACAATAACTACGGCCATTAACGAAATGATGGGCACGTCATCATGAACATTACATACAAAACTATAACTAAAGCAAAAATGAAAATTTTTTACCGAATAGTTTCGGTAAAATCGTTTGAAAAATACTGCAGGACGTGCGCCTCGATTATGTCAGCGCCGGCCGGTGTGGCCGTGCGGTTAAAGGCGCTTCAGTCTGGAACCGCGTGACCTCTACGGTCGCAGGTTAGAATCCTGCCTCGGGCATGGATGTGAGTGATGTCCTTAGGTTAGTTAGGTTTAAGTAGTTCTAAGTTCTAGGGGACTTATGACCACAGATGTTGAGTCCCATAGTGCTCAGAGCCATTTGAACCATTTGATTCTGTCAGCGTTCACCGGCCGAAAGGTGGAAAACACTTGTCGGCCACCCCTACCGAACAAACGAAACGACTTGCACAGTTTTGGATGAAAACTGGTCATTGCATATTGCCATCGCATCCTGCGCAGGCTATACAGAACATAGAGACACGGTGACATATAGAAGTGTGAGCTGACCCCAGAGACGTGCTCTGATGGCCGAGACAGTTACGGCAACCGATCGCGTATGGCGGGAAATACGGCTTCGACTCCCGGTCCGGTACAAATACTCATTGCCACAGACGCAGCGTGCAGCTGGAGTCTGATCATATTCGCAACTACGAATGCCTTTCTTGTATCTCATACGGCTGTCGATCGCAGCAGTGCCTGTTTCTTCAGACATGCATACATGTGTGAACGACTTTGCAGAGTACATCGCAATATAACCCTGGACATAGGATGAAGTGTGTGGCGTGAAATGGCAAACGAGGAGAAGCGCTTCTCTCGCCATGCCAACTGTGAGTCTAATTCACGAAGAATTAGAATAACAAGTTAATTAATTAATATTAGGCAGTTTCGACGTCCCGATGAGCGCATATGTAAAGGTAATCGACGGGTGCGTGGACTTCCTGCATCCAGAGGTACTTTTGCGAGTATTGTTAGTACAATAAATTTTAATTCGCGGTGTTTGACCGCCGAGGGGGGAGAAGGGATGGTGTGCAGTTAAGCAAACTGTGCTCCAGTTACTGCAATAAATAACAAACGTCTCTTCCATGTCTTACGGGGAGAGGGCGAATGGCGCTATCGACTTTGATAAGTCCGTCTGAAAGAGACGTTAGGTTAGGCAAGCTCATGTTTTTGCATAATTAAATCTTTTTAGTCTTAGGAATATGTGATCTTAAGGGTTTTGTAGGAAAACTATTCATTATACCTGAATTCACGTTTTAATGGAAGTGAGCAAATACCCACTCTAGCCGCTCTCGGCGCTTGGGCCGTTTTCGACTCAAAGCTTTCGTAGCATTCTAAGTTGAAGTAAACATCGATATAACTGCTGTACTTGTCCTCCAGATATTTCAAATACATGCTTTCGACAAAAGTGAGATGAGAAAAAGCGTTACCACAAGAGTTCAACGTATGAGAACCCGCAGCACGATTATTGTTCTGAAAGTTGGTGTAAAGGGAAACAAGCTGAGATGACCGGGACACTGGATACTTTTGGTCATAGGTCACCATCGAGGAATGAAGTTCTTACTGACGTGTATGAAAATCTGACTGACTACATTTTGATGGTAAGATGCCTCGGAGTCTATACGCAAAACAACATGAAGCAAATAATTCATTAATTTTTTTATACATGCATCAAAGAACATGTGTTCGAGTGTAAAGCACATCAAGAATGCTAACATCGGGCGTGCGCAATTTTTAACGACGGATTAAAGCTGTCCTGCATGACACAGAAATCATGGAAGTCGCTGGCGGCACGATGGCTTTCTCATTCGCCACGATAATGGACGAGCGTTCGGACCGGCGCCTGTTTCCGATCAGCGTCGAGATTAGAATTGCCGCGTTTGAAGAAATGAGATCTTGGAAGAAGAGGAAAAGCTGCTTACTACATGGCCCAGGTTCAAATGGCTCTGAGCACTATGGGACTTAACTTCTGAGGTCATCTGTCACCTAGAACTTAGAACTACTTAAACCTAACTAACCTAAGGACATCACACACATCCATGCCCGAGGCAGGATTCGAACCTGCGACCGTAGCGGTCACGCGGTTCCAGACTGTAGCGCTTAGAGCCGCTCGGCCACCCCGGCCGGCACATGGCCTAGGAATAGGAGATCAACGGCAAGGTCAAAAATTTTCAAGTTATGTACATAAAAATCGAACTCAAAACTTCAAATGCGTTTTTCTCCAGACAATGCTTTTTAAATTGGTTGGCATGACTGGGAAAAATGAAAAAAAAGGAAAGTACTAGTCCGTAAAATTAGTTCCCCGTTTTGCACATAACAAAGTACAAACTTGTAAATTTAGCGCGAGTTTCGAAAAAAAGAAAGGAAGAAAACTATATATTTTTCATGACGTCTGTTATTTATTTACATTTAAAGGCAACAAAATACGTCGACTTTCAGTGCCTACGTTTTCAAGTGACCGCCATCCTGGAAAACACTTCAGGAAATTTGATTTTCGAAGTTAACGCCATAGAGAATTTAATTCTGATAATTTACATACGTTTAATTTTGATTGCACACCAGCATTTCACCTTCGTGTAAAATTTTTAGTTGTGCTTGTCCGTGCAGAGGTATTTTGGCCACCATTTTTTGCTACTTAGGCTCGTCAGTTTACCAGCTAAAAATTATGTACGTAGTATTTAAGATGGATACTTCTGTTTGTAATATAAGATTTCTATAAAAAATATCATTCTTTCACCTAGACAGTTTTCTGCTATAGGTGACTTACCGAATGGCTTTCTTTAGCCTTCTGTAGCTCACCCTGAGGCGGACACGGTGCAGATCGGCCGTAGCTGTGGCTCTCGCCTCATCCACACGAGGGGCTGTCGAGGCGAGGGCCGGCTGCACAAATGCGACGTCCTCTCGCTGCAATCGATTGCCCGCCTTTGTGCCCTCCGTATCGGTAACCCACTTCTCTGTAATAGAAGCCCAGGTCGAGCACAAGGTCGCGAAAAGCGGGTGGTGGCACTATCTGGGACACGGACAACTTTGGCTGCGGCGAGGGGCGTATGCTATTTACACTACTGGCCATTAAAATTGCTACACCAAGAAGAAATGCAGATGATAAACGGGTACATTTTCACGCAATTTAGGTGCGTAGATCCTGAGAAATCAGTACCCAGAACAACCACCTCTGGCCAAAATAACGGCCTTGATACGCCTGGCCGTTGAGTCAAACAGAGCTTCGATGGCGTGTACAGGTACAGTTGCCCATGCAGCTTTAATACGATGCCACAGTTAATCAAGAGTAGTGACTGGCGTATTGTGACGAGCCAGTTGCTCGGCCACCATTGACCAGATTTTTCAATTGCTGAGAGATCTGAAGAATGTGCTGGACAGAGCAGCAGTCGAACATTTTCTGCATCCAGAGAGGCCCGTACAGGACCTGCAATATGCGGTCGTGCATTATCCTGCTGAAATGTAGGGTTTCGTAGGGATCGAATGAAGGGTAGAGCCACGGGTCGTAACACATCTGAAATGTAACGTCCACTGTTCAAAGTGCCGTCAATGCGAACAAGAGGTGGTTGAGACGTGTAACCAATGGGTCCCCACACCATCACGCCGGGTGATACGCCAGTATGGCGATGACGAATACACGCTTCCAATGTACGTTCATTGCGATGTTGCCAAACACGGATGCGACCATCATGATGATGTAAACAGATACCTGGATTCATCCGAAAAGATAACGTTTTGCCATTTGTGCACCCAGGTTCATCGTTGAGTACACCATCGTAGGCGCTCCTGTCTGTGATGCAGCGTCAAGGGTAACCGCAGCCATGGTCTCCGAGCTGATAGTCCATTCTGGTGCAAACGTCGTCGAACTGTTCGTGCAGATGGTTGTTGTCTTGCAAACGTCCCCAAGGATCGAGACGTGGCTGCACGATCCGTTACAGCCATTCGGATAAAATGCCTGTCGGGTCGACTGCTAGTGATACGAGGCCGTTGGGATCCAGCACGGTGTTCCGTATTACCCTCCTGAACCCACCGTTTCCACATTCTGCTAACAATCATTGGATCTCGATCAACGCGAGCAGCAATGTCGCGATACGATAAACCGCAATCGCGATAGGCTACAATCCGACCTTTATCAAAGTCGGAAACGTGATGGTATGCATTTCTCCTCCTTACACGAGGCATCACATCAACGTTTCACCAGGCAACGCCGTTCAACTGCTGTTTTTGTATGAGAAATCGGTTGGAAACTTTCCTCATGTTAGCACGTTGTAGGTGTCGCCACCAGCGCCAACGTTGTGTGAATGTTCTGAAAAGCTAATCATCTGCATATCACAGCATCTTCTTCGTGTCGGTTAAATTTCGCGTCTGTAGCACGTCATCTTCGTGGTGTAGCAATTTTAAAGGCCAGTAGTGTAGTTTAACTGCGAGACTCCAAAAACGTTCTGAATGATGTGACTGAAATTCATGTAGACTTCATGACATCGGTGATGTGGTAAAAACTAAACTTTCGGTCTATGTACAATTTTTATCCCTTCGGTACGATGGATAATCGTAAAGTTTTAAGTAGCACCTCGGTAAAACAAGCCGTGTCTAAGATATTTCGCTGTGGTGGAAGCCTTACTATACACATTCATCCTTCAATGTGGCGCATCTCTCCCAACGATGGGTGGCTTGGAAGGACCACTCTTTGCATCAACGTCTCAAGAAGTGAACAAGCGACGCTGTTGATGGCCCGGTGGCGCCACGGTGCTGTTCGCGAGGAGTTGGCGAACATAACTCCGCACTATACACGCATCCGTTGCATACATCTACACTCCACAAATACATGTACGACGCGCCTCTCACACATCCGCACTTGCCGAGCGGTTCTAGGCGCTTCAGTCCGGAACCACAGGGCTGCTTCGGTCGCAGGTTCGAATCTTGGCTCGGGCATCGATGTGTGTGATGTCCTTAAGTTACTTAGGTTTAGGTAGTTCTAAGTCTAGGGGACTGATGATCCCAGATGTTAAGTTCCATAGTGCTTAGAGACCATTGAACATCCGCAAGGAAAGGGGCTAATAACTGCAAAGGAAGCGCACATACCTTTTCCGGCAGGCGGCTGAACCCATTCCGTAGGATTTCCCAGCCAAGAAACCATTTGGCATTTAAATTTTTACTAGGCGGAGACCTTTGTGAAGAAGTCTGCAATTTGGCCGTTAAGCAAACTTTCCAGCTCGAAAATCACCTTGTCGTCGTTCTGGAAAAGTCTCTCACACAACGGTTTTGTCATCCGAGAAAAGAAAAAGAAATCTCTGGTTGCCATGACATGAGATTACGCGGAGAGCGGGGAGGGGGACGAGTAGGAAAAACGCCTTTGCACAGTTTCCGGCGACACTTCGTCTTAACAAAAAAATGGTTCAAGTGGCTCTGACCACTGTGGGACTTAACTGCTGAGGTCATCAGTCCCCTAGAGCTTAGAACTACTTAAACCTAACTAACCTAAGGACATCACACACATCTATGCCCGAGGCAGGATTCGAACCTGCGACCGTAGCGGTCGCGCGGTTCCAGACTGTAGCGCCTAGAACCGCTCGGCCACCCCGGCCGGCTTCCTTAACATCCTCCCATAATCTAGTCAGCACATTCTGACAGTACGCTCTTGTGACAATTTGCCGCTTATGAGCATAATTTATTAGCACCAGACTATGGCTGACCCAAAACCATTCAGTATCATCTCGCCTGAATATGATAGCGTTTTTGCTTCTTCCGGCGCAGGTGAGTCCACATGTTTCCACTGCCTGTTTTGCTCCGTTGTCCCGGTGTCACAGAACTTACCTGTGCTGGTTAGGAGGCTAAAGAAGTCATCTGAATCGGTCTGACACTGCTGCAAGGTTCGTAGTTCTGCTCAGAGAGACGTTTGTCATTTCGTTCTTCGTCACTCATATTGCACTGGACCCGTCTGCGTCCCCTAATCACTGTCTCTTATCGTGATGTGTTGTACCGTACACTTCCACAAACACAGCAAGTGTTGTTACAGCGTTGTTCTCTACAAGTGCAGAAAACTAATTACCACGCAAAGCCTCACTTTATCAATGGGTAGAGGCATTTTATTGTGGATTTTCTAACGTCATGCTGCCTCACTGTAGCGACGGGATTTCAATGTAAATCAGGGCTGCAAGCATGTAACTATAAACAAATAATAAATTAACTATGTATCTCTATTTTTTTCGAGGTGACGATTAAAAATTTATTACTAGCCACTGTAAATGAAGATTTTTTATACAGGAAACTTAAACGTCTGTGGCGTACGGTTGTGCTGCCTGAGTTCCCTCAGTCATTAACTACTAGCCTTGACATGAAGTCATACCCGATGGCACTCTACTCCTTGACGCCAAGAGTAACTCCACTGTGCCTCTACAAAAGATTGGAAGGATGGGATCTCTGCCCAAGAGGACACTATACTCTCCGACGACGGTCCTGTGGGGTAATGCAGAATCGCGATTCATTACTGAACACAATCGTCGCCATTCTTCAACAGTCCGTGCTTCCCAGTCACGGCACGCTAGAAATGCAGCCGTTTATGTTGTGGTGTTAACGGAAGCCTTTGTGTAACATGGTAATTAGCTAATTTGGCTGCTGATAGCCCCCACAAATGGTGCGAGATGATACCAGATGTTGCAGGAAGTCCGTTACTGGTTTCCGGATGACAGCCGCAACTCCGAAGGGGTTGTCATGTGCTTGGTGGACAGTACAGCGGTCCTCTCTTGTGGCAGTCAGATGTGTTCGACTCGAGCCTTGACGACGAGTACCCCTGCCCTCACGTCCCCATTCAGTCCAACACTAAGCCACTGTCACATTCGAATACCCCTCAGATCTCCATATCGCACGATTCGATCAGCCGCGAAATGGAGACCCTCATTAGGCCCCTTTCAAGCTCTGCCGGGTGTTGACAACGCCGTCTCTCATGAATAAACAGCACCACCACGTCCTTCACAGCAATCACTCAGCACCTGATGCTGCTGAGGCTTCTTATACAGGGTGATTCTTATTATCGTTTAAAAACCCATGAAGTGACGTAGATGACGATTAGACAATTTAATATAAGACACATGGGGTTGAAAATGTTAGAAATACCGCGAAAACGGATGAGAAATGTTGAACATGTGACGTCACCAGATGACGTACCTAGTCACACGTGCGACCGTTAGGCTAGGGTGTGAAGGGAGGACTGAGCGATGCAATATTTGCATTTGAGCAAACGGTGCAAATTTCGAGCTCCTTTTGTAATTGTGATATGTTGTGAACGAAGAGTTTACAAAATTATTGACCACGTTGTAATAAAGTAAAACCTGATATTATTTTTTTTTCCCTTTTGTTCCTTCTTTTTTTGTTCACAGACGCTATTCAATAAAGGAAGTTTAGGTCATTTCCTAATAACGACGCAGTTCGGAAACTTATACTCATTATTTGTGACGCAGAACAGTAGGATTTTGTTGTACTGTACTTAGAAATAAGCCAGTGGAGACCACGAGACAGGTAAATAAAACAAAAAGACTTACGTCAGTGTAAACACAAAACTGTCTAATGTAATGAAAAAATCTAGTGTCCGCCAGACGCATACGTCGAAGATCGAGACTCACGCGCTGAAGTCGCGCAGGTAGGCGCGGAGCCACGCCCACGTGGATAATTGACTTG
This sequence comes from Schistocerca americana, assembly GCF_021461395.2. Classification (NCBI taxonomy): domain Eukaryota; kingdom Metazoa; phylum Arthropoda; class Insecta; order Orthoptera; family Acrididae; genus Schistocerca; species Schistocerca americana. The sequence goes on along the minus strand of NC_060120.1, from coordinate 648,053,519 downwards.
GGTTGGGACTAACTCGTGCGATAAGCTCTGCCGCTGCACGTGACGCGAGGTGCCTCATCTGATGACGTCACATTTTCAACATTTGTCATCCGGGGTCTTTCCCGACATTTGCGATCCCATGTGTCTCATTTTACACTATTTGTCTCAGATTTTTAAACGTTAATATGAATCACGCTGTACACTTCAGCAGACCTGGTAACAATACTAGAAACGAGTAATACTAATGCACTCTGATAGCCGTTCTACCTGTCACAGAGAATTGCAAATATAATGATTTATATACCCGGAGGTGGTGTGTACGTGTACGAGGTTACCTTCACAACCGACAACGTGCACTGGATACTTTACAATTTTTGTCAGGCAGTGTATGCTACTAAATGGCTAAAATCATCATCTGGTCACCCAGATTCGGTGACAAGTTGCCTATCTAATGGTTTCCAGGGTCAACAAAAATTTGATTTTCTGTATTTCATTAATTATTGACCAAATTTAAAAATTAAAGATGCTGTCATAATCTACCTTTTAACGGATTTAACCTTACGTAGAAGGTTGAACACAGTAAGCCAAGTACTGAAGTTATAAATTTTGTTTGTTTATTGAGGCAATGCGACTCATAGCGTGCAAATGACCCAGAATATAGTCAACCAGTATTTGTAAACGAGAGCACCTAGCAACTTCCAACAAACTTACACTTAATTTAGAACATTTTCGAACCAGACTCGAACTCGGGACCTTTGCCTTTCGCGGGCAGGTTTCGCAGGAGAGCTTCTGTAAAGTTTGGAAGGTAGGAGACGAGATACTGGCAGGAGTAAAGCTGTGAGTACCGGGCGTGAGTCGTGCCTCGGTAGCTCAGATGGTAGAGCACTTGCCCGCGAAAGGCAAAGGTCCCGAGTTCGAGTCTCCGTCGGGCACACAGTTTTAATTTGCCAGGAAGTTTCATATCAGCGCACACTCCGCTGCAGAATGAAAATCTCATTCTGGATTTTCGAGCCATTTTCTCACTGACACTTTCCGTAAAATAACTGATAGAAACAAGTTAACGGCTTACTACATTTTCACTGTTCGTGCAGTAAACCTCCAGCATTAGGCATAACGTTTTGATGTACGTATTACTTCTTTACTGTTAATTCTATTTGCAACACATTTTACAGGCAGTATTCACGAACACCACTGACTGTACCTCCAAAACTTAAATTATATCACTGTACGACACAAAGTTCAAGAGATATGATGTCATATATATTGAGATGCGTGAGCAACTAGCTTCTCTTAAGACGGAGCGAAAATTACGCAAACTATACTGATGCAGGGTTTCGTGATAATGAGAGCACTTTGCGACTAACGACAAAATTAAAACATAATTTCAAACTTCGTTTTCCAAATTTTCTCTGGTGTTTCGGCAGATATTTGGAATTTCTCTTTGTAACGTGTAGCTGAAAGAAATTCTGCTCATCACGTCTATCATACGACCCCCAGGGTCAACGGAAAACGTCAGTTTCTTTCCCATTACAAACAAAATGATTTTTAAAGTGGAATTTACGCGGCCAGTTGATAGAGCGGTCCTAAATTACTTTAATGCGACACTCGTTTTGCCGACATATACACACATCAATAAAAGTTTTCCAACACCCCGGTTCCCAGAACTCCTGAAGATAAACGTTGACTGTGGATATTGTATCACAGACACAGTCCCTCTGACTGTTCAGAGACGTTACTAAACCCGCCCAAACGTATAAACAACCATACATGAGCAGCGCCTATTAGGCGGAGGGGATCCGACAGCCGATCAGTTCGTCATTCCACATGGAAGGAAGTATACGGCTCGTGTTGTCTGTAGTTCAACCATGCCTAGACGGACGGCCGCGGTGGTCTAGCGGTTCTAGGCGCTCAGTCCGGAGCCGCGTGACTGCTACGGTCGCAGGTTCGAATCCTGCCTCGGGCATGGATGTGTGTGATGTCCTTAGGTTAGTTAGGTTTAATTAGTTCTAAGTTCTAGGGGACTGATGACCATAGATGTTAAGTCCCATAGTGCTCACAGCCATTTTGAACAACAGTTGGGACACAACATTGGGACCATGCCTAGACGGTCAATACCGCGCTTCGATCGCGTCCGCATTGTTATTTTGTGCCAGGAAGGGTTCTCAATAAGGGAAGTGTCCAAGCGTCTCGGAGTGAACCAAAGCGATGTTGTTCGAACATGGAAGAGATACAGAGAGACAGGAACTGTCGATGACATGCCTCGCTCAGACCGCCCAAGGGCTACTACTCCAATGGATGATCGCTACCTACGGATTATGACTAGGAGGGACCCTGACAGCGACGCCACCTTGTTGAACAGTACTTTTCGTGCAGCCACAGGTCCTCGTGTTATGACTCAAACTGTGCGCAATAGGCTGCATGATGCGCAACTTCACTCCTGACGTCCATGGCGAGGTCCATCTTTGCAACAACGACACGATGCAGTGCGGTACAGATGAGCCCAAGAACATGCCGAATGGAACGCTCAGGATTGGCATCACGTTCTCTTCATCGATGAGTGTCACATATGCCTTCAACCAGACAATCGTCGAAGACGTGTTTGGACGCAACATGGTCAGACTGAACGCCGTAGACTCACTGTCCAGCGAGTGCAGCAAGGTGGAGGTTCCCTGCTGTTTTGGGGTGGCATTATGTGGAGTCGACGTACGGCGCTGGTGGTCGTGGAAGGCGCCGTAACGGTTGTACGATACGTGAATGCCATCCTCCCACCGCTAGTGCAACCATATCGACAGCATATTGGTGAGGCATTTGTTTTCATGGACGGCAATTCGCGCCCCCATCGCGCACATGTTGGACTGACTTCCTTCAGGATAACGACATCGCTCGACCAGAGTGGCCAGCATGTTCTCCAGACATGAACCCTATCGAACATGCCTGAGATAGATTGAAAAGGAACGTACGCCGAATCGCCGTTGAGAAGTGGGACAATCTGGACCAACAGTGCCTTGATGAACTTGTGGATAGTATGCCACGACGAATACAGGCATGTATCTGTGAAAGAGGGCGTGCTACTGGGTATTACAGGTACCGGTGTGTAAAGACATCTGGACCAGCACCTGTGAAGGTGTCGCTCTATGGTGGTACAATATGCAACGTGTGGTTTTCATTAGCAATATAAAGGGTGGAAATGATGTTTATGTTGATCTCTATACCAATTTTCTATACAGGTTCCGGAACTCTCGAAACCGAGGTGATGCAAAACTTGATTTGATGTGTGCACTAACAGGAACAGCAAAACACGATGGATAAACAGTATTCAAGCAGCGACTGAGCGGCCCTTGTGTATGGCGGTAGCAGTCAGAGCGGACCGGGTCGGCGTTGTCGCTGTTGGATTCCTGGTTACCCTTTGTGTTTTGCTGTTCCTGTTAATACATATCGACAAAACGAATATTGATTTGGGACGCAAAAAAACAAGTTGCAAATATCTGTCGAAGTCAGTGATCACGCCGGTTCCCGTAAGATCACCGATGTTAAGCGCTGTCGGGCCTGACTAGCACTTGGATGGGTAACCATCCGGTCTGCCGAGCGCTGTTGTCAAGCGGGGTGCACTCAGCCCTGTGTGAGGCAAACTGAGGAGCTACTTGACTGATAAGTAGCGGTTCCGATTTCGTAAACCGACAAAATGGCCAGGAGGGCGGTATGCTGATCACATGCCCCTTCACATCCCCATGATGCCCCTTCGTATCCGCATCCAGGGATGCTTGTTGGCTGAGGATCACACGGCGGCCAATCCGTACCGTTGGGTCTTCATGGCCTGTTAGTGTTTTTAAATATCTGCTAAAACCCAGAGACAATGCGCCTGATGTCCCACCATAGGAGAGAGAGCCAGTGTATGGTTTGCTTTCTCGATAGAAGAAGGTGAAAGAACGTTTCGTACAAAAAGGTTTTGCCAGTTTGGGTTCTGACTTTTTCATCAGCTCACGACTGAACAATCCAAAGCTAATAAAATTAACAAAATTGCAGTATTGCGTCTTTAATCATAAAGTATTTAACACAGAAATTTATTTGTAAAGTAAGCAGACGTTTGAAGTAGGTTTGTACATGAAAGAACGATCGAGGAGGGGGGTGGGGTGTTTGCTGATCTTTTTCTAATGATCCCGACGCAGTGTAAGCGGAATGTTTTCACAATCTTGCCCGAGCACATACTTTTAAATTATCCCGACTGGTTTCAGGCGAACAATGTCACCTTTTTTCGTGAGAAAAGAAGGTCTCGGAGCATGTCTGTTACAGTTTCGAATAGGCTGTACCGAAATGGAGAGCCCAGTCTCAAATTCTGCGGACATCGGCTGTCTGGAACAACTCTGCACACCTGAAATATGTGGGCGTGGCAGTTAATGAGGAGTGTGCATTGTGTCTGGATGCCTAAAACCAATCCCAGTTCAAGAAACTTACCCCGTTGTTCTCGTAGCTCCACCCACGATCAGAACGAAAGTTGCAGCTCAATCCCAAAGGAGGTAACAGTCTGCTGATCTGAGGCACCCATTATACGGCTACCACATACAGGACAGACGACTGAAGTCCCGGCCAAGTTTTATGCCAATGGCCAACACTTACGATGTGCTGAAATACGAGAGAAAATTTATGGCACAACTGTATTAATCAGACGTTACTATAGCCTAAAGAACAACTGGCTTCTGGGAATTATCTCCCGTTTCCGACATGGAGGGCGCTTAGCCGCTTGAGAACCGGCGTCACACGTTGCAATACCAACCGGAGGAGATGGGGATAGAGGGACTCCTGTGAGTGTGATGAAATACAAAATCATCATCATCGAATAATATGCCTAAAAATACGCAAAACCTTCCCTTCGAAAGCTGTTCTCATAGCAGATAACAAAGCCATCCACGTTGCTGATTATCGGCCCGTGAACGACAGTGCACGGTACTCAGTGTACGGAACCAGCATCTTTCAAAAAGCAGCGCACGAAAATGCCCTTTCTCAGGGGATCGTATCTCTGGGTTTATTGATCACACAGATAAGGGCCAAGCGTTTTGGATAGCCCTTGGTCTAGAGGCCACTTGCATCCCCACCGGAAGAACGGACATAGTGTAGCTGTCCAACAGTACAAGTACTCACTCCCTCCAGTCCAGGCAAGCTGAGCAAGTCGGTTGGCTCTTCTGCAATAAGTGTTGCCTGCGGTGGACCACAGTCACCATTTGTTCGGGGGCGCTTCCTGAGAAAACCCCGAGAAAACTATGATTTTTGGGTACGTAATGTAGCGGTTGTGGGGAGACCACTTCTATAATTTCTGTTCATCCTATATCGTCGAAACTTTTACTCTGTGTCCTTGCGATGATGTTCCCTGGAAACTTGGAAACATTTTTCGATACCGAGATTCCGAGGTTCAAACTTACCATACTCGTGCACGTAAAACAGGCACGTAATAAATGGTCTGAAGCTTAAATCAAAATTTAATTGACATATTGAACACATGACAAGGATTCTACGACCATCTCAAGGGTTCTGAGGTCACCAAACTATATTTTTAGTCGGCATTTTTCACCGATAAATCTTCATGGCTTGCTGTCTCTGTGTAACGGGCACTTCACGCTTATACAAATATGCACACTGAAGTTGTACAATGACAATAAATGATCTAAAAAGGATCTTAACATGCCTGAAAAGAAAACTGGAAAGACTGCAAATGCAGTAAAACATTATTATCAACGTTTCTAATCCTTTAAGATACAGATTATAAGCCGGGCGTTTTCGATGATCTGCGATCGATGGCCATAGTATACAGCAAAAAGGTAAAGCACAGAATTTCGTGTTAATCTAATATTATGCGTACTTATGCACCCATGGTAACCGCTGCTCATCGGCAACGAATTCTGGAATTAGCACTCCAGTATCGCAACTGGACGTTCTCTGAGTGGCGACAGCTTACCGTTTCAGATGAATCAAGTTTTCGTACCACTGGACTGAAAGCAAACCCCTTGCAACAATCGTCGGAGGGTTCCAGGCCGGAAGAGGGAGCGTTATGGTCTTGGGAATGTTTTTGTGGCATTCTTTAGCTGATCTCGTCATTTTGGAAAGCAAAACGGATCAACATAAGTATGCGTCTATCCTTGGGTACCACGTCGACCACTACATGCAGGTATTTTCCTCCAAGCACGATAACATCTACTGGCAGCATTGGTACGTGGTTCGTAGAGCACTAGAGTGAGTCAACCATACTCCTCTGGAAAGCCAACTCTCCGAATCGAAAATCTGTGGGACAGCCCGATCGGACTTTTCGTGTCACGGATCCTCATCCCAGAAGCCTAGGGTAGCTGACCATGGCATTACAGTTGGCATGGCTCCACGTCCCTGTCGTTACCTTCCAGAGCCTCATTGACTCTTTTCCTGCACGTGTCGCAGCGAACTGCGCTACAAAAGAAAGTGGTCACGATAATTTGTGTTGTAATGTTCAAATATGTGTGCATTCCTAAGGGACCAAACTGCTGAGGTCATCGGTCCCTAGACTTACATACTACTTAAACTAACTTGTGCTAAGAACAATACACACACCCATGCTCAAGGGAGGACTCAAACCTCCGGCGGGTGGGCCCGCGCAATCCGTGACATGGCGCCTCAAACTGCGCAGCCACTCCGCGCGGCCGTTAATTTGTCTGGACAGTATATTTGTGCTACTAGATGATGATCATTTAATTCTAAACCAGGTCTAACCTGACATGTAGAGTTATAGACTATTAGTGTGACTTTTATTTTTTAATTGTTTCAGCGCCTACGCCAGTGAAGCACCTTTTAGATACAGAATTCTTTATAACCTATTGACATTTGATAACAGACTTCAATATATATAGAAAATAAAGATGAAATATTTTTATTAATGCTGTTCTCGAAGTTACTCAAATTGAGAGTAGTACTGGAGAAAGAAGCGTAACAATGGAAATACTCGGTAATGCAAACAGGGATGGGAGATTCTATGCTGCTCTGGTAATGTCAGAAATATACATATATTTTTTCATAAAAAAGGTAGGGACTGACAACTTGTAGAATGTTTGCGGATCATTCGTCATTAAATGATTCAGAGTTCGGGACGATGAATAGGACTTGCAATGTTTCTGTGAAACTGACGGGCGAAAATTTGTTTTAAACGTTTACGTTATCTAATTGGCTTTTCCTTTGACGCCAGCTACGCGAATTCAGGCATTCCATACAAATAAAAAGTCATCTGATATGAATGACACATCTACTTCCTTCCTCTGAGTTGTTCTAACAGGTGGTTTTTTAATAAATTCGACGCCTCATTTTTTACTTCTCTCTTAGGGGCGCCAGCTACAGTAGAAGACAGTGGCGTTGTTGGGACGTCGTTGAAAAACGTCCTGGCAGTACTCGTATTTTAAATTACCATAGTTTGCGTACCCTCTACATTGTCACCCACAGGCAATGTGTTAAGTCTGCTTCGCAAACTTATCACAAAGTGATCAAAGGTGTTACAGCGGTCGTTACCTTCTTAGGTGTCTTTCAATGTGGCAACACTGGAGTAACGTATTTTAATGTTTGTTTTGCATAATATGCCATTTTGATGATTTTGTGAAGCGGTATCGGAAAGTATAAAGTTGCTGTGGCACATTGATAAAGTACCTGTTTCTGAATAACAACGCATAGAACGATTTGTTTTAAGTTTGAGCTGGAGCAGATGTGCAATCCAAGGGTGCAATCCGTGGAACTGGCCTTTCCCTACATGGCAAATACCACCCGGTTCATGTCAAACAACGTCACTAAAATGTGACAGAGCTCTACTACTCGTAAATTACGTAGTTCTGGAAGAGTTCATAAGAAGCTAGACTTTTATGGGATGCCATGTACTTGGTAAGTAAACCATGGATTAGCAAGTGAGGCGATGGTTCTCTCTTTCTTGATACTATCTTCTTACTCGTTTTGGAGCGATCCCGCCGTCCACCAGACTTCCCCTGTGAAATGACTACTATTACGTAGTATCAGGCGCTGGTAGGTTCTCAAACAAGGTTTTATTATTCCAGTTATAAACTGTTTGACTTATGATGGGCAATAACTTCTTAAAATTCTTAACGAGAACAGACTCCCATGATGCTTCTGAATCAAATCCAGTTCTGTGTTTTCTATAGTCCTCCATAGTTACCAAGTGGTCACAGAACTTCGCCATCTATGGAGCTCCGTGGCACGCCACACTGCTCTGCAGATTCTGAGCCCTGCTTGCTTTGACTTCACGAGGAGCCGTCTGGCACCCCGGAGTGTCTCCAAGGTAAATTACACCAACCCAAACAGAACCTAATCTACTTTTACCTATAACTATTATTACTTAAACTTAGTCTTTTGCAATTCAATTCTCAGCCTATATATTATTATTATTATTATTATTATAACGATTGTTCCCCTTTAGGAGAGCGATTGAACTTGAATTCATAATTTCATCTTCGGATGTTTTTCTTCTTTGCTTCCCAAAACCTCCTTATCCTCTCAGAATGCTCCTTCTTCCGTTCCTCTGTCCATTTTTTACCAGGCTGACGCGATGTTCTTTCCCCAAACTTCACACTTGTGATTTTATGCCGGCACTCGGTGCGATCTTCGAGATTTTTTATGTTGATCTGCTGTAGATCCCTCTGGACTTCTTTCAGCCGTTCTGTGGCACATTTACTCCTTGTTATAATATTGAATAATTTCTTTGCTGTTCTGGAGTCTTCCATCCTGTAGATGTGTGTATAAAATTTGGCTCGGCGCTTTCTGATTTCATCTGTTACTACGTTGATCTTTCTATAGAGTTCGTTTTGTGGTCTCTTCATCCAAATTCCATTTTTGTTGATTGGACCGTAAATCTTCCTGAGAATTTTTTTTTCCTGCTTTTCTGTTTCCTTAATTTTTGAATGACCATCAATCACCATTGTTTCAGCTGCATAGATTGCTTATGGAAGAATCACTGTTGTATAGTGCCTTAATTTTGCGTCTGTCGAAATGCACTTATTGTTGTAATGCGTCCATGTTAGCTTGTAGGCCTTCTGGAGTTTGGTGATTCTTTGTTCATTGGCAATTCGGTTTAATCCTGAGGACTGTATAGTTTCACCGAGGTATTTAAAATGGCAGACTTGTGCAATTTTATCATATTTTGTTATTAAAGGGGATTTATTTTCTGGCTGCCTTTCCATATATTGGGTTTTTTCATAAGATATCTGTAGTCCGGTTTTTTGTGAAATTTCATGTAGTTTTTCCACTGCGTGAGTCGCTTCTGTTCTGTTATTGGTGATAATTGCAATATCGTCAGCGAAAGCAAGGCACTTGACTTTAATTCGGTTCTCTTTCTTGATACCAATTTGGATACCCTTTACGTGAGGTTCCCATTCCCTGATTATCTTTTCTAGAACAATATGGAAAAGGATTTCGGATAGTCCGTCCCCCTGTCGGACTCCAGATTTGATTTCGAAGGGTTCTGATACTTCGCCCATGAATTTCACTTTGGCCGTTGTTCCTGTAAGGGTCTGTTCTGTGATTTCTCGTGTCTTTCGGTCGACCCCAAATTCTTCCATGATTTTAAACAGGGTTCCACGGTCCACTGAATCATATGCTTTCCTGAAGTCGATGAATGTAACTACTATGTTTCTGCATTTCCTCATTTGTAATATTGTCTTTAAGCACCAGATCTGTTCCGCACATGAGCGTCCTTTTCTGAATCCGGCCTGGTATTCACCAATTAGTGTATCTGCTTGGGATTCTATCATGTTTAAAAGCGCTTTGGAAAGGATTTTGTAAGCGACTGGGAGCAGGGAAATTCCTCTGTAATTGTTCGTGTCTGTCTTGTCGCCCTTTTTGTGTAGCGGGTGAATTAGAGCGCATTTCCAGTCCTCTGGTATCTGCTCCGTTATCCATATGTCTGACATTATATGGTGTAATTTCTGCATAAGTATAGGATCGTTTAGTTTCCAGAACTCAGCAATGATCCCATCTTCTCCTGGTGCTTTGTTATTTTTCAACTGCTTGACTATCTCCATAATTTCTTCAAGATCCGGGGCATGTGAGTCTGGGTGTGTGAATACTGGAGAAGAGAAGACAAGTTTTTCTTGGGGTGGTTCGCAGTTGAGGAGGGAACTGAAATATTGGGCTAAGATTTTGCAGTTATTTTTCGTGTTGGTTTCCAAAGAGCCATTGGGTTTCTTGAAGCACAAGCTAGGCGCTTGGTATCCCTGTAAGTTTTCTCTGAAAGTCTTATAAAAATTTATTGTATTATTTTTGATGAAATCCTGCTGGATTTCAGAGAGTCTATTGTTGTCATATCCCCGTTTTTCTTTTCTAATTATTTTTGAGGTCTGTTTTTGAGTTTTAAGAAAGTTCTCCCAGTTTTTTTCAGTTTTGTGACTGCAAAATTTTTTCCATGCAGTTATTCGGTTGTCGACTGCCTCATCACAGGTTGCATTTCACCAGCCATGTTTTCTGTTGCGAGGGGGTTGTCCTAATTTGAGGGCTTCCTGAATTTTCTCTGTTAGTTTCTTCCAGTCTGTTGATTTTTCCTGATTAATTTGCATAATGATTTTTTCTTTGTTGAGTTGCAGATATTCCGGATCTGGTTTGGTACTTTTGAGTGGCCTTTTTAGCATTCTGTTGGGTTGGAATTTTGTTTTTATTTGGAGAAGATGATGATCTGATTCAAAGACACCTTTGCGGGTTCTGATGTTTTGAATTTCTTTTATGTTTTCTTTGGAAATTGCGACATGGTCTATTTGGTATTCACCCTGTCTAAGACTGGGTGATCTCCATGTGGTTAATTTATGTGCAGGTTTTTGAAACTGCGTACTCATTATTTTAAGTCCAAAGTTCCTGCAGAAGTCGATTAGTTTTTCACCATTCTTGTTGGTACGTTTGTGTTTGGTGTGGGGTCCAGTGGTATCTCTGAATTTTTTTTCCTTCCCTAATTGTGCGTTAAAAGCGCCTACTAAGATTTTCACATGGTGCCTAGGTACTTTATTTGTTGTTTCTTCTAGTGTTTCCCAGAAATTGTCCACTGTTTCAGGGTAGATTTTATTGTGGTGATTTGTGGGGGCGTGCACATTGTTCAGAGTGTATGCTTTATTAGCTGATTTTACTGATAACAGGGAGACTCTTTCATTGGGAGACGTGAAGTCAATAACTGAGTCGAGTACGGAAGTGTGTACGGCGAGTCCTGTTCCGAAAAGTGGCAGTTTGTCTCTTACTTTTATGGCAGGTTTGCCCTTGTAGATCCTGTAATTCTCTGTGTTAAAGTGTCCTTCATCTGTGAATCTAGTCTCTTGCAGTGCAGTGATTTTCAGGTTAAATTTACCCATTGTGTTGGTAAGTTGCTTTAATTTCCCTGTTTTAGTGAGGGTGTTCACATTAATTGTACCAATAAAATTTTTACGTTTCGTTTTGAGAGTGTGAAGAGTTTTTGAGAAGCTCCGATTCTTCTCTGCATGGTGTCCCTGATTCCCCAAAATCCGATGATCAGGTGAATCCAGTCTATCGACTGGTGCCTGGGGTAGTGACTCTGTGATCGTCTTTTCCATCATGCGTTCAAGTTGAATTTTAGTTTTTGTGGTGATCTCTGTTGAGACCACAGGTATACGACTCGATTTTTGAGTTCGAGAAGATTTTGTGCAGCCGCCTCAACAAGAGGAACAGACGCTGGCCACTGGCCGCCAGATGCTGAACAGACACCACTGGGTTTATTGGTTTTTGGTCCGCCCTGGGTATTTCATTTCCCCAGTACCACCTATATCTAGGAAGCTTTCCCCCATCCGCCACCCGGGGAGGCTCCCGATGTGGGTCTCAGAAGTAAGGGTGCGTATCACCAAGTCCTTTTGGCCACCATGTACATTTTCATTCTTACAGTGAGCAGATAAAATAAGTGAAAGTTGAAATACTTACCTAATAAATTTAACTGAATTTCAAATTTCCTTCTGTACCTCTCTTTGTTTATGTTCAGTTCGTTTAGTGACAAAAGAACTTTCTTATAGAAATGCTGTGTTTTCTCTATGTTTTGAAGTATGTCCCACGTTATAAATAGTGTCGTAGTTATCTGAAGTCTTCATTTTACGACCACGTGGATCCTCGTGTGAGTTGTTTGTCTCCTTTTGAATATAAGAGATGGTTATATTTAAAAGAAGTACGCCTTGTAAACTATCTAAAAAGCTTTCAGTTTTGTTATACTCGATTGGACAGTAAACAATAAAGTAAAATTATCCTACGAAAGATCAGCGCACAGATGTCAGTTTATATATACTGTATACTGGAGTATTTCAGTAAATTAAATGCTGTGTGATCGCGTAACAAACAAATCAATTATTACAAAGAAGCTGGGAAAATAAATGAACCCTATGTAAATAGTGTACAAATACTGTTGTATCAACAGAGAACGCTACGTTGTTTAAGCAACATGGTACAACTGCTGATATATTTCGTACAAGAAAGTAGGTTAGTCGCGAAGTCGATCCCATATGAAGAACAGTACATAAATGTTCGGTTATCTAATAACCCTAGCCCAAACGCCTTTTAGTGACTGATCGAAGTCGGAATTCTTGTTGTGACATTTCTCCATGGCAATAACAGGAAGAATGAGCTAGTTTTAGCAGTGACACCGAAAAGAGGAATTTCCTACGTCTAAATCGATTCTTACCCAGTCTTCATAATTCACGAGGTTTCTCTCAGCATAATTGCTGCTGGAAATTAGTGCATTGGCAGCGCAGTTTCTGAAGACGAACACTTAAAGAGAATAACGAAGCGTTGCGTGAACTGTTGACACAGAATGGAAATCTGGGAACACCACCACAAATCTCACATTTTAGTGACATGTGTTTTATATGTGGAGACCGATTAATATTCAAATAGCGATTGGATACAAGAAAACAAGCTCCACGCGTTGCACACTTCAACCAACTTCACTCCTCTACATTTTTATCTGTCAGGACACCAAAAAGATTTGATTTACGAAATGAAGGTTCCAAGGACATATTGCCACCGTGTCAGGGGAACCTGCAAAACTTGTTAACACCACGTCGCTTAGAACTAAGAGGATATTTTCTGTAAGCTGACGAGAGTGTCACTAATTATCCTAAACTAACAACTGCATAAAGACAACGTGTTATCCTACAACGTTCTACCAGTAATATATTAAAAATGAAGTGTGTCTGTCGTCATACTTTTATTTGGTAAAGGAAAAACTCCCTAAAGTGTGTCTATGCACTGTTGCAAAAATCAAAATTTAGTGAAGTCTTTATGCCATGTAATCAATGTCTCTGTATGTCATAGCTTGAAGTAAATGAATAAAGCTGCATTCCACACACACACACACACACACACACACACACACGCACACACACACACACATATATATATATATATATATATATATATATATATATATATATATATATATATATATATATATGGACGACGCCACATTTGGCGACTTGTGTGTCGGTGATATGATGATGATGAGGACAACACAACACCAGTCCAATAGCGGAAAAAAATCTCCTACCTGGCAGAAATCGAACCCAGGCCCTTTGCATGGAATCCAGTCACTGAACTACTCAGCTAAGCAGGCGGACGGCAACAATAAAAGGAGCATTCGTAGGTCCAAACATTGTAACAACCAAACCGGTTGGATTTTACATATGCCGCTTTGAGGCAACGTAGTGAGACATCTAGGGAATGGAAGCAATGCGTCATGATCTCTCCCAAAAAATTCAAAGCTGTGGCCACAGCAGATAAACTGACGCTCATCTTCTTTTTTGACGTCCGAGATCCGACGCTAATCGAATTCTTGGACCAGCGAAAAACCATTAACAGTGACGTGTACTGTGAGACACCCCGTAGCCTATGCAAGTCCATCACGAGCTAACGGTTTGTGCTGTTCACGGAGGGCGTGATTCTGCTCAGCGTTAACACGCGTCCACTCGTGTCCGAAGTCAGACAAAGGGCGATGGCCAAGTTCAAGCTCCGTCCTACAGCACGGACATGTCGCCCTCCAACTTCCATGTGTTTGCTCCGTTAGGGAAAACATCTCGAACGGAATGTCTTCTACTCGGACGGCGAACTGAAGGACACAAAGGTGAACTGGCACCTTTTACAGCCACAGGAGTTCTGGGAACAGCAAATTCTTCCGCTCGTTAAACAGTGGGATAGTTGTGTTCAGGCCTCTGGTGATTACTTTTAAATATTGAGTTCAGTTATACCCACAGTGTTGTTTCGTACCTTTTCTTTTGAACACCACTCATAGTAAGACTGTTGTTGTTGTTGATGATGTTGTGGTCTTCAGTCCTGAGACTCGTTTGATGCAGCTCTCCATGCTACTCTATCCTGTGCAAGCTTCGTCATCTCCCAGTACCTACTGTAGCCTACATCCTTCTGAATCTGCTTAGTGTATTCATCTCTTGGTCTCCCTCTACGATTTTTACCCTCCACGTTGCCCTCCAATACTAAATTGATGATCCCTCGATGTCTCAGAACATGTCCTACCAACCGATCCCTTCTTCTAGTCAAGTTGTGCCACAAGCTTCTCTTCTCCCAAATTCTATTCAATACCTCCTCATTAGTTATGTGGTCTACCCATGCAATCTTCATCATTTTTCTGTAGCACCACATTTCGAAAGCTTCTATTCTCTTTTTGTCTAAATTATTTATCGTCCATATTTCACTTCCATACAAATAATTTCAGAAACGACTTCCTGACACTTAAATCTGTACTCGATGTTAACAAATTTTTCTTCTTCAGAAACGCTTTCCGTGCCATTGCCAGTCTACATTTTATATCCTCTCTACTTCGACCATCATTAGTTATTTTGCTCCCCAAATAGCAAAACTCCTTTACTACTTTGTCTCATTTTCTAATCTTATTCCCTCAGCATCACACGACTTAATTCGACTACATTCCATTATCCTTGTTTTGCTTTTGTTGATGTTCATCTTATACCCTCCTTTCAAGACACTGTCCATTCCGTTCAACTGCTCTTCCAAGTCCTTTGCTGTCTCTGACAGAATTACAATGTCATCGACGAACCTCAAAGGTTTTATTTCTCCTCCATGGATTTTAATACCTACTCCAAACTTTTCTTTTGTTTCCTTTATTGCTTGCTCAATATACAGATTGAATAACATCGGGGATAGGCTACAACCCTGTCTCACTCCCTTCCCAACCACTGCTTCCCTTTCATGCCCCTCGACTCTTATAACTGCCATCTGATTTCTGTACAAACTGTAAATAGCCTTTCGCTCCCTGTATTTTACCCCTGCCCCCTTCAGAATAGTAAGACTAGGGAGATAAAATACTTCCTCAGTAGCAAAGTTTTCTTGCCTAAAATTTCACCAAGGTTTCCCTTCCCCCAGAAGTTTTCCCAAGAAAACATTTTCCCCCAAAACTGCGTAAAAATATCCTCCAAATCTGGAGTCGATGATCTACTGAAAAGGAATGACCCCGAGAGCTACTAGTAGCTCGCCATCGACGGTCTGGCGATCACTGCTTTCGTGCAATTGTTTTGAACAGATATCTGTAGCCTGTGCCTTTGTTGACGATGGTGACTCACGGAAGAGTTAGATAGTGAAATAAAATGGGAGCAGTTAACTCTTTGTTCCACACAATTCCTGTTCGTTTAAGAATGGATGGTTTGGCAGGCGAGTGGATGTGCGATAAGGTGCCTAAGTGTTCGTTAAACGAGGAACGTAAGAGGGCAACCCTGGGAATAGGGCTGTTGCCATCTTGGAAGACGAGAGTGACTACAGCATACTCATCAACCAGGTGTAGAAGAAATGGCAATACTTGGTTGCTGAGAAAATTGAAATAAATATCCTGCTTAATGTTCTGGCTAATCAGCTGACATTTCGTGGAGAGCGGACATTTTTCTTAATTTACGGCCAATTTTGAGCTTGATGTCCTGCAATATAAGTTAATGACATAAACTCAATCATTTGAAAATGGCAAAAAAGTCCGAAAACTCGGTTGTAATTAAATAAACAGCAATACAATCAAATGGCTGTATGTTCATTTAAAAATTATTGCATGATGTTGCTCAGCTACATCAAAAACAGCCTATAAATGTAGGTTTGACTTTCCTTGACCTATCTTCTACGATAAGTCGTAGGATCGGTACTGCCTCGCGTATGCTACATTTCTCCGGAATCCAAACTGATCTTGCCCGAGGTCGTCTTCTACTAGTTTTTCCGTTCTTTTGTAAATAATTCGTGTCAGTATTCTACAACCATGATTTACTGAGCTGATAGTTCGGTGATATTCGCACCTGTCAGCACGTGCTTTCTTTGAAGCTGGAATTGCTGCATTCTTCTTGAAGTCTGTAATTCCATCTATGGTGCGGTCATGGTCACATCCAAACGCGCCCTTTAAGCCATTCCGTCACGTCTCTACCTAGGCCCACCTTACTGCGCTGGTTCCATACAACCGATTGGCATGTACACGCCACTTGACTGTCGTAAGTCTTAGGTAAGTGGTGGAGGGTGACGTGACAACCGCGTACCAGCTCTGCACCATCTCCAGCGCTCCATTGCTACTAGTGCGCCCTTTAAATGGGGTGACTAATGTTATATAGGGTGATTTTAAGTGCCAGCGGTAGATCTTACCTGGAAGCTTACTCGCCATGTCGAAACCAAGGGGATGAATGAACCAAAGAGAATGACGTCTCGTTGACAGTGCTGTTTGTGATGACGGAGTGGTAACCACAGGGGGAGAGGAAGGGAAATGATATATGCAAGGAAACCATCCCAGCATCCGCCTAAATCGATTTAGCCGAGAACGCTGCAGTGAGTCAGCAGGAAATTAAGTGGGTACTGCTAATGTTTTACGTTTCCTTTTCGATAGGAACAAGTAGTAAAGGCTTAGGGCGTGTGGCCCGCGGCGCGGATGTGGGCCCAAGAGAAACGGTCGCATCGTAAATACAGTAGTGAACCGTGGAAACAAGCCTCATCACTGGATGATAGATACCTCATTGATACGGGAGTGATAGCCTCTAGAATCTGTCTCTAGTAGTGCCACACAGTTGGAGCAATGTTGCTGTCTGTCCCGAAAGCACATTAGCGACTGCTTAACCACGAATTACGTTTCTGTGTTTATTTATACCTGGAACCATTCAGGCGGAAACACAGGTCAATCTGTATAGAGTTGAGTACGCAGAGTCCGAAACCGACTGTCAATAAATTATATTTTCCAAGTTGCCTTTAGTGTGATCTCCTGTGACGCGGAGGCATAATACCATCTCCCACAGTTTACCTCTTATCATCATATTGACACAGTGGCTAGGGTCCATTGGGTGTAATGATCGATCTGGGATGAAGTGCGAGTACTCTCAACAACGATCGGCTATATCAAGGAAGTTAATCTGACTTTCCCATTCATTTGACACACCGCCTGCTGTAAATCTTTGAAATTTCATCTGTGGGGGATATATACACAATGCTGTATTCTATATTATAGACTTACAACCCGGCGGCCGAACTTCCCCGAAGGGGCCTCCGGGGCCAACAATGCCACACGATCATTTCATACTGTTGCCATCTCTGGTACTCAAGCTCAGACAACACACACTTAGTTTTCTTGACGTTCACTGGACGTCACTCTCTCTTCAAATCAATCGACATTTTTCCTTTTGTGGGAGACGCGGTGATAACTCTCCATGACATCACTTTGTCATGTATATGTCCAGTTTCAGTCGTTGTCATATACATGGTAACGTAACTTTACACTGGAGGCCCATATCAAGTGTTAAATGAAAAACTCGAAATACTGTGTTTTAGAAGCGGCTGAAATATCTCACGTGCACCAACCTTGTTGCATTGGAGCATCGGACTTTGTGATTACAAAAACAAGCAGGTCCTATGTAAACACTACAATTAATAGTTTTCTCAGTGAGATAGCTGTGATGGTGGCTAAACACAACACGACCAATCTAGCTAATTCTGATCATGAAACAAAACTCACCAACATTTCCAAAATATGGGCTGTTAAAAGTATAGCGTCAGTGGTAGAAAATCAAGGAGTTCAATGCAATACGTCTATTTGATCGTACGTGTTATTATCCAAAATGACTTCCATAACTACATGCGTCCGTACAGACGGAGCCTTGGACAAGAACAGATAACGAAGTGATAAGAGAATGTAGTAAGACAAAGAAGGAGATACTTCCAGAGTTATCAACATTCTAATTTTACACACTACGCACGTCTCTTTTTATTATAAATGAAAATATTAATTGTTCATGCAATAAAAGCCACAAAAGATAAATGTATCTCGAAACTAACGACTTTCGTTGTCATATCGAGTTCTGAGGAGACGCCATGTTGGATTTCGTCATTTTAGTTGAAGCTTGTTCTTGATAAGTTTTGTACTAAAACGTGTGTCCTATGAATATAAGCTGTTTCAGATATTGGGGATATTTCGAAAACGTTTGATTGTTGATACGATTAGCTATAATTAAATGTAAGGTAATGACATATCGGTGGAAAAGAACGAAAAGAACCTACAGGAAGCATAAGTAAAAACCAATTGAGATATAGTAGATGCACTAACGGTAAATCGAAAGTACAATGAAAATAACATGAAGAATACAAATGTGGCACTCCTAGAGCAGCTTGTTTTATTCTTTGGTCAGGCTGTGTGTTTTTATTCACAGGTTAAAAATTTTAGTTTATGTGTTATAATTTTGTGGTATGTACGATAATTTAACGGCCGTGAACACAAAATTCCACATCTTCAAGCAGTGAACACTGATTATAGATAATAGTTTAAAGGAATCGGTAGGTTGAAGATATTTTGGGTAACAGCTGCCGAAATGGCATCATTTTGGGAATTTTTTTGTCTGGTATGCGGGATTTTCGAAATTTCAATCTGGAAACGGGCGTTAGATAGTGGTAGAGCTCAGATCACGATCGCGACAACTGCTACCATTGTCTGCCTTGACTACTGTGTTGTCAGCGTCACAGTTGATTGTACTCGCGTGAGATTGTGCAGTTATGTTTTTGGTTTGTATGTGAGACATTTGCTAACGTGGACAGTTTGATTTACGCATTGTTACTAGGTTCAGTCTCATGATGGCGCGTTCAAGCAAAAACCTTTCTTTCATTCAGAATGCTGGACCAATTACTTCTTTGCTCTGGTAAAGGACAAATGTGTGTATTTACTATGGGTTGCAAGTGTATCAGTTGGGAAGTAAGTGAACGTCGAACGGCACTTCAAAACCGTTCACTCAGGAATTGAAAAAGAATTCCCACTGGATTCTGCTCTAAGAAAAGACGAGATAAGGCAACTAAAATCATAACTTAATGCAGAACAGTCAACTTTTTTAAAACCATTAGATAAGAATAAAGCAGCAAGTAAGGTGTCATTTCGAATTTCAAAAATTATTGCACAGGATACAAAATTGTACGAAGACAGTGAATTAATCAGAACTGCATTTTCAGAAGCTGCAGATTCACTGTTTGTTGGTTTCACACATAAAACTGAAATAATGTATGTTATTAAATACCCTCTGCTCCCTGCAAATACAGTAATGAGGAGGGTTGAGGTTATGAGTTCTTGCGTTACTTCACAACTTAAAATTGATCGGTGAAATTATTTTTTCCTACAACTTGCTGAATCGACTGACATAGTCGATAAGCTAAGTTGACCGTTTTTTGCAAGAATTGCTTTTGATAATTTCGAAATAAGGGAGGAGGTGGTAAAGACTGTACCACTAACAGGTCCCCCTTCAGGACAGGACCTGTTTTAAGCAGTTGAAAATATTATCATCTCTGAATATATTCCTGTGAAGAAAATGGTGTGCCTAACAACTGATAGAGCTCCTGATATGTTAGGGGGAGAGAAAGGATGCTAGCCATGTTTTGTAAAAACCGCAGCTTTCCGAAATATCTGTCTTACCATTGTGTAGCGTACAAGCAGTCACCGTGTGGAAAGTTTTTAAGTATGAACAATGTAGTGGAAACAGTCATAAAAGTAGTGAACAAAGTTAGAGCACATGCAATTCACAGACATATGTTCATCGCATTGAGTGTTGAACTAGACTGCTAGTATGGTGATCTAATGCTTCCTACTGAAGTTTGTTGGCTAAATAGAGGCAGAGATTTACAACGTTTCAACGAGTTGCTTCCTGATTTTTTTTTTTAAATTGAACGAATGAGATGAAACCTTCTGTGAACTAGCAGATCCGGTTTGGCTGCAGGAGTTTGCTTTTTGTCGCCGACATCACCGAAAAGTTACATATCCTTAAATTGCAGTTACAAGATAAGGATAATGATATTGAAGGGACAGTTTCAGACGATGCTTCATTCCCAAAGAAAGTAGAACGGTGGGAGAAAAATGTCATTCAATGTTAATACAAATACTTGGCCTATTAGAAACAAACCCTTTTCAAGCAAAATCCTTCGGTGTTTCCTTACAACAGAAAGCAATACGTTGAAATCCTTTCGGGTTTGAGAAATCAATTCAATAAACGTTTCAGTTTCAAGATTTCAAAACTGTTTCAGTTGCTGCAGATTTTGAAATGTCACCTTTGTGGAGATTGATACTGAAGAGTTCTCTACTTGTGTCATTTTGATTGTCGTGAAAACAGTGCTGCACCGGAACTGGAACTCGCTGATGTTCAAAACTATGTATCTTCAAAATAGCATTCTACAAGCTCTCAAAATATCTCATGTTCCTAAAGAAAAATGCCCAATTCTGGTCCAGCTTGGTCTCAAAGCGATGGCAATGTTCAGCCCCACAAATCTATGTGACGTTTATTTTCTTATATGAAATTTATTTTAAAAAAGTACAAAAACGGACTGACTTATGAACACTAGGGCAGTTGCATTCGAGCAGCCACTACCTATACTCTCCGCATTACATAACTTGTAGATGACAAAAAAGAGTGCCATCCTTCACACTGAAGTTAATAATTCTGATAAAAAATCTGTTCTTACAACTATGATTTGTTACTAAGAACACTTCAATTTCTTTCTTATGTACAATTCAAGTTCAGTTTCTTTCTTTTGTATACAGTTTAATTAAAATTCATTTAGTATTCACTATGGATATACATTTGAGGCAATAAATAAGTGGATTGTTTTTAAGTTCTTATTTCTGTCCTAGTTTCTTTTGGTAGCTCAAAGCAGGATTTAAAATGGTACGGTAGCTCAGAAGTTTCATAAGTTAGGCGAGCACTGCACTAAAGAGTTTGCACCAATGTTTTGCGCAAGGCGTACGACAATGATCTGAGTGAAAAATACTCGTTGATTCTACGGCTGAACAACTCCCAAACTGTATTCCACTTAAGTTTCTCCACCAAAATGCGGAAGAGTAGGATAGTAAAACTTAGATGGCACCGTCGAAGCGTTAATACTTTCTTTGTAGAAATAAAAAGATCAATTTTAAGCATAATGATTGACACCGTCACTATTTCATGAACGCGCATTGTTCAGAATATTTTCGATATTAGCTTACGGTGATATGATTTCTCTTAAGATCAAATATAGTGTACAGCCTGTGAAATATACGAATGAAATTCATTGGCGGGTAATTGAGTTACATCTATCACGTAACCATGAAGCGTCGTTAATATTACTGTTTGTATAGCACTGTGCAGAATGCGCCTACATGCCTGAAAACGACAAAACGTTGTAAACTACGGTATGTCTAAAACTACGTTGATGGTCAGTACCTAAGCAGAAATTAAAGGCTGTGTTTTGTTAGTTAGTTAACAAGAGTACTGGAACATCGAAGGACCATATGAACGCCAAGAAAATTAACTGAATTTATTTAAACGGTTTGGCATTAATTCTTTCCTATTCACAGGCTCAGAACTACCGCAAACAGACAATTACCGGCGAGGAAGTATCTTGCAAAGGGTACAATAGTCATTATCACAAGCATGACAACTAGTCAGAAAGATGAGTGTTCTTCTCGGATGGTAATGAGCAATCTTGATTCGTTTAGGACACGCTCCTCAAAGCTGTTCAGGTATTATCTTAGTATATTGTTCCGTTTAGCGATATTTGTACCTTCACATGCGTCCGATTTTGGTATTCAGCTGTACCTCAGGGGCTCGAAGTTTTAAATTGTTCCGTCATCAGACTTCATACAGGCGACCAGATAGACTATACGCCAAGGATACGGTAGTAGGAATTCATTAAAAAGAAGATTGTTGTCTCAGGAATCATAAGATGATGATTGATTTAGGGTCGAATATGGCAAAGTGTAATGGCAGGCTCCCAAGGAGGCTATAGAATATTACAGAAATAATAATGGTCGTTTCATGTGTACTACTGGCCAATTAGGGACCACTGAGCCATTGTGGTTGTTTGACATGTTGAGTTTCTCAAGAATGGTTCAAATGGCTCTGAACACTATCGGACTTAACATCTTAGGTCATCAGTCCCCTAGACTTAGAACTACTTAAATCTAACTAACCTAAGGACATCACACACATCCATGCCCGAGGCAGGATTCGAACCTGCGACCGTAGCAGCAGCACGGTTACGGACTGAAGTGTTCGGCCACAACGGCATGTTGTTTCTCTTCGACTCCTGTAGCTAAATGTTTCTCGGTGGTATTACCTCTTCCTAGGCGCCTGTGATTTCTCTTGGCGATTCTCAGTCAGTCTGCCATGTGTAGCCTACACACACCCGAGTTCGAGACAGTGGCCCATGTGACTCCTAAGAACTGTGTCAATCAAGAGTGCAGCATCATCGACAGCCGCTTGAAATGGCACTGCTGTCCCTAACAAAGGCGCGGTGCTACTGTTTACCTCTGGCCCTTGTGATTTTGTGACCCTAGCACAAGTCAAGCAGCACGTGTGTGCCGTCACGGACACGTCGGTAAGCGGCAATGTTTACTTGATGTGTTTCTCAATACCTGCTGGCGGAGGTGAAGGACTAGCCTTATAACTAGGAAAATCGTTAGCGACGGTGAACACGCCACAATGAAATTACTGCTGATGGTGCGGCCTTTCATTCGGCACGACGCCAGGCAAATTTATCGCCTCAGATCAGCCCGACACTAGGCGGGACGGCGTATCGACTGGATGGATGTGCTGGAAATCCTACAAACCGACACTCGGTGGAGTGTTCGATCTTTTCGTTGGAATACACAATACTGAGCACTTAACTACAGCACGGAAGTGGTCTGCGCGCGCTTAGTATAACGCACGTGATGTATCGACCACAATAGGAAAAACGGCCTGCACTGTGAAGGGCAGAAGGGCAGCGAAGCCGTGTTAAGAGAATATTATGTTATCATTATCAGCTTTTGGCATCCGCTGATGGAGAAATTCCTCCTTTAGATTTTTCGGCTACACGCGTCCATTTTACTTCGGTATTTTGTATGTCTCCTACTCACCTTCCACAGCAGTGGAAATCAGTATAAAGGCAGGGTCTCGACAAAAATAATATACGGTGTGTCAAACATACATGTATCGAATTTATTATAAAGTCGTAGATACACATAGGACATAAACAATCATGACGAAATTGCATAGCTTCTGTCATAACACAAGTAACAAAATAAGGTGTTTGTGTTCCCTGGATGAAAGTTGGTATAAAGGCGCTCACTGTCCTGTTGTGGCCGGCCGAGGTGGCCGAGCGGTTCTAGGCGCTACTGTCTGGAACCGCGAGACCGCTACGGTCGCAGGTTCGAATCCTGCCTCGGGCATGGATGTGTGTGATGTCTTTAGGTTAGTTAGGTTTAAGTAGTTCTAAGTTCTAGGGGACTGATGACCTCAGATGTTAAATCCCACAGTACTCAGAGCCATTTTTTTAGCCTGTTTATGTTTGGCTGTTGGAGCAGTTTTCTGCAGCAGTTTCTTGAATGTAAGATGTTTGTCATGAGACAGAACCTGTACACGTCTGGCAGTTATTGGCAACTGTGAATCAGTAACAAGTTGGGAAGAGTAACTGCTTGCGACTTTGCTTTGAGCAAAAGGAGCCCTTTCTAGGCCTCACATAATTTTGTGCTTTGCCATATTTTCCGTTCTGTCCCTACCGTGCGCGAAATCTAACGAAATTATCAATCACTGTAGCTGAACAGTTCAACTTCTTGAAGTTTGACGATTAGAGAGTCCGTTTCCTTGTATGTACCGATTTTTGCTTTTTATCCCACGATAACTGTTTTCCACGTGACGATGTCACAATCGTGGTTTACTTACACAATATGCACTGTCACTACTGTTTCCTAGCATCAGAAGAAGTACCTATGCGCACAGCAACACCGCACAGAGCCGGCTGCCTTTATACCAAGTTCCACCCCCTACCACTTGAATCGTTGATGTCTTGTCATATACTGTACTGCTGACATCAAATGCGATACCATTTGACTCCATTTGTCAGTATACTGAATCTCATCCTACTGCATAAATACTGTGGACAACTATTCCAACCTACAATGTTAATATTCCTACAAGTATTCATACCTTTATATTGATTTCATCCGCCACTCGTGGTCTCGCGTTAGTGTTCTCGCTTCCCGAGCACGGGGTCCCGGGTTCGATTCCCGGCGGGGACAGGGATTTTCATCTGCCCCGAGATGACTGGGCGTTGTTGCGTCGTCGTCATCATTCATTCCATTTCGGTCGGAGGAAGGCAACGGCAAACCGCCTTCACTAGGACCTTTCCTAGTACGGCGGTGCGGGTCTCCCGCATCGTTCCCTTACGGTCTGTCAAGAAGCAGGGGACTTCATTTCCATTCCATACTGATTTCCATTACTGTATTACGTTTGTATCTTGTGCTCACCTTCGTAAATCCGTAATACCTTATGCTCCCTATGCTTATTTATTTATTTTGTTTTTGCTTCTTTCGAAAGACTTTATTTCACAATTTGAGTAACGTCTCACCTATAGTTTGAGGTTTTTTGTTTTTAGACTACAATTAAGAGAGAAATATCGTATGAACCTTCAATAACTTTCTCATTTTCCTGCTTAAGTACCCAGGAGAGTCCCGTTTCATGCGATTTACAGACTTCCTTTTTCCTTAAAAAGAAAAATACCTTTTGGTTTATTTTTCAACTCCGGCTGAGCTTTTATTAGATGAAGTTCCAGAAGCAATGAGTCGTCACTGAGGACATTGTGACACGGAACACATCATCCTGGCAGTTGGATAATTTCTTTTTCAATAAACGTAAATTCATACATTATATACACTGTCGGAAAAAATTGCAACACTAAAAAATAATTATTGTAGAGTAAAGAAATTTTGGGAATAGATTAGCCTAGGTAACATATTTAAGTGATTAACATTGCAAGATCACAGTTTAATGCAGGCGCGAGATAAGCCATTGCAAATTTGAAATGCTCATACATTAATAATCGATGTAACCACCAGACTATTGAATACAAGCATTCAAACGTGGATGCATTGTGTTGCACAGGTGCCGGATGTCAGTTTGTGGGATGGAGTTCCATGCCTGTTGCAGTCTGCTAGTCAATACAGGACAGTTAATTATGGTTGTGGATGACGCTGGAGTTGTCCCACATATGCTCGATTGGAGACAGATCTGGTGATAGACAAGGACAACATGTCGACACTCTGTGCAGTATGTTGGTTTACACAGCGGTATGTTGGCAGCGTTATTTTGTTGGAAAACACCTCCTTGAGTGCTGTTTATAAATGACAGCATGACGGGTTAAATCATCAGATTGACGTACAGTTATGCAGTCAGGGTGCATACCCCACACCATAACTATAGGTGTATGTCCAGTGTGTCTAGCACTCAGTTTGGTCGCAGGCCCCCAACTGGCCTCCTTCTAACCAACACACAGCCATCACCGGCACCGAGGGAGAAACACTTTTTATCAGAAAACACAGCAGACCTCCGCGCGGCCCTCGACTGACATCACAAATGACGGTGGCTGAGAGCCGATGGAATGCACGCTACAGGGCGTCTGGCTTGTAACTGTCCTTAAAGTAACCGACTTGTAATAGTTCACTGTGTCACCGTGGTGCCACTGCCGCTCAACTTACTGCTGCAGATTCAGTATGACGCACCACAGCCATATGCTGATGTAACAATCTGGAGCTTGGTCTCGCGACCTGACATTCTCGTGACCACCGGCCCCAGCAAATCATGCACACTGGCTACTTTCCTACCAAGTCTTTCTGAAATATCGCAGAAGGATCATCCAGCTTCTCATAGCCCTATTACACGACCTCATTCAAAGTCAGTGAGGTGTTGATAATAGCATCTTTGCCTTTAAGGCGGCATTCTTGACCAACACCAACTCACGTTGTCCAGTCTCAAACGTAAGTAACGCTCACGACCATAACAGCAAGTATTTAAAGCGGACCTGATTTGCATCTTTATAGTGGCGCCTCTAGCTCCACACTTATGCGACTGGTACGAAATTTGAAAGACATCATTTTTCAGATGTAGAAACACGCCTACCAACTTTCGTTTATGTTGCAACTCTTTCTTAGTGTTGCGAGTTTTTTCTGTTAGTCTGTTCTTTATTCTGGTATTTTCACTCAACATGCAAAACCAATAAAAATACTATTTACTTCTAGTGAACGAATCAGGTGTAATACTGAGTTAAAAATGCAGCACACGCACTGAAAAGTGTGTTGTGTCAGCAATAACTCAGTGACGTGTGAGACAAAGCTGATGCTGCCAACTCTAGAAAATTGGACCCGCTGCCTGTAACAAAAATATAAAATTTTAGTCTTGTCTGACAGCATGTTCTGCTTTTTCTGAACCGTATGTCCCTGTCTCCTATAAATATCTCATGTACTCCCTCCCATCAGTGAGTGCAGACCCCATGTTGTGAACTACTGAGATAGGTCTTCGTATCGGCATTTCCTTAACTCTTCGAAGCCAGCTAGAACTTCCTTTCACCTCCCAACGTGCCCCTTGGACCCACCCCGTCCTCAAGTTTCTTTGTTGTTACACTCACAATTATGCATTCACCCCATTCCACGTACTAATAAACTTTTTAAAGAATTTTTTTCCTTCTTCGCCTATCAATTCACAAGAGGCATCTCTCCATTTCTCCATCTGCAGTCCTCAGTTTTTGAATTGTTTTTACATTAAGAGTCCGTCTCTCACTGCCTTAAGTCGAATCTGTTAATACAAAGTGAGTGCAAACTCTCCGTTTCACATCCATTGGAAGGTTCTGTTGGAAAATCCCATTTTTATACCAAAAGCATTTCAGACCATTTTGATTCTGCCGCTTATTTCTTTTGCTGTCCAGCTAGCTGTTGTCTTTAACTAACTTACACACAAAGCTACTCAACTGGTTCTACCACTTCAGTTGTTATTTCCGCTAATTCCTTTTAATATGTTATAACTGATTTAGGCCTAGTTTAAAATTGCTCTGTTCTGTTTTGCCGTTAACTGTTGAAGCTTTTTCCTCAACTAAGGACAAATAGTACTATAACACTCCTGTCTGCTACTGCTATACCATAACCTCGAAGCTGGAGGCAGGTTGTGAAATAAAACTGTCTTATTAAAGCAATTATGGTATAAAGCAACAGAGCAGTGTTACCCTCTGAGAGGACTTTTGTTATGTTGACCGTGTTGTACCTAACGGAGGTGGCTTATCGGAAATGAAAGTCAGAATTACGTAAATATTTGAACAGCAACAAACAAAATTTTGCCTATCTGCACTGTTTAACGTATAAAGAAAACGGTCGCCAGCCTAACTAGGCAAGAGAATGATTGACATTCTCGTTCAAGAAAATAGTTATTAGTAATTTTAACGGATAAACACAACCTATACTTTGTCACACGCGAGTGCAATGAACTGTGACACATACATATGTTTACGGTAAGATCGAAACTAACAGTTAGAGCAGCACAAACTATTTGCAAACATATAACAGATACCGAAACACTCTATCACTTTCAGGACTTGTCCAAACTGAATGGTCTTTATATCATTGCTATTAACATTCACTGCAGGATCATAAATTGTACATAGGTTAAGTCTCTCTCAGTTAAATACTTTACTATTTAAAATGAAAGTTAATTGGAATCCACTAACAGGTTGCTTCTCACTATCATTTGAATAAAGATATTATGGTTTTCCTAATTAGTGGTCTTTCCGTAACTTGTTACCGAGCATTAACACAATAGACAAACTGTGGATCCTGTAATACTATTAATATGCACTTCTAATACACAAGAGAGACAAACACGTAGCAAGCATGAGTATATAACGTTTCACAACTGCAGTTTTCCACTTTTACTACCGTGAGACACAAAATTAACATATATGTAAGATATTGACTCACCTTCTGCGATTTACAACAGGCAGTAATGTGATCATTTACTAAGCAAAACTTTATAAGCCTCAGTCTTAAGAACTTTTAATTTGAAGTTGGCAACAACACATTAATAAGCAGTTTTACTAGGAAAATTATTTTTATCAAGCATCATTAACTTTAACTCACTCTCTTGCAACATTAACTTTAACTTTCTTTTAACTATGTTCAAGAGGTATCAATTAGCAAAACACTGGGCTTTAATGTTCTATCAGTAAGGACACTCGGATATCACTTTAGTACAAACGGAGAGGAACCTGAGAGGTGTTATAATGAGGAGAAAAATCAAGGTAGGTACATAAATTCAGATATAAATTACCTTACATTTGAGCACACTAACACATCCATTAAGCTGATCCTTCACTGTACATCATTGTAGCATTCCGATGCAATGATTGCGCAATGTGGTGGCAACTGCATGTTGGTAGGTGGAATTGCAGGTAGAATTGCTGGACTCTGTCAGTTCTTGGTGGCGATGATAGATACAAATTCCAGAATAGTTCCAGCTATTTATCCATCCATCCGAGGCATTGGAAAGTAGCAGAAAAAGCCTCTCTCGGAACCAGTACAATATGCATCTTTCACATGGCAGTGCACAGTTTGGTAGCTCGTCCCCGACTCGTAGCTCGTCCCCGACTGACTCTTGTTCCACCTTTTCTACGTAGGCCAACCACAATTTGCGCTCGCTACACAGTTCCGTTCCCGAGGGGAACCACAACAACTTTTACATACAGAATAACTAAGAGCCCTAAGTGAGGATCAGCAGTTTACATAACAGCAACCAAATATTTTAAATAAAACAGAACATTTGCACATATTGACATTTCTACAAAAAATTATTTAAACAAAATTATTCAATTCCAAAGATAACCAAAGACATTAAGTGAGAAAGATCCACATATCATTTGCTTATATCGTACATATTACATAAGTCAAACTTCCCACATTCTAAAAGACACCAAGTTTATAACAGAGAAAAGAATAAACATTCTCATGGTATCTATTCAACCAAACACATTTACAGTAGCTGAACGATATAACGTTAAATGAAACAAAGCAAAATAAATCAGTAGAGCATTCGAGTTATGGTTTTACAGTACAAAGTCTGGTGAAAAACGAAGGTGTTTCAGATGCGATATCACATATTCATTCTTTGTTTTGCTAATTCAAGGATCTGATATTTTTCGCTAGGACTGCTGAGAATCGGTTTGGTAATACGAAATGTACTTTTTTGACTCCTCTTTCAACTCTGAATGTTTCTATATCTTCATGAAATTTCATTAAGGTAAGTATCCTTTGATATATTAACGTTCTATATGCAGGATGTATAAAAATAAACAAATATACAGAAAGCTTAAAATGTCACATGGGTGCCAAAGTAGTAATTTCTCAAGGGAGGTACCTGGTCCCGAAATTCATTATTTCGCCTCTGCAGGAAGTTGAAGTTTCAGAACAAAGGCGTAAATTTCATATTCTCTCGCTCACTACTCGCAAGCTATTAGCCCTACGGAATAAATGAACAGTATATTTCTTTAGGAAGTCTAATGTAGTTCAATTTTGTACTTGCGTATGTTTTCGTCAGAGGCCGTAGCTTTCAAATTATTAAAGAAAAACGCTTTTTAAAGATACTTTTGGACATGGAAAACCGTGGTCTCCAGCGAAAACGTAGCCCAATAAAAACTTTAACTAGATAAAATATCCTACAAAAAGACCTTGTTCATTTTTTCTGTGGACGTAATAGTTCGTGTGTAACAAGCGAGAGAACACGAAAGTTTCGTCTGTAGTGAAACTTCCTGGCAGATTGAAACTGTATGCCGGACCGAGACTCGAACTCAGGACCTTTGCCTTTCGCGGGCAAGTGCTTTACCGACAGAGCTACCCAAGCACGAGTCACGCCCCGTCCTCACAGCTTTAATTCCGCCAGTACCTCGTCTCCTACCTTCCAAACTTCACAGAAGCTCTCCTGTGAACCTTGCAGAACTTGGAAAAAGGATGTGTGTATTTGGAGACTTGTGGGTTGCATAAAATCCAGTGGTAGGAGTAGCTCAATCACACTGTATTACGTTAGAATATATTTGATTTTATATCGTTTGGATGTGTTTTTAATTACATTTTAGCATAATGAGTCACTAGGTAATTGACGTAAGTTCTAGACACACAGTGCTACGCATATTTAAGCAACATATGACTTGATAAAGGCCGCGCGGAGTGGCCGCACGGTTTAAAGTGCCATGTCACGGAATGCGCGGCCCCTCCCGCTGGAGGTTCGAGTCCCGCCTTGAAGATGGGTGTATGTGTGTTGTTCTTAGCTTAAGTTAGTTTAAGAAATGTGTAAGTCTAACGACCGATGACCTCAGAAGTTTGGTCCCTCAGGGATTCACACCAATTTGAACTTTTTTTTTTGACTAGATAATGTTTTGTACCTGGTTTACATTTCCATCACAGTCACACACAAACAAAAGATAATGTAGCTCACGGTGATTCTGCCCTTGATATTGAGGCGTTTGTGTACTCACAAGCAACTGCGTCAGAGGTAGCTGTTGTAATAGGGAGAAAGTGCTTGCCTTGCTATGACGAATGGAACAGTTCGGCACGCCCCCTTACTGGAATTCGTCAGAGCTTGTCCTAGCCGTCAGCATGACCGCTGAGTGCAGGAGAGGCAAGATGCGTGCTATCAATAAAACTGATTGCGACCAGGTCCTGGCTGCCCGTGATCTTTGCACTTCAAACTGAAACTGTTATTGAATGAAATTGTTGTGTTGGCAGAAGAGCCAACACAGTGTTACGAGAGGAGGCCGAAATGCACGCGTTTTAGCTCATGCAGGCTGGCGTGAGGAGGGAAGAACTATACTGACGTGAGGTCTGGAACATGACAAGGAATTAGAATTCAGAAAGCGGACGTAATTAGTTTTATACTTAACTGTAATCCATTAATGATGAACGTCGCTCTTGACGGTACATGATTCAGAACATTATCCGTTCAGAATACATTCGTAGTAACTGAATATGGCGCCTTGCTAGGTCGTAGCAAATGACGTAGCTGAAGGCTATGAGAAACTGTCGTCTCTGCAAATGAGAGCGTATGTAATCAGTGAACCATCGCTAGCAAAGACGGCTGTACAACTGGGGCGAGTGCTAGGGAGTCACTCTAGACTAGACCTGCCGTGTGGCGGCGCTCGGTCTGCAATCACTGATAGTGGCAACACGCGGGTCCGACGTGTACTGACGGACCGCGGCCGATTTAAAGGCTACCACCCAGCAAGTGTGGTGTCTGGCGGTGACACCACAAAAATGGTAAAAATATTATTTAGAGACTAGCTGTTTCCAACCATGCGTTGCAGTGGTTCAGTCTGGTAAAATGGAAGAGAAAGAAAAGCTAAAGCACATGTTTATCAGATGTACGGGAATTGAATATACATCCTAATCTCCTTCTCTCTCTTTTCTCTGTCCATTTACTTCCTCCCCTCTCTTTATCCATCTCTTCCTCCTCTCCCTCTCTCTGTACATCACCTCCTCCCACATTTCTCTGTCCACCTTCTCCTCGTGCCCCTTTCTGTCCCCATCTCTCTTTCCATCACCTCCTCCAGCCTTTCTCTGTCCATCTTCTTCCCCCTTCTATTTTCTCATGCCCCCCTCTCTCACCCTTTCTCTATCACCTCCTCCCCTCTTTCTATGTCAATCTTCTACTCCCCCTCTCTTCCCATCTTCTCCCGCTCGCTCTCTCTGTCCATCTCCTCCTTCCCGCTTCTATGTACATTTCCTCCCACCCCTCTGTTCATCTCTCCTTTCCGCCTCTCTCTGACCTTGAGCCTTGTTTATTGTTATTAAAAATTGAGGTTCTGTAGTAGTCTTCTAATTATAAGCCAATAAGCCATTACAGTAACGCGTAAAAATTTGGAGAAAATCGATCGAATACTTTTTAAGATTCTTGGTAACAATGTTTCCCCGTTGCATATTACATATCCCCCTAAGTGCCAAACAAACTGGTATGAGCATGCGCATTCAAATACAGAGCTATGTAAACACAGAATACGGCGCTGCGGTCGGCGACGCCTATATCAGACAACAAGGGTCTGATGCAGTTGTTAGATCAGTTACTGCTGCTACAATGGCAGGTTGTCAAGATATAAGTGAATTTGAAAGTGGTGTTATAGTCGGCAAACGAGCGATGGGACACAGTATCTCCGAGGTAGCGATGAAGTGCGGATTTTCCCGTATGACCATTCCATGAGCATACAGTGAATATAAGGAATCCGGTAAAACATCAAACCTCCAACATTGCTGCAGCCGGAAAAAGATCCTGCACGAACTAGATCAACGACGACTGAAGAGACAGAAGTGCAACCCTTCCGCAAATTGCTGCAGATTTCAGTGTTGGGCCATCAACAAGTGTCAGCGAGCGAACCATTCAACGAAACATCATCGATATTGGTTTTCGGAGCCGAAGGCCTCCCATGACTGCACGACAGAAAGCTTTACGCGTCGCCTGGGCCCGTCAACAACGACATTGGATTGTTGGTTACTGGAAACATGTTGCCTGGTCGGAAGAGTCTCGTTGCAAATCGCACAGGTATGGAGACAACCTCAACAATCCATGGACCCTGCACACCAGCAGGGGACTGTTCAAGCTGGTGGAGGCGCTATAATGGTGTGTGACGTGTGCATTTGGAGTGAAATGGGACCCCCTGATACATCTAGATATGACTATGACAAGCGATACGTACATAAGCATCCTGCCTGATCACCTGCATCCATTCATGTCTATTGTGCGTTCCAACAGACTTGGATAATTCCAGCAGGGCAGCGCGACACCCAATACGTCCCGAATTGCTACAGAGTGGCCCCAGGAACACTCTTCAGAATTTAAACAATTCCGCTGACAACCTAACTCCCCAGACATGAACATTATTGAGCTTATCTGGGATTCATTGCAACGTGGCGTTCAGAAGAGATCGCCACCCCCTCGTACGGATTTATAGACAGCCCTGAGGGATTCATGGTGTCAGTTCCCTCCAGCACTACTTCAGACGTTAGTCGAGTCCATGCCACGTCGTGTTGCGGCACTTCTGCGTGCTCACGGGGACTCTACACGGTATTAGGCAGGTGTACAACTTTTTTTGATTCTTCAATATACAGGGTGTTACAAAAAGGTACGGCCAAACTTTCAGGGAACATTCCTCACACACAAAGAAAGAAAATATGTTATGTGGACATGTGTCCGGAAACGCTTACTTACCATCTTAGAGCTCATTTTATTACTTCTCTTCAAATCACATTAATCTTGGAATGGAAACACACAGCAACAGAACGTACCAGCGTGACTTCAAACACTTTGTTACAGGAAATGTTCAAAATGACCTCCGTTAGCGAGGATACATGCATCCAC
This sequence comes from Schistocerca americana, assembly GCF_021461395.2. Classification (NCBI taxonomy): domain Eukaryota; kingdom Metazoa; phylum Arthropoda; class Insecta; order Orthoptera; family Acrididae; genus Schistocerca; species Schistocerca americana. The sequence continues at coordinate 648,019,881 of NC_060120.1, read as the reverse complement.
CCGCCGTCCACAATACGAACACGAAGAGTCTCTACATTTGGTACCGGGGTTGCGTAGACAAGAGCTTTCAAATGCCCCCATAAATGAAAGTCAAGAGGGTTGAGGTCAGGAGAGCGTGGAGGCCATGGAATTGGTCCGCCTCTACCAATCCATCGGTCACCGAAACTGTTGTTGAGAAGCGTACGAACACTTCGACTGAAATGTGCAGGAGCTCCATCGTGCATGAACCACATGTTGTGCCGTACTTGTAAAGCCACATGTTCTAGCAGCACAGGTAGAGTATCCCGTACGAAATCATGATAACGTGCTCCATTGGGCGTAGGTGGAAGAACATGGGGCCCAATCAAGACATCACCAACAATGCCTGCCCAAACGTTCACAGAAAATCTGTATTGATGACGTGATTGCACAATTGCGTGAGGATTCTCGTCAGCCCAAACATGTTGATTGTGAAAATTTACAATTTGATCACGTTGGAATGAAGCCTCATCCGTAAAGAGAACATTTGCACTGAAATGAGGATTGACACATTGTTGGATGAATCATTCGCAGAAGTGTACCCGTGGAGGCGAATCAGCTGCTGATAGTGCCTGCACACGCTGTACATGGTACTGAAACAACTGGTTCTCCCGTAGCACTCTCCATACAGTGACGTGGTCAACGTTACCTTGTACAGCAGCAACTTCTCTGACGCTGACATTAGGATTATCGTCAACTGCACGAAGAATTGCCTCGTCTATTACAGGTGTCCTCGTCGTTCTAGGTCTTCCCCAGTCGCGAGTCATAGGCTGGAATGTTCCGTGCTCCCTAAGACGCCGATCAATTGCTTCGAACGTCTTCCTGTCGGAACACCTTCGTTCTGGAAATCTGTCTCGATACAAACGTACCGCGCCACGGCTATTGCCCCGTGCTAATCCATACATCAAATGGGCATCTGCCAACTCCGCATTTGTAAACATTGCACTAGCTGCACTAACTGCAAAACCACGTTCGTGATGAACACTAACCTGTTGATGCTACGTACTGATGTGGTTGATGCTAGTACTGTAGAGCAATGAGTCGCATGTCAACACAAGCACCGAAGTCAACATTACCTTCCTTCAATTGGGACGACTGGTGGTGAATCGAGGAAGTACAGTACATAATGACGAAACTAAAATGAACTGTAACATGGAAATTAAGCTTTTCCGGACACATGTCCACATAACATCTTTTCTTTATTTGTGTGTGAGGAATGTTTCCTGAAAGTTTGGCCGTACCTTTTTGTAACACCTTGTATATTTATATATGTTAAAAGTATATAGCGTATATCCGTCCGAATATTCATTAGAGTATTATGTGGGAACACGTACATTTTATATAGATTTCATCCATAATTATTACATACATATTTGTATGTTGCATGTGGCGATCCAGTAGGTACACAAAAAGAAGCGCATATTCACTGAAGGGGTGTGTAAAAATTTCAAAACAAACGATGAAGAACTTTCGAAGATACGCGATTATTTTGAACAAACGAATATTTATGCTCGTATTTTTATTTGTATAGATCGATCAATTGTCAGCTACATACCCACTCCCTTGTCGGCCCAGCCGGATTCCTCAGATTAGTCGTTAATGTCTGTCTCCCATGACAACACCGACACGGCTTCGTGAGCACTACCAGAAGAAGTAAAGGCAGCTGGAAAGTAGGTTTTCAGCTGAACACAAGAATAAAGATTCTGCATGAAAGTGGAAGGGAGAGAGAAACAGACAGAAAGAAAGATAAGTAGGTAACGAGAAATGTTTGAGAGACAGAGAGAGAATTACGTAATTGGTGAGATTTTCCTGACACCAAATAAGTTGCCGTAAAGTTTGCTAAACTGCTCCTAACTTTCAGGAAACTCGTTAATGTGTTCGCCGTACGTGCCACAAGTAATGACCTCGGGCCGACCGGTTCATAATAAAACCTCAGTCAGGCACAGAAAAAGCTTAGTTGTCTGATGCTTCCATTTACAAGAATAAGCGCCGCACTTTCTGACAGGACAAATTGATCAGAAAATTAAGATAAACAATAGGCCACGCGGGGACGACCGTCAAAAACCCCTTGAAAGCACTCACATCCAGTAATAGGCTACTGCAAGATCATAACAACAGACTATAACAAAGACAGGCAAATAATGCTTGCACGGTTATTGTTTGTTGGAAAACGTCGTTGTACACGACTTCTCAGCTACTCATTTTGCTCGAAAGTATGAATATTACCTCGTTCTTGACTATGCTGTACTATGCTAATCAGGGATGGTCTGCCCTCAGCCACATACCAGCGGGGGTATTTAAGAAGCTTTTCTTTTCTTGCAGTAGTCAGTTTTTCTACTGATTTGATACTGTCTTTCATCTACTCCGCTCTTCTGCTATCTTCTCATTACTACATAACAACTATAAAAAATATGTTTTATTCTCATACACCAAACATACTACATGATATACCTTACTTATTCTAATTGTTTTTGCCATACTCTTCAGTACTTCGCTTTGGCTCTCGCTTTCAAGGCTAAGATAAATACTTAGGGTCCACGGATATCTGTGTCTTGTTCTGATCAACCTTATCAATCGATAATTGCAAGCTTCATTTGCCTGTCTTCTTTTTGTTTCGGCCGGCTTGTGTAGTCTTGTGTACTATACAGCAGGCATCGACTGCTACTACCATAATGATTTCACAATTTTTAAAACCAATACAACCTCCCACCAACCACTATTCAGAACGTTTGTATTAGCTTTGCTACTACCCCTACATCCACATACATACTCCACGAGCCACTGTACGGTACGTGGCGGAGGATACCCTGTACCACTACTAGTTGTTTCCCTTCCTGCTCCATTGCAATTAGAGTGAAAAAGACTGTCTGTATGCCTCTGTATGCCCCCTAATTTTTCTCAACTTCGTGCTCCTTACGCGAAAGGTATGTTGGTGGCAATAGAATCTGTAGTGACTGACAATTCGCAATTTTTCACAAACACAACTTTTATTTATGTAAGTTTGCAAGGTTGAAGACTGAACAACAAAAAGAAAGGTAACATTAACGATGCAAGTAAAAGTCTCCTAATTGAGGCAAACAAAAGTTCACTTCTAATTTTCCACAAAGGTTCGTGGTAACACACACACACACATTAGTAAAAGTCCAGTCCAGAGACGAAGACGTAATCTTCAGCGGAAGAAGTCCACGAGGTTGACATTCGGAGTGAACTGAACTTCGGGGATAATTCTAGCCCCTAAGTAGCTGTCTCCAGCTAATCAGGTTTTGGTGTAGTGATACTTCCTGCAGGCCGTGGCTCGAGCTCCCCCTGCAGGAAGTAATGCTCGGAATATTTGTTTCCATTATCTTGTATGTAAATAGCCGGTGCTTACCATGGTGCTTTTGGTACGCATTGAACGTAGACAACCTCGTCCTCTGCGGTGTAATATGGGTTGCCGGCCGTCAGGGGCTACCTTGGCTCTGACATAATAGAATCATTTTGTGAACAGCTTCAAATTCCGGGTCTCTAAATTTTCTCAGTTTTGTTTCTCTAAAAGAACGTTGCCTTTCGTTTAGGAATTCTTATTTGAGTTTCCGAAGCATCTCTGCAATACTTGCGTGTTGTTAGAACCTACCAGTAACAAATCTGGCCGCCCGCCTCTGAACTACTTCAATGTCTTCCTTTAATCCGATCTAGTGCGGATTCAAACACTCAAGCAGTACTCAAGAACAGTTCGCACCAGCGTCTTATACGCGGTCACCTTTACGGATAAGTCACACTTCTCCAAAATTCTCCCAATAAACCGAAGTCGACCGGTCGCCTCCCCTGTCACAACTGTCACATGCTCGTTCCATTTCATATCGCTTTGCAACGTTACACCCAGATATTTAAACGACGTGACTGTATCAAGCAGGACACTACCAACGCTGTAGTCGAGCATTAGGGGTTTGTTTTTCCTACATATCCGCATGAACTTGCATTTTCTACATTTAAATCCAGCTGCCATTCATCACACCACCACAGCATCATCAGGAAAGAACTGCAGATAGCTGCCCACGCTGTTCGCCAGATCATTTACACTCATGCTCATAAATTAAGGACAATGCTGATACATGTGAAACAACGCTCTGGTGGGCAGTTTGCGGGTTTAAATCATCTCGGGGTATGACCATGCGGTGCATTTGACCTGCGGTTGTCGCACGATGGCGCTGGCCGCCGTCCACATACACACAGGTGTGTTGGTGCATGTCAGAGTACGGTGCAACGAGTAAGTGTACAGACGTTTTCAGACGTGCTAATGGTGACTGTGTGTTTAAAATGGCTCAAAGAACACATATTGATGACGTTTGAGGGATAGAATACTACGACGACTGGAGACTGGTCGAACACAGCAGGTCGTGGCACGGGCCCTCCGTGTGCCACAAAGTGTGATCTCAAGATTATGGCAACGATTCCAGCAGACAGGAAACGTGTCCAGGCGCTACAGTACGGGACGTCCACAGTGTACAACACGACAAGAAGACAGACATCTCACCATCAGTGCCCGCAGACGACCACGTAATACTGCAGGTAGCCTTGCTCGGGACCTTACCGCAGCCACTGGAACAGTTGTCTCCAGACACACAGTCTACAGACGACTGAACAGACATTGTTTATTCACCCGGAGACCTGCAAGGTGCATTCAACTGACCTCTGGTCACAGGAGAGCCCGTAAATCCTGGTGTCGGGAACACAGTACATGGTCATTCCAACAGTGGTCCCAGGTTATGTTCACAGACGAGTCCATGTATAGTCTGAACAGTGATTCTCGCCGGGTTTTCACCTGGCGCGAACCAGGAACCAGACACCAACCCCTTAATGTCCTTGAAAGGGACCTGTATGGAGGTTGTGGTTTGATGGTGTGGGGTGGAATTATGATTGGTGCATGTACACCCCTGCACGTCTTTAAGAGAGGAACTGTAACAGGTCAGGTGAATCGGGACGTCATTTTACACCAGTATGTCCGCCTTTTCAGGGGTGCAGTGGGTCCCACCTTCCTCCTGATGGATGATAACGCACGGCCCCACAGAGCAGCCATCATGGAGGAGTACCTTGAAACAGAAGATATCAGGCGAATGGAGTGGCCTGCTGTTCTCCAGACCTAAACCCCATCGAGCACGTCTGGGATGCTTTCTGTCGACGTATCGCTGCACATCTTCAAACCCCTAGGACACTTCAGGAGCTCCGACAGGCACTGGTGCAAGAATGGGAGGCTATACCCCAGCAGCTGCTCGACCACCTGATGCAGAGTATGTGAACCAGTTGTGCGGCCTGTGTACGTGTGCATGGTGATCATATCCCATACTGACGTCGGGATACATGCGCAAGAAACTGTGGCACTTTGTAGCACATGTTTTTCGGGACGGTATTCTCAACTTATCACCAATACTGTGGACTTACGGATCTGTGTCGTGTGTGTTCCCTATGTGCCTATGCTATTAGCGCCAGTTTTGTGTAGTGCCACGTTGTGTGGCACCACAATCTGCAATTATTCTTAATTTATGAGCATGAGTGTATACAGAGAATGTATACAGAGAATACTTTCGTGGGGCACTCTTGACGATACCCTTGCCTCTGACGAACACTCGCCGTCGAGGACAACGAACTGGCTTCTATTACTAAAAGTATTCGGGCCACTCACATATTTGGGAACTTATTCCACGTTTTCGCACCTTCGTTAACAGTCTGTAGTGGGGCACCATGCCAAACGCTTTTCGGAAATTTTGAAATATGGTATCTGCCTATTGCCCTTCATCCATAGTTGGCAGTACATCGCATGAGAAAAGGGCAAGCTGAGTTTAGCATGAGCGATGCTTTCTAAAACCGTGTTGATTCGTGGCGCGCGCTTCTCGGTCTCAAAGGAAAGTTGCTACATTCGAAATCAGAATATGTTATAGATTCTGCGGAAAACCGATGCTAAGGATATTGGTCTGTAATTTTGCAAGTCCGTTCTTTTACACTTCTTGTATAAAGGTGTCATCTGCACTTTTTTTCAGTCGTTTGGGTCTTGGCACTGGACGAGAGATTTGCGACAAACATAAGCTAAGTAAGTAGCCAATGCTATAGAGTATTCTTTGTAAAAGAGAACTGGAATTCCATCCAGACTTGGCGACTTATTTGTTTTCAACTATTTCAGTAGTTTGTCTACGCCAGGTATCTTTATTACTATGTTATTCGTATGGAACTGCGTGCGATGGTCAGACGACGGTATGTTTGTACGATCCCTGCTTGAACTATCTCTTAACCGTGAAACCCAAATTCAAAAAAATGGTTCAAACGGCTCTGAGCACTAAGGGGCTTAACATCTGAGGTAATCAGTCCCCTAGAACTTAAAACTACTTAAACCTAACTAACCTAAGGACATCACACACATCCATGCCCGAGGCAGGATTCGAATCTGCGACCGTAGCGGTCGCGCGGTTCCAGACTGTAGCGCCTAGAACTGCTCGGCTACCCCGGCCGGCAAAACCCAAATTCTGTATTAAGTAGTTCATCTTTTACATTCGACAATTAAAACTTAGTATTTTCTCAAGGTATATTGCTGATATATGTTCCTTGTATTTTGTTACTGGTCTAAAATTGTCTCCCACTTTATTAACAGTTTTTTTTCTTCACAGAGCTCGAATAATAGAAACTGCAATATCTTTTCCTTAATCATGGATTTTTGCGTCTTATAACTTTCTCTTGGTTTGGTGTCTTGGCAGGCAGTGCTCGATTCAGTTCTCCCAATCCGTTTCATTTCCTTATTTCATATGGAGAAACGAGTACGTCTTCCAGCTACCCTTCAATTTCTTACTTCTTCTTGGCATAAGGAGAATGGTGATGCGACTGATGAGAGACATAACGCTGCTGGGCCAAAACATCATGACGGCATGCTTAGTAGTGTGTTGATTCGCATTTGGAACCCAAAACAGCAGCGGTTCTTCTTAGCATGCATTCGACAAGCCCTTGGTAGATTTCCGGTGGTATGTGGCACCAGATATATACGCACAGATGACCCGATCTCCGTAAGTTACAGCCAGTGGTTTATGTGCAAAACAGCTGTCGCCCGAGAGCGACCCAGATGTGTTTCGTGGGTTTCAGATCTCGCGAATTTGTTGGCCAAGGTATCAGAGTCAGTTGACTGTCACGCTCCTCATACCACTGTAATCCCATTATGGTCTGGTGACAAGCACAGTTAGCCCACTGGAAGATGAAACCCCGCAGGGGAAGGCGTCAACCACGAAGGAATGCAGGTGGTCCGCAATAATGTTCAAGTATTGTACCACCGTCATGTTGCCTTCGATTACTACCAAAGGTCCCATGGGAGCCCAAGTGAATTCGTCCACGAGAGATAGAATAGACGCGGGTTCCCAGGTAGATGCTGTGTTTCATGACTTCGGCAAGGCGTTTGATACAGTTCCCCACAGTCGTTTAATGAACAAGGTAAGAGCATTTGGACTATCAGACCAATTGTGTGATTGGATTGAAGAGTTCCTAGATAACAAACGCAGCATGTCATTCTCAATGGAGAGAAGTTTTCTGAAGTAAGAGTGATTTAAGGTGTGCCGCAGGGGAGTGTCGTAGGACCGTTGCTACTCAAAATATATATAAATGACCTTGTTGTTAACATCGGAAGTTCACCGAGGCTTTTTGCGGATGATGCTGTAGTATATCGAGAGGTTATAACAATGGAAAATTGTGCTGAAATACACTAGGATCTGCAACGAATTGACGCATGGTGCAGGGAATGGCAATTGAATCTCAATGTAGACAAGTGTAATGTGCTGCGAATACATAGAAAGAAAGATCATTTATCATTTAGCTACAGTATAGCAGGTCAGCAACTGGAAGCAGTTAATTCCATAAATTATCTGGGAGTAGGCATTAGGAGTGATTCAAAATGGAATGACCATATAAAATTAATCGTCGGTAAAGCAGATGCCAGACTGAGATTGATTGGAAGAATCCTAAGGAAATGCTGTCCGAAAACAAAGGAAATAGGTTACAGTACACATGTTCGCCCACTGCTTGAATATTGCTCACCGGCGTGGAATCCGTACAAGATAGGGTTGATAGAAGAGATAGAGAAGATCCAACGGAGAGCAGTGCACTTCGTTACAGGATCATTTAGTAATCGCGAAAGCGTTGCGGAGATGGTAGATAAACTCCAGTGGAAGATTGCAAGAGAGACGCTCAGTGGCTCGGTACGGGCTTTTGTTGAAGTTTCGAGAAGATACCTTCACCGAGGAGTCAAGCTGTATATTGCTCCCTCCTACGTATATCTCGCGAAGAGTCCATGAGTATAAAGTCAGAGAGATTAGAGCCCACACAGAGGCATACTGACAATCTTTCTTTCCACGAACAATACTATACTGGAATAGAAGGGAGAACCGCTAGAGGTACTCAAGGTACCCTACGCCACACACCGTCAGGAGGCTTGCGGAGTATGGATGTAGATGTAGATGTAAATGTGAATGTTTCCCGTAGTATAATTTTGATCTTGGCAGCCTTAGTCAGTGACGTGGCCCATGTTTAGTGCCTCCGTTCACCAGGATGGCGGCGTATGGGAACGCATGCATGTCGTCTGTTGCGTAGATCCGTGTTCAGCAATGTGCGCTGAGTAGTGTACTCTGAAACACTTGTGCAGGCGCCATCATTGCGCTCTATGGTCACATCTGCCACAGACGCTGCCTATCCTGCTTTATAGACCTGACCGGACTCTAGCCTCCACGTTATATGATCAGGCGTAGATGTCAAGGACCTTGTCGCCTAATCGTGGTTTCACCGTTCTTCACCTATTTTCCATAGATGATCGTGACTCTAGCGTGCGTATAGCACACAAGTTTCGCTATTCCCGAGAATCTCGTTCCAAGGAGCCGCGCCATAGCATTCTACCCTTTGTCGAAGTCGCTTGTATCAGTGGATTTCCCCATTTTCGGTCCATATTGTCGGTAGAGTGGATCTGCATTCCTCTCGTCTGCGCTTACACCTTACTGCATCACATGCCCATAACGCCACCAGGCGGCATTCACTCTCGGGGGTGAGTAGTGGTTACAGCGTTTTGGGTTATTAGGAAAACAGAAATGCTGAAATGTTTCACCTACGAGACATTCAGATAAAGAATTCTAGTATCTGGCGAAATTATACTTACAACATCTCTAGAAACAGTTTTCAGGGCCCACGAATATTAAGCAGCCCTGTGCGTATTGCCTCAGGGAGAATTAGGCCAAAATTAGCCTCATAAGACTTCGAACTTGGGCATTCCATTCAAACTGGAACCAGAAGCAACCTTAATGGGGGATATTGATAAAAACTGAAACGCGGGTAGCGTCGCTAATCTCTAGTACGAAATCCATAGCAACTCGCAGAATATATATGCACACAATTCAATACACTACTGGCCATTAAAATTGCTACACCACGAAGATGACGTGCTACAGACGCAAAATTTAACCGACAGGAAGAAGATGCTGTGATATGCAAATGATAAGCTATTCAGAGCATTTACACAAGGTTGGCGCCGGTGGCGACACCTACAACGTGCTGACATAAGGAAAGTTTCCAACCGAATTCTCATACACAAACAGCAGTTGACCAGCATTGCCTGGTGAAACGTTGTTGTGATGCCTCGTGTAAGGAGGAGAAATGCGTACCATCACGTTTCCAACTTTGACAAAATGTCGGATTGTAGCCTATCGCGATTGCGGATTATCGTATCGTGACATTGCTGCTCACGCTGGTCGAGATCCAATGATTGTTAGCAGAATACGGAATCGGTGGGTTCAGGAGGGTAATACGGAACGCCGTGCTGGATCCCAACGGCCTCGTATCACTAGCAGCCGAGATGACAGACATCTTATCCGCATGGCTGTAACGGATCGTGCAGCCACATCTCGATCCCTGAGTCAACATATGGGGACGTTTGCGAGACAATAACCATATGCACCAACAGTTCGACGACGTTTGCAGCAGTATGGACTATCAGCTCGGAGACCATGGCTGCGGTTACCCTTGACGCTGCATCACAGACAGGAGCGCCTGCGATGGTGTACTCAACGACAAACCTGGGTGTACGAATGGCAAAACGTAATTTTTTCGGATGAATCCAGGTTCTGTTTACAGTATCATGATGGTCTCATCCGTGTTTGGCGACATCGCGGTGAACGCACATCGGAAGCATGTATTCGTCATCGCCATGCTGGCGTACCACCTGGCGTGATGGTTTGGGGTGCCATTGGTTACACGTCTCGGTCACCTGTTGTTCGCATTGACGGCACTTTGAACAGTGGACGTTACATTTCATATGTGTTACGACCCGTGGCTCTACCCTTAATTCGATCCCTGCGAAACCCTACATTTCAGCAGGGTAATGTACGATCGCATGTTGCAGGTCCTGTACGGGCCATTCTGGATACAGAAAATGTTCGACTGCTGCCCTGGCCAGCACATTCTCCAGATCGCTCACCAACTGAAAACGCCTGGGCAATGGTGGCCGAGAACTACTCTTGATGAACTGTGGTATCGTGTAGAAGCTGCATGGGCAGCTGTACCTGTACACGCCATCCAAACTCGGTTTGACTCAATGCCCAGGCGTATCAAGGCCGTTATTACGGCCACAGGTGGTTGTCCTGGACGCTGCTTTCTCAGGATCTATGCAGCCAAATTGCGTGAAAATGTAATCACATGTTAGTTCTAGTATAATATATTTGTCCAATGAATAGCCGTTTATCATCTGCATTCCTTCTTGGTGCAGCAATTTTAATGGCCCGTAGTATAAATTTACTCGATCTGTACATGAAGATTGCAGGGTTTGCGGTAGGTATGTATTGGGGTTGTACAGATAATATTTAAATATTTTTATAATCATGTTGTATTCTTACTGATAGTTTGCTGCTTTTGATTCTAATGTGGAAATTGTAGGTTAGGTCTGTCAGTGGCTCCTGTAAACATCAACTGAAACAAGCAAACTTCGTATGTGCAGATTCTTCTTTTACGACGTCAAGGGTGCGTTTCGCAGTATTGTACTAGCGTTTGGAATTATTCCGTGTGTCTTAAACGTATCGTAGTGCACACGACTCTGCAAGAAATATGTAGCGCTATATTTCATTTTTTAAAAGCAGTCTCTCAACATCACGTACAAGACAAAATATTTCTGATGTAATAACAAGAATTCAGTCCGCTAATGATCAAAATACGGTGGTACTAAATATAGAATAGTAAAATAAAAGTTACAGATTGCAGGCGTTTTGTGTATGATGTCACATCTTCTTCTACTTTTAAACAGTAATTTTTCTATAGTCAACAGATCAACCAGAAAAATATTACAGAAATTCCGTCTGGTCAAGTACATTTAAGTTTTTCTGCGGTTTCCCTGAATAAATTCTGGTGAATATTCAGAATCTTCCTTTAAAAAGCTCGGTCCCAGATTCTTATCCCAACTGTACCTAATACGCCCCTATTAGCTTCTGTTCTGTCTCTAAGCAACGTAAAACCTAAAATTTCCTTCCATTCTCTAGCCCATACTCCCCAACCATCACTTCTTCTTTTATCACCCTGGCTATGGCATTTAAGCCCCTATAAAGATTAGATATTTATCGTGTTCCACCTGTTTTGCCAATTTTTGATGGGTCACACCTGTTTAATAACACCCATCTTGCAATCTAAACAAATAAACCAACGATTGATCAATCTCATCGTTTTATAAACTCTCACTCTGTGAGACGCTACGGAGCGGTTTGGGATTTGACACGGGACGTCAGCTTATCGTTGGGTGATAAAAGAGTCATTTCTCTCCGGACTGCTGTGTCTGGATCAAGTCACATCGAACGTGCAACCGCTGTTGCGCAAACGGATGAATCATGAAATCGCGTCGCGGACTTGATATCCTCTCCGCTATAGTATGTCCCTTCGCACGGTGATGGCGAGTCAGTGTCGGTTGGGCAGTGAGGTGTGTACGTCCCTGGACGGCAGCTAAGCACTGCGTGGGTCACGTTGAGTCAGTCCTTGGTTGGTTTCGCTTCGGCGTTTCTGCTTCAGCGTATCGATCCGCCACTACAAACAGGCGGCTCTTTCCTAGCACGCGACAGTAATTCAGTTGGTTTTAAGAACCCGTAAGATTGCTGGTCTCGCTACCTACGGAACGACCTCTCATTCCAGAGTTATTCTTTTCCGCTCGCTGCGTGACTGAAGACAAAGCAAGCACGCTGCTGCAACAACGTAGTTCCCCATTCGCGTGCTAGTCAAATAAATATCGCCTATTTGTAAACAGCCATTCCGTTTCGCAGTTCATAATACAGGAGAAGAAAAAGCAGGCGTGTGCCTAATTTAGACGCACCATATGTGGTCAAAACGCCTCGGACACCACACTGTTTGCTCTCTGGATCCGAGTGTACAAATATCCAGGCACACTGCGTCAGAATAATATAAAAGTGTTGTGTAGGAATTTGTCAAAGGAGGCAATAAAATGAATATGGAGTTGACATCACTGTTTTAGCTCACAGGTGATACGTGGCACTTACTGGAACTAAGGAAAATGTGGAAGGGAGGACCCATCAATGTAACTTTCTTTTCACGAAACCTGTTTATTTAACAATCTATATAAACTGCGTTTTACAGATAATCGAAGCATTTAACCATAAAATTTTCTTTACCAAAATGAACAAATTTGCAAAATTCTTTTGACCTTAAACCTTAATTTGAATAAGCTTTTAATCTGTACAAAAGAAATCTGAAGTGCCGTATTGCAAAACAGCAAACAATATGACAATGATTACAAGACGCTCAGACCTTCAGCCCGCCCGTTATCGGGTGAAACAGTGGTGTTTACTACCGCCCTGGACAGAGTCTGTCTTCTTAAATGCCCTTCTGCAACACATGAAAACTATATAAGCACGATTGACGGAAAGAGTGATTCAGTTACTCAAAAACAAATGACTCAACTTTTAATTTGAAAGCTGTATGTCGAAAGGTTCAGGATTAAGATGCGCAACTTTAAGGTTAAACAGATTAGCAAACAATATGACAATGATAAGGCTTACTTCAAAGCAACCAAACTCTTAACTTCAATAGGCAACCAAGGTGCGACTAGACCTCAATCCGTCCCTTCTGACAGTTGACTGAAGCCCTGGTGAAAGTTGGCTGTTAATATTTTCAAGGTTAAACTGATTGTCAGTCATTAAGACCGCTCTGAAGAAACATCTTAAAATATCACTTGTGAACACTTATTACGAGAGACTCACTCGACGGAACCGCAAGATCCAGATAAAATACACCAATAATGACCCGGTCTTTCAAACACGGAAACGAACAGCTTAGTACAACAGGTTGTTTAGATTATAACTAATGACAGAGAAATGCAACTACAATCAAAGAATTGAACCGCTTAATAGCTAAATCTAGCCACAAGGTCCCTCTTTGTTTAACGGCAACATGTGCCTTAGTGTAATTGTTCCGGCTGTATTTACGAACAAGAGCTGATTAATTAGAACATTAATGATCGTTTACAAACCAGGAAATAATAAAGAGAGCCGGTTGACAAAGAAATAAATCACCAAGAGGATTACAGAATGTTACTCCCCTTTACCGGCAAGCAGTTCCATGGATCCACGGTGCGTCGCAGCGGTCACTGAAAAAAATGGAAATGATCGTATGGGGTCAGTGGCCGGGGGTTCCCAGGAGGGAAGTTCGACCGCCAAGTGCAACTCTTATTGAGTGCGACGCCACATTGAGCGACTTGCGCGTCGACAATGGGGATGAAATCATGAGGAGGAGAGCACAACACCCAGCCCCTGAGGGGAGAAAATCTCCCTCCCCAGCCGGGAATCGAACCCGGGCCCCCGTGTGTGACAAGCCAACGCGCTGACCGTTCAGCTATATATTTCCGGAGGGATCAGGTCACGAGCTGGCGGAGGCAGGGCGGGCAGGGGTCGCAACACGAGGCCTGGCCACCATGTCTCCACCCTTCCTTCCTTGGAATGTGGACAAAGGTACGAAAGGGATTTATTTGAAGTGTTTTTGGTGTCTATTGATTTTTATTGTCTTTCTTAGGTGCAAAACAAAATATACAGAAACTAAAGGTGCCATTCAACACATCCAACCGTAAAAAACGGCTCCTAACGCCGTGTAGGTTTGAAGATTTCACTAGAAAAAGAAAGAAAAGAAAACGGGACCCAGCAACAGCCCTGTCGGCGTGTATCCAGGTCGGCTTCTACTTAATTTAAAAACTATATATAGTCCCTGAATTACATCAGGCTTGAACGTTAGTTCCTGAACGTTCAGCTATCTCCTCATTTCACTTCTCATACTTGGAACTCTCCAACTACCCGGAGGGTCCGTGAATAACGAACCCAAGTAATTGGAAAAACATGTTCTATATTTCACGTGTCGCCACAAGATATGTTGTTCTTGCAGTACGTACCAGAGGTCTATGGCGTTCTTGTCATCGGTGCGATAGAAATAGTACGTCGCCATCCCCTTTATCCAGTTTACGGCGTTTGTCATGGCTGTGGGAAAATAGACTTTGTCCGGGAACAGTAGGTCGTCAGCTTTGATCGCCGTGTGCGCCGTACGCAGTAAAAGGGCCAGCATTTTCCTCGTTAGAAACCAACAGTCGATTGCCGTGCAACAAACCAAACGGTGCTCGTCGGAGTTGACGACCTCGCAGTGGGAGCATATCGGCGTGTTGACCAGATGAATAAAGTGCAGTCGTTGACTGTTTCGGAATTTGTCGTTCACCACTACATTCCACAATGCGCGTACCTTTGTATGGACCGCTACGGTCGCAGGTTCGAATCCTGCCTCGGCTATGGATGTGTGTGATGTGCTTATGTTAGTTAGGTTTAAGTAGTTTTAAGTTCTAGGGGACTGATGACCTCAGATGTTAAGTCCCATAGTGCTAAGAGCCATTTGAACCATTTGAGCCTTTGTAAGGAGAGAGGGAAGATGGACCGCTCTCCATATTCTCTGACACTGTGTCGAGGGGTACTTCTGTTCGGCCACAATGCGAGATTGTTGCTGAAGGAAGTTTCGATATATGTCTTTCGTTGTGGGCAGCCTGGTCTCCGGCAAACTGTCCTTAATGTAACTGTAACGACGAAGAAGTCCCGAATGTGTGTGAGTGGTGCCGTGATAGGGCCTACATTGACAGGTGGACAAAGTGAATGGGGAGCCACTTCGCTGATCACAGCGCCCATTAAGGTGACGTGCTCGGTTCTCCAATATCGTTGCATCGTACTAAAAAATAGCGCACGCGCCCTGTTCTTCACGTTTACGAGTCCGATGCCTTCTCCTCTCGGTGACAGCGTCAAGGTATCGTAGCGGACTTCGAAGAGGAGGCCAGCACTTACGAAATGTCCGAAGGCCGACTGTAGTCTTAACGCGATCGTGGTGGGCAACGGCAGTGTGTGTGCCAAGCTACTTATTTTCATTGTCAAATAGAAGTTGACATAATTTCCGCGCTGGAACATATCTATAGCGCGCAGTGAATGTTGTCGTAGCAATGCGCGAATCTGTTTCAGTAGCCGTCGATAATTATCCGCCACTGTACGTCGTATGTTTCCATGGAATACCATTCCAAAACACTTGAGTGTGGGTACCTAGGTGATGGGCACTGCTGTCCCTGGTGGCAGCCCTCTGCCCACTTCCATACATCAGGTCTTTCGTAGGTTGATGAGACTACCCGCCACCGCTCCATACTGCTGTGCCGCCTGGATTTCGTCTCCTGACTTGACCAAAAGAACGTCGTCGTCGGCTTATGCGCCGCATTGGAAGGATGCGGTGCGTAGTTGAACGCTTTCAAGTCGTCGTCGGAGGCCGTGTAGTGCAGGTTCAAGAGCGATGGTCGAAAGGGGGCAACCTTGCCGCACTGAGCGCTGGATGATGAAAGGTTCGGATCTAACACCGTTCACCAAGGCTCTCGAGTTTGCACCATTAATCAACCTCATGATCGTGTCCATAAACTGGAGGGGGGAGTTTGCGCCATTGATCAACCTCATCATCATGTCCACAAACTGAAGGGGGATTCCCATCCGTTCCATGACCCCTCGGAGAAGCACATGGTCCATTCGGTCGAGAGCGTGATCGAAATGCACTGCCACGAGGGCTCCTCGTAATCGACATGCTGACATCAATGCTATATCCCTGTATGCCCCTAGCGCTGTGTGTATATTGCTCTTCCCACCAAGACACGTTTTATCGCCACTTGAAGGCGAGCACGGAGGATACGTGCAAAGGTTTTGTAGTCTCCATTCAATAATGTCAAAGACCGGTAGTCTTGTGGTCTACGACCAGGATACCCTCTGTGAACTCGGTAGGGACACTTAAGGTAGGTGTTAAGAGTTAATTGCATATCTGTACCCACGCCGGTCCCATCAGAGGAGCAAAGGTGCGGTAGACCTCAAGAGGGAGCCCACCCGGTCCAAGCGATTCGTTTAACGCACCACACTTTAGGGCAGCGTCGAGATCATCTACGATAATTTCAGCCATAAGGCCGTCCACTTCCGTGGGATGCACGTCCGCTGGCATTTCGCGAAGCACGTCTGTCAGTCCTGCTCTGTCCAGCTGGTCCTCCACATAGAAATTGCAGTAGTGGTGAGCAAAAGCACGTGCAATATCCTTCTGTGACGTGGCCCCGCGATCCATCGGCCATTTCGACATCCCGTGTAACTGCACGTCGCCGCTGCCTTCCTTGTCTCAGTATGTAGAGTGGTCAATTGATAGTGACCGGGCCAAATATCTCGCGAAATAAGCATCAAACAAAAAACTACAAAGAACGGAACTCGTTGAAAGGGTAAATCAGTTGGCGCTATGGTTGGCCTGCTAGATGGCGCTGACTTAGGTCAAACGGATATCAACTGCGTTTTTTTAATAGGAACCCCCATTTCTTATTACATATTCGTGTAGTACGTAAAGAAATGTGAATGTTTTTGTTGGACCACTTTTTTCGCTTTGTGATAGATGGCGCTGTAATAGTCACAAACGTGTAAATACATGGTATCATGTAACATTCCGCCAGTGCGGACGGTAGCTGCTTCGTGACACATTACCCGTGTTAAAATTGACCGTTTACCAGTTGCGGAAAAGGTCGTTATCTTGTTGATGTATGGCTATTGTGATCAAAATGCCCAACGGGCGTGTGCTATGTATGCTGCTCGGTATCCTGGACGACATCATACAAGTGTCCGGACCGTTCGCCGGATAGGTACATTATTTAAGGAAACAGGAAGTATTCAGCCGCATGTGAAACGTCAACCACGACCTGCAACAAATGATGATGCCCAAGTAGGTGTTTTAACTGTTGTCGCGGCTAATCAGCACATAATTAGCAGACAAATTGCGCGAGATTCGGGAATCCCAAAAACGTCGGTGTTGAGAATGCTACATTAACATCGACTGCACCCGTACCATGTTTCTATGCACCAGGAATTGCATGGCGACGACTTTGAACGTCGTGTACAGTTCTGCCACTGGACACAAGAGAAATTACGGGACGATGACAGATTTTTTGCACGCGATCTATTTAGCGACGAAGCGTCATTCGCCAACAGCGGTAACGTAAACCGGTATAATATACACTATTTGGCAACGGAAAATCCACGATGGCTGCGACAAGTGGAACATCAGCGACCTTGGCGGGTTACTGTATGGTGCGTAATTATGGGAGGAAGGATAATTGGCCCCCATTTTATCGATGGCAATCTAAATGGTGCAATGTATGCTGATTTACTACGTAATGTTCTACCGATGTTACTACAAGATGTTTCAGTGCATGACAGAATGGCGACGTACTTCCAACATGATGGATGTCCGGCACATAGCTCGCTTGAGGTTGAAGCGGTATTGAATTGCATATTTCATGACAGGTGGATTGGTCGTCAAAGCACCATACCATGGCCCGCACGTTCACCGAATCTAACGTCCCCGGATTTCTTTCTGTGGGGAAAGTTGAAGGATATTTGCTATCGTGATCCACCGACAACGTCTGACAACATGCGTCAGCGCATTGTCAATGCATGTGCGAACATTACGGAAGGCGAACTACTCGCTATTGAGAGGAATGTCGTTACACGTATTGCCAAATGCATTGAGGTTGACGTACGTTATTTTGAGCATTTATTGCATTAATATGGAATTTACAGGAAATCACGCTGTAACAGCATGCGTTCTCAAAAATGATGTGCTCACAAAGGTACATGTATCACATTGGAATAAGCAAAATAAAATGTTCAAACGTACCTACGTTCTGTATTTTAATTCAAAAAGCCTACCTGTTACCAACTGTTCATCTAAAATTGTGAGCCATATATTTGTGACTATTACAGCGCTATCTATCACAAAGCGAAAGAAGTGGTCCAACTAAAACATTCATATTTCTTTACGTACTACACGAATATGTAATTAAAACTGGTGTTCCTATTTTTAAAAAAAACGCAGTTGATATCCGTTTGACCTATAGCAGCGCCATCTAGCGGACCAACTATAGCGCCAACTGGTTTCCCCATTCAAGCTAGACAAGTTTCGTTCTGTGTATTTTTTTCGTTTGACGCTTATTTCGTGAGATATTTGGTCCGGTCACGATCAATAGACCACCCTGTATAGTGGAATGACGGCCGTTCGTTGCTTAATCTGTCGAGTATCCTCGTACGTACTTTAACTCGTTCCATCTTCGCTGCCGTAAGACGCAGCAGTTGGGCTTTGATACGTTGGACAGCCTGCTGACAGTCGGCAGACGGTGGTTGTTTCGCCAATTCACGTAGGGCTGTGAAATAAAATTCGGAAGTCGACCGATGCCAATGTGACTTATCTTGGCCATATCGTGTGAACGTTCTGCTGGTTTGACGCAACAGAGCCACCATTTAAGCGTTGAATCGTACGAATGTTGCCGCCGTTGACATTGTCGCCCTGTGCCTTCAACCTCCCGTTAACAGTTTCCATCCTGCAGGTGGGTAACGTTGAGCTTCCACGGGCCCCTACTGCACCATGTCTTCTGTCGTGGTAGAGCGATGGTGCAGATGTAAGCCTGGTGGTCTGTAAAGGCCGTATGCCACACCTCGGCGTCAATCGTCGCCTTGAGTAGCCAACGTGACACATACACCCTGTCTAGTCGACTAGCTGAGTGGCCTGTAAAGTACGTGTGCAGTTCCCTGCGTCAGTTCCCTGGTGTCATGCAGTACTAGATCGCGGACAAGCGTCTGTAAAGCCGGGCAAGGAACGAAGTGTGGTCGTTGGTCCTAGGGCCTCAGAAAGCGTTTGAAGTCGCCGCCGACAATATAATTCTCTTGACGTCCTCGAAATAGCGGCGACACTTCATCTGTGTAGAAGGTTCTGCGTTCTTGACTCCTGGTCGAGACAGACGATGTGTAAACATTCACCAAACGTACATCCCCTACAGTTAGGGCAACACCACGGGTCGATGTTAAGTATTCCACATCTTCCGCCACTATTCCTTCAAATGGTTCAAATGGCTCTAAGCACTAGGGGACATAACATCTGATGTCATCAGTCCCCTTGACTTAGAACTATTTAAACCTAACTAACCTAAGGACGTCACACACATCCATGCCCGAGGCAGGATTCGAACCTGCGATCGTAGCAGCAGCGTGGTTCCAGACTGAAGCGCCTAGAACGGCTCGGCCACAGCGGCCGGCCATAATTCCTTCTCGTAACAGTATGGCTGTGCCACCGCTACCGTCGTAATCTGTTAAAAGATTGGGGTATCGTTTCGTACCTCCTGCAAAAAACTATGTCGACGTCCTCTGCCCGCAGGATATCTTACAGCATTTGTATCTTTACTGAGGGGCTAATACCATTGATGTTAACTGTACCAATACAATAGACGTGTGACATGTTATCGGTTGTGCCCTGCTGGGAAATCACGCATCTACTGATCGGCCGTCTACGGAGCGTTCTTCTTCGACCGGGAGCACACGACACGGCCTCATTGGCCGCCATGGGCAAGGTTCTCTCCCGACTCATTATCGGTGGGAGCCAATAACGGAACGTCGACCTTCTGCATCTCATCAGTTTGTTCCATTTCTTGTGCCCAATCTTCTAATGCATTGGTGAAGATTCTCGATGTTGACGGGCGTTCATCTGCAGGTGGGACCTCATCCTGTTGCATATCTGTATCCGTCGCGTCTCGTTGATGTGGCGGCTTCTCCACGGTTTGGAGCTCCGACGTTGTGGATGTGACGTCGCCGTGGCTTGCCGGTGGAAATGAATCTTGATCGTCGCCTCGGTTGTGGTGCTCGTCTTCTGTGGACAGCCGTCTCTTCTTCCGTTTCTTCGACCGCTGTTTTCGTGGTGGAGCTTCCACGTCTGCTGAGGGATGCTGTTCAGTGCAGTCCTCTTACGGATCCGCTTCCATATTTGAAGATGGGTTCGACTGGAGCGTTGTAGGACTGTGGCCCCGCGGCTGTTGTGGGGCGTCTGGCTGTTGGTATGACAAGGCGATTTGCGCCCTCAGTGACGTGGGATCGGGTGCGATACTCTACGGGCAACGGCTTGCCATGCGCTCGCCCACGTCGTCCCGTAGCGCTTCCACGTACGTAATAGGCAGCGACGTCATCTGCTGTGGCGGTTGCTGGGTGTCCCGAAGTAACTACTAGACGTCGCTGAAGACAGTCAATTCGGACATGGCCACCCTGCCCGCAGCCAGAGCAGGTTTTTGGTTGACCATAGCATCTACATCTAACGATGGCTCGGCAGCCACCTTTTGTCACATAAAATGGTATGTGCTTCTGGAGTTCAGTTCTTATTTGGCACACTCCGCTGAGTACGGGATACGCATGGAAGCTGGACCATTTCACCGCAGCATGATTAAGGACCTTGCTGTAAGGGCGAAGTGCTGCGGTAAACATGTCCGCAGGGACTTCGAACAGAAGTTCGAATACGCGTACCGTTCTCACTCCGAGACCGGCATGATCAACAGAAACCACACCGACGTTCCTGTCGGCGTGGCAAAAGCGGTAACCTTCGGTGGATCGACGGATAACTCTGTCGCACGCTGCCTCGTCTATAAGTTTTACGTATACGACGCTAGCCACTATTGAGAGATGAATTCCTATCAGCTCCCGGGAATACAGTTTTACCCTTTCCCGCATGAAACGTTCGATTTTGTGTGCTTTTGGTCTTGTGTATGGTGCGTCGATCGTGAACTTGATAGTCGCCTGGTAAGAAAGAGCCATCGTAAACTGTAGTAATCGATACACCGCTATGCGAAGTCTCACGGATGTAAACAAAGCTCGCACTAAACGGGGCGCGGTCGGTGCGCTAGGCACGTCCGAGCCGCTACAACGCCGAAGGCGGAGTGTTATTGGGGCGGACGCAGCGGTTACTGGGTGGTGACGATGAAGGCTTGGTAGAAGAGGGCAGCCAGGCCACGAGCGGTCGTCCGACACGAGTGATGCCAACCAGCCGACTGGATGTCGGCCTGCTGCTTGTAGTCGACGCTGACCCCAGTGAAGTACTCCGGTATCTTCGCTCTGCGCAGACCCTCCTTGCCGCAGCTCGTGGCTTCGGCCACTCGGAGCTTGTGACCACCACCTCTTGTCACGACGCTACCGCCAGTCCCCAAACTTCGTGCCTTCTTCCCCGGCCAGCGAACCCCGTATATATATCGGCAAGCAAAGACCTTCTGAGGACACAACCCACAGATACCAACTCTTCCTCATAGATATTGGCAATGGATCCGCAAGAGTGATAGTCGACACTACACCAGAGCCACTGGCGCCAGACAGAATAGTCTACTAATTCCATGGCGCCACGGCTCAACAGGTTTAGGCCTTCTGTTAGAAAATAATCGCATGTATCACGTTTGCCGCTATTAGCGATGTTATAGTGGAGTCATCAGTGAATCTCAAAATTTAGCCGTCGCTCAGACGGGAAGAAGAAATGACCTGGCACAGATAGCCGAGCTCTGCAGCTTGTCTGGCTGGGTTGTCAGCTGTTGGATGAGACTTCCATAACCGCTCAGGTACAGAGGTTGATGACATGCGTTCCCGACTGTATGATATTACCCTGACCAGTCACGTTAATGTGACCACTTGTCAGAAACATGAACAACCACATTTTTCAGCGCAGACAGCTGCAAGACGTTCGGGATGGTTCTGAAAGGTACCGGCAGAGATGTGAAGCCGTACCGACTTTGGTGCCATGGCCAGCTGCTCTAGGTTTCTCGGTTCAGGATCCATGAAGCGAACAGCCAGATCGAAGTGATCCCACTGATTCTCGAATAGGTTTAAATACGGGGAGTTTGGTGGCCAAGAGAGCACGGTAAATAGACACTGGTGTTCTTCGAACAACGCACGCACACTGCGATCTGTGTAACACATTGCGTTGTCCTGCTGGTAGATGCTATAAGGCCGAGGAAAAACAAACTACATATCCGGGTAGACATGATTCCCAAGGATAGATGCGTACATGTGTTGATACACTGCGCCTTCCAAAATCACGAGGTCACTCAGGAAACGTCACAAAAACATTTCTCAGACTATAACGCTTCCCCTTTTGGACCATATATGAAGGTGGTTCAGTTCTTTCAGACATGCCAAAAAGAAAAGATACCATCCTAATATATACACTACTGGCCATTAAAATTGCTACACCACGAAGATGACGTGCTACAGACGCGAAATTTAACCAACAGGAAGAAGATGCTGTGATATGCAGATGATTAGCTTTTCAGAACATTCATACAAAGCTGGCGCCGGTGGCGGCACCTACAACGTGTTGGCATGAGGAAAGTTTCCAACCGATTTCTCATACACAAACAGCATTTGACCGGCGTTGCCTGGTGGAACGTTGTTGTGATGCCTCGTGTAAGTAGGAGAAACGCTACATATCACGTTTCCGACTTTGATAAAGGTCGGATTGTAGCCTATCGCGATTGCGGTTTATCGTATCGCAACACTGCTGTTCGCATTGGTCGAGATCCAATGACTGTTAGCAGAATATGGAATCGGCGGGTTCAGGAGGGTAATACGGAATGCGGTGCTGGATCCCAATGGCCTCGTATCACTAGCAGCCGAGATGACAGGCATCTTATCCGCATGGCTGTAACGGATCGTGCAGCCACGTCTCGATCCCTGAGTCAACAGATGGGGATCTTTGCAAGACAACAACCATCTGCACGAACAGTTCGACGACGTTCGAAGCAGCATGGACTATCAGCTCGGAGACCGTGGCTGCGGTTACCCGTAACGCTGCGTCACAGATAGGAGCGCCTGCGATGGTGTACTCCACGACGAACCTTGGGGGCACGAATGGCAAAAGGTCATTTTTTCGGATGAATCCAGGTTCTGTTTACAGCATCATGATGGTCGCATTCGTGTTTGGCGACATCGCAGTGAATGCACATTGGAAGCGTGTATTCGTCATCGCCATACTGGCATATCAGCCGGCGTGATGGTATGTGGTGCCATTGGATACACGTCTCGGTCACCTCTTGTTCGCACTGACGGCACTTTGAACAGTGGACGTTACATTTCAGATGTGTTACGACCGTTGGCTCTACCCTTCATTCGATCCCTGCGAAACCGTACATTTCAGCATGATAATGTACGATCGCATGTTGCAGGTTCTGTACGGGCCTTTCTGGATACAGAAAATGTTCGACTGTTGCCCTGGCCAGCACATTCTCCAGATCTCTCAGCAATTGAAAACATCTGTCAATGGTGGCCCAGCCACTGGCTCGTCACAATACGACAGTCACTACTCTTGATGAACTGTGGTATCGTGTTGAAGCTGCATGGGCAGCTGTAGCTGTACACGCTATCCAAGCTCTGTTTGACTCAATGCTCAGGCATATCAAGGCCGTTATTACGGCCAGAGGTGGTTGTTCTGGGTACTGATTTCTCAGGATGGATGCACACAAACTGCATGAAAATGTTATCACATGTCAGTTCTAGTATAATACATTTGTCCAATGAATACCCGTTTATCATCTGCATTCCTTCTTGGTTGTAGCAATGTTAATGACCAGTAGTGTAGTTAAGGCTAACTGGCCATTGACCTTCTTCTTCTGTGCTGGATGCACACGCATTGCCCGAACACTTACGGGACTCGGTAAGATTGTCTGCCGCGATTAACGAGTGTAATGGGAAGGGGCAATACGAATGTAGTATGTGGACATTAAGTTGGGAATGTGGGTCTCACAGGGAACGTGCAAGGGATAAATCCCTGAAGCCGCTCTATCCTCTGTGTCCTCGGTGGCTCAGATGGATAGAGCGTCTGCCATGTAAGCAGGTGATCCCGTGTTCGAGTCCCGGTCGAGGCACATATTTTCAACTGTTCTCGATATGCATATCAACGCCTGTCGACAGCTTAGGGTCTTGATTTAATTATCATTCCTTTCGACCATTGTTGCAGGGTGTTTACTTTCAGACGTTTCACGCTGATGGAGCATTAAAGTGATACGTCTGAAGAGACCCCCCAGTCGCCACTCGTTGATCGACCAGTTGCGTGTCGCGCAAATTCCAGCCTTCGTCGCCGATGAACAGGAGTCAGCATGGGTTCATGAACCAGACACCTGCTGCGGGTGCCCGTCAGCAGCAATATTCGTTGAAACATCGTTGAGGAGAAAGTGTTGGCAGCCCCTTGATTCATCTGGGCGGTCAGCAGCTCAACAGTTGCACGTCTGATTACGTAGACTTTCCCGGCGAAATAAGTATTGAAAGTCTCTTCGGGTTTGCTGCCGGATCCTAAAATCAACTTGACTCGATATTTCGGCGATCCAACTGGTCGCCATCTTCAGGAAAATTTTCAAGTTGCACGTCTGTTTGCCCATACACATCTCTGCAGCCATCGTTCACCGCTGTCATCTATTGCCGGTGGCGCAACACAGTTGCCTCGGCGCCGGTTTCCGACAGCTCCGTTTTGCCATTCACGGTGTATTTTAACCACGACGGCAAGCGGGCAGTTTACAAACTTAGCTGTTTCGGAAATGTTTCCATCCTTGGCCCAAAAACCAATGATCATGTCCTTTTGGACGTCAGAGAAATCGCTCTGTTTCCGCTTGACAACAACAACTGTACTGTTTTCTGCACCCCCCCCCCCCCCTCCCGAGCACCCCTCGGACGCTCTGTATCCCCTCCACTGTTAGTGCTTCTACCTGCCGTGTTGAGTGGTTATTGGACGTTGACGTCGAACATAGGCAGTGCTCAATAGTCACATTCATGTGACTAACAGCGTATATTGCGTGAATCTTGTAAGACATAAGCAATTCAAGATAACGAAACGAAGCTCTCGGCGTGTTACAGTACGCAGAAAGAAACGTAATTTTATTTCACAGGTAATATTCTGAACGCTCGTATTAACAGTGATTTGAAGAAAGTTTCTTTGTAGACGGTATACTTTTTAATGGAGTTTGAAAGCTGTTTGAAAGAGAAATGCAATGACACAACACTTATTAATGTTGGCGCTGAAACATTTCACAGAACGTATCATCGAAAACAGTCTGCCTCCGTAGCTGAGTAATCAATGTATAGGTTTAGTTAACTGGTGCTTGTGGTATTCTAGTCATGGCCCCTTTTTATGTGTATTGTTACACAGTGTATTTCATTTTTGTGGCTCTATTGTCTTTCTCTTTTTAAAATTAATAAATGAAGTAAACGAAAAGTCTGGAAAAGTTTTTTTGGTGTAAAAGTGGTGGTGCCATATAGTATTAACTCTGGTTTTGTTTTATTCTTTTTTCTGTAGTAAGTTGTGAGTATTTTAAAAAAAAAAAGAAGAGGAAGAAGAAGCGGTAGAGGCGTTGGCTGCCGGTCTGCCGGGCTCCTGGCCCGTGTTCGATTCTTGATAGTGGCTTGTTTCAGTTCGATATTTTTTGGGTGTGTCTGACAGCTTTGTGGTGATCGGAATGCTTTTCTTCGATTTTTTTTGAAAGAGTGGTCAGTATATCCGACTGCCGTGCGGAGTACTCGCATTCGATTTCCGGTACTGCCGGGTATTTCTCTTGCGTAGGAGGAGCGATTCAGGGTGCTGTCGCCCAACTGAAGCCAGCTGAGGAGCTACTTGAGTGAAAAGTAGCGACACCAGGTCTCCTAAATCTACAACGGCTGGAATAGCCGTGTGCCGAACATAAGCTCCTCTATACTCCATCCATATGAATGCGTTGATTGGTAATGTCAAGGCGATTGGATTGGCCTGTCTATGACCAGAACGACGGCGTTTTCTTCCATCTTCGAAAATGTGCAAAACAGAGAAAAATATATTGGAGTCCACTTAAGCAACAAGAGCACTGCTGAGCAGGGCTATGACAACATGCTCAACCGTTTTATGCAGCAGGAAGATTCGGGAGGACGACGGTTCAATCCCGTCTCCGGCCATCCTGATTTAGGTTTTCCGTGATTTCCCTAAATCGTTTCAGGCGAATGCCGAGATGGTTCCTTTGAAAGGGCACGGCTGATTTCCTTCCCAATCCTTCCCTAACCCGAGCTTGCGCTCCGTCTCTAATGACCTCGTTGTCGACGGGACGTTAAACACTAACCACCACCACCACCACCACCACAGCAGGAAGATAAGCCGAGGCTACTAACACAAAACATACCGGGTGATTATAATTAAACTTTCCTTGTTTAACGTGTTATAATCGAACGAGTTTCAAACTTGATAGCATTAATTTCCAGAGTATAGGGTGCCTGATTTGCATGCGTCACAGCGCCACCGTCCAGTTCCAACTATGGCCACCAGGTGCTGCGAACAGTCATCGTGATTCCTGGTCTCAATCATCTGATCAGTCGTAGTGCACCTGCTGACGTGTCAACATGAGGTTGTACAAAACGAGCATTATTGGTGAAGCTCTATTATCAAAACAACAGTAATGCTGCAGCTGCACTTCGAGAATATCGCCGGCTGAAAGGATTTGGGAAGGGTCCTCTTTCTCCATCTCCTGTGTCGAGGCTAATGAAGAAGTTCGAATCAACTGGAGAACTGGGCGTCGCTCCAGGAAGAGGCCGACGACCGTTTGCACGACAGGTGGTTGATGGAATCGCTGTGCTATGCCGAACATCACTGCGCACAGTTCTCAATCGTGAGGCAGTGCACGTGCTGCGTCATGACAGTTGAACATGCTATGGTCCACTGAACCCAAGGTGGTTTCAACCATTCTCAAATGGTATCTGTACAAGATCAATATCATACATCAGCTTGCCATACAGGACGCACAACGAGGTGTTGACTTTGTTCTCCACTTTCTCGCAAAGATTGAAGTTAACGAGTGCTGGCTCTGGACCGTCCTATGGACAGACGAACCTCATTTTTCTCTGACGGTTAAGGTAAACACACAGAGCTTCCGAGTGTGGGGAACTTCACCTCCAGTCACTCTGCATGAAGTTCCTCTGTATGGTAAACGTGTCACCGTATGGTGTGGGTTCACAACTACGTTCATCATTGGCCCATTTTTTTTATGCAGGTTGGCCCTCAAGGGCCAAAGTCTTGCTGTATGACTGGCCAACGCTACTGCATTTTGCTTTGCCAGCATGTCATACCTGCCCTACAGGACAGAGACACATTGAACTCAACGGTTTTCATGCGAGATGGGGCCCCACCGCACATCGCTTTTGAATTTCACCTGCTTCTCCGAAACACATTTGGAAACGATCGAATTATCAGCCGATCGTTTACTTGGCCGGCGCGATCACCTGACTCACTCCCTGTGATTTCTGGTTGTGGGCAACCTGAAGCACAGGGTCTACCAGGGAAACATTCGCACGTGCTGATCTGAAGCGCAGCATATCAAGAGAGGTAGCTAGCATATCTACAGACATGCTTCGTTATGTTGTGCAGAATGCAATCCTGCACTTTCAGACTCTTTTCGACCTAATGGTTGCCATATTGAGACCCTTTTGTAACAGTAATGGTACCGGTATGTAATGGTATGATGTACCGTAGCAGCACATTAAAAGTGTTTCAGTTGAATCGATTCTGTATTATTTCTCTTCCCCATGTCCCCGATACTAATGCTACCAAGTTTGGTACTCGTACGATAATCAGTTTCCGTGTTATAACATGTTAAATAGGGAAAGTTTAATTATAACCACCCGGTATTTCCTCTTGGCTCCATTTTGTACTACTGAGATACAGCGCCATTTACGATTTTGGTAAATGTGTGCGAAGTTTTTGCGATTCAGAAAACTTTTAGTGTTCATTAGGCTCACTACGTCGTACAAGTCATGTAAGGAAATCATATATTACGATATCACATCAAGACGCAGCTATGTTCGCTCACATTTTTGTTACAATGAACCTATTTCGGCTTGATTGCCATCTTCAGGTTATATTATGTGGTCTTAATATCTATATGATATCACTGTCTTAGTTGCTGTCACTACTGTATAAGTTTATTCCTTTGATGTTAGTGGAGCTAAGCTTTAGCTGGAGCAGTTATTTCTAAAGTTGTCGAATTGCGGAAGTATCTGTATTCGAGTCTGCATTTACGAAAAGACTGTCTGTTCCGTCTTCACGCGGAGACCCCCGAGTGCTTCTTAAAGAATTCGGAGTTGTAACCTAAAACACGTACTGTGGGACAACTGTTACTACAGATATTACGCGAAATTGTAATTAAACGAAATACGTGAGTCAACGAACAAAATTTACACGCACAATGATTTGGTGTTAAACCACCTTACGGTGTGTAGAGACGGGTACTACTTGTACGCTATCCCATTTCTTATTAACGTTTGCGTCAAACGAAACTGTCGGTAACGCTCTGCACGACCTTAGACTCCTCTAATTTTCCCATCATGGCCATTTCAGACCATGTATCTGGGAGAAACATGAGGGGCAGTGAAAAGAAAACGAGACAGATGGTAAAAAGTGAGAAACCGTTTATTATTTCAAAATAATCTCCATAACTGTTGCTATATTTATCCGACTGAGAAACAATATGATCAGTGCTTTCATGAAAAACTGTTTGCGGTTGCCTACAGAGCCATGATTGTACCCAGGAGTGCATCTTTTTGTCCGAAGAAAACTGATGGCCTACATGGATGTATTCCTTCAGGTCTCCAAAATCATGTAAATCACATGTGAAAAATCCCGGACTGCATGGAGGATGCGTAAGGGCTTCCCGGCGAAACATCTGTGGCGTTGTCCAAACAACCTTGGAAACATGTGGGAGGGTCCACGTGCACGCTCCAGAAGTTTCACTGGAAACCAATGGCTTAAGCCAGCGGTGCAGGATCACCCGATAACCTGATACTTACTGCGTTCATCACACGAAAAAAAACCTGATGCAAACATTACATAATGTATTCTTCCTCGTTTGCTGGAATCTCATTGGATTTCGTTTCACGTAGAGTTGAAGCCAAGCAGTCTTGAGCACAGTCAAGTATGATAATAAGGACACGTTTTATGCTGTGTGTTAACGGCCACACCAACTGAGCGATAATACGGGATAAGTTTACCGGCGCTTGTAACTTGGACAGCGCTGGCCAGGGAGTTGGTCCAACTAACTTGCAGTGACGTGAACAATTGCAATGAAACAATACAGCTCTGAATATCAGTTAATTTTTAAACAAATTGAAATAACATACGGCAAAGCTTCGGTAATACGCTTCTTAGGAAACCAGTCGGAAACGTGACATGGTCTAATTCTTAGCTAACATAGTATTGTCCTTAAAAATAAGAGCGATGAAAATGCATAAATTAAACACCTGATAATTCTTCTGCTTCAGCGATCTACGACGTAAAAGCGTATTGCAGGGATTTCACCGTACAGTTAAATATTGAAGAATACATTTTAGTACTGAAACTGTCATCTGCTACGTTGATAACGAGGCGATCAACAACTGAATCCACAAAGTATACCAAACGCCACATTTTCTCCTCTTCTTTTATGACATGCTGTTCTGCATCAGGCAAGCGTTAGGCAACAAGGCGTGAGAGAGCTTCGTGCGTTAGTTCCAGCACGTCTGGCAGCTTATATGTTTTGCTGTTTCTCGCGACAAATTCCAGATTAATTCTATTGTGTTCAGATTACAGTGATACGGTAGCAACTGTGAAAATGCAGCATGTGCACTGTGTCCTCGATGCCGTGAAAATTCTTGCTTTCCGTGTTTCTACAACGCTTATCACTCTGGTCCGTGTGAGACCACATGTGTGGTATAAAACAATGGACATAGTCCAAAGAATGAATATTTGGTTTTTCATTTTTGTCGTAAAATGTAATTTGTAATGATTTATTAATTTAAATAATCTTTATTAACAATCCTTTACGAAATATCCATAATTAAGAATTTATATTTGTAATGAAAACTGTAATTTTGTGCGCGATATGTAACTAGAAGCAAGATAAGCGTTTTTCATTTTAAAAAAATGATGGTCAGATATGTGTTAATCAGCATGAATTTGATGAGATTTATATTTAAAGGATGTCAGTAACCGCGATCAGCAGTGTATTCCATTACTATTCGTCAACGCTACCGATTACTTCACGCATCTTGTTGAGAGAAAACGCCATAACTTCAGTAAACACAGTTTCTCGGTAATTTACAAGCCGATTTTCTCTATAAACTTGTCAAAAACTTTAAGAACAATCTGTTTCTCGTCGTTTTAACCGTGTTCCACGCGCTTCTTTTTACTACGGAGCAGGAAGCTGCGTCAGCCATTTTTCCGGTATTTATTAACTGTACGACAAACAAAGCAAAATGCACAAGTGGGCCAGGCCTAGGCACATTACAACGCTACACCAAGAGAGGAAGTATGGGCTCAGTAGAAAATAGCATGGGACAGAAAACCAGCGGACTGCGACTGTAAACGTTTTTTGAAACAGAAATTTCATAGCTAAAGTTTGATTAAGAATAATTTTGAGGGCCGTTAATACGTTAGAAAGATATCTAATACACGGTGGCACCGTTAAAACCAGCCCACCTCCCCTCTGAAGGCGAATGCAGTATTTCGACTTCTGAAATAAGCAGCTGCAGCAATGGACAGTTTTATGCAGTAATCGATTGTTACCATTCTTCTGTTAGCATTTCAGTGAAATTAGACGTTTCTCTTTGCTGTCTGCAAAATGACTTTCTTGATAGAAGAAAGAATTGAAACTGTTGAAGCATATGTGAAAACAGGCTCGATTAAGGGAACTCGTGAAATATTCGTGGTCAAGTGTCTGGACTGAGACTACCAGTAAAGAGAGCAGTCTGTATAAAAATTAGCGCACCTACGGATCTGTGCAAAATGTAAAACGACAATAAATTTCTTCAGTTCACACCAAAAGTTTTTGCAGACATTCGCCAATGATTTATTCAGAGTTTTTATGGTACAGAATGGTAAGGGGTTAAAAATTAGAAAATTTTATTAAAACTCATTTACCTTGCTACAAGCAAAGTGCTGTCATATTAGAGGCAGAGACAGGAAATAAGTGGTATGTCGCAAGTGGATCAGGCCTAGGCACGTAACAGCACTACACCAAGGGAGAGAGGATGAGCTCAGTAGAAAATAGCATGGGACAGAAAACCAGCGGAAACGTGACATGCATATTCGTTAGCTAGTAAGAGATGTCAAAAGAACCTGTACCTATTTCATAAGAACCAGTCACAGAACCTACACAGCGTTTAAGAGCCTGCTAGGCGAATATAGCAGAATGAGAAGGACACCTGCGATGTCATAGCCTCCCCCTAGCTCCCTTTAAATACTCAATCTCTCCAGCTCTCAAGGAGTAGATCACTGGGATCGATGACGAATCTATGTCCTAGATACTCCAGGACTATCTATGAACGAACCGAAGAAGAACCTGACACGACGGTCTTCGCCCTATGAACTTCATACTGTTCGCTGCCTACCATTGTTCATGGAGAAGCTGACACAACACCACATCGTGGAGTGCAGAAAGCACTGAACTTAAGCGTGAAAACCAGCAGAAGGGCCTTGTGTGGTCCATGTTCCAGGTGCTGAAACCTATCTGGCCGTTAGGAAGGAGATCGACCAACCACAGGACTTCTGACAACACCATATCGCAGATGGGTCACCAAGGGTCAACACAGAATTTGGAGTGGGTTCGAGCACGCTCGATTAACTAGTTCGAGACGATTCATGGTGGACCATAACTGCACCAACAGCACGGTGCGAGGTCATACACTCTTCCTGACTCGGCAGCCATCAACGGGAATCCAACACGCAGCTGAATGATGCATCCGCTACTGGCTAGTGTGGTACAAGGCAACTGTAAACATGGTTAATAAATAATTGAACTTTGACACATAAATTGATCCAACTGGCGCATGTAAGTAGGAGGAGTTGCTAGTGGATATTGAACAGTTGTAACCTGAGGCCACATCGCGGTGACGGTTGCACAGCAATTATGGGAGTATGACGGTCAGAAACGTGTAGATTATTGCACATGGCTTTTGAGTAACATCAAAGATAGTTTGTTAGACCGTTCCCATTACTTCATGAGTAATGAAGCATGACTTCATCTTTCTGGTCATGTGAATTCGCAGAACACAAGGTACTGGGCAGCGCAGAACCCTGAAATTTTGTGTCAGCAACGATTCGGTGTTTCATGCGGTGTAACAGGAAAGTGCATCATCGGACCAAAATTTTTTGACACTACTCTCAACACAGTTACATGTATGGCAAGTTTTGATACATTTTGTGCTCAGCTCACTGAATATGAAAAACAATACTGTTTCTTCAAGTAAGATGGAGCAACATGTGACATGTCTAAGGTGTCCCTGGAACGAGTCCATGATGTCTTCACTGAGGAACGAACTGTCAGCAAACATTTGTGGCTGCCATTTCACCGGATCTAGCAACATGTGTTTTTTTCCTGGGGGCCACTTGAAGAGCAAGTTGTACGAAACAAATCCTCTCACAATACAGTAAATGAAAGACAACATCAGCTGTGAAGTTGCCGCCACCGGTATCCGAACTTTACGCCGACTTTATCTGAATATGTTTCGATGTGCGTAGCTGTGTATAGACGTTGCAGGCGGTAAATTTCAGCATCTTCTATTAATATATGTTTCACTTTATTTTTCTTTGTAAATAAACGGTAAGTCCATTTCAGCTTTTCGTTTCTGTAACTTCACTGCATTTCTTTACTTTTACCTGTGCCATTCAGTACATAAGTAGGACCTACTTCCAAGAGCGTAACAACAGCAGTGATTGTATATTATGGCTGCAGACCAATTGTCAAGTTTGTGTTTGTTTACTTCAGTTCTATTATTATGACGAATAGAGTATAGTCACCTACAACGCTCTGAAGTAACCAGTGCAATTGCTTGAGGGTGTGATTAAAACTTCGTCCAGACTGCGTATTTTATATATGCATCGTGAAAGTGCAGTATAAAAGTTGGGAAAGACAGCGAGTGGCAAATGTGTGCAGGTGTCGCTGTCGTACCTGGAGATCTACAATGAGAACATCCGTGACCTGCTGTCGCCCGGTTCTGGCTGCCTTGAGCTGCGGGTGGACACCAGAGGTGCTGTGCAGGTGGCAGGGCTCACGCAGGTCGCCGCCGCCTCCACCGATGAGGTATGTCGTATGCAACTGCTTTATAAGCCTCCACGTCTGCCTATACTTCATTGCTTTGTTACAAAAAGCGTGCCCCCCTTTTGCAGATTCTCAAACCCACGACTCATGTGGATATACAAGCTGTCCCACTAGGCGTGATCAGTATTCAGGGATATCACAGGAACGCTCAGTTGAAGCAAAACAATTCATATCGACTTATGTCCTATTACGAATGGTTTCCCAGATAGAACAAATTTAATGTTCACTGTTATTTGTTAACTGATGGCTTTACAAAAATTGCTTTGAATGAAACTTAATAACAGAATGCAAAAGATGTACTGAATATTTCAGACGATGCAAAAAAGCTACAAAATTCTGGGCACTCTGCAGAAAACACAAAAGGAGTCCCGCAGGCTTCAATTTTGGGTCCACTCCTATTTTGGGTCCAATTCCTATGGCAGAAAGATCTTCCCAATGAGGATGAAAGGAATGGGGTAGGTTGGTCTAGAATGAAAAGCCAAAGACACTGAGTGAGTAAGACACATATCTGTACATCACTAGCCCAAAAACAAACATACATTAAACAGATTCTATCTCGAAAAATCTTTGGAATAGGGTATATGTTCACTGAAGTTTCTTGCTTCAAATGAACATTCCTGTCATATCACTGAATATTGACCATTCCTCCTGGGAAACCCTGTATTTATACTTATCTTAATTTGTTTTGTCCATGTCTGCAGGCCCATGAAAGATGAATTGCAAACATTGAAAAGCAAACAAAAAGCGTCTGTGGCATTCATTTTCTGTTACTCTGCGCAAAACAAATATGCATTACTCCACTTCAAAATGGCATCCTAAACGTTGCTACCACGTTGTGTATTAGAATCGAATCAACTGAAACTGTTGCTCTCCCATCACTTTTCTTGTAACTGCTGTAACTCAGTGAAAACTATCCAGAACAGCACATGGTTGCCCACCTCAACTGTGACTGCTTCATGTATTGTGGTGGCTCATCACATCATTTCTATGGTGCCATCAAACTTCATGTCGGATAATGAAATATCTTATGAATCATATTATTATTTCCATGGTGAATCACACTAAATGCTAATTTTCAGTATGGTTTAGGGGAACTAAACATAATTTTGGGACACCCACTGATTGCTGGTCTCTTTACATGTAAGATATGTTTATGATATACAGGTTGAATTTGGTTGACAAGGGGACATACGGGATAAAACTATACGGAAAATAAAAATCACTAAAAATGTCCAAATTGAAATGAAAGGGAATGTAAAAAAACTACAGGGAAAAATGCAACACCGTCAAGAAGTGTGTTCCATGGCACCAGGGTACAACTTGTGCATACTGAGTTGTTTGAAGAGTTGGTGGTTCATTTCCCATGATCATTGGTGATCAATAGGCTCTCAGGAGGTATGTGAATGTGATTTATTCATCTCCTTACGTACAAATTTTCAAATCATTTGATCTGATGTACAGGAGAAATGTCAATATTTACAAAAAGAAACTTTTTTTCTCTTTTTCGAGAGAAGTACAAAAGTTTACATAATATTTTACATTTCTAAGTTGCAGCTACACAAGTACATAAAACAATACATGTAATACAAACCATGTGTTCAGACTGTAAAACTGTCTTCAATGAATTCTTCGACAGAACAATAACACTTTTCCACCAGAAGAGTAAAGAGCAATCTTCTCAGTGAACCAAGCTCCATATTAAATATATTACTGCCTATTATTTTATTGAAAGTTTTTAACCCCATATACTCTGGCGTTTGGGCCTAAAGTTTTAAGTGATGTGTTGGAAGTTTGAAATTGTCTCCGTGGCAAGTGCTGTAGTTGTGGTCAAAACGGAAAGTGTCTAGTGTATGTTGATTTTTATATAAGAACACCACCACCTCATATATGTAAAGTGAGGGGATATATAGTATTTTTAAATTTTTTAACAGCGATCGACAGCATACCACCGAATATCAGCCGCGCACAATACTGACGTATGTTCCCTGAAACAATATTCTTCGCAACTCGTGCATAATTAATTTCGGCTCCATACATCAGCTAGAAAAGTTTGTTATAAGGATCGTGCAATGAGCACTGTTTTTAAAGAACCAATCTGATTCGAATCATTTTCATTAAAATGAGTTCGGGACCACCGGTGCACATTTATTTTTACACATTTGTATTACCTTAGGCATTTATTCTGCAGAATTGCGCAATTTAAATTTGAATTTGCCGCTGAGATAATTGTGAAGATGGCGGCAGACAACTGATAGAGACTTTCTATGGTTAGAGCAAATAAGTAAATATTTAAAATGCTTATTAAACGCTATAAAATCTACTTTCGTATTGTGCACTATTTAGACTTCATCAAGCAAACATTTGATTTGTTTCTAAGGAAAACACAGACAAAAACGCGATACAAATCGCTATCATCAATAGCTGCGCTCCTTGCAGCGGAAAGAAATAATTAACACAGATAATGCTTGCTGAGAGAGGAATTAAAGTTACAAATAATTATTTACTCATATTTATAATAATAATGAACTCTATTTTCAAATAATAATTAACAAATAATCACAATTTCTTAACAGACCTCAGTTTGATATGCGTCCGCAACATACAAAAGCCAACCAACAAAAGGTAAAAACAAAGGGAGACAAACGCAGATCATAAAAGGAATTTACAATTACCATTGTGTTTGTATGATACACATCGATATGTCCAATTACATCATAGAATATTACATAAATAATTAGTATTTATCCTGTTTTTCTCTAGTTTTTTCATATGTCGAATTGAAAATGTTTATAATTATTATAGGCATAATTTCCTCTCGTCGCACTGTAGCTAAAATTTATCTCGTGGATGTTACAATGCCCCTTGCGCTGAGAAAAAAATTAGTTTGTCTATTGCATATTTTTTTATCAGTCCACGTAATCCACGTAGATTTGCTACTCTCAAGATGCAAATGTTTAGTTTCAGTGTTGTTTTAGACATGATAAAATTATAGTTGAATCGAGTACTTTAAATGATTTCAGTGACTGTATTATCTCGGAAGTTGCTGCGGATACTTCCCGGATTAACTTACCCCCCCCCCCCCCCCCCCCATTTGGGTTCACTGGACTCGGAAAACCGGGAATAAAACCGTCCAAGGGGCTTTATAAAAATACAGACACCTACTTTTAACAGTCAGGTTTGACATGATTGTAATAAAATATGCTGGAAAATCCAAATTTATGACTGTTGTAAACATCTGAGATAATGAATTTTTTCTTTATAGTGGTATATCCTAACAATTTCCAAAGTCACTCATTTATCGAATGTCATAAGAATTTGCTGCTGACATTGTAAGACCGCCCCCGTATCGAGCCGTTGGACCGCAGACAGGTAGTGGCTGCTGCTGGACTGCCCCCGGCCGAGTCGGTGGGGCGTCGGTTGCCGTCGGCTGCATCGTGGTTTGGATCTGCTGCTGGCTAGAAGTCGTGCTGCAGCAAGTCTTGTTTCTCCTTTCCCACGGCCCTCAGTTTAAGACGGGTACATGAAATGTCAAAATATAAGCATCAGTGACAAGATAACTACTATTCTCATCCTGTGGAAAAGTTTATTAGTGTCCATTTCACTTGCATTCACACGGATGGAATTAGACTGTTTTTGGAGTGTGTTCTGTATTTTGACACTGTTCAACACAATGTAGTGATTCACATGTAAGTTCATCACAATATGCACATTTTGAACACTGCACCGTTAATCATACAAGTGTCCGTAGTGAGCTTCGTTTACTTAAGCGGAATGTAAATATTTTCGTGACGCGCTGCGTAGCCAACGCTGCATTATTGTTTTGCCGCGTGGCTGGCTGTACAGTCTGTCACATTAAATTTGGCACGCGGAGACGCTTCATATCAAACTACTAAAGGTCATCAGTTCAAATTAATTATTAATACAGTCAACAGTACTCAACGTTCATAGCGTTGCTGCTAACTTTGACACTCCAAGAGCGTTCATAAGGTTACGTGATCACAGTTTTTATCACTGTTCATCATTATTCACAATGTACATCACAGTTCTTCACGCGTCCACTAGTTCCTGCGAAACACATTTCACCGTTCTGATTGCTGTCAGTAGTTTTCCACAGTACTTAACAGACAATCTATATGCAAATGACACTTTTCAAGTAATGAGGTCTGGTACACTGGCAAATAAGTTCATATTACCATGACTGAATAACAAAATTTAAAATTTTACGCTGTCACATGAACATGAGACAATATAAAACTTTCAGAATCTGCTGCATTATCTTGACCATGAGATCGTTACTGAACAGTCCAGATAACAGTACATTTCCATTTTTATTACAGATACATATATTTATATATTTCAATTTTAATTTTTTTTTTTGATTGTTATCTACCATGCTTTTGGGACAGATGTCCATGTTCGGTTTATCTAAGCGGGATGTTGCTCATAAGAGCATTTTAAATGACTTCGTAATGAAACCGTGTACGTAAATCAGTACACATGCAGATTTCGCTTCACTAGTGGTGAAAGCAGTTTATTTTATTTTATTTTTTTTTATTTTTTTTTTTTTTCCTCAGTCACACAGCTCACACACCACCAACACTCGCTACGTGTGTGGGACTACATGACTCAATCTTACGAAAATATTTTTGTTATATCCATTCTTACACACGAACAAATATATTATTTAAGCATTTTAATCATTTCTATCTTACGTATAGAAAGGTAAAATTCCTCACATTTAATGCAATGACACTCAAGTGTTTATCAAGTTATTTATTATGGGGATTCTCTACTCCTTGTTCAAATAATTCAATAACATTACAGTGTAATACTTGACATAAAAGCTTATAAACTAATACATACATAATATTATCAAATTATTACTGCTAATTATTTTACCATAAACATTATATTTGGAGTTATGGGATAGTGAACTTGCACTTCTGATTGGTCCTTTGTATCACTTCGTTTTTCTTAGTCCAGGGGACCGAGTAAGATGCTCTGCAATAGGTCTTGTGCGGATATACTTTCATATTATACTGGTAATCTTTTATGATTCCAGGGCGTTCAGTGAATACTTCGAGGTATCCAGATAATAATTCTGTTATTTGTCTAGCCTCTGAAGCATTAATGCAAGTTGCCTCCTGTACTTTCTCTTCTATTGTTGTGACGATGTCACTCACGTTGCTGGGTGCATCGTTATTTCGATTTTTGTGACACGTCTGTGGGTGCTTATGATCCAACACTAACAACTTCTGATTGTTGACAGAAAGATTCATTTTTCTCATCAGCGGAAGGTTCGCACCGAACTCCCGATTCAGCATTAATGTTATGGGTCGCTGTTGGTACTTAAGTGCACATGTCCCACGGGCGAGATCAATTACAGCTTCCCTTTCCCGAAGGAATTCAAGACCCAGAAGCACCGGTACTGACAAGTTATCCATTAGTAGGAACGTGCATAGTAAGCAATCATTTCCCAAGGAAATTTCCACCTGTGTCTGGTATTTTATACTCCGTGCCTTTTTTCCCAATGCCTCTATAACCATACAATTTGCAACCGGCAAAATCGGCAATCTCCTTATCTCCGATCCCTTCTTGAAAAACTGCGTGTTCATAACTGATACATTCGCACCTGTGTCAAACAGAATAGTAGTTGTTACACCATTTACAGCTCCGGTGACACTTGCTTGGATATTTTC
Source organism: Schistocerca americana (assembly GCF_021461395.2). Classification (NCBI taxonomy): domain Eukaryota; kingdom Metazoa; phylum Arthropoda; class Insecta; order Orthoptera; family Acrididae; genus Schistocerca; species Schistocerca americana. The sequence goes on along the minus strand of NC_060120.1, from coordinate 647,980,680 downwards.
CCTTTGTGGCTTATCAGAGACACCAGGTTCCTGATATAGCTCATCTTAGATAGTGTTGCCATCCTGATACCGTATCATGTTTATTTTTTGTTCTGTCGACCTATTGCCTTCATTGTTGGCCTCGGTCACCTGGCGAAGGCCTACAGCGACCGAAATTAGTTTGTTGGCTTCTGAATGTTTTGTTTTGTTCCCGAAGGTACCTCCACTATTCTAACATTTTGTGAGTTTTCAGTCGGAGGAGGCCTGCTTGGATCCCACCACGGTGGATATTGATTGCTTGGTATAGGTATAGCCTGTACATAATTTATTGGCTGACCTGAATTGAGAGAATTTTGCTGCGGCTGCCAATGACTTGGCCCTGGCTGCCGCCAATATTCACTGTCACCCCGCATATTTTTAGGCTTGTCTTTATATGGACTGTCTGACCTGTTGTCATTTCGTCTCTTTCGGTTGCTATTGTTATTGTTTGGGTTTTCATTGTGGTACGGCCTCTGATTACCATTCGGTTGTTGGTGTTCTTCGGCCTTTTGATAATTACTGTTATTATTATTAGGATAACCAAAATTTTGGTTGTAGGGTTTCCTACAACTATTATGATTATTGTATTTTCCGTTACTATAAGCTTTACTTTTATTTTTCTTTGGACTACCTTCGCCCCTATTTCCATTATTTCCATTCCATGAATTTTTTCTATTAGGACTATTATTATTGCTGATTACGTCAGAATTTTTTCTGGCGTCTTCTTGCACTAGATCCAGAGAATCAATTACAGACAGAAATTCTTTCAGATCAGTGTCTCTAACATTAAATAATTTTTCTCTAATATGTATGGGTAATCCAGCTTTTAACACTCGCAATAAGTCTCTGGTGGTTATTGGATCATCCCAGTACCGCGTCATGTTAATATATTTTTCAAAGTACTCTCTTAAGGAACCTGACTTCGGATTGTACATTTCTGCACTGTAAACAATTTTACGGATTCGCTCTTGAGTAGACGCTGACCAGAATTGATCAAGGAACGCCTTCTCAAAGTCATGGAAAGTCTTGCAAACTTCTGCTGCGTTTAATGCCCAGAGCGACGCATCACCAGAAATATGTGAAATCACAAACTGTATTTTCTGTTCTTCCGACCATGATTTTGGAAGAACACTTTTGAAGTTTCGAATGAAAACTACTGGATGTATGTTTTTCTTGCTTTCTTCGTTAAATATTTGAAACTGCCTATGCTTAATTAGGCTTTCTTCATCCATCAAAGTAGTTAAGTGCATGGAATTGCTATCATTCGCAGGTGGTGTGGTTACTTTATTATAAGTACATTCTATTCCACTATTATTGTTCCTTGGTGTCACATATTGCTCTGGTAATATCGGTCAATTACCAAAATTTGGTCTTCCTTGTGGTGCATTAAAGTTCGCCGTTAGATTATCTGCGATCTTTTGCCTGTCAGTACCAGTGTTGTCATTACTGCATACTGTCAGATATTCAAAGTTTTGATTTTCAGAGCTCAGCACCCTGGCTACATCTGTTCGGACTTGCTTTCGGATTTCCGAGGGAATGTCCTCCTGCATTGTTTACACAGCGGTAGCCAAAGCTTTGAATTGGTTCCCTAGTCTATCTACTTCAGTTTGAAAGCTATTGACCTGAACTGGAATGTTTGTTAACGGTTCAATAGTGGTTTTTACTGCATCGATCTCCTGCTTAAAATGGGTGGTAATAGCATTATCATGATCGATCAACACTTGATTTATCCTACGGACAATTTCTTTATCTCTTTCCAGTAAAATATTGTTGATATTTTCCATAAATTTCTTTTCTTCTTCTTGGTTCCTGAGCTCCTGTTGCTGTTTTTCTATAAGCTTTTCCTGTCTACGTTTTTCCTTTTCCTGCTGACGTTGTCTTTCGCGCTCCTGCTCTTTAAGCTCGCGTTGTTTTTCACGCTCCTGCTCTTTAATAGTAAACTTTTCAAATAATGCTGTTAGCATATCCTGTATGGACATAGCTTGAGCATTGCTAACTTTTGCCCCTTGCCCAGAAGAAATATTGTCATTAATTCCTAACTGGTTGAATGCAGGAGTGCCAGTTTGTTTTGGCAACTCCTCGGTTTTACTATCACTCGGGACATCAGTTTCTAAATTATCATTCATAATTAAATATTCTAATAATTTGACAGAAATATGGGTAGATTGTTCTACCTGAGACTATGATGTCATCTCTGCATCAGTATGCTCATTAGGTTTATTTTTCTTTTGTTTAACCATTCTATCACCAATATAGCACATCAAATATATAAATCACTGACAAGCACCAACTGACACAAAATGATCTTATAACTAACACATATACACAAATAACACTCAAAAATATTATTCACGCAGCCAGAATATTCAATTATTACTACTTATGGCTAAAGGTACTGATTTAATTTAAAACTGCACACGCAGCGAATGTTGTTAGTGTGCTTCTATGTAATTACGGAACATGAACATCTGTTACTACCACTGTGAGGGTGGTGGACTGCACTACTTATATGAAGTTACTCGTGTGTCTCGCACCAGCGCAGATACACATTCGTACAGCAGTTCGGTAGGAAGATGTCAATGCTCATGAAACAAGTAAATAAACAATGATTAATAGTTTGTTTTGGTACTCCGTACCTGTAATAGATCACAATTTCAATTATTAAAATGAATAAATGTGCATTGGTGGCCCCACGTTGGGCGCCAGTGTGGAGTTCCCTGTGTTATTCAGTGGTTTGGTATTTAACTAATTTGTAAATGGAAATGATAATCTTATTTTATTACATTGAGTAATTACTAAATAATTTTTCTCCCGGCTAAAGATTTGATCAAGTTGCTAAAGAACTCCAAGTTAACGTCGTGTTAAAGTGTTGTCTGTAAGTTGTGTAAGTGTCACTAAATCACAGTTCATACAACAGATTCTATACAACTATTGATTAAGATGGCAGCAGTTACCTTCAGCAAAATGATCATTACAACCACCGAATATCAGCCGCGCACAATACTGACGTATGTTCCCTGAAACAATATTCTTCGCAACTCGTGCATAATTAATTTCGGCTCCATACATCAGCTAGAAAAGTTTCTTATAAGGATCGTGCAATGAGCACTGTTTTTAAAGAACCAATCTGATTCGAATCATTTTCATTAAAATGAGTTCGGGACCACCGGTGCAAATTTATTTTTACACATTTGTATTACCTTAGGCATTTATTCTGCAGTATTGCGTAATTTTAATTTGAATTTGCCGCTGAGATAATTGTTAAGATGGCGGCAGACAATTGATAGAGACTTTCTATTGTTAGAGCAAATAAGTAAATATTTAAAATGCTTACTAAACGCTATAAAATCTACTTTCGTATTGTGCACTATTTAGACTTCATCAAGCAAACATTTGATTTGTTTCTAAGGAAAACACAGACAAAAACGCGATACAAATCGCTATCATCAATAGCTGCGCTCCTTGCAGCGGAAAGAAATAATTAACACAGATAATGCTTACTGAGAGAGGAATTAAAGTTACAAATAATTATTTACTCATATTTATAATAATAATGAACTCTATTTTCAAGTAATAATTAATAAATAATCACAATTTCTTAACAGACCTCAGTTTGATATGCGTCCACAACCTACAAAAGCCAACCAACAAAAGGTAAAAACAAAGGGAGACAAACGCAGATCATAAAAGGAATTTACAATTACCATTGTCTTTGTATGATACACATCGATATGTGCAATTACATCATAGAATATTATACAAATAATTAATATCTATCCTCCTGTTCACTATTTTTTCATATTTCGAATAAATAATGTTTATAACTGTTATAGGCATATTTTCCTCTCGTCGCACTGTAGCTAAAATTTATCTCGTGGATGTTACAATGTGTACCTTCCAATTTAGATTTTTATCAAGATTTAGGCCTAAGAACTTCACGTGTTTTGCTTATGTGTATCCTGATCATTCCAAGTTATCTTTATTTCAGTCCTTTCTACTGATTTAGCTTCAAATTGCATCATTTTGGTATTAGTTACTGTGGTGTCACCGCAGACACCACACTTGCTAGGTGGTAGCCTTTAAATCGGCCGCGGTCCGTTAGTATACGTCGGACCCGCGTGTCGCCACTGTCAGTGATTGCAGGCCGAGCGCCACCACACGGCAGGTCTAGAGAGACTTCCTAGCACTCGCCCCAGTTGTACAGCCGACTTTGCTAGCGGTGCTACACTGACAAATACGCTCTCATTTGCCGAGACGATAGTTAGCATAGCCTTCAGCTACGTCATTTGCTACGACCTAGCAAGGCGCCATTATCAATAGATAATTAACTTGTGATGCCTGTACCGTCAGACCGATGTACACCACTTATGGATTAAAGTTAAGTATTACATCAACTACGTACTTTATTTGCTACTATTAATTCCCTTAACTGTTCCAGACCTCGCGCCAGCCTGCGTGAGCTTAAGCGCGTGCCTTTCGGCTTCCTCTCATAGTGACTTGGCTGTCTTGCCAAGTCACAACAGTTACATTTAGTCTTAATCTGTTTCGATGGTACCAAGATTCGGTTTTATAAAGTATTTTTGCCTTTTTCTGGAATATTTTCAGATACCTCATTATCAAATAGAACTGATGTATCATCAGCAAATAAGACTGAATGAGCATCAATACCAAGTGGTAAGTCATTTACATAAAAAAGAAACAGATAGGGACCCAACATCGAGCTTTGTGGGACTGCTAGGGGAACTGTTTTCCAGTCTGAGGAATAATTGGTTCCATTTGAAGTTAAAATTACTCTTTGTTTCCTATCTGACAGGTAAGAGCTAAACCATTTTAAAGCAGTGTCCCCGATTCCATACATCTGTAATTTGTGGAGGAGTAATGTATGGTTCACTGAATTGAAAGCTGTAGTTAGATCACAGAAAATTCCTGTGACCTTTCTACCCTTATCTAACGTGGAACATAGTTTTGGGATAAGCTCATTTATAGCATTCTCAGTGCTTTCACCTTGTTGGAATCCAAAGTGGATTTTAAAAATTATATCATTTACAGTAAGAAATTTATTAATTTGTTTTGCTGCAATCTTTTCAAACACTTTAGAGAAGACCAGAAAAAGAGAGATAGGGCTTTAATACCCCATATTTTCTGTCGATCATTTTTTGAAGAAAGGTTTCATCTCAGCATATTTCAATACATTTGGAAAGCATCCCTGTTCAAAAGATTTATTTATAATAATTGACAATGGTTGAGAAATAATATCATACACACATGAGATTAGAGATGTGGTTGTTTCATCCTACCCATGTGAGGTTTTGTTTTTTAGAGACAATATTTCCTTTTCCACATGCCTTTGGGTGATTTTTTTCAATCTGTTTAAAATATTCATTCTGGCCATTTTCCAAATTTGTGATGCCTTGATAGAATGTCATATCCACATCTGATCTTACTACATTTAGGAAGAATTCATTGAAAGAACTTGACATCTGAAAAGGGTTTACAATAATTTCATTTTCACGTCTAATTTTCAAAATCTCATGAATTTTTACTTTGGCTCCTAATTGAGACTGAACAACTGACCACACTGGTTTTGTCTTATTTCTGTTTTCTCGTATGAATTTATTATTTGTAATTTTTTTAGGTGCCACTACAACTTTCCTAAATGCAGCTTTCTAGTGTTTGACATAAGTAACAAAATCCGGATTTCTGTTTGATTTTAACTCATTGTGGAGCTCTCTCTTTCTAGCAATAGAAATATTTATTCCTGTTGTAATCCATTTAAGTTTACCACTTACTTTCTTTTGCTTGGATCTACAAAGAAATGATTCATTAAATACCTCTAATGAACAATTTAAGAATTAGTCATAGTTTGAACTATTGTGGTCTACAGGCCAGCTTATTATACTTAATTTACTGCGGAATAAACCCATTTTACTTTTACTGAGATCCCTTTTTATATACACTTCTGGAGGCTTTAGGTTATTTGCTTTGGGGAGCTCAATAAACAGAGCTGAGTGATCTGAAATACCCTAGTCTAAGCAGTATTTGTTCTTATTCCTATTGTCAAATGCGTAGTTGTTAATAATATTACCAATGCAGGTCACTGATCTGCTGTTTTCCCTGGTACTCTCAGAAAAGTTTAGCTTGAAACCAGATTTATGAATTAAGTCACGAAATTTTGTGGAATCATTGCTTTCAGTTAATACATTTAAGTTGAAGTTTGCTGCTATAACAACTTTTTTCTTACTTTCTTTCTGGAGATTTTCTAGGAGGCAGTCGAATTTGGCTAAGAACACTTTTGCTACCACACATCCAGAAATTCTGTAGATTGCTGTAACTAGTGTTCAGATCACTTACTTCCACTTAGCAAATTTCAAACACGCTCTCTTCATTTAAATAATTAAAACTGTCTCTTACTTCATAACTTACAGAAGAATTGACAAGAATGCAGGAACCTCCACGAGATTTGCTTATTCTACAAAAGCCAGATGCTACCTTAAAATTACTAATACTATTTAACACTTTTATACAACCTTCTGTTAACCAGTGTTCGTAGGCACATTATTTTAATGTTTACAGATTCTGAAAGCATAATTTTTAGTTCGTCGGTTTTTTAGTATTTACGATTTGGTAGTTCTGCCCCTAAGTCATTTATATTCCAGTGCATCATTAGATTTTTTTTTTTGTTATTTCACATGCATCCTTTGTTGAGTACCTAAACTTTTTATTTTCAGTTTGAGTCTTCTTTGTCACCTCTATCAGAATGAATTATTTTCCCTTGCTTCTTTACTAAGGTTCTCAGAGCCTAATCTATTCAAGTGCAGGCCGTCTTTTCCCAGACACTTATCATTTAAGAACTTGTTTGGGTCCATGAATACTGCACCAAGTCTGTTGCACTGTTCCCTAATGCCGGTATTTATCCTGTTGATGCAAGTATCATTTACCGATCTTCTGTGAATAATTCCACTAATTACCAGCCTGGATGTTGGGTATACAGTTTTCGCCGATCTAATCAGATTCCATGTTTCATTCACTATCTCTTACTCACTGTTACTGCTGATGGAGTTTGTGTCCACGTTGATTAAGACACCTCTGTAATCGTCGGTACTTAAAGTTTTGTTACCAGTTTCGCTCGAGTTTCTTTTCATGCACAATACATTCTTAAAATGTTTGTTGAGTTGATGCGATCGAATTCCACGTGGAACATTGGTCCTACAGAACGGCACAATAACATTTTTTAAATATAGAATACCTAGTAACAGAAAATCGTTTTTGTCATCTTCTTTGTTCGTTGCACTTTTACGTTTGTCTTCTTATTATAGGAAACCGTTTTCCATTTATACTTATCACTTGTTTCACTGACGGAGTTCTCTGTGGTATTATTCGCCGTACTACACATAAGCGGATTTTTGCCACTTTGTCTGTAATGGGTTGATTTCTACACACACAGGATTTTCTTTCAGTAACTAGTTCAGAATTTTCTTGTTTCAATGCTAAAATTTCCGCCTTCAGCGCTTCAGTGTCACTTTGAAGCAATTTGATAATTTCTTCTTTTGAGTTCACAGTACATACGAGTTGAGCTGTCTAAATACGTAAACAATGTGTACACAACCATGAAAAATCGTCGTTTGTGAGTTTTAAATTCGCTTCCGCTCATTTTTCGTGAAGCCAGTAGTTACATTTCACACAAAGGATGCCTTTAATGACGCGTTTCGAACATTTCCTATTTTTTTAAACATTTTTTGAGGACTGAGAAGTGTCACAGCACTCTTCTATCGGCGTCATCCTGACTACTTCAAGATTCATTTGTCACGATTATTGGTGATCAGTAGGCTCTCAGGAGGCCTTCCTGGGCACGCTTTGTTTTGACTCTGCAGACTGTAACAGTTCTGGGTTTAGAGGTGAGCAGTGTAACATTCATTCTAGGGTACAATCATGCTCCACGGATGAGTATATACGCCTGTTGAAAGTTTGTCATTTGAATGGGATCGCATTGTGGACCTACGGGAAGGTGTACGGATTTATCGATGGAATGTTGCACATTGTTGGCAAGATGATCAGACGTGTGCCGCTGCTTCCAACAATGATCTAAGGAATATGCCTACACCTGTAGACCAAGTTCTGTACATCCAGTTAGCGCAGATGCATGTCAGGATCAGAGCACTGTGCAAGCATCAGTGGCCGACTGTATATAATCAAGGGACAAAATCCGAGCATTTGTTGCACCTGTTGTGCCATCAGGGACCACGGGGAACCATCAATTTGCAACAAGGTTAGGATTTCATGTGCCTCTGGCCAGCCTACCTCTGACAGCACAACACTACCAAACATGACTAGAGCTGATTGGAGGGTAAAATGTTGCTCTGTTGTCATCAGTGATGAGAATAGGTTCTGCTTGTACTTGAATGACAGACGTGCATGTGTTTTGCATAAATCTGGCTATTTCAGAGTGCTTTCACCTATGACACGCAGGCCCCATCCCAGGCTTCATGGTGTGGGTGGCCATCAGCTACAATTCTGGTCACTATTGGTGTTTCTGCTGGTTAAGTAGTGCCCACTACATTGCAGTGGCTGTTATGCCTGTGATGCTGTCATATCTTCGACAGGAAAGTGTTGCAATAAAAGGTGCATGAAACTTGGGATAATCTATCGCAAGATGCTATTCAGCACCCTTACAATCATTTGCATGCAAAAATACAGGCTTCTGTTGCCAGTAGATGGGGTACACATATTGATGTGACTGTTTCAGCTCCCTTAACTGTGATGTGTATTTCAGTTTCTCTCAGTTTATCATATTGACATGAATGTACACATGTATGATGTGGAGCTACCTACTCAACAGTACTTACCATGCTGAGTCACAGATAGGCACAACAAAAAGACTGTCACACATAAAGCTTTTGGCTAGTAAAGCCTCCATCAAAAACAGACCACACACAAACACACACACACACACACACACACACACACACACACAAAGGCAACTCACACACATGACTGCAGTCTCAGGCAACTGAAACCACACTATCAGCGCCTCAGCATCTCCGCTTTCCTTTTCATAATATTGTTACATTCCATCCTGGATTTTCCGTCCCAGAATACTCTCATCCGTGATATGTGGTCCCATCCCAGACTTCATGGTGAAGGGAGCCATCAACTCACAGTCATTTTTTATGTAAAGCACCCAGTGGTCCGCTACATTGCAGAGGCTGTTATCCTCATGCCATCGAAAGATTTCATGCTAGTCACAGATTGCAGATCTGGACTTGGATTTTTCCAGGGTAAACGATCTCGTAAGTTATCGATTCATTTGTATCAGTTTCAATTTCTCGTTATTAAGTAAAACACCGTCTTCTGGACGTAACAGGGTACCTGTATAAATTCATTTCGAACTTGTACACTATCTGTGACACTTCAGTTACTTCAGAAAGTGTCAAAAGGTAGGTTGGGCAGCGTTCTCAATTTATATCAGACTTTGTGCCATTACTTCGTGTAAAATATTCCCCACGAAACGTATTACGTCATGTTGAGTAAGAGAGTGTTCTGACATTCAATATGTTACTACCTGACAAAACTACAAATGTCCAGTCATAACTGTGGGTTCATTGATTGCTCTGGAATGTGGCTGATTGGAATTACATGTTAAACATTAGTTCAATTTATTAAATGAATGATAAATAAGATTTGCTTAACTTTACACAATCTGTTGGCACAGGAGAGTATTGAATGTTTACGACTGTCTTGGAACAGTAAAGCACCTCTGCATGCCACAGCTAGAAACTCTTCCTTGAAGTACAGGTTCAACATGTACAAAAATACAGTTCCATCTGAGACTTTAATATCACCAGTGTCCTAACAATGAGGTCGACTGCTTCATTGGAGTTAACAAAACAAGACAGAGCGAGTCCTTGCTCGACTCTATGTCGACCTCCTTGTGATGGCACTGTAGTGCTGAGAGAGTGACCATGCCTTCTTGAGTGCCTTCCATTCATTGTTGTGGATTGCAGTGAGACTTTGCTAATGTCTGTGGTATCGATGCATGTTGCTAACTCTGGTGTGACACCATGACCTTTTGATGATACAACACAATAAATGTTAGCCATATTGGGGATAATTTCTAAAAGAGAAACCAAATATGAAACTTGAAACACAAAAAGAAAGCTAATAAAGAAAATAAAATTAAAAAGATTGATGTGGAAAGAGACAGATAACACAGGCCAACAATGGAAAAACTTTATTGCTGAAAATACCTTATTCTTATGTTTTTTTTAGGTTGGGAAATCCAAATATGATACTTAAAAGACTGTATCACTCACCATATCTTCACATTTTACAGTTAAATTTATTAAACTGAGCTATTTTTTAAAGAATTTAACAGCTTTTATATAGTTAAAATAATTTAAAAAGGATGTGTTATGAATGTAAATGACGTTGGTAACACTGCTGAAAAACATTTGATGGCAAAAAAGGTCAATTTTATTTTTGTGTTAAGAGATGGTGTTTTGTTGACTGTCAGCCTAACCTCACTTTCCTGTTTCCTGTACATGTGCTTAGTACAATGTCTAATCGTTGTTGTAAAAACTCTGCTGACAGTTTTTGTTATATTTGTGATGAATTTGTGATTAAAAAGACCAAAGAAACATTATGGATTTCGTGAAAAAGGTTTAGGCCTATATATCATCTTTGAATCTAAACCTGGTAATCAAGATAAATCTTGGGCGCCACACAAGGTATGTTATGTATGTGTTGAAGATCTAAGAAAATGGTCCAAAAAGGAGAAAAGAAGCCTTTAGATTTGCTGTTCCTATGATATGGAGGGAGCCAAGAAATCATTCCGATGATTGCTACTTTTGCAGTGCTGATATTATTGGTCATAATTCGAAAAACAAGAATGTAATAAGCTGCCCTAACCTTCCGTCCGCCATCCAACCAGTTGGGCATGGTGTAGATTTTCCAGTTCCTGAACCACCAGATGATTTAAATTCTATTCCATCAGAAGTATTTTCTGATGTTCAATGTGATTTAGATGAACCAGATGATGGTGAATTCCATTTTAATACAGAAAGTCTAATGTCCAAATTGTTTACTCAAACGGAGCTTAACGATTTGGTTAGAGATCTGGGCTTAACGAATGAAAAAGCTGCATTGCTTGGCTCTAGATTAAAAGAAAAGAACTTATTAGAAGTTGAAACCAGCATATACATGTATAGAAAAAGAGAGAAGCAATCTTCCAAGTTTTTTCAACAAGAGGGGGTTTGGTGTATTTCTCAGACATTCCTGGTATGATGAATGAGTTTGGTATTGAATACATAAAGGAAGACTGGAGGCTGTTTATTGATTCATCCAAAACTAGTTTAAAGGCTGTTTTATTCAACAATGATAACATGTATGCATCTATATCTGTTGGACATTCTGTACATATGAAAGAAAGCTATGAAAACCTAGATATACTACTAAATAAAATAGGCAATTCTGCTCATGGTTGGATGATATGTGGCGATCTAAAAGTAACAGCATTCTCTTTGGTCAGCAAGGTGGTTTTACTCTGATGCAGAAATAACTGGCCTGTGAGAGAGTCTTTAACCTGGTGGAAAGAACATTCTACGCAAACACCTTGTAGATCCAACAAAACGTACTCCTACCACCTCTAAATATAAAGTAAGGCCTAGTGAAACAGTTTGTAAAGGCTTTGATAAAGATGAGGCATGTTTTAAGTATGTCTACCGAAAGTTTCCACACCTTTCTGAAGCTAAACTAAAAAACAGGCCCCTCTGTTGGACCTGACATTAGAAAATTCAAGTTTGGTGTTAACTTTGAATCCGTAATGATCTTAAATGAGAAATAAGCATGGGCATCATTCAAACAAATTGTTACAAAGTTCTTAGGACATGAAAAATACCTGGAATATGTTTCTATTATAGCTACAACGTTAAAGAAGTTTAAAACTTTAGAATGTCTAATGAGCCTGGAAATTCACTTTTTGAATAGTCACCTTGATTATTCCCCAGACAATATGGGAGATGTTAGTGAGAAAAAAGGAGAGCGTTTTCCCCAGGACATTAAAGTGATGGAAAAATGCTACCAAGGCCGCTTGAACACCAACATGATGGGGGATTACTCTTGGTCACTTCACCTAGAAGTTCAGCAAGCAACTCATCCTAGAAAAAATTACACAAGGAGCTTCAAAGGAAAAAGAGAAAGAAAATACAAACCAATTCCAGCTGACAAGTGAAACCTCTATTAACATATTTCATTCTTTTAAGTAGCTTAATGTAAATACAAACCATGCTTATGTTGTTACAAAGCATTTCATTAATTTCCCCATTTACTGTGTAGCACAGGATTTTTATACTATATAATAAAAATCATATTGCTCAAAGACTATGCATGATACAAAAAAAAAACTAAGGCAAGATTTGGATACAGCTCATAAATGTCTATAAAGATCAACTATCAAAGGAAAAAATGTTTTTCAAAAAATATTTTTGTTGGCCTGTGTAATTTAAGGTAATTTCTTATAGTAGCTGTGTGTGTCAGTTGTTAGATTAGAATGAAATTTTAGCCAAAAATTTACATTTAACGAACAAAAGGCTCTGTACTCAAGCAATCTATTAGTATGAATTGATGCCAACACTCAGTCTTTGATTTACAAGAAGAGCGGACAGTTCAATAGAACAAAGTCATATTATAGTGTCTGACACCGGTGCTCTCAGTGTGGATAAATGGAAATTTTAAAACACGTGACAAAACTCTCGAATTTAGAAAAAAATCCCTGACATTCTACTTTTCCAGAAAAAAATGCCATGCTATGTAGTTTGGTTGGGTCTAAATTTCGAAACATTTACTGGGGATAAAAAGAATATAAATTCAGTAAAATATATTTGTATAAATGTTTTAAATGTTGTAGTACATCTTTATTAGACAACTGAAATCACTTAAAAGGCATGTACATATACTACGTATGTCATCCCACACTAATACTGTTGTGCCAGAGGAGCGACCCATTGCCGGAGGAGAGCGCATTTTCTAGGGTTCCTGCAGACACAGCTTTGCTACACTACAATCAGCATGTTTGTCACACAGTAAGAATTAAATAGTGTAGCAACTGGAAAAGTTTCCAGTTGCTACAGTTCTGTAATTTATTTGTGAGGGTTGTTCTTGTTCAAACTGTTTTCTCACGAAAGCGATGTCAAGAGTAACGTTTAATGGAGGTATGCCAAGTATCATACTTTTAAATTCTCAGAAGATGCCAATTGTAAAACTCAAAACTACATGGTGGGTTCCTGAATGTAACACTTTCCACCAAAAAGATATGTAAAGGGCAACAAACATAGAGGATTTCTGAATGTAACATCCAAGCCCACTTTTCCTAACACAACTGGAGGCAACTTGCTTACTTCTCGTCTTGTAGCTGTCGCCCATTCAGTTTCTTCTCTGCTGGCTCTAGGCTTTAATGTGCTTGCAATACATAATGCATAATGAAGTTACAAATGGAAAATATCATTGTTACTGCAAAATGAAATTGCAAAAGATGGGGTTTCCACTAAATTATCTTTGGCTCAGAGAATCACAAAAATGAGGTGTCACAAGCTGTGAGCAGCAGACAAAATAAGAAATTTCATCATTATACACAATGTCTAATACAAGTGTAATTATACAGTTCCTACATCGCTGCTGTAGAGCTCATAGAAAGGACAGTCTTCAACTGGGTTACGGCCAGGTGGTGTGGCTCTTATGTCCTCTTTGTGTAGATTCTGCTGCTGTCTCTTCGTCATCCTAGAGGGGTTGATCAGTATACTATCGGCTGACGTTTTCTTCACAGCCCTCTTTGCACTGATGTTTTTGACTGACATGCCAGTGTGTGACGTTACACTGGAACACCCACCATTGACTATCAGTAGTAACTGAATTTGTAATTTGTCTCTGAATGCAAACTAAAAGTTATAGAAATTATTTTTAACAAGTTCTCAATGGAAGCAACCTCAAAAGCATGGTAGGTGATGCGTATTAACATTGAAACACTCTTGGCACTCAGCCTCATAGGTGAATCCCCACTGTCTGTGTTTGAGCATGATACAAATCCCATCCACCCCGTTGTTCTCTAAGACCATCTGGCACATAATGGGATGGGTAGACCTAGTATTCCTACATTCTTTGCTAGCTTCCAGAGACAAAAAGCTTTCTATACTGTACATTAAAACATAACAATCAAATGTAATAAAATATAGGCTGATATGTGGCATAAATACAACGAATCCCCCAGCAAAAATGTTTTTTTAAGATTTGTGATTTTGTTAAAAGTTAGAAAATTTAAAAAATATGAAAAACTGCAAACCTACTGAGGTCTTATTTGCACAGTTACATACTCTTTGCTTTCAAAAGTTCTAGTGTATTCATCCCTACTGTCAGAATACAGTGATGTATACTCATAAATGTTCATGTGAAGAAGCTATCTCTTCTAATACATTGTTACAAATCAAATAAGAATTCTTTTGATTTTCTAAATACATTAGTGTAACATTTCTTTGTCAACACTCATAACACAGCTGTATTATGTCCATTTATTTTTGCTGTGGATACTAGCAAAGTCATCTGTTGCTCACAGATTCCTTGTGTCATCCAGATGTTGTTGGCATCCTTTCTCCATTCCTCTTGAACTTTTTGCTACAAGTGATGTACATTGAATAATACAAACATCAGACACACATAGTATCACAATCTTCCTGAAAAAACAAAACTACAAGAGTATTAATTAGATAACTGGTTAATAATCTAAATACAATAACTTGTGTGTTAATCACACAATATTCATTTTCGTTTCACTAGCAACTATATGTATGGGCCCTTCTATGTATCATTGAAACAACGCAATGACCCCTAGCTTAAATATTCTTGTCATTTTTCCTCAGTTATGTCTTGCTTATTTTTTCTTTGCTTTTTATTTTAATCTATCCAATGGTAGTCTCCTGTACTCATCTAAGAATATCTGTGCCTTAGACGGAAATGTGGCAATTTGTTCGAATATGTTTGATGGTCTCTTTAAGAACATTAGCTTTTGAGGTGACAGTTAAATGGTTGAGTACGGTAATTCATTTATTATTTGCTTAAAATCTTCTACATACATATCCCATGTTGAATTTCTTAGCACAATAAGGTCTAAATAACCAGCCTATCTCCCTCCCCATTCTCTCAGCAATGTTTGTTGACAAGTGGTGCTTTGAAATACATATATAGGCATTATCCGTTCTTCCCTTAACGTATCCTGCCATACTTTTCATATTAGCTGCAGTCCATTATCACTAAGGCTCGTTCGAGCATTTTCAACATTTATAAAGTAATCCTTCCTTGTGACACTTGCTATAGCCTTTTCTGTGCTTCTTTTAAGGGCTACAATTTTCTGTACTTTGACGCCACACTCAAAGCTACCAACACATAAGTACATGTTTATATACTTGTCAGAATACATCAACAGAAGTGAGCAGCAACTATTTCTATTACAGAGCTCAGAATGATAATTTACACAAGCCCTTTCATCTCTTAATTGGATGCATTAGTTTACTGGCACTGTTCACACTTTTGTCACCTTCTTTTCGATGTTACCAAAGATGCATGTTTTCTTAAGCTTGTTTATACGCTTCTTGGAAGTAGTGGCTATATGCAAGGTGGGTATACTGTATAAAATTTTTAGTTACATGTTCTGTCCAACATATATTCCAATCACTTGTTTCAGATTGACTGTAAGCAGAAAGAAAGCCCATATTTTATCGTGTAATATTTATGTGACTTAATTTCATTTTCTTTCCTCATTCACCTTCAGTCATTTCTAAAATATCATTGTTCAGCTGTTCTCTTTTAATATATTTTACAGTTATTTTCACATAACTTTCAAATGGCATATTTTCACTAATAATATTTTTACATTTTTACCACCGTTATCTTTGAATTCAGTACTATCCCTCCCAATTGTTAATCAAGATAAAGCACCTGTCACAACATTTTATTTTCTGGGCTGGTACCTTATTTAAAATTTATGCTCCTACATCAGCAATGCACATCTAGTAAGCCTACCATCAGTCATCCTACAGCTCTGTAAGAATGGTAAGGGTTTATAGTTTGTGTATGCTATAACCTGTCTACCAATGAAATATTCTCCAAACATTCCAAAAGCCCATACAATGGTCAGAGCCTCTCTTTCCATTACTTAATACTGGCGTTGTCCAATCTTTGACTCACAAAACTGACTGTCTTCCATTCACTTCCATCTGGGTTTTGTATTATTTGGAACATTTCTGCTTCATTTCCATGTTCCAAACTATCTGTGGCAATACACATATCTTTAGAGAAACCAAGGTCAGCTAACTTTATTATATCAAGCAATGACTCCTTTATTCTCAGATATTCAGGTTTACATTGCTCAGTCTGAAACCATGATGTGTTTTTTCTAGTTAATGCCAACAGTTTTTGTGCATTTGTGGCCTGATTATCCACAAATTTTCTATAAAATTTGCATAAGCTGAAGAATTAGTGCTCACATATTTTTTTGGATTTTGCATAATGCCATCTGCTGAAATAGTGTATCCCGGAAGTTTAATCTCTTTTTGTCCAAATTCATATTTCCTAATACTAACTTTGATACCATTATTGTACAAAGCACTCTAAACTTTGTTTAAGACTTTGTTATTGTCTTTCCAACTATTGGCTGGAATCAATACATCACTTAGAAAATATGTCACTTCCAATAGCACTTCCTCTCCTCATACATCATCCACCATTCAAACAAACGCTGATGCAGAAATAGTTAGTCTGTATTACATCCCTCTACTGTAATTCATTATTTGGTATATTGATTTACTAGTATTGACTGTTACGTAAAAAACAATAGAGGTCATAATAAGAAAATTGATTTGTAGGTGGCCAAAATAAACGTTAAGTTATGATTTACTTCCCTACAAATTATTTCAAATGCTCTTAGCATGGTGGAATTCCGGCCAAGTCCACTGACCTAGAAATAATTGCGTCTCTGAAAATATTTAGTTTTTGCCAAAATAACATTATTGAACTTTTCCACCTTAAATAACTTAATGACTTGGAATGATTTTTATTATGCTGGCTATTGAAGTAATCTGCACAAAATAGCATTTTAAATATGCTGCATAATGGTGGCTGATTGTTACCAGTCAAAGATCATCGCTGCTCGTTTTGCAGCAACATAAAAATGCTAAATAACTTTTTGTAATTGACACTTTATGAAGAGGTGCTTGTATGGGTTTTTAAATAACACAATGCACTCACTGATATATATATATATATATATATATATATATATATATATATATATATATATATATATATATATATATATATATATACCATGCACAGTTATTTAATCACTAAGCAAGAGAACAAACAGAACAAATACCATCGCTATACATAATCTCTCCAATACAATAGTGATCGTACCTTACAAACAGCAGAAGAAAAATTCGTTGTCTTTTTTCAGTTTATGTATAACAACAAAGATCATAATGATTGCGTCTATATGTTATGTAATATGATCTCATCCATTACAAATAATGTATTTTTTTTTACATTACGATCGATATAATGTTTCCTTGAAATTAATTTGATAAATTTTCATAATAAATTTGACATTTCTCTTCATTTAGTATTATTCACAGTTCTTTTTTTAGTCATTTCGTATGTATTGTCCTTAATATTACAAAGGGGACACTACATGGCCCCCTAGGCTACAAGGAACACACTTTCTAAACGTTTGGTCCACTTGTAGACCACAAGTGTCACTTTTAGATCGTTTATTTATACACTTCCAATCACTTTACTTTCAGTCTTGGGTATTTAGTTCAATTCCTTCAGTGGCTTTCACTATTAATAGCTGAGGATAAATAAAGTACACTAAGCTCTTCCATTTGGACGCAGGCCGTAGGGAAACCCCAGAAAAACCTCGTCAGAGATAACAGACTTTACCAGTTATATTAATTATACTAATTGATTTTACGTACTCTGTCATTACATGTATATACATCAAATACAAACAGTATTTCTGAAAAAGAACAAATACATAGGTATCATATAATAGTGTTCATTGTTTTTGTTGTGTTGTTTTACTTTATGAGTTCGTCACGATGTTAAAGGCTGTTGTAATCGGCGGATTCCTCGTCGCGTATGTGTCGGTGCGTCGTATCGCGCCATCTCGATGTCTCGTGCTCGTTGCTATGGACCGTCTGCTGGAAACCGACGTCTTCTTGCTTGCATTCTCTGCTGGAATCAGCGGTCAAGAATCCAAGCGCGGATCAACGTTGTTCTGTTCGCCTAGTGCGTCAGCATTGTTGCGTGGTTACGGACCGCTCGCTCGTGTTCTCAGCACGGGAGAGGATGTTGTCTCGTTCAAAGCATGCAACAGACATACATATTTTATAGTAACTGGTTTCATGAGATGTTACAGCTGTGGGTATGAATGGGTTAGTGGACAATATTGCGTCGTCGAGGCGCAGGCTCTGTCATTTGTCCTTCTCAGTTTATTTGCATGAACATGTTGCTAAATGTTGCATGAGATACGATACTTGATTAAGCTCTTGACATCTCTGATACAATTAATTTGTATTGAATGTTAACGTATCGCATATTTTTTCTGTTCGATGTTGTCCCACCGTAGCCGTCGTTACACTAACGTCCCACTACGCTGTTCATTGCATCTTATTGTTGGCGCACTAAAGATAGCGGCCAAACTAAAAATATTGTCTGTACAGGTTCAAACACACACTGACCACCGTTTTGTGCTTTATTTCACTGCGTATACAAACGTTTGGCCAATGTTTGTGCATCATACGGCTAAGTGTACGTTTACACTGCCTGTGATGCGACGCACGCGATGCGAGGCATAATGGCCAAAGCGATGCAATGCGATGGAGCGTTCACATTCCACACGATACAGGACGCACGATCTGGCCAGCAATTGAGCAGTCTCGGCACATGTCGTTTTTCCTCGACCCAGTAAATTCTTTTTTATTAGAAAACAGTGCTCTGAGAATTCAACGCAGTCGTGAATGGGTGCATGGAATCAACAAGGAGAGGAGGGCTTTAGGAGAATTTCGTCATTTGTACAGTGACTTGAGAAAAGATGAGGATAAATTTTGGAATTATTTCAGAATGAGTACAGAGACATTTGATTATATAGTGTCGTCTGTTTCAAATAGATTACAGAAGCAACACACAAATCTCAGAATGGCTATTACCCCTGAAGAGTAAGTTATGATCACCATCAAGTAAGTAAACAATATTAGTTTTCAGCAATCATTTTATTATGAAAAATTTACGAATTGTGATAGATTCAAACTTTCTTTTAATAAATTTTGACGTAGTTGACAATGAGAAGTAAAATACATCACAGTTCACTCACTTAAGTATGAAAGTTTTCAGAATAACAATGTCATCAGGTTGAATTTCAAAAATGACTATTTCATTTTGCGGTTATCCAGAAATTACGATTTCAACTGGATTTTCAGGTGCATAGGGTGACATCAACGAATGTGCAGTGGAAGTGGTTGATTGTTCCAATTCTTCCAAAAGAACCTGCTGAATTTTTATCCTGGCTCTCAACTGAGCTGTTGGTGATAGTTCTCGCATTGCTGCCAACAAACTCACTACAAAATGATAGTTGTCATCTTGCGTTTCTATTTCGACATTTGTTGCTCAGTTAGGCTCAACTTTTGCTTCTCTATATTTAGCAACTCAGAGTTTGTCGATTTTTTGGATCTCTTGTTTTGGTTTGTGTGTAGGGTGGGTGAGGGAGGAGGCATCGAAACGCTACCCTCTGAACTTACAGTCTTGAAGAGCTGGCTTGGTTGGTTTCATCAGGTGAAACACTCTCTCTCTCTCTCTGTAAGAGCTGGTGAAAATGGTACGTCGTCGTGTGCGTCGTCGTGTTGCGATGCTGTTCTTTTACTGTGATGAACATTAGTCTTCGTCTTACGTGGCGTCATGATGTCAGTCTGGAAGGTCATTAGCTCGTACCACGGCCAATTGGATTGGAAAGGCGGCATGCCACCTTCGTCTCCTGAACGTTCAGCACGAGTTTTTTTGAGTTCAGAGCGGAAAGTGTCACGTAGGTTCTTCCATTTATTCTTCAGTACCTCGCCTGAAAATATAGACGTGAAAATATGCATAAATAATTAAGTGCACTGTGTACTTAATACAATTTTTGTCCTTAGCACATTAACTGCAAATCCTACGGAGATCCTACACATCCTTCAATTAGGCTAATTTCATTCTTTTTCATATATTTGTCGGTTGGGATGTCTTTCCATGCACTGTCACAGTCGTTTCGGATGGGTCTAACTACAGTCGCACAATGTGTACACGAAACACGTGCGCCGCAGTATGTGAAATTATGAGCCGTGTACACCTGCCTTCTCCTACTATACCACTGCTTAAAACCGCTGCAAAACACATGTATGCCAACTGGAATTTTCCGAATTGTGTTGGGGCCATTGATGGTAAGCATGTTCGGGTTAAATGTCCCCCTCATTCTGGGAAAATGTATTACAAAACAAAAAAATATTTTTTGCTTTATTTACTAGCTGTAGCCGATGCTAACTGCAGATTAATAGCAGTTGACAATGGAGGCTATGGCAAGCAATCAGATGGTGGCACATTTAGAGCAAGTAACCTGTACAATAATATTTTGAAGGAAACTGAAAACTGACCTCCACCGAAAGAACTACCAGGTACTTTAGTAAAAGCCCCATTAGTGTTGGTTGAAGATGAAGCCTTTCCACTACTGGAAAACTTAATGCGCCCTTTCCCTGGACTGTCACTGACTGAGGAAGAGAGGTTATTTAACAAGAGGCTATCGAGGGCTAGAACGGTAGTGGAACGCACTTTCGGAATTATGGCCAGCAAATGGCGTCTTCTCCGAAAGGAAACTGAAACTTCTGTAGAACATGCAGACATTATTATTCAGTGCATCTGCGTCTTGCACAATATAATAATCGATAAAGATGAGCCTGACATTTCCCGTCAATTGTCTATTGACCAGGACATAACAGAACACAGTGGTTTAGCAGCATGCTTCCAAAATGACAGAGCAAACAGTAGTGCTTCAAGAAGAGCGAGGAGTGTCAGAGAGGCCTTCAAAAACTATGTTAACAGTCATTAATACAAATATATTTCATGTCGAAATTATCAAATACTGTAACTATTATGAACGTCATTTCATTATCAAAATACTGTAATAGCATCCATACACAATTAAAATTAGAAAATAAACGAAGTTGTTTGTGTTACTTGTTTCTTGGAGTCTTGTAGCTATTTATTTTACTTTTTTGTACTTACTTTCTGTTCCACAATATTCAGCTATTTCATTCCATGCTTGTTGAACAAAATCCCTATTGTGGTAATATTTATTTTTCTGGTCCCACAACACGGGGCGTTCACGTACATTGTTAATTAGTCTTTCGACGTCCATCGCAAGCAAGCAATTACTCCAGACGCAAGCACAAGCAAGCAATCGCTCCAAATTGCGCGAAACGCAAACTCGGTTGCGACTACAGCGGAGTCATCGCATCGCACCGCATCACATCGCTGCCCAGCCTGCAGTCTAAACGGGCACCGCTCTGTTGCCACCGTTAAACCAAGCCTGCCCATTGTCACGCGATTTCAGCGCGTCATCGCTCCGCTCGGCTCGGCATCGCATCGCATCGCATCGCGGGCAGTGTAAATGTAGCCTAACGTTGCACAGCATATAAGTGTTCACCTTCCAAGTTCATCATCAATACATTTTTCAAAGTTCACACTTCATTTGCGAATACCAACACACTGTTACAG
Source organism: Schistocerca americana (assembly GCF_021461395.2). Lineage (NCBI taxonomy): Eukaryota > Metazoa > Arthropoda > Insecta > Orthoptera > Acrididae > Schistocerca > Schistocerca americana. The sequence continues at coordinate 647,958,825 of NC_060120.1, read as the reverse complement.
TTCTTGTTAGTATTTCCCGCAGCATGACGTTGATAAAATGCATTACTTGATTTCTGTTTTGTGAGTTTATGTGGTAAAACAAATGTCTGTTTAATTATATAGAAACATGTTACAATAAATTTACAGAACAGTTTGCACTTCAGGCTATCGTTTTTTCGTGCATATAATTGTTACGTTATACATGCAACAGACTCTCGCCTGACTTTGCAATATTTTCATGTTTGTGGTTAACGAATTCGTTATGTCACACATTCAGTTTATGATTAGGACCGCTATGCATGCTCTTGCTTCATAAACATTTAGCGTAAATGTGTATCCTATAATGACGTTTAAATTGTATGTGAAAAGCTCTAAAATTGAACTATGTCATACTCTCCAATGTTGTGGTTGGATGACTATACTTTCCTGTTTTAGTCTCAAAGTACAGCATCATAGATGTCACATAGTGTTTGTGTGGATCAATATAATGCATACACCTATTTTAGTTGTCCCTTTTCCTGTGACAAATTGCAGTATTCAGTACACTCATTAATTAAATATTCATCATGAAACATATCAAAATCTGTATCTGGTGAATCTATTAGTAGTTGAAAGACATAACGTAATTAAAGATCATGTTTTAAATAACTTTAACCATTTGATTTAAGGTCCTTTGCTTTCTCTATATACACTCCTGGAAATGGAAAAAAGAACACATTGACACCGGTTTGTCAGACCCACCATACTTGCTCCGGACACTGCGAGAGGGCTGTACAAGCAATGATCACACGCACGGCACAGCGGACACACCAGGAGCCGCGGTGTTGGCCGTCGAATGGCGCTAGCTGCGCAGCATTTGTGCACCGCCGCCGTCAGTGTCAGCCAGTTTGCCGTGGCATACGGAGCTCCATCGCAGTCTTTAACACTGGTAGCATGCCGCGACAGCGTGGACGTGAACCGTATGTGCAGTTGACGGACTTTGAGCGAGGGCGTATAGTGGGCATGCGGGAGGCCGGGTGGACGTACCGCCGAATTGCTCAACACGTGGGGCTTGAGTTCTCCACAGTACATCGATGTTGTCGCCAGTGGTCGGCGGAAGGTGCACGTGCCCGTCGACCTGGGACCGGACCGCAGCGACGCACGGATGCACGCCAAGACCGTAGGATCCTACGCAGTGCCGTAGGGGACCTCACCGCCACTTCCCAGCAAATTAGGGACACTGTTGCTCCTGGGGTATCGGCGAGGACCATTCGCAACCGTCTCCATGAAGCTGGGCTACGGTCCCGCACACCGTTAGGCCGTCTTCCGCTCACGCCCCAACATCGTGCAGCCCGCCTCCAGTGGTGTCGCGACAGGCGTGAATGGAGGGACGAATGGAGACGTGTCGTCTTCAGCGATGAGAGTCGCTTCTGCCTTGGTGCCAATGGTGGTCGTATGCGTGTTTGGCGCCGTGCAGGTGAGCGCCACAATCAGGACTGCATACGACCGAGGCACACAGGGCCAACACCCGGCATCATGGTGTGGGGAGCGATCTCCTACACTGGCCGTACACCACTGGTGATCGTCGAGGGGACACTGAATAGTGCACGGTACATCCAAACCGTCATCGAACCCATCGTTCTACCATTCCTAGACCGGCAAGGGAACTTGCTGTTCCAACAGGACAATGCACGTCCGCATGTATCCCGTGCCACCCAACGTGCTCTAGAAGGTGTAAGTCAACTACCCTGGCCAGCAAGATCTCCGGATCTGTCCCCCATTGAGCATGTTTGGGACTGGATGAAGCGTCGTCTCACGCGGTCTGCACGTCCAGCACGAACGCTGGTCCAACTGAGGCGCCAGGTGGAAATGGCATGGCAAGCCGTTCCACAGGACTACATCCAGCATCTCTACGATCGTCTCCATGGGAGAATAGCAGCCTGCATTGCTCCGAAAGGTGGATATACACTGTACTAGTGCCGACATTGTGCATGCTCTGTTGCCTGTGTCTATGTGCCTGTGGTTCTGTCAGTGTGATCATGTGATGTATCTGACCCCAGGAATGTGTCAATAAAGTTTCCCCTTCCTGGGACAATGAATTCACGGTGTTCTTATTTCAATTTCCAGGAGTGTACATTGAACTGTTGATGTCATTCATTCATTTACATATGAAAAAAACATAGCATGTACTAAATACAAACATGATACAAAATTCTTATGACTACACAAAATATGTACTGAAATCTTTTCAAAACTTACATACTAGACATAGGCTACAGTAAATTATTTATGCTACATTCCCATGTTTAATAAATCTCTAAAGTCTTTGTATGGATATAATCCTTTTATCTTCCTATTAGTCAAATCTGCTGCAATATATCTGATTAATCACTAAGCAAGAGAACAAACAGAACAAATGCTATTACTATGTGTAATCTCTCCAATGCAATTGCGATTGTACCTTACAGACATCAGACTAACAGCAGAGGAGAAATTCATTGTCTTTTTTCAGTTTATATATAAGAACAAAGATCATATACACTACAATCTCATCCATTATTTTTTTTTTTTTTTTACATTATGATCGATATAATATTTCATTGAAATTAATTTAATAAATTTTCATAATAAATTTGAGGTTCCTGTCCATTTAATATTATTCACAGACTTTTTTTAGTCATTTCATATGTAGTGTCCTTAATAGTTCAAAAGGGACACTACATCTGGATAGCATCACATTAAAATCATAACATTGATCCATATAAACAAATGATCTGTACTTTTTAGATATTTTTCCTCGTAGAATCTACCATAAACAAGCTGTCAGACCAGTACTACCCATAATTTGAACGATCTTAAAATTTTGACTCAATTCCTTTAAGATATATGATCTTTCCATTTGTGGAACAGTTATTTTGTTTATTGCCCTCACATTCAGTTTTATTTTCTCTGATTCATCTTTTTTTAAAGTCAGAACTCATGGACTGCAATACTGACTTTGTGATCTCTCAGTGATGTTCTGTTCTACAAAATTTGCAACACCCCAAGTTCCTATTAACCATTTCATCTGCAGAATTAATTCCATATACAATCCTGGAATGAACATAGTATTCACATTAAATTTCCTACCTCGAATCTCAATTTCCAACATTACTTGGTTCCTTATTAACTTACACTTTGCACCAATGGCTTTGATAATTCTTAATTCTTGCACTGGGCATTCTGAATATCATTTCCACTTTTATCTTTAAATAAAGTTCCTCATTAACTATATATATTTCATTTTATGAATCTATAACTGGATATACTTCTGCACACATAATTATAGCTCCCATCCTTAATAGCATTCCTCTCATCGTGTCCTAAATAGTTAACATTGACTGGCCCTTGCTCAGATTGAGTTCTTGACCAGATCTCTTGAAACTCCTAATTAATTTTTTTGCCATGGTCTGTCCACTTCCCACTTATCATTTAGTTCATTTGGCCTCATTCTTACCTCCTCATTTCTCACCTCTTTCATTATGTCCATAGTTATTATGAAAACCTCCAAGATTGCATCCACCTCTTTTCTAGTAGGTGACTGGTGATCCCCTAAAATTATTCCTATGATTGTCTCTTCGTCTTTCATCCCTGTTACATTGTCTCCATCCATTACCTCTCCATTATTCTCCATATTGCGTGCCAGACAACGAATTCAGCTGCTCAAGAGCATGGAAAATTCTAATCTTACACCAGCATTAATCTCTTTTTCTCCATTTACTGCAATATTGTCTTTGCTGTCTTTGTTTACTATGTTATCAACATGAATTATACTGTCATCAACAACTTGTTCCCCATTTACCTCAACAGTTTTTTCATATGGTATTTTATGAGATTCACTCAATGGTAGTAAATTATTATTGCCATTATTGTTAACTCATTAATATTGTCCTTATTATTTGCAACATCTGCTTGAATGTTGATCTCACCACCCACATCACCATTGTATTGTATTGTAGGGTAGCCGGGGGCCTAGAAATGATGGAGAGGCTCCATCCCTGTTGCAGCCAAAGTGGTCCACAACCCCACGATGACTACCACAGTCCACTTCACCCCTCCGCCACCCCACACCGAACCAATCTTTAAGGATTATTGTGCGGTTTGGTCCCTGGTGGACCCCCCACCTCCCCAGGAAATGTCTCACACCAGACGAGTGTAACCCATATGTTTGCGTGGTAGAGTAATGGTGGGGTACACATACGTGGAGAACTTGTTTGGACAGCAATCACCGACATAGTGTAGCTGAGGCAGAATAAGGTGAACCAGCCACATTCACAAAGGCAGATGGAAAACTACCTAAAAACCATCCACAGGTTGGGTGGCACACTGGACATTGACACAGGTCTGCTGGGCAGATTCGTGCCAGGGACCAGGCACTCCTTCCCAGTCAGGAAAGCCATGCGTTAGACCACACAGCTAACCAAGTGGGCCACATAACTATTAATAGAACTCATATTGCCTTATTTGCCTTGACATTAATTCACAAAGCACAAAATTGTGAGTCCTACATTAGCAGTATGATATTACCTAAAAGTACAACAAAAGCTCCTTTTGTTAGCAATGATGTAAGCAAGCACAACATACGTTAATCACTGCAAAGTCAGGCACTGGTCCCATCCTGTCATAGGATTGAAGCCATGGATGTCAAGATGCCAAGCCAGGCAGACCCCCCATCAGTCACTGGTTGTCTTCCAGTGACCTCTGTATGTGAAATCTTGGGTTTGACCCACCATGCACTGTCATGTTGAAGTAGCTACTACAGATTCCCTTCTTCTGGCCAATGTAATATCAACTTTTCTGTGGGTCTCAAGAACTGTCATTCAACTCCATGTATCGATGCATTTGTGAAGTGTCAAACTACTGGCCGAAGAGAGTGATGATTTGACATTAGCTGTATTAGACAGTCTGTATGCGTCATTTGTCTTGCTACATTCTTTTGTTTGCAGCATAATGATTAAGAAGTAGTTATCATGTTAGTCTGTTTTGTTAATTTACATTTGAACTGCTAGAATGAGAAAGTGTGTGGAATAAAACAACACCATTATTACTGTTGTAAAATATGTATTGTGCACATAATTGAATAATGTGAAGGAAATAAATTCCAGACCCATCTGAAAATGCAGGCTGAGGCTGAATCCAATACTTACCTCTTTTCATTTTAACTAAATCTATAACAGCTTCAGGAATACATGGCATGGCAGTGGAAGTAGATTGAGCTGATTGTACAATGCTGCACATGGTTGAAAACATTATTTCATTTATCAAAACAGAGCATTCCAGCTCAGTATCCCAGGCACACATTAACTGCATAGCCATCCAATCCATTCCAAATCACTTTCCATTTGATCTTAATAAAATTAGCACTACGTCCTTAAGACTAGTGAGGCATATATAGAATTTGCAAAAGACATTAATATTGCAATGCAATACATAAACTCAAACAACACTTAATTTTTATGTGAAATGGAAGGGGTAGTACACAGACTGCCTCCAGTCTGTGGTACTGCTTCTCTGCCACCATCATACTCACATACATGTCATCTGATGATCAAGCTGTCTTCACCTGCTCAGCTCCACTTGCAGTTTACACACCATCATCAAATTAATATAATAGACATCTATTCAGAATACCTTATACCTGAAATATTCCACCTCAACAGTCCTGACATGTTGTTTCATAGAATATTTACTACAATCTCTTCAGTTCTTTGAAAAGTTCCTTAACTAATCATCCCCCCATTTACCAAAAATTATGTCTATCTGCTGTTTAAAAATTATTTCCTATTATCATTGTCCATAAATTCTTTTTTGTAACCACAGTTCAAAAGTAATATTTTTGTCTAACATCTATTGTTCATAACAAATAATATCATACCTAAACAATAGTAACACCAGAATTATTAAGTACACTGTTTGTAATGTATGAGGGCATGCTGAAAATCAATGTCTCTGAGCTTTTGTGGGGAAACTCTTAAATTGTTTTAACTAAAATAAATATTATTGACATTTCACATCTTTATTCTTCATCTCTACATTTTGCAGCCCACTGCCACAAGAAGGCTCAGAATTGTAGCGTACAACATGGTAGTGTATAACATAACTACATCAATGTGTGAGAAACAACATACTGTAATTGACTTTCAAATTCAAAGAGTCTGTCCACACATGGAGCACTGCCTCCTTCAGTATGACAATGCCAGACAACACACAAGTGCTGTGACATCTGCAAAAATCTGATGCCTTGGGTTAGCTGTCAACAGTCATCCTCCATACTGTGCTGACTTGATCTATTCAGTTTTCATCTGTTCCTAAAGCTTAAAGAACACCTTCAGGGACTCCACTTTCATGAAGCAATGCAAGAAGAGATGACAATGTGGTTCCGTCAACAAAGTCAAGTATTCTACAATGACATTAGCAACAAAATGATCTCTTGTTGAGAGAAATGTTTGGTCACTAGGGTGACTATGCTGAAAAATAAATATGGGGACATGAAAATAAAGATGTAAAATGTTAAATAAATGTATGTTTTAGTTAAAAAGCTTATGAGTTTTCACATAAAAACTTGGGAGGCCTGTTTTCAGCATGCTCTTATATTATCATCCACAGCTAGATTAAAATTCACAGTAATTTTCAAATATGAACTGTTCAAAAGTACTCCCACTACTGTTTACCACTGTCTGGTCACTTTTTCAAAGTATTGTTTCCACTCCTCATTTTCATTGCCCCAGGACTTTTCCTGCCTCGTCGATTCCACCCTATTTTCTGGCCATTTCCCCTTCAGGAATACCAGATGTAATATATTTATGAGGGTTAATACATACTATTAAAATTAACCACTGCTTAACAGCATTTTCCCCACCAGGCATGCCAAATGTAAAGGGCTATATTTATGAGAACTGCACTTGCTCAAATGGTGTCCCACACAAGGCATATCAAGTGTAATGTTTAATGATAGTACATCATGTATATTTATGATTCCCAAAAGATGCATGTATGAAGGGAAAGGATTGCAGTGATTGACAGGTGCATGAAATGCAAGAATTATGTTTGCATTTGTGAACATGGCCAACTCTGAGTGCACTATACATTGGTGATGGTGAAAATTTGTGCCAATCCAGGACTCAAAGTTGGATCTTCCACTTGATGCAAAAAGGTGCCTTGACCACCTTGGCCACCCAATAATGCTCCCCAGACTGACTCAGACTTTCATATGCTACCACTTCTGTCTACATCCTATACTTGCACGGATACTGCAAATTCAAAAAGGAAGAGACATATGATTAAACTCAAAGCTCAGATAGTAGGAATGAAATACTAAATTATGGTGCCTGTGTTGTTGCATGTGTTTTGCAGAGTCCTTCAGACGTGCTTGTTTTTCAGCAGAAACAGGTCACTATAAATTATGGGAATTCAATTTCAGAACGTTTTTTGTAGTGTCAACATTACAATGAGAAGGTGTAGGTAACACTTGGGCATCCTCCTTGAATAGTGAGGGTTGATACTTCAATTCTTTTCACAGATGGTAAAATTCTTGATGAATCTGCCTTTCCAAATACATTGTATGAGTTTCACACCCTTTGTTGCAGGCAATGTTTCTTCAGTATTTTGTAACAAAAATACAAGTTTTCCATTAAAAATCTATTTTGGCAGTTTATAATGAATGTACTGTGCTATAACCTATGTGATATAGAGCTGCAAGGCAAGCGGCACATAACACTGGGCCATCTAGAAAGATGGGCCCCACACCAAACTTCAGATATCATAGTAGGTGCCTTGCTCAACATACATTGCAGAAAATTGTGAATGTCCTTTTAGTTGAAGTACATACTTTTTCAAAGGATGCGTACAAAGATTGCTCTTTAGAGAAATCATCAGAAGAAAATGAAGTTGCTACAAAAATCCTGGCATATACACTGACTTCTTCACTTTCTGATAATGTTGATTTGATTGGCTGTTTTCCTCAAAGGACACTTCATATTAGTTTAGTGGCAAATATTCTTGATATTCACGACTCCAGCTGTGCTTACCACTAGTCAGTATCCTTACATAATCTGGCTTTCTTCATACTGATACTGACTGAACTGGTACACCAGTTTGTCAGAGCAGTATGCTAGTACAGAAAAACAAGCAGTGGTGGCTCATGCACAATTTTACCAATGTGCTGAAATATTACAATGATAAACAGAAGAAAAACTCACAAAAGAAATAAAATTCACTCATCACTGTTTTCTGCTGCAGAATTTATGTATGAGTATGACTTTTGAACTGAAACCCTGTGTTGGTTACCATATCCTTCTCAATGACGAACATTAAATCATGGCTCTGACATGGTATTCTGGATGAAGGTCTTCGTTCTCTTCAGAGATGAAAACATTTTTCAGATTAACAGTTTTCATCAGTCTTGTCACTACTATTTTCAAAAGTTTTGTTATCTGAGAGGAGGTTTCCTGCATACTGTTGTTCAACATTAATTGGAGTGTCATAGAGATATAGCTCCAGCAATATTCCTGAAGTATGGTCATTGGTACAAATACAGAGAGCTCTGTCTTGTAGTCTGGTCATTGGTACAATACATAGAGCTCTGTCTTTAACCTCCATTTCTTTAATGTGGTGTACTGGAAAGCAACATTAAGTTCTCCCTTTGGAAAATGTCTTGAGAATTCTTCAAACTTTGGAGAATCCAACAGCATTGCTGCATCCAGATGATCTGTGGCTCGAAAATGATCAAGGGATTCTCCTTTAATCCTATCACAGACTTATTTTGCACCAAAACATCAGAAAAGACTTATCTACCAGTGCTTGTTCTGTGAGGTGACTGTTGTGGTGACTGTGGTATCACTGTCATTCACTGAGGATTTTATATTATTAATAATCTTTATGAAATAAGACATCATTCTGATTTGTTTCTTTTACAGCATTGACTAATCTTGCCTGTGACTGTCTGCATATGATATCCAGTTGATGCATTACTTTTTGCAAGCATGCTACCTAAAAGACGAATTCTCCATCTTGTAGATTGTGGCAGAGTCGAACTGTCAGGCAAAAACTTTAGCTGAATGGAGATTTTTCCAGTGCCAATAAACATTCCAGCAGCAAGTATTTATTTTTGTACACCACATTTATGGTCTGTCACTTAAAATTCCATCTGGTAGCTCACTTACTAGGAATCCTTCCTTCTGCCATTATGGAAAGAAGCTGAAAAATCTAACAAATTTAAAAATAACAACCTGACCAACTGTTTTTGTGAATAAGTGTGTTCCATTGTTAAATGTAACTGATGCACATAACAACCCACATAATGAGCATTAGGATACACGGTTTTAATTTCTGCCTGCATGTCATCTTTAGAACCATTCATTACAGCTTCACCATTGCTTATTGTGTGGTGTCTCTTGAACAAAGTATCTATAACATTTGGAATACTTGTTGTCAGAGCATCTGCATTACATCCTTCAGAACTGAACCACCCCCCAGAACCTTCTGTATGACATGCTATTCTTTTCATAGCATAACACTAATACTAACTGTGTCTTCTCAGAAACATCTGTTATTTCATCTGCCATTATAGATTCAGAAAGTCTAAGGCTGAAGAGTTTTTCAACCTACTCCATCATGTCTGGGGCCACTACATGCAATCAATGATTCTGTGTTTAAATATTTTAAAGTTTAAATTCATTTTTATCAGGTCTGTAGGTCTATATGTCTCATTGTTCACTTAAATTTCTTTAATCCATCACTTCGAATAGTTTATCTTCCTCTGAACTCACTATAGTGTCTTAGGTCAGGAATTTAGGATCTCTATTAATAATCTTTTCAATTCCCTTCTGCTTTACTCAAATGGCATTCACATAACAGACCAGAACCTACACAGATAACATGCCAATATTAGGTAGGAGAGTACTTAAGTTGTCCAAAACTTTTAAAGACCACCAGAAAATAAGACTGGTGCAGAAAACTATTTCTGCTTGGTACAGGACTTTCGAGTGCTAGCTTTAAGTAATATGTTTTAATTTATAGGTATTATATGACTTTCTTATATCATATTAAACTGAGGTTTTGTATAGCCTGTCTTATGTGATACCCAAAAATGTGTGTGTGATTAACTTACTGGTACTGTACTCTTTTTGAATATTTTGTGTAATAGGTACACTTCATTCCATAACTATTAGTTTTATGTTTATCAATTGTTTTGTTGTTGGCTGTCTCATATAAATTTATGTACGGACAAAATAAGATTATGCTGCTTCTATAATTCATACAAGTAAACTAACCAACTATAAAAAGCCTGGTCTGTTGTTCAGCACTTAGAAGTCTATTTTGCACAGTACTCTTTGTAGTCATAATAAACAGTCTCCTAGAGAAACATAGTGAACTAGGGTATTTACACAACAAAATATAGCAGCAAATATATTGTGTAATGCAGGTAGGTGCACATTTTGGAGAGGCCCTCCTAAGATCTTGGAACTTGTATGCTCACTTACAGATGTGTTTATTGCTTCTAAGAAATGTCAGCATCAAGTGAACTGTGATTTGCATAACCACAGTGCAAGATACAAAAGCAATTTCAATGTAGATATTGACTCAGTTCAAGGTTCAAAGTGAGGTTTTGTATCCTTGTAGAAAAAATCTTCAGCTAATACCAGTTGGACACAAAGTAAAAAATAGGGAACCCCTACAAATTAAAGGTGGAGAACATTTCTTATTATCTACTATTTCTATAAATTATTTTGTTTTCTACATCTACACCAGTTAGCTGCATGACATAAAAATATAGATTGTAAACAGACCTCTATGCAGACATTACATAAATTTATAATCTGACAAATATCAATGCTATGATGTAAGTACCGTCGGTCAAGTGTAACAAATAGATGTTTAACGTAAATGATGGAGGAACCAGAAGCTATTTAACATATTCAGGAATCATCAGCATTTTCCAGGCTGAAGACCATTCTGCTAAAGTTACAGATTGTGCATTAAATTTACTCTGTGTAACAACAGACAGTGTATAGCAATGTACTGATAGTTTAGTGTTAATGCAGTGAAGATAATAAGTTTCTAACAACATAGTTTTTATCAGTGTAGTGCTGATTCATTATAAATACATGAAGTTTCTTATTTGTGATTGGATCTGTAGAACATGAGGAAAGCAGGAATGAGTGAATGAAAATCCACGTAAGCATAAATATGTATATACATATTTTTTTAAGTCATTCACCACAGTATTTTCAAAGAACATTCAGAAACATACATTTAGTTTTACAAAAAGTTCCTCCTGTACAATTTTTTATTTTGATAATAGAGACATATATATATCAGTATAAAAGCTTTTTCAAACAACCTTCATAGCACGTGGGTATCATCTTCATCTTTGTTTTCTTTATAATCTGTGCTTCATTTTGTTAGTGTTAATTACAAATCATATTCACATATAAATGGAACCTTGAAACCACATGGAAGGTCATTTAAAGTACTATCATGGGCAATACTTCCACAGTCTTCACCTTCATTAGTTTTACTACCACCAGCATTATCTGGCTGACCTTTGCCCCATTTTGTATAGCCTGTTGTCTGAAGTGGTTCACCTACAATAGAAATTATTTGCTGTGATTAAAAAAAATGAAGACCACACAAAACTTGGACAGAGATACTCAGTACTTTCTTTTGATTCATGATTCTTTACCATATGCATATCATTTAGCAATATATTTTTAATAATAAAATGAGACATGAACAGGTCATTCAAGGTGTGTTCAAACAGTAAGGTGACTTTATATTTTTATGAAAAAATATTTATTTATTCATCAGTATTCATGTCATCCCCTTCAAAGTAATACCCCTCAGATACAATACCCTTGTGCCAATGCTTCTTCCAATCCTCGAAGCACTTCTCATAAGCACTTTTTGGTACAGTCTTGAGTACTTCTAGCAATTAAATTTTTATATCCTCAATCATTGAAAATCTTCATCCTTTCAAAGGTCCCTTCAGTTTCGGTAACAGGGAAAAGTCATAGGGGGCCAAATCTGGTGAATGTGGTGGCTGAGGCATGATTGTCATGTTGTTTTTGGCCAAAAAATCTCTCACAAGGAATGATGAATGAGCAGGTGCATTGTCATGATGCAAAAGCCATGAATTGTTTTTCCACAGTTGTGGACATTTTTTGCATATAGCTTCTTGCAAACAGTGCATAACATCAAGGTAATACTCCTTATTGACTGTACGACCTTGAAGCGAAAATTCATGATTCACTACACCATAGTAATTGTAAAAAACAGTGAGCAAAACTTTGACATTTGATCAAACTTGGCATGCTTTTTCCGGGCCTGGCTCTCCCAGATGCTTCCATTGCGATGACTGGGCTTTGGTTTTGACATCATAATCATAAACCCATGTTTTGTCATCAGTTATGACCCTTTTGAGCAAATCAGGATCATTGCTGACATCATTCAAGAGCTTCTGAGTGAAGCTCATGCAATGGTTCTTCTGAAGTTTTGGAATAAACGTCTCATGCCCAAAACTTCTGAAAAAATTGCATGACATGAGCTGACCAATATGGCAACATCCTCATCAACTTCTCTTACAGTAATCTGATGATTTTTCAAAACGATTTTCTTAAAAGTTTTGGAGTTATCATCTGTTGTTGATGTGCTGGGGCATCCAGAGTGAGGTTTGTCATTAGCATCATCTTGGCCATATTGGAAGAGCTTGTAGCATTGGTAAACTTTTTTCCTTACTTAGACCAGACACACTGTATGCCACTGTCAGCATTTCAAGTGTTTTAGAGCACTTTATTCCATTTTATACACAAAATTTTATGCAAATTTTTTGCTCCATTTTTGATAATAATTGAAAATTGCCGAGCACACTAAAACATTTCTAACCTTTCCATCTGTCAAAAACAAATGAAGTATGCTGCACACTTGAAACTGTGAACATATGTTCGGGACATGTATATCAACATAACAAAGAACAAAAAAGATTGATAATTGAATGTACATTGCCCACACAGTTTCAAAAGTCACCTTAATTTTTGAACAGCCCTTGTGTTTAAAAAAAACCTGATATGGCTGCTATTCAGATCATCTTAAAAAATAGTTTGAAAATTGGCTTACTTATTCACTGTGCATTTATTTTTACTGGAGTTTGTTACTCAGATGAATTCAACAATGAATAAATCAATCCAGTGTTCATATGCTATTTGAGAAGAGAATTTATTTACAATTCCTAAATTTAGAACAGCAGCAGTCAAAGAATGTTAATTTTATTGCCTTTATTGGAAGCTAGCTTGGTTGTCTATGATCAGTATTTGTAACATATAATAAAGATCTGAAAATAACAGTGACGAACAGTCAGGATAATAAGAAGAACCACTCATTACCTCAATTAAATGAACCAAAAAATTAATTCTGGGGTTAATATATAAAATCAAATAATAATATATAATGATTTGAAGAAAATTTGTATGGAAAATTTATTTTCAGTGGATCTCAGGTCTAGATGGAAACACAAAAAGAAAAGCAGAAAACAATGAGTTGCTAAAATGTGAGGTTACTATTAACATTGCCTGTGGGGTCATTCATATACAACATGTACAACAAGTTTCTTGATATGCTTACTTGGATCATGCATGAAGAATGACTCTCCATGCAAGACAGCATACTGTGTCCTCCCTACCAAGAAATCATTGATCTAGATACAAACATTATATGATACCTCACATGACCCCCCTTTCTGTTAACAAAAGTTAGTGTGGTACTGAATCAAATGCTTTTTGAAAGTCACACAATACTGCATCTGTCTTATTGCTTTGATTTATAGCTTTCAGGATGTCATGTCACAAATGTGCGAGTTGTGTTAATCATGACAGATGCTTTTGGAATTGCAGCTGGTTGCCATGGATGAGGTCATTCTATTCAAGGTACCTCATTATCTCTGAGCTCAGAACATGTGCAAGCTGTAGAATTGCAGAATGTGCAATAAAAACTGTGAGCTGTCACTATGAACTGCATAGGGGTGTCTCTCTTATGGTGAGACATGTTGTTATGAGAAAGAAGCAGTTTTTGACTGCAGCTGTCATATTGGTTGGCCAGTCGTCTTTCTGGCCCACGTCATGCATGAAATAATGTGTTCACAGTTTCTTTTATTCGTGTGAATGTGCCAACAAGTACTGAAAATATGAAGTGGCAGATATATCAGGAAATTTATGCATTGTACAAGGTGCTTATTATTAAACATTCACTACTTGAGAGAGCCCCCAAGAAAAACAGCTACTGTAGGACAATGAAACTTCATGCAGAAGAGAAATAATGAATAATTTCGACATGAGAAGGTAACAGTTGATAATTGCATACCAGATTTATATTCCAGGTTACAAACTTTGCTCAGTGTGATGACCATCTGCATTTATGACAGCCTGGAAGTTTGTACGGATTCCATTTCATGATTGTTCCAGCACTTTTCAAACAGTGGACTATGGAATGTTTGGGCATTGTGGAAGATCTTGTGCACTGCTTGAAGATCACACATTGTGTCCAGCATCTCAGATATGGCAGCAATAGCGTTTTCAACAATTTACAGTGTAATTGGTCACAATTTATGATGTGATTGGTCATTGGCCTCTCCCAGGAGCAATTCCCAAATAGCCATTTAACTCAGATGTCTGAATCATATTCCTCAACCTTAGTGTGGAAAGAGAACCTCTCTGTATACCTTCAACGTGTCAGTGTTCACAAAGAGCAGCATCACTATTGCTGCTGTTTTGGTAAAACGGCCTTACAAGTAAAGCCCTGCTCACCTTGTCCAGATCACGTTGACTGTCTGCAACTGTCATGCACACTGATGCTTGTGTTTTCACCCTGTGTTGCCGTACCAGTTCTGGCCCCTAATGGCAAGTCATGACACTAACACTACTGGAAACAAAAATCCTACAGTGCAGAGTTTGAACATCCTTCATACAAAGCTGAATATCCATACAGTAAATAGTTTTTTGTCTACACTGGTGCAAGTAGTGAAAGTTTGTAATAATCACCCTGTATAATAAAAGTTCATTTACAATATTTGAAGAAGCTATTTTCACTCAGGACTCTAAACATACCCAACAACTCTTTATGTAACGTTACTATACATTACATGAAAATGTTAAACTAGCAATGGACTACATGTGGAAAATTATGTAGTCCTTCACTGTATTTGACTGGACCAAGAAGAAACATCTAGTATATCATATTATAGAATATACCATCTGCCACTCATTTTGCCATTTTTTGTAGTATTTAAAACATCTAAGGAACTAGATATACAGGTTGTTTTTTGCTATGGCCAATATTCTTACATGAAACAGTACTATAAAAAAAAAGTCCTATAAAATTGACAAATGCGCCATTTTACTTGTGTTGAAAATAATCAGTGCTCAGTGGTGTAGTATGTTTTCTGATTATGCTTAGTACTCATTTCTTATTAATTATGCTTGTCTGTGAACTTGTTTCTCTGACTTGATGTTGTCAGTTGTACTACACACATCAAAACAAGTTTTGCATCACCTGGTTCCCAGAACTCCTGAAGATAGACATTGACTGTGGATATTGTATCACAGACACAGTTCCTTTTACTGTTCAGAGATGTTACTAAACCCACCAAAAGATGTAAACAACCTTGCATGACCAGCACCTATTAGATGGAGGGGGTCCGACAGCTGACCAGTTCCATCATTCCACCAGGAAGGAGGTACACAGCTCATGTTGTCTGTAGTTCAACCATGCCTAGATGGTCCATACCACAGTTCAAACCCATCCACATTGTTACTTTGTGCCAGGAAGAGCTCTCAACAAGGTAAGTGTCCATATGTCTCGGAGTGAACCAAAGTGATGTTGTTCGGACATGGAGGAGATACAGAGACACAAGAACTGTTGATGACATGCCTTGCTCGGGCCACCTAAGGGCTACTACTGTAGTGAATGACTGCTACCTACTGATTATAGCTTGGAGGAACCCTGACAGCAAAGCCACCATGCTAAATAATGCTTTATGTGCAGCCACAGGATGTCGTGTTATGACTCAAACTGTGCACAATAGGCTGCACGATGCGCATCTGCACCTCTGACGTCCATGGCAAGATCCATCTTTGCCACCATGACAATGTGCAGCATGGTACAGATGGGCCCAACAACATGCCAAATAGACTGCTCAGGATTGGCATCACATTCTCTTCACTGATGAGTGTCGCATATGCCTTCAACCAGATAATCGTCGGAGACATGTTTGGAGTCAACCTAGTCAGCCTGAATACCTTAGACACACTGTCCACCTTAGACACACTGTCCAGTGAGTGCAGCAAGGTGGAGGTTCTCTGCTGTTTTGGGGTGGCATTATGTGGCCATGAAAGGCTCCATAATGGCTGTACCATACATGAATGCCATCCTCCTACCAATAATGCAACTATATTGGCAGCATATTTGCGAGGCATTCGTCTTCCTGGATGACAACTTGCACCCCCATTGTGCACGTCTTGTGAATGACTTCCATCAGATTGAAAAGGGCTGTTTATGGACAGTGTGACCCACCACCCACTTTGAGGGATCTACACCGAATCGCCATTGAGGAGTGGGGTAATCTGGACTACTAGGTATTACAGGTACCGATGTGTACAGCAACCTGTACCACCCCCTCTGAAGTTCTTGCTGTATGGTGGTACAACATGCAATGTGTGGTTTCCATGAGCAATAAAAAGGGTGGAAATGATATTTATGTTAATCTCTATTTCAATTTTCTGTACAGGTTTCGGAACTCTTGGAACCAAGACGATGCAAAACTTTTTTTTGATGTGTGTACATACGACCATCTCCTATATCAGTATTTGGTACGTATTGTTTTGAAGTTGTGCTGGTATCAGATCATGGCTGGTGATTCTGTGGAATGTAAACAGTGAAGTGGAGTCCTATTATTCCTTGTGGGAAATGGCAGACATGGTATTTTACCACGTCTCAGTCAAAGGCATTAATCAACAGGTATGTGCCACACATGTCAAACAACATTCTTAATAATGCATTCCAACTGGAAAAAAGTATATATATGTTTGGTAGGATATTCCAATGAAACTTTCTGGCAGATTAAAACTGTGTGATGGACCAAGACTCAAACTCATCACCTTTACTTTTAGTGGGCAGTGCTCTACCAACTGAGCTATGCAAGCACAACTCAAGCCCCATCCACACAGCATTAATTTGGCCAGTACCTCATCTCCTACCTTCCAAACTTTCAGAACTAGCACTTCTGGAAGAAAGGATGTTGTGGAGACATGGCTTTGCTACAGCCTGGGGGATGTTTCCAGAATGAAATTTTCATTTTGCAGTGGAGTGTGAGATGACATGAAACTTCCTGGCAGATTAAAACCAGGACTTGAACTCTGGACCTTTGCCTTTCATGGACAATTCTACCAACTGATTACCCAAGCATGACTCACTTGACAGAAGCTCTCCTGTGAGAGCTGTGAGGATGGGGTGTGAGTCATGCTTGGGTAGCTCAATTGGTAGAGCACTTGTCCACAAAAGGCAAATGGGCTGAATTCAAGTCTCGGTCCGACACACAGTTTTAATCTGCAAGGAAGTTTCTTACCAGTGCACACTCTGCTACAGAGTGAAAATTTCATTCAGGATATTCCAATGCCTTGCAGACATTTGATTGTTTGCAACAAGGACTAGAGACTGTAATACACCTCACCCAGTTTGCATGACAGATGTGGAGAAATAAAGTGTTGCAACAATTAGAAGACAATCCTGAAAGTGTGTGATGAACTGGAGCTGTTGTAGGCATAAAACATACTCTCACATGATCAACTCTGTATGAGTGATTACTTTATCCATATCACTAACAGCATGTGCAACCTCTCATGCACAAGCCCACTGTGCTAGATTAACTTTCTGCAAATGAATTCTAAAACAGAGTGCTGAAGATCTGCAATTTACAGTTTGGATTTTATTTATGGGTGAGTGGGATTCATATGGAGTGAGATAATAAATTACCACAATAACCAAGTGTAAGGAGATGCAAATCTTCGAGTGAGCATGGAAGCAAAGCATCAGAGTCCTTTAGTACTGTACATATGTTGGTCCTTACCTATCTTAACTAAATAATCTACATAAAATTAGCTGAAACTGGGCATGTGGGGATGGGTATCTTAGGCACTGACACAATGAATAATATTCATGAGAAATTTAAGGCAAAAGCAAACTGGCTTACTGAATTAACTAAAGTACTACAAGTAGCACTGAAATAATTTAAAAAATTGATAATCTTTATCATTTCCTAAAACCATGAGGCACGGTATAAATGTCACTTGCTGATATGATGAATACTAAAAAAAAAGAACGGCACCACAATGCTCACTAAGACCAGCATCCTCAATAGTGATTTGCCCAGAAAATGAATGCACTGCATATATGATTCAACATGAGTGTGGAGGCACAGAATAAAGTCACTAACTCTGCAGTTTGAGCTGTCAACAAATATTAATAGCATGAGACATGGAGAAAAATAACATCTCTCACAGAAACTTGAAATACAGACTGTACAAATGATGGTGGAGGTGCTGCACATGCATAGTAACTAGTCACTCAATATTCACCAGCACCAACACAAATTTGCTGCCACAAGACTGTCTCTCATGGGGAAATGCCCAGGACAGGATCCAATGAAATGATACAGTCTTCACATGAGCCATGATGGTTGATAGCTAGAATCTTGGCTAGTACCCATGAGGGCACGTGCACTTGCCCATGGGAATGAATGTCTTCTGCTGTGATGCACTGCTTTATGTACTGTGCTGTGTTGCAGATATGGTGTGAGTGAGTCTCAGTACTTTTGCACCAAATGTCTAAGAGTGAACTTGGTACCATGTACTGCACTGTCTGAGATACGTAGTCCGTATGGTATGTTCATCATGGTATGTGCATGGAGCCAAACTCCGATATTGTCACCTCGAAGAGAAGAAGAGAACTGAGAACAAGGTTAGGCTGACAAATTCTATCTAGATGAGTGGTTATTGTCTTGGTTCCACTAGCCAGTGACCATAGTGGACAGTATCTGGTAATGTGGAAGAACTGACTACTTTAGGTGAAAGCAGACATATGTGTATGAAGACAAAACCTCACTGCATTAGCGGATGACCATAGGCAACTATATGTGTGTGGAATGGGGCTGGACAGCTAAAACCAATGTGCAGTGAAGGGCTGCCACAGTATCAATATGTGGGCAGGAATTGTATTTGATGACTCATAAGTTTGTATACTTTACTGGACAAATTAACAAGTGCTGTTTATGTTGCCTCTGTTATTGAAGAATGTTACTGTTGCAGAAAAATACTTGTTGTGGTTTATGCTCACTTTCAGTGAATGACACAAACCTTTAATCACTGACTGTTTTTTATGCAGAAGTCCATTAGTGCAGACACTCCATTTATTGGGCTTCTGACCATAGGTATATTTAAGGGCATTGGTATGTTCCACATCCATCTATGATGTGCACACATACTGCAGCAATTGTCTCATGCATGTCACTAAATCTGAGAGCGGCCAGATGTTTTCAAATCAGTTCATGTATCTCTGAGATGGAGGGCTGAACGATGTATAAGAATGAATGGTAACCACATTGAGCACTTCCTGAGCTGTTAACAGACAGATGCTTATCATGAGACAGAACAACCCATATTTCAAAAAGTATTTGTTTCCAGTACCTTTTTATCCTTTTTTTGACCAGTACCATCTCTTCTATGTCTATGGACAGGAAAAATTCATATTTTGTGATAAATACGAAACAGATGTGAATTCTGCCTCAAAATGTGAAAATGTTTAATAAACACTACTTCATATCAAATTGGATCCAGATGAACTATTTTATCAGAGATAAGTTTGAAAGAGCACTATTTTCTGCATATAAATATTGAAAATGTACCCAGTTTTGAACTAGTAGTATTGTACACCTGGCGAAGCCCAGTCTGGGAAGATAATGTGCGTAAGTATCTGCTGCAAAATTAAATAGTGTAAAAATGCAATGATATAACAATATGCTTAATGATTAGTGCCATGCTGATTATGGATGGTTGAATGATTTATTTAAGATATACACCGTGTAGTGCAATGTAGTAGTACTCAGCTGTGGGACCTAGCATTTTACTACAAAGAAACACATATGGGTGTTAGCTACAGCTCAAAAGATGGTATAATGCAGAAACTATTCAAGTGGCAAGTTATGTGGTGGATGTTTTCAGTTTTCAACCATGGTTGCAATGAATACCACTAGAGGTTGGGCTTGAACTATGTCATCAACAATACTCTGCTAACCTCAACAAGAACTTGTGTGGAAGCCGTCTATGAATGCCTTGTGTCATTGGTTGCTCGCCTTTTCTTTTTATGAAATAATTGAAGCAACTAATCCTAGCTTATCATGGATTTCAATTATGACCCTTACAACACCAGAAGAGTTCCATAATCCCTGTGACAATGTGTCAGTTCTGTTTTAGTCTGTTTCCCTGTGAAAAGTGGTGGGGTTTGCTTCCCTGCACTGCTCCTCTTCCCCCCGGCAGCCAAAATTCCAGTTTGTTTAGACTCATGCACATCTGACACTACAGCCTGTAAAACAAAATCTGTAACAATTTTCAACTGCACCGAAATTCCCCCATAATTTTAAAATATAGTTACTGTATGTTCAGTTCTACATCTATGGTAAGTGCCTTTTCAGTTCCATCTGCATCATTGTGAAGTATGGGTTGCATGGCTATGAATGCTCATGAAAGGTCAAAATTAATAGTCTGCACATTTTTTAATCAACAAATTGGGTAGGAAATGACAAGTAATGGCCAGAAACACCTTAAATCAGTGATAAATTCAGTTCAACAGTTGGAAAATGCTGCTGCTTTCTAACAGAACAGACATTTTTGAAAGTTTTCACACTGTCAAATGAAGCAAAGGCCATTTGGGGTGAAAAAGGTCTTGCAGTTTTTGCAAAAGCAAACATGCCAGTAAAAAGGTATCTCAATCAGCACATTTTTTTGATAGTCAATTTCAAAGAACTAAGGCCTTGTTTGTCTTCACTTGTGTAGTGGGACATCCTTTTAAATTCATTTGTCTAATCACTTACAAAAAAATTAATGCAAATTTTGACAAAAATAGATGCAAATTTTGCAAAAAATAAGTGCAGATTTTGCCAAAAATGGGTATTAATGTTGGTTCTAGGTGTGGTGTGAACACATTCTCATTTATAATAAACAAGAATAGCAAGTAGCCAAACCAGTAATGAAAGATTAAAGCATCTGAAACAAAATCAGTATTATTCATTTCTGTCCAACTTGATTTCAGTTAGATGTTGCTTTAGTAAAGGAGAAAGCAATATGAAAATTGGGAGAGGTGGGTAAAGAAAAGAGCAGGAAACATAAGTACAGCTGCATAATGCAAGACTTCCTGGACACTTTTAGCAGATGAAATCTTTCAAGTTCCATTTGTCTATTGCTATAGTAATTAACAGCAGTTAATAGCAAGATATTCTAACTGTAACTTGTTTTGGTTTAGATGTTACAACATATTACCAATGTAATAATAAGAGTTTAATCAAACAGTGGAAACTCTATGTTGAAATATCAACAATATTAGGCAAAGGATAGATTGTTATTCACCATAAAGATGACATGTTGAGTTGCAGATAGGCACAACAATCTGTTAAAGATTTAGTGTTAAGACTGGTCTTAGCTGTCAGTGTTGGTGGTAATGTGTGCATGAGGTGTGCTTGCTTATGTAAATGTGTGTTCTTTTTCTGAAGAAGGCATTGGCCAAAAGCTAAATGTATAACAGTCTTTTTTGTTACGCTTATCTGCAAGGCAATGTGTCATTTTTATTGCGAGTAACAATCTGTCCTTTTGCTAATAAGGTTTTACTCATTGCAATAAGTACATCTGTTCTTTATAAGCTGTGGAGAGATATAATTTGCACCTTTTTAAACAATACTATTACATTAGTAGCATAAGATCAACAAGAGAACTTTAGAAAGTATATTTTGTGGTGAAATGTTGTCAAGATGTGAGTCCAAGTCAACTCTGTTGCTCTGTTAAATATTTTTGCCTTTTTATCATTATTTATTTATACAGTCCTTCAAGAAAAATTGCTGCTATGTCTCTGGCAGGGATACAGTTTGAGATGTCAACTGTCCATAGGTCATTCTTTATCATCTGGTACATTGCTGTATGTTCCTCAGGCAGGTTGCCACAAAGTATCATCTTACAACCACCTCTCATTCCCTTGCATATTCTGCTATTGGCTATATAATACACACCGACACATAGAAAATGTGTATCTAAAAACACCAAATTACCATTTACTGTGATGTATGTTCCTTCCGTGGTTTTGTCATGGAAACCAATAAATGCCCATCCTGAAATTTGTTTGTGGCGTGAAAACAACTGTTTGGCAACACTTGCTTCAGCATCTGAATTCAAAATAAGCAGATGTCCTCCTTCATCAGCACAAGTCTTTCTTGCATCACTCCAGGTCTTCAGAGTGGTGTGAATTTTGTAATAACCAACACCAGCAAAATATTCGTAACCAGGACCAGGTTTTGGTGGTGGAACTGTTAAAAGAGAAATAGTGTAAATTTACTTATTTCAATTCTTATTTCATTAAGATGGTTTTATTTTATGTTTCACCTTGTCTAATCTTATTGCATGCTGTGATTTTGTGACTTCTTGTTGTGCAATGAAACTCATTTCTGTGTAGGTTTATGGGATAGTAAATTTTGTCCAAACCATGAATGTAAGTTCAAAATGGATGTTGTGTTATTCTTGAGAAGCCAGTGAAACAAAGCCTTTGTTGTTGTTGTTTTTGGGGTTACCCAACATGAGATAGTAAGGAAGATAGGTGGCACAAAATTTGATGACACGAAACACAGAAATTGCTTATCTCTAAAAACACACAGCCATTACAGTTCTTAGGCCTCTGCACAATATTTTTAAGACAATATTTCCATTCACAATGCTTATGAATTAATTCTATCATTTCTCTGACTCAACATTAAAGTGATTCAATCATTCATGTATTAATTCATTAATTTACCATGTTCAGCAGATCCAGTCATGATGGAGGACCCTGAGGCATGTGAAATGAGTTAAGGAACACATAAACAAAAGATAAATATTAGCTAAAAATGAAACTTGAAAATAATGAAC
Source organism: Schistocerca americana (assembly GCF_021461395.2). NCBI lineage: Eukaryota > Metazoa > Arthropoda > Insecta > Orthoptera > Acrididae > Schistocerca > Schistocerca americana. The sequence goes on along the minus strand of NC_060120.1, from coordinate 647,935,624 downwards.
TATTACTACAGAGGTTCATACTACTTACACTTACACAAGTTGAACTTAACATAGTAAAACTGTCACTGGAATAGCAAATTAAAAAAATAACTGTTTCTTCATGAGTGCATTAAATAGTTATTTTCTGATCCTTGGATGTATATAATCAGACATATGTTTATAATTGTCTTTGGAATGTTCAGAGATTCCCAGTTTCTTGTGTGATACCTGATGCAAAATATGGAATCCTAGAGGAAGAGAAAAACATAAATTTAATGTATATATGGGCTGTGGCTGTTGTGGTTGAATATGGACTCTTATTTGGTTTTCTGGTATCATCAGCAAATATTATAGTTTCTAAATCGTCCTTCAGTGTCATTATAAAATCATTTATGTAGATCATGGACAAACAAACCTTGTGAGACTACACACTTTCAATCTCCCATACTCAATTACATTTTATTATTCTCTATGAGGATAATAACTCATCTGTGGTAAAATGACATCATTATTGCCTTAATCTCTTAGTTCAGTTGTTAAAATTTTATGTTTATACAATCAAGTGCCTTGACACGGTCACATGATATGCAAGGTAGATAAATTTTCTTTATTTGTCTTTATCAGGAGTTGATTCCCAAATGGCTTTCTCTGTTAAGAAGCCTGTATCAAAGAAAAAAGAAGAAAGATTTAATGGCCTGTTGATGATAATCACTGGAGACAGAGTGCAAGCTTAGATTTGACAAGGAAAGGGAAGGAAGTTGATTGTGTTAGTATCAAAGGAATAAATTGCTTTAACTGATTTAGGAAACCACAGAAAAACTTAATTTTTATAGATGGGCATAAGCATGACCTCTGCTACACATATGTGAGTCCTTTGCTTAACCCTTGTGCCAGCTAAGCTACCAATTTATGAAAGGTAACCTGAGAGGCTAGTAATAAATTAGGTTCTTAAAAATTTGTCAGTGTACTATTAAAAGCCACATTCTCAAACATTGTTAAACAACTGAAATTCATGTAATGGATTGGAGGTACTATATTTATCTTCATGAATAGTGCTGCTGAATGGTCAACTATACCAGGAAATAAGTATCAGGCCATTGACCAATTACAAATGTAGCTAAAGGGTAGTAAGCACAAAATTTTGATATTCAGCAAAAAATATATCCAAAGAAATCACCGATTTCAAGTTTCCTAATGACTTTTGCAGTCAGCTTAGTGGTAACTTATTTGGAACAAATGGTAATGTAATAATTGTCTACTGGAATGTATACAATACAAATGAATTTGATTGTTTATTTTCAATTTTCCTTATTTGTACACACTTTAATGATGATTTTTTGTCAGAGTGTTTCGACTGATGACACCTGGTGTTATTGATGTCAAGCTTTGGATTATTTTCCACAGTAAAACCCCAGTGTGGGTTGAAACATTGGGTGACAGCCACTGACAGTTTGTTTTTTAACCCAATAACCCATAGAGATTTAAATGTAACATAGGTTTTGTGACAATAAAAGTCAAATATTAACAGTAAAATATACTGACTGGTCAGCCACAGATAATATAATATATGAATGCATCACAAAATCATAAACAATGTCTCAAAGGGGTTTAGAGTGCAGCTACAGGAAGATCAAAGGGAAGAGCTTTTCAGAGTAGGAAGTAGAGACGAAAAATTTAAGATTCTCTTAAAATGTCTGAGTTTTGTTTCTCTCTAAAATAAACGAGGCCAAAATTGAACATGAGCAAGGATAAAAGATAGATAATTTCTGGAATTAATTTATCTGGTCCTAAGAACAGAAACTCTGCCTAATTTAGGGAACTAACTGCACTCAAGAGTTGAACTTCCATTACCACACAGGCCATTTGGTTCCTCCCACCCACTATTAGTTTACTTGTAATCCAGACATGGGACGTTGCTGTGCGGCACTATGCTTTATAATTTTTTTCAAACTGTTGCATCCTTGAGCCCCCGGTTCGAGATGTACCCTTACCCGCTTAATGGCTGACGCTACAAATCACTTTATTAATAATTATAGTACAGAGTTACATCACCAGTTACAGTTACATTCTCAGCAAGTACACCAAGTTCTTTAATCCATATATGTATTTTTCCATCATTACTAACTTTACGACAGGAACGGGTATACAAAGCCAGGTCTTCGAGTTTGCACCCTCCTGTTGTTAGGCTCCGTCAGGAACCCTAAGCCTTTTTCTCAGTAATCACTTAATTTTATTAATCACTTAACAAAAGCAACTCTTCTGGTCCAGATTGTATACCAATTAGGTTCCTTCCGGAGTATACTCATACAATAGCTCCATACTTAACACTGATATACAACCATTCACTTGACAAGAGATCTGTACCCAAAGACTGGAAAGTTGCACAGGCTACACCAATATTCAAAAAGATAGTAGGAGTAATCCAGTGAATTACAGGCCCATATCATTAATGTCAATATGTAACAGGTTTTTGCAACATATATTGCGTTAAAAAATTATGGATTACCTCAAACAGAATGGTCTGTTATTATTCTTACTTTATGTAAATGACCTCCCCTTACATTTAGATGATAACAGAACCTTCCTCTTTGCTGATGATACCACAATAATGATATCTGACTCAAACGAACATCTTCAACATTCAATAAACAGGAGCACAGCACAACTAAACTCATGGCGTAATTCAAACAGACTACTCCTAAATATAAAAAAGACAGCTGGTATTATTTTCCACACAGCCCAAAATAAATACCCACCAGTACCAAATATATCACTGAGTGATGATAAAATCAACTAAGTAAAGGAAACCAAATTTTTGGGGGTTACCATTACTGACACACTTACATGGAAAAGTCAAATTGATATAACCTGCACCAAATTGAGTAAAGCATGTTTCACAATTAGACAAATAAGGAATGTTGTTAATACCAACACCCTCACATCAATGTACTATGCTCTTTTCCACTCTATGTTAAGCTACGGAATTATCTTTTGGGGCTACAGTGCAGAAGCAGTGAGGCTGTTTAAACTCAAAAAAAGTAGTTAGAATAATATTATTCAAACAGCAGAAAGAATCTTGGAAACCACTGCTCCAGAATCTTAACATATTACCCCCCTCATGTCAGTACATACATTTTTCACCAAGAAAAATATTAGCAACTTAGATATAAACTCAGGCTGGCACCAACATGATACAAGGTCAAAGAACTCTCTTCCAGTAATTCCCCATTCAACAAAACTATACAGTAAAGATGTCAAATATATGGGAATAAAACTCTACAATCATCTCCCAATAGCACTGAAGAACATTACACAAGTGAAGAATTTTAAAGTCAAACTACAGTCACTCCTAATTAAACACTGCCTCTACAGCATACAGGAATTCCTCGAAAACAACCTGCTATAAGGAACTGCTCAACAAAAACATCAGATAATGGATCCCAAACTATTGACCTTATGTAACATAACTGAATGTAAGTTTTATTGGTATAAATCCTAAATTCTGGTACAGAATAAATATAAGACCTAAGTACATTACACATGTGACGTAAATATGTAATCATTTTATAGATTCATAGACAGGTACCTCTTCCTATAAATGCCTAATATGTATCACATGAGCTGTCCTATATCATGATGTGCATTTCTGTGCAATGTATGATTCAGTGGATCAAAACAAATAAATAAATATATAACTAAATGTACTCAACTTGAATTTAGAAAAACATCATTCTCGTGAAGCACAACTTGCTCTTTACTCACACAAAGTATTGAATGCTATTGACAAGGCATTTCAAATGTATTCCATGTTTCTAGATTTCCAGAAGGCATTTTACATGTTACTTCACAAGTGGCTTGTAATCAAATTGCATGGTTATCGAATGTCATCTCAGTTATGTGACAGGATTCATGATTTCCTGTTGGAGGAAAATAGAAGTGGTTTCTGCCATTCCCTAAGGTAGTGTTATAGGCCTTCTGCTGTTGCTTATCTATTTAAATGATTTAGGAGACAATATGAGCAGCTATCTTAGATTGTTTGCAGATGATGCTGTCATTTATCATCTAGTAAAGTCATAAAAAAAAAAAAATAAATAAATAAATAAATAAATAAATAAATAAATAAATAAATTACAAAATGATTTGGAAAAGATATTTGTGTGGTGCAAGAATTGGCATTATTTAGGGTCACTAAATATTGCAAAGTGTGAGATCATGCACATGAGTGCTAAAAGGAATTCATTAAACCTTGGTTACATGATAAGTCAGTCAAATCTAAAGACCATGAATTCAACTAAATATTTAGGAATTACAGTTATGAACAACTTAAATTGGAAAGAACAGACAGAAAATGCTGTGAAGAAGGTGAACCAGAGGCTGATTTTATTGGCAGAATACTTCAAAGATGTAACAGCTCTACCAACAAGACTGCCTACTCTGTGCTTGTCCATTCCCTTCTGGAATACTGTTGCATGGTGTGGAATCCTGACCAGATAGGATTACTGGAGTGCATGAAGAAAATTCAAAGAAGAGCAGCACATTTTGTATTATTGAGAAATAAGGGAGAGAGTGTCACTGACATAATACAGGATTTCAGGTGGAGACCATGAAAACAAAGATGTTTTTAATTGCAGTGGAATCTTCTCATGAAATTTCAATCAGCAGCTTTCTCCTCAGAATGTGAAAATATTTTGCTGATGCCAACTTACACAGAGAGAAATTATCATGATAATAAAATAAGAGAAATCAAATCTTGCAAGGAAAGATATAAGTGTTCATTTTTTCTGTATTCTGTTTGAGATGGGAATAACAAAGAATTATTGCAAAGGTGGTTTGATGAACCCTCTGCTAGACACTTAAGTGTGATTTGCAGAGTATCCATGTAGATGTAGATGTAGATGTAGATGAGAGATGCATTCTTGGTGCAGAGTGTGTCAGAAGCATCACAGCAGTTATTGTAACACTGATGTACTGACAGAATTTCTTCTGTTGTTAGGACACATGGTCTGAGTCTGTCAGCATAAGTGATCTCACTGTCCTGCCACCCAGAAGCACTGTGCATTGTGTAGTGGAGGAATGGCGTTGTCAGGGTGAACAGCCAAGGGATGTGGTATCCTGTATCATGATGGAGAGGCAAGGACTTTTGTATGTCTGGTGAGAAGTAGAAGTGACGCAAGAAGTCGATTCACACTACATGTTCAATGATGTCTGTTGCATAAGAAGTTCATGTGAGTTCATGATAAAGCAATGGTTCTAAGGTTTGTGTGGTGGATCCATGCATCCAGATCATTGAGTTATTAGCTGTGTGGAGTTGTAGTGTCAACATTTTGCCGACTGTTGATGTTCTCTCGAATGGTGCTAAACTGATGTGCGATCCAGTATCCACAAAAAAGTTCTTTCTGGAATTGAGATCAAAGATGCAAAGATGGCCACCCTGGTGTGTGATTGAGAAACTATGAGCTTGAATCTACCATAGTCACTGTTGCTGACTTGGTGTCTCTGTGTGGGCTGGTGCACTTAAAGTGGCCCACATTTGAAGCTTAGAAACCCACAGGGAGAAGGACAGATGAATACAGTGTCACCAAACTTGCACAGTACCAGCAGGGCTGTGACATAGAGTCAGCAGTGGCGACCATTGTAGTGTTGCCCACAGTGAGTGTTATACCTTATACAGCACGTTGAGTTGGAGCAATGATGTTACTGTCAACTGTTCTCATCATTGCTTGGGGCAATCTGGCATGCAAGGTGGGCAATCTTTGGCTAACTTGCTGTGATGGTGCTGTGCCTTTGTAATTTATACAAAGCCTATGTTGTAGTAACACAAACATCCTGTTCACTAGAGCAAACTGTCTCTCCAAAGGTTTGGCTTCACGTGATGTCGTAGTAAGTTGTAGTTGCAGCAGAAGTTTCATGATACAGTGTGTCCATAGGCAGCATCCAGCATGAGGTTAATTTTAAGTGTGGATTTAAATCATCACCAAAGCTGGGACAGCATTCTGTCATTCAGTTGTTCATCATAGAGAGCAACTGTTGTTCAGGTGCCCTGGAGGACCACTGTGGCAGTGCTGTTTTGGCTACATCATACTTGTTGTGGGAAGGGGTGCCAAGATGATGTCACTGATTAAGTCTTCATGTTCGGTTAGACGGCAAATGAAAGTGATGAATCAGATGTTATCATCAAGGATGCTTGATGAAGTAAATACACACTCTGCAGTGGTGAACCACAGAGCTGGTCTGAACGGAGGCAGTTTCAGTTGTGAGCTGAGTTTGTGAGGTAAATAAAGGCTGTAATGTGGTGTATCTACAGTCAGCCAAGATGGTATCACTGACGAAAGAGTTTGTTGTGGTTGCAATGAGGAAATAAATAAAGCACCTAGTATATTGTAGTATACTAGTATTTGACTGCGAGCATGAAGAGTAAGTGAATGTCTATTCCCATAATGCTGCATGGATGTCATGGTTGACTTACAAAGATTTCACCATTCGACCTGAAGTCCACTTGTTGATTTCTGCATTCTGTCGTGTATTCATTGTACAATCTTGTTCCCAAGCTCAGTAACATATTGTCTGTTGGCTGCCATTGTTATGGTGTAGTAAGCTTTGTGTTGTATAGAAACATTTAACACATAGATGAGGTACATTTGTGTTTCATCAAAGGTCAATGTTCCACACAATGATTGCACTGCTAGTACACTTCACACATACTAACCCAGATGCAGTGTTCTATGAAGCAAGAAAAGTTGTATTCACAAAAAGGATGGCAACATTGTCAATGCACAATGGAACATTTGTTATGATTACTTGCATTGACATGGTGTCACCTCTGTGCTAGAACTCTCTACTGGGTGTCACGGAGTGCACCAATAACATAGTCATGCTTGCACCATCATTATACTCTGTCATCAGATCTGCCACAGATCACTGCCTCCACATTTCGTGATGAGGCATGGGAGTAAAACACCATAATACCTTTTCATAGTTTCATCACCCTTCAACCACTTTTCATGGATGCTCGTGACAGAGGCTTGTTAACATCAACCAGCTTCATCTTTTCCAAGTTGCTCATTCCCAGGCACTTGGCCATAACAGTCTGAACTTTCCCAAAGTATCTTAACTCAGTTGTTTTCCCCATTTTTTACCCATATCATTGATAGAATGATTCCTCATTCATCTTTTCACTCCTTATATACTTATCTTTCCATGTCATGCTCCCACAACACCACCAGGTGGCACCCAATCTTGCAGTGGGCAGTGGTCATAATGTTCTGGCTCATCAGTGTATGACATTATACTGTGTAAGTCAGCTATGTTTGACAACATTGATAATTTGTTTGGGTAAGTAAGTGAAACTGTGGTTTAATTCAACAGACTGAACTGATCATCAAACTGTAATCTCAAGAGTTTTGTGCTGTCAACCTCTTCTATTTCCAGATCCTCAGCTTGTGTTGGTTAGAATGTCTAACAGAGTCTGTGAATCTTAGTGAGTGAATCTTTTCAAAGGTCAAGAAGAATGAATTGGATGAAAACCATATAGTAATCTCCATGAAACTTACATTTACAGCTCTTTCAAAGATTTTGATTTATATTTATCACAATGTTTTATTCTCCACAATCAAATCAAACTTTGCATCTAGCAATGTAGCATATGGGAAATTAATAAAATCAAAAACAAACAGCAATATTCACAATAAAAACCTTTGGGGTCACTGCATTTGACTATTTCCCATTTGCATCATAAGTGATAGCCTGATCTATGGATTTTTCATATTTGTAACTTTTGTTTCCTCTTAGAGTGTCCATGACTGCCTTGCAAAAGTCGCACTGATAGCACCAAATTCGATTCATTTAAAAAAAAGTGTAATTTAGGCAGTCCAGTGCCTTTAGTAAGCAACAGAGAATAACAGAAGTCTTTAAAATTTGATATCTAATGAATTAAATATATTCTGATCTATTCCTTTTTAGTATCTGAATCCACTAGAAATCTAGTTTGTGACTTGGAAAATATGTTATTTGTGGACCAATGGAGAAGTCTGAAGAATGCTGGTAACAGTGAATTTGAGTGAACATTTTATGGTACAGTATTTTACTATCTCACTTCTATTATGGAGGATAACTACATATGATTTAAAGTCCACTGGGATTGTCAGCTGCAGGTGTCATATTCAAGGCAGAGCCAGTAATATTCCATAAAGTATAGCTGTCTAGACTGGAATTAGAGAACTGATGAGTATGTCCTCCTACTCATCAAGCTTTATATATAGAGAAGTTTTGTCTAAGACATGGAAATGTCATAATAAATAATTTAGCCATTGCATTCCAAGAGAACTTCTGGGAAGAAAACTGGAAAGAAATTTGCAAATCAAACACTGAAGATGCATTCAGATTTTCATTTGTATTGCTCTGTAGATTCCAACAACAAAGAGAATGTTCAGAGATGTGGAATGTGTTCAGATATACACCAATAAAAGACAAGGAACCACAGAAATTTAAATTGTAGACCCTAACTGTTTAAAAAACTCCCACCATACTGTTTTGTGCTATTTCTGCAAATTTAAGCTAGAGTTAACATAGTAAATTACAAATAAAACTGCTACTTTGGATGTAAATGTGCTGGTTCCTGAGATATATTAAACAGCAGCTGTTTATCTTCTATGAGTAGCTTAATATTTACCTTATTATATTATCACTTTTTAAAGAAAATAGTTACCAACATCTTTCAATACAAAGTTTTATTTTCAGACAATTACTGCTTGTCATGCATCTTTATAAAGAAAGTAAGAGGATGGCGTTATGAACCACCCAAGGCTGCTGTAATGTGTATTGTCAACCAACTGTCTTCAGAGCATGAATATCATTATATCAGGTTAAAGGAAATTTCCTTGACATCAAATAAATAATTATTACCAGCTGCAACATCTGTCTGTTACACAAGCATCCACTGTCTTACAAATTTTTGTCACTAACTACATTATGAAGAAGAAATAAAAATTTTAAGGTTCACCAATGACATTGTAATTCTGTCAGAGACAGCAAAGGACTTGGAAGAGCAGTTGAATGGAATGTACAGTGTCTTGAAAGGAGGATATAAGATTAACATCAACAAAAGCAAAACAAGGATAATGGAATGTAGTCGAATTAAGTCGGATGATGCTGAGGGAATTAGATTAGGAAAAGAGACACTTAAAGTAGTAAAGGAATTTTGCTATTTGGGGAACAAAATAACTGATGACAGTTGAAGTACAGAGGATATAAAATGTAGACTGGGAATGGCAAGGAAAGCGTTTCTGAAGAAGAGAAATTTGTTAATACCGAGTATAGATTTAAGTGTCAGGAAGTCGTTTCTGAAAGTATTTGTATGGAGTGTAGCCATGTATGGAAGTGAAACATGGGCGATAAATAGTTTGGACAAGAAGAGAATAGAAGCTTCTGAAATGTGGTGCTATAGAAGAATGCTGAAGATTAGATGGGTAGATCATGCAACTAATGAGGAGGTATTGAATAGAATTGGGGAAAAGATGAGTTTGTGGCACACCTTGACTAGAAGAAGGGATCGGTTGGTAGGACACATTCTGAGGCATCAAAGGATCACCAATTTAGTATTGGAGGGCACCGTGGAGGGTAAAAATCTTAGAGGGAGACCAAGAGATGAATACATTAAGCAGATTCAGAAGGATGTAGACTGCGGTACGTATTGGGAGATGAGGCAGCTTGCACAGGAGAGAGTAGCATGGAGAGCTGCATCAAACCAGTCTCAGGACTGAAGACCACGTCATCAACAACAACAACTACTACTACATTATTCCATAAGGTGTCACACTAAAGCTGTATCATAAACTGAACCCTGCTACTTGACATATAGCTAACAAAACTTTGTAGTTCTCGATATTTAGGTAATACATTGAAAGAGTGGTAAATGAGGTATTTTTTAACCCCTGAGCAGGTGCACCTCTGTATAAAGTGTGCCTGTCACAAGTAACTGTGTTATTTCACTTATGTGAGCTGGTACCTATTTCTTCATTATTGCTTCAGCTAACACATTTATAAGTTGTGTTCTTGCATGTCCAAGTGATCAGCAGTAATATAAAATAAGCTGTGCGCTAGATGATAAAAAATTTATGACCCATGCAAGAAAATGACCCAGATTCTGAGATGGCTGGTCAAACGTACAGCAAGGCAGTTGTCTCTGAGGTAGTGAGTAATCAAATAAGCAGTTGGATAAGATTTGATGCTACTGCACTGTTTGATGCTTCGAGTAGGTTTTTACTGTAGGGTAATTCTTGCACATGTCAACGGAGTGATACAATGAGAGTTCATTTTATTATTGTTTAATTCAACAGTGATTTAGTTTACATAACGTAAATTTATTTTGCTGTTGTTTAATTAAACTGAGATTAAACTATGATTTTCTTCATACATGTTTACCTCGGTAACATAAAGTCAGTATTCTTTACATGTTTACAAAGTGTGCTGTCTGCCCACTAGTGTTATGAAAAATGGCCCACGTGCTCAAGCATTAATTTTCTTTTTAATTGGTTAGGATTGATAGTAAATTTCTAGCTTTGAGGTAGATATGAGCCTGTTGAATGTCTTTATGGCAGAATTCCACTTTGAATCCCAGACTTTAGGCAGAATGTATGTGATTTTTTTTCTGTGAATGTGCAGATTACAGTTCAGCTGCAACTAATTTTATTGTCTCCAATAAAAATCACTAAGCAGTAAATTTATCAGAAAGTGAGAGTAAGAATTCCAAGATCTTAAAAAGATCACTGTAATGAGTGTGATTGACTGTGTTACATAATATTCTTACCACTGGCTTATAATGAATAAAAATTGTGCTCACATTAGGTTCAATGCCCCACAAGATAATTCTGTAACACAAATGGGAATTAAAATATGAAAAATATGCCAACACTCTTGTCTTTAAGTCAACACGAGGAGAGACGCTTTTAAGGTAAAAGCATGCTGATCTGAGCTTATTGATTATTTTGGCTAACTGTTGGCTGTACTTGTTATCTAATTAGATTCTACAAGATTTTACAGACAGTATTTATTTTAGCTTGTGATCATAAAATAGTGATGTTTGCTTCTTTGAAACTGAATAATATAAGCCATTCTGATATTAAGACTTAAACTGTTAACTGTGAACCACTCATTCGCCTTGTCAGCTGCCACCTGAACAGTTCTTGGTATGGCCAAGTTTGGTTCTTGATTAACATGCTTTTGTATTTAGCAAACAAAATAATTTTCAATCATGCTGGAAAGTCACTGAAAAATAATGTATGTAAATTAAGAACAAGTATGAGCCCTGGTACAATCTTTCCGGAATCCCATGTGTCATATGCACCCAATCTGAGGTTAGTTCAAACCCTATGACAATCTGTCAATGAGAATCTATACTTTCTGTAATGAAGATAAGACTACATCTGTGCAAGGGAAATACCATAATATTTTAGTATAACAACTAGAATTTTGTGATCCACACAAAAAAGGCTTTGATAATGTCACAGGATATACCAGTAGACATCTTGCATTGCTTTCTCTTTTGAGAATCCTTTGCAAAAGTCAGAATGAGAGACAGTTAACTACTTCTTCTCCTGTAAATGAGTCAGCATTCTGTCATAGTTACAGCACATTAATTGTCAGTTGTTATTTATGATACTGATCATATTTGTTGGTGGCAGTTATGGGACCAGACTTCAGGAATTCCGTAAAGAATTTGACAACAACTGTCTCCCTGATTACAATGTCGATGAGTCACCACTGATGAGATGTTTCACTATTTCAGAGAACTTTGTGGATTTTCTTACAAATAAAACTAATCAACTCAAATCATGTTTCTTTGGTTTCAGAGTAAATTTTGTATGGCCTGAACTGTCTGTAAAAGGAACAAAGCCATGGTTTTCTTATCAATAACTTACAGCAAACATTAAGCAGACCAAAAGATTGAGACATCAATGTGAATTTAAACTATAGTTATACTAAAAGAGGACAGCAGAATAGATCTACTCAGTCCACACCATTCCATAATAATGTAGCTAAGGCAACTTGTTCTATCCTGTATGTATCTAGATATTGTTAGGGCAAGTTCAAACAAGACTTACAAATACAGCAGTCCTGACAATAATGACAGAAGCTGACCTTTCTTTACAAAGATTGTGCTCTTGGTATGTTTGAAGAACATTTTAAATAATACAGTATGTTTTACTCCAAACATGTTCCAAAGGTATACACCCACCCAGAAAGAATTTTTCACTCTGTAGCAGAGTGTGTCCTGATACGAAACTACATTGCAGATTAAAACAATGTATAAGACTGAGACTCAGACTTGGGTCCTATGCATTTCATGGGCAACCGCTCTACCAACTTAACTACCCATGCATGACATGGACATGCCCTCACATATTTATTTCTGCCTGTACAACTCCTACCTTCACAGTAGTTCTTTGAAATGTATGAGACTAGCATTCCTGGAAAAAAGGATATTGCAGAGGTATGACCTAGCCACATCCTGGGGGATGTTTGTAGAATGAATTTTGCACTCTACAGTAGAGAGTGTGTGCTGATAAGAAACTTCATCATAGGTTAGAACTGTGCGCTGGACTGAGACTCGAACACAGGACCTTGACCTCTCTTGTGCAAGGACTCATCAACTGAAGTTTGGAAGGTGTGAGATGAGATACAGGCGGAAGTAAAGATATGAGGGCAGGTTGTCAGTTGTGCTCATGTAGCTCAGTTGGTGAGCACTTTCATGGAAGAAGCAAAGCTCCGAAGTTCGAATCACAGTTTATCACACAGTTTTAATCTGCCAGGAAGTTTCATATACACCCATTACTGGTCAGGTATGGTTGTGAAGAAATTCAGGGTTCAGAACCAAAAACACCTGGAGTTTATTATAGATGTGGAAGGCACAAAAATAACAGAAAGAATAGTGTGTGTGTAGTGCAATACGGACACAAAAAGTATTCAATGGGAAAGTGAGCAGGGGATGAAATTTGACCTACATTATTGATACAGATTATGTTTTTGTTCATTAAAATACACCTGAATGATTATATAAAAAACTTTTCTAAGATAAAAAGAAGTATGAACATGACAAATGCATGATGTTTCTCGTTTGATGCAAGACCTGTGTCAGGCATTGCAGGGGAACCGATACCAGGGAGGCAGTCTCCAGTCACTGCATAAATTGTATCCCTTTCCTTGGATTCAGGCAAGATTTGAATTGGTTTTTTCTGAACTAGATGAGTAGGGCAATCTGGGAAATAAGTCTGAAAAATCTGTAGTACCGCTTGGCACTTCACATTGGTGTGTTAGCAGTATCTGCTTACAGAGCTCTGCAGGAACACAGACTGAAACCTTATGAAGTAATAGTAACAAATCAGCTGACCAATTCAGATTTTCTATGAGCTGTTGAACTGTTACGTCTTTTTGTGTGCCATTCACCACTCGGCAGTGGGAGAGTGTTTGCCTTTACCCATTTTTGATTATTGTTTCTTTTTTTAAATTTTTGTATTTGTAGATTTAATATAAGAGATAGATATCTTTCACATGAATATAGTTTGTGTTCTATTAGCATATTAAATTTGTCTGATCTATGCTTAACAAACTTTGCAGGAAATGCTGAAACAAATACAAATTTTTGTATATCACAAACCACAGTTACTCTGCATTTCCTTTCTGAGATGGGTCAAGATGTTTACTGTTACCCTCCAAATTTTAATGACATAAAGATCATCACAACAAAATTACAGAATTTTGATCTTATACTAGGGACTGTACAGACAATTAGATCTGTACATTTACCCATGAGAATAGCCAGTTTATGACATTATATAAATTTTGAATTATGTAGTGAATATAAACATTAAATAAAACAAAATTCAGTTTATGTAATTTTCTTTCTTCACTAATTTATTTGGAACTTTTTGAAGAAAGAAATTTGGTATAAATATTGAAAATATTCTAACAGGTAGTTGACTGCAGCAGGAAATGTGTATTTACCTCTTATGGCTGTCACTATTGACAATGATTCTTTTCCATCACATCTCTTCCTGTGGAAACTCATACCAAGGTTCCATGGACCAGTCTGTTTCTTATCTTCATCAGTTTCCTCATCACTGCCTAAGTCCATTACCACCTAAATGTGGAAAAAATTGGCTTCAGTCATAATTTTTTTCTCCTGTTAATTTTTTATTATTATATTCTTTGACTGTCTCACTCTCATTTACATTCCTCCACCTCAAATATTTTTTGTACCATGGCAAAACTTTTCTTGCAATATGAACTCTTCTGCTGTGTTCATAGAACTGATCACTTTATTACATGAATTCCTAAGATAAACACAGCCCTTCAGACTGGTCAAGGGAGGCAGTGAGTATTGGTGCATCAAGAGGGCAAGGTAAATATATTTTTGGTGTAGTTCTTAGAAGGCACTGATACAATAGAATTTTATTTTTGCTATGCTGGCATATATTGTACAGTAATACAGGACAAGTGGGAACTTGACCTCCAATATCTTTAAAGCTTCTGATCATGATGTTTGTGTTTCGTTTAAATTATTAAATTGAAATATTGTTCAAACACAGTATTTTTTGTTCTTCATGGCTTAAATAAATATAATTCATTCAAATTAGATGGTGGTTTGTAAGATACATTCTTGATTTTCAACAGTTAAGAAATGGATGGCTGAATTCAAATGTAGCCATTCTTTCTTTTAAAATGATGCATGAAGGACATCCAATGCATATGAAAACTGCCACTCAGATAAAAACTCTGAGAACATACGCAGTATGGTATGCAGTATTCAGTGGCTAAACATGTGTGAAATAGATGATGTCATAGGCTTATCAGTGAAAGAGAGAGAAATACATAAACCATAAGGAATCATTGATAAAGCTCTACATAATGTGAACATCATGTATGCAATATTCTGACTGAAATGAATGTCTGGGCCATTTTAAAAAGAATTTAACTAATTTTCTCTGATGATATGGATGAAACATGGGTTAAGAATATCACAGCAGAAATTTAACAGCAATAACAGCAATTGAAGAAGTAAGAGGAAATTGAAGAAGTAAGAGGAAATGTGTGTACCAAAAAGGTGAGTTTGAATTCCTTTACTGAAAAGGATATAGGCCATTTTTTCTGAGACACAATACAAATTTTCTTTATTTTTGCCTTGCAAATGATAAAGCAATAAGTGTTGGGTAGTCCTACTATTCAAATCATCAAGAGCAAACCGAGAAAAACTGCATGAGAAGATGCCTGAATATCAAAAGAAAAACAGTCACCTTTTGCCAGAAAAATGCACCTAATACAAAAATATTTGAAACTGGGGAGTGTAAATCTGAAATACATCAATAGAAAAAAATTGCGGCTCCACAAAAGAGTTGTGCAACATAATTGAAAGTTTGTAGGAATGTTTCTACACTTGAAGATGATGTTTACTCCAATTTCACACCAATCACATTAGAATGGTGCTTTTAATCTCACTATGAGGATGCAAACCATATGTTAAATACACACTGTAATAGTCATGAGTATTAGTTAGCTTTAGGACTGGCTGTGATGAAAAAATGAAATGATCGTATGGCATTTATTGGCCGGGATATCCCCTTTGGGGTTTGGCTGCTGTATTGAAAGTCTTTTTAGTTGGCTCCACATTGGTGACTTGCATGTCAATGATAATGAAATGATGATGAAGGACACACAACACTAAGTCCCCTGCCGGGAATTGAACCCGGGCCCCCTTGCATGGTAGGCGGTAATGCTACCGCTGCGCTACAGAGATGGACAGATGTGATGAATTGATGTTACTTGAGAATGCCTTTAAGGTGACAAAGAAACCATTATTAACACCTCACTGAGTTTGAAAGAGGTCATGTAATAGGGTTACAAGAAGCTGTTTTTTCTTCTTCTATGATATTTCAGAAGGGCCTGGCAAGAATGTAGCCACTGTACATGACTGCTGGCAGTGGCAGTCATGAGAACGTATGGTTGCAAGAAGATGGGGCTCCAGATGGCCACATAGGACTACCGAGGGGGTGACCATTGTTATTGGTATATGACTCTGGTGCACTGTACTGCAGCAGCAATATGAGCTGTAGTTGGCACCACACTGACACAACAAATTTTACAAATTGGTTATGTCAAGGACAGCTCTGAGCCAGATGCCCTGTAGTGTGCACTCCACTGACACCAAATCACTGCCATTTGCTGCTTTAGTGCTGTATATGGGAGTTTATTGGAGGGTAGGGTGGATGTCTGTTGTGTTTTATGATGATAGATGGTTCTGCCTCAGTGCCAATGATGAGTGAGTGTTGGTTAGATGGGGCCAGTTGAGGGCTTCAACCAACCTGTCTCATGTTAGACACACTGGACCTACACCTGAAGTTATGGTCTGGGGTGTGATTTTGTACTACTTCAGGCACACTCTGATGCTTATCCCATGCCCCCCTGACAGCAAATTTGTACATCAGTCTGGTGATCATCAGTCTGGTGATCTGACTTGTGCTGCCATTCACGAACAGTATTCGAGGGGATGTTTTCCCACTGGGTAACACTTGCCCATATACTGCTGTTGTAACCAAACAAGCTCTACAGAGTGTTGACATATTGCCTTGGCCTGCTCAGACACCAGACCTTTCTCCAGTTAAGCATATATGGGACATATATGGGACATCCAGCTTCATCCAAAACCAGCATTAACCGTCCCTGTATTAGCCAATCGAGTGTAATGGCTATGGAACTCCATCCCACAAACTGACATCCAACATCTGTAAAACACAATTTATGCATATTTGCATGCATACATTCAGCATTCTCATGATTGCATTGGTTATCAATGTACCAGCATTTCAAGTCTACAATTGCTTCTATCATGCTTACATTAACCTGTGATCTTGCAATGTTAATCACTTAAATATGTTACCTAGTGAAATGTATTCCCAAAATTTCATCTACTTTATGTTCGTGCACATCCTGAAGTATGGCGAATTATATGCAAAATAGGTCTGATATAATATTTTTTAAACTTGAGTATTCTATATCATGCAACTTTCAGCTTAAAAAATAAGCTGTGGTACAGGTGCATATATTGGTTATTATTGTAATGCTCACTTTGTGTCAGCTGACATTTATTAAACATAAACATAGCTTTCTGTAACAACATATTAAATTATCCATTAGCCCACAAAACTAAACAATAATAGTTCCATAAAACTGCTGTAAGTCAGTAACATCTTGCCATGATATTTCGCCACAAAGTCTTTTGGTCATCTTCAGGTGAGTACAGCTGGAGGAGTACTGGCAAATACGCACTGAGCTCTGCTATTTAAAGCCAAAGGGGGCTGCATTGTGCATGCACTGCGCATGTACTGTTTAGCGTGCGCGTTCACAACTCCATGCTCTGCGCCTGGCACCCTCTGCGGTGAAAACTTGGCATTTCGATATCAGATCGATCTTCGTCTTTAAACCGATAACTACGTTGACTTCGAAGTTTCTCTACAATGGGATTCCAAGCGGAATTTAACTGGTAACCGCTATCTCAATTGATAAGAGTCTCGCTGTCTGACAATTTTATTTCTATGGATTCATTTATAACTGAACTGCAATGCAGCCCCCTTTGGCTTTAAATGGCAGAGATCAGCGCATATTCGCCAGTACTTCTCCAGCTGTACTCATCTGAAGATGGCCAAAAGACTTTGTGCTGAGATATTGTGGCAAGATGTTACTGACTTACAGCAGTTCTCCCATGTTGGCAGCAAGATTATCTTCTCTGTGATGGGATTGGATCGACGGTGTGACATGGGCTAAAGCAAATTGGAGCCATGACAAGGCTGTGACAAGGCAAACAGCCAAGATTAATAGACTTTCTACACAGATGCAACAGGAAGCTCCTCGACAATCTGTTGTTAAATTTGACAGAGAAAGATTTTGATGATGTGACTATGTCTGTGTTAGAAAAAGGTCTGAATTTTGCCCCCACACCTGTTTCACCGCCATTTGTAGACTTCGTCAGTGCCAATGAAGAAGCTGCACGCTGTCTTGGTACAGATAAAGTGGAGGAAGTCCGACGTGAGTCTTGGCATATGCTGACTAGAGGTGCACCTATGAAGAGTAATATCTCACCTATGGAAAGGAGAGCTCTCCGTAATTTAAGAGCAGATGTGGATACAGTTGCCTTAAAATCGGACAAAGGAAATTCTATGGTTCTTATGACAAAGGATGATTACGTCAATAAGATCAATGTTGTATTAAGTGATTCCACCTATCACAAAACTGATAAGGACCCCACGAGCCGAGTTATGTGAAAAATAGCAGAACTCTAGTCAAACAGTTCTCTATCAAAGGTCATCAAGAGATTGAAACCAAATTGTGTGGTTCCTCCCAGGCTATATGGACTGCCTAAGATCCATAAGGAAAATGTACCATTACGTCCGATCGTGAGCAACATTGGGGCAGCCACCTACGACCTAGCAAAATTTCTGGCATCACTGCTTAAACCAGTTATAGGCAAATGCCCTCATCACATAAAAAACTAGTGATTTTATCAGCCGTATTCAGTGTTTACAGCTGCAAAGTAACGACTTGCTGGTCAGCCTGGACATTGTTTCTCTCTTTACCAAGGTGCCTCTTGTAGATTCATTACACCTGATCGGTAATATGTTTGATGCAGGTATTACAACGTTGTTTGAGCATACTCTCTCTTCTACATATTTTACATTCAACAATGAATTTTATGAACAATCTGATGGTGTCGCCATCGGGAGTCCTTTGTCTCCCCTGGTGGCAAATCTTTTTATGGAAGATTTTGAAGAGAGAGCTTTCACCTCTGCCACTTTTAAACCGACAGTGTTTTGGCGTTACGTGGATGACACCTTTATAGTATGGCCTCATTGCACGGACTGTCTCCAGGAATTTTTACATCATATGAATTCCATACATGAAAATATTAAGTTCACTATGGAAACTGAAAAAGATGGTTGTTTGCCATTTTTAGATGTTCTGGTACGGCGCAAGAATAATGACACACTTGGTCATTTGGTGTATAGGAAAATGACCCATACAGATTTATATCTGCAAGCTACCAGTTGCCCCCATCCGGCACAAACAATAGGTGTCCTTAAAACTTTAATCCACAGTGCCCATACTATTTCTGACGTCGATAGTCTTCAAGCAGAACTGAAACACCTGCAAAAGGTATTCCTGATGAATGGCTTTTCAACTAAGCAAGTGAACAGAGCTATGCAGTACTACAAATGACACAACAAGGAAGAAGAAGAGGTCTTCAGGTCAACGGCTTATCTACCTTTTATTGGGAACATCTCGTCACAGATAGGTAGAAATTGAGGAAGCATGAAGTTAGAGTAATCTTTTGCCCTTCTCCTAAAATATCATCACTGGTGGGATTCGTTAAGGATGACCTGGGCCTATGTAAATCAGGTGTCTACAAGATTCTGTGTGATTGTGGCAAGTCATATATAGGGCAGACAACAAGAATGGTGCAGGAATGTATTGTGGAACACCAGCGACGTACTCGCCTTCTCCAACCCACCAAGTCTGCAATCACTGAACATTGCATTTCTGCTGGCCATTCTATGAATTAAAATGATACAAAAATTGTGGCTCAAACATCAAATTTCTGGAGTTCAATTATAAGTGAATCCATAGAAATAAAATTGTCAGACAGCGAGACTCTTATCAATCGAGATAGCGGTTACCAGTTAAATTCCACTTGGAATCCTGTTGTAGAGAAACTTTGAAGTCAACGTAGTTATCGGTTTAAAGATGAAGATTGATCTGATATCGAAATGCCAAGTTTTCACAGCGGAGGGTGCCAGGCGCAGCGCACGGAGTTGTGAACGTGCACGCTAAACAGTACATGTGCAGTGCATGCCCAATGCAGCCCCCTTTGGCTTTAAATTGCAGAGCTCAGTGCATATTCGCCAGTACTTCTCCAGCTGTACTCACCTGAAAATAACCAAAAGACTTTGTGCCAAAATATCATGGCAATATGTTATTGACTTACAGCAGTTCTCCCGTGTTTTTATGGAACAATCAGTACGCCGGGAAAATTTTAAACAATAATAGTTCCCAATTGGAATTAATGTAAGTTCAAGCATGAATAACTTCATTAGGCATGCATATTGCAGTTATAGTATTAAACACAGTTCCAAATATGTCATATGGTGGTAAAACCACAGTAATCAAATAGAAGCACTATATGGACATGTTCCACCATCTTCTGGAGTGCATTTGACAGGCCCATCACTCTAACTACACAGTAAATCAGAAATCACAACAGCCACTATCAAAACTGTCCATTGTAGTCCAGATAAACAGCAGTGGTAGTAATAGGTCACTTCATAGAGGAAGAGTTGCACAATAGCAGCTGGCCAGCTACTGAGCATCCTTATATTGGCTTACTGTTGAATACTGCATGACTGGTCTGTAATATTGGTGGCTTCACTAATGGATGCACCCTCGCTGAGTACTGACAATGTTACACATACCAATATGTTCATACCCCCCATATGCATGTCTAGTGGATTACTTAAGTTATCTTTTTTTTTTTCCTTGCTCAGTTTTGACGTGTGTGTTGTGACACACTGAAGATGTTGTGTATGTTCACTTCTTCTATGAGCGAATATGATTTTATACAGTTCTGTTTCCAACTTAGTATATTAGAATTTTGTTAAATGGAATGAAAAAGTGTTTACTGCCCACACTGTAGAAATTTTACTAGGAAGTTGTGAGTGGGATGCAAATACTGGAAAGGTAAAGATAGCCACTCACCACATGGTTGAGGTATTGAGAGATTAACAGGCACATAAATGTTTATAAACTTTGCTGGGCTTTTGAACAGTTTCTTAAGAGATAACTGATACATTACATAACATGTGCACATACACACACACACACACACACACACACACACACACACACACACACACACACACACACACACACACACACACACACATCCATACAGTATTTTTTGCAGCTCTGGGACAATGTGATACCTGAAAGCTATGTAGTAGTGTGTGTGTGTGTGTGTGTGTGTGTGTGTGTGTGTGTGTGTGTGTGTGTCTTTTATGTAATGTATTAGTTATCTTCTAGGAAATCGTCCAAAAGCTCAGCAAACTTTATAAACTTATTTATGTGCCTGTGAAGCAATCAAGACTTCAACTGTACTGTATTTCACACACAGGCTTTTGTTATTTGCTGTTAACAACATTGAGGAACAGTAGACACCCAATTGTGTAGTAGAATGCCCTGGTATATGAAAACACTTCCATAAAATTAATATTATTGTAACTAACTGCTGTTGCAAAGAACCTCCTTCACTGCCTATTTTCTATATTTCCCAAAAACCAACAATAAGAAATGAAACTATGCAATATACGCACATTCATTCCATGTTAATTCCACATTTTTTTTGACCCACCTTTGTAATCATTCCAAGATTTCAGTATATATACTCAAAATGTGCTTATTAAGACACGGCCATCTACTCTTATAAACCCAGTAGGCCTACTTATTGACGTTCCTGCTGGTAGGAACCGATTATGAGAAACAGGAGCACCAATTTTCTGAAACGCTGTTGTAAATGGCAAGTCTAATTTAGATGAACTAATTAAGCAATCACTGGGAAAATTTTAAGCAAGTTCAGAAAGTGACACAGAAAACTAAAGCTTCAATTTACTAAAGATTTATGAAACAGCTTAAAGTATTCAGAATTTTAATAAACACAATTCCTATCTTCAAAGATATGAAGTAAGAACTTTAGAAACAGGCCAGTACATAAGACACTATGATAATGAATCTTCAGATGAAAGAGGTGCACAATGTACTAAAAGCAACAGAAAACTAACAGAGCTACAATGTATTTCACCTTTTTATAGACAAACTTGTGATTTTCATATCACCTACTTTTTCTCAATATCATTTTGAAAATGGTGACCAAGATACATTTATCAAAATTTGGCATGAAAATTTTATGCATGTTCTCTGGTGAGATATGTAAATTGTTGATTACTTACTTCGGAGTACCAGTGTCCAGTAATATTGCGTTGAGTAGAAATTGAAAATGAAGTTGAACTTTCTTGACATGCATTAGCCTTAAATGGATGGACATTTAGCAACATGTAGGAGGTCACAAGTACCACATAATTACAGTTCACCATTGTAGTTGTGCTGTATGCTGTACCTAACAAAGATGCTGAAAGTATAAAGAGGATGTGATATGAAACTTTAACAAAACCACAAAGAATAAGAACAAGTATTGTATATACTGTCTGACAAAAAAGTTAAATACCCATTAGGACAGAAAGGAAAACAAACAAAACTTGAGAGAGTATGTGATGATAGATAGGTAATTACAAAATCAAGTCAAAATGCAAAGAACATGGCAGTATGAGGCCACTTATCAGTATGACATTCCATCCCCTCTGTCCTGGATGCATGCATTGATTTGGTTGGTAATGGTGTCACAAAGCTGTTTTATCTCCTGGACATGTCCAAAAGAACAGATACCATCTTCATATCGATAAGCCTTACCGGCCAATGATCTTCTTCAGTCCAGATGCATTCACATTTCCTGAACTCTTATGGCAATCGGTAGATTGACTGCAGCGAGTAATGAGTATAGCGGGCAGGGGCACTACAAATGTAGTGTGTGGACAGTAAGTTGAATATTTCGGTCTCACAGGGAGCGTGCCAAAGATAAGTCCCTGCAGTCGCACTATCCTCTGTGTTCTCAGTGGCTCAGATGGATAGAGCATCTGCCATGTAAGTAGGTGATCCCGGGTTGAAGTCCCAGTCGGGGCACACATTTTCAACTGTCCCTGCTGATATTTATCAATGCCTGTAAGCAGCTAAAGGTCTGGATTTCATTGTAATTTCATTAAACATGAATAAGTGGCTGTTCTACTTGTCACACAGAATTATATCTATAACTATTCACATACCTGCTGATGGTGTGTATGTGCATTACATTAAATGGACCTCTGACAATGTTTTCTGAGTACTTCACTTTCTTTGTCAGAGTGTATAAAACAAATTTCATAACATAAATGTTATGTTTGAACCAGACTAAGAACATTTAACTTCAAACCAACCATAGCTGAAATCAACCGACAAAAGGGCCGGAAAAAAATTACAAATAGAAATGTAATGGATTCCTAGAAAATAGATTTACTTCATAAAAATATTCTTCAAAGTAAAAGCTGTGTTCATTTAAATATTATGAAAAATAAGAGGTTAGCTATTATAAAATAATCAAAAAGAAGTAAGGAAAAAGCTTCATACAATTTTGATAGCAGTTTTACCTATTTAACTTCATTGCAAGAGCAAATGCAGTTAAAGCTGCACTCTTGACAAAAATTAAACAAATTCTTTCCCAGTAGGTGAATAACCATGAAGGAAAGCACACACACACACACACACACACACACACACACACACACACACACACACACACACAGACACACACACTGATAGAGATAGAGAGAGATATAGATATATAGATAGATAGGTAGATAGATAGAGTCACATATGTAATCTTCCAGTAAACTAGTTGACTTTGTTTCTTCTACAAGTCAGCAAAGGCACTCACCCATACCTGGGGCAAACAGGCACCATGCCCTATGCCCTCCCCCCCCCCCCCCCCCACCCCCCCACCCCAGCCCCCACCACCAAGCCAGTTGTGTGTTTTTCTTTCAAGAAAATTATTTAAAGATTAGTATCACGTAAGTTTTTAACAGGGTAAAAACTTGAACTTTTTATGGCAACTTACAAGTCACCATTCATCTTCTAAAATATTGAAAACACTGTGATTACCATTGTGATGGTGTCAACCATAGCTTCCCACTTTCATTTATTCATTCTACTCCAAAAATGGAGCTTATTTCAGTACAGAAGTATTACACAAGTTCAAAATGTGATTGCATCATTTTATTCCATACATTAAGTACAAATAATAATTTCTAATGCTGAAATGGTACTAAATTAGGAGCTGTAGAAATATACTAATATGTATGCTACTTTGGAGCTCTACTGCAGTAATTCTTCCCCATGCCATTCATGAATGAAAGAGCAAAGATAGTGTTATTAGAAGCAATCTCTGTCACACACTGTAAGGTAGCTAATGGAGTATAGATATAAATGTAGCACTAAAAATAACATGGTAAACCTATTGTGGCTTATTTGTGAGACACAAACTTTTATGTTTCTCAGTCGCCATTTTCCTGATTTTATACAAGGTGCAGATGCTTTAACTTTAAACCTGTATCACTATGAACCCATGAACAGAAGTATCAATAACAAAATTGTCTTATTAGTGCTAACAATGTTGTTTACTGTTGATTTAACAAATAATATTACCACAGTGCAAAACATTTCAAACCATCAAATGACTGCCCAGTAAAAAAGAGTTTTTAAAAATGTAAATGTTTCTATCAAAACTCCTCCTCCACTGAGATATGAAAATGACATTGCACCAATAGCATCCCTCTGAAAAAATGTACAGTGAATATTAGTAGTAATTACAAGAAAGGAAAATGAAGGAATGGTATACTCCACAGTTAGGGCAACTGAAAAATACTGTTATGCTGTATTCTAGTCTGTACAAAACCAGTAAATCAGAACTGTATAAAGACCTGTATGCTAAAGCTAAATGCAAGTACAGGAAGGCAATAAATGAAGCAAAGAAACTGCATAACATACTAAACATTGAAAAATCTAACAATAAATGCAAGAAGGCCTGGAGTGTAATAAACTCCATTGCACACATTAAACACAGAGGAAATTGCCATTACCCCAGAAGAATTTAATAAATATTGCATTCAGTCCATTGAAGAAATTAGTAGTTCAATAATCAAACCACCTGAAAATGTGCTTAGTATTATGGACAGCTGCTTTGAAAAGCTTCCCCCAAGCACCTTTACTCTCACAGAAGTGAGCCCAAATAATATCCTAAAAATAGTGAAAAATTTCAAACCTTCAGTCAGTGTTGATTACTGTGATATGTCATGTAATTTGTTGAAAGATGTTATTGATTGTGTGATTTATCCTTTAACCTTTTGTGTTAACAAATGCCTAGTTGAAAGTAAGTTCCCTGACATACTAAAAATTTCTAGAGTTGTGCCCATATACAAAAAAGGGGAAAAGAACTGTCCCGCTAGCTACAGACCTATATCCATGACCCCAGTTTTTTCAAAAATTTTAGAAACGATTATGTATGAGCAAGTTAGTGCCTACTTGGGCAAACTAAATATAATTAGTGATAAACAGTTTGGATTTAGGAAAGGTAAATCCACAACAGATGCAATGGACTCCCTCGTAAAATTAGTCCTAGATGTGTTCGAGGCTAGGGACTATGCCCAGGCTACATTTTGTGACCTGAGCAGAGCCTTTGACTGTGCAGAGCATGACACTGTGTTGAATAAGCTAGTTTACTATGGTTTTGATGACAACAGTATAAATATGTTCAGGTCTTTTCTAGAGAACCGTCAACAAGTTGTGTGCATTGGTAGGGAGAAATCCAATTTGGTTAATGTTAGGTACGGAGTGCCTCAAGGGTCGGTGCTTGGACCTTTACTGTTTATGCTAATGATTAATGGCCTGCCCTTATTCATAAAATCTCATACAATATTGTATGCTGATGACACAACTTTTCTACATAAAAGCTCTGATCTAGGTACACTGAAAACACTGACTGAAAAATACCCTTGCTCAGTCCTCATTATGGTTCAAAGCTAATGGCTTCTTGTTAAATGAAAACAAAACCCAGACACTTTACTTCAGCCTCAGAGAGATTCCTAACTACCAGGAATTAGAAACTGTTAAATTTTTAGGTGTTACTATTGACAACAAATTGACGTGGGAACCACACATTAAAAATATATTGGCTAGGCTTTCAAGAGTGATTTATCTAATTAGAAATTTAAAAAGACATGTTCCCAATGACTATGTGAAATCAGCATATTTTGCCTTCTTCCAAAGCATCATCTCTTATGGAATTTTACTGTGGGGTAGTAGCTGTCATGTAAATGACATTTTACTTTTACAGAAGAAAGTAATAAGAATAATAACAGATTCTGATAAAACAGAACATTGTAAACCTCTGTTTATTAAATTGCAGTGTCTTACAGTAGTAAACATATTCATCTACAATGTTTTTAATGCACATTAGAAACAATGTGCCTAATTTTGTGTTGAGAAGTGATATTCACAGCCATAATACTAGAAACAGAACATCTGTAGACATACCATATCATAGATTATCAAAATCGCATAACTCTTACCTAGTTGTTGCACTAAGGATGTTTAATAGACTAAGTGCTGACTTTAAAGAACTGCCTGTAAATATCTTTAAAGCTAAATTATACAAGCTACTAGTGAACAATCCGTTTTACTCCATTGATGAACTCTTTGAAGATGAAAATACTGTATTCTAACGTGTACCTATTTTATGTAAACCAATTCACTTTGATATAGTAGTTTATGTAGAAATATATGCTCTTGACTTTGTCTATTGCTGTAATCAGCTGAACGACAATAAAATAATAATAATAATTATTGTTATTATTACTGTAAACAACTGAATCATTTGTAGCAGTCAATATGAGATGTATGCGATATCTCCCTTTTGAAGGACACAATACAGACTTCATGTAAGTGAATGACGAACTGGAAAGAGAAGAATACCACAAGGAAATTCTTATGGAATGGTACTACAATGTGAAAATGTACAGCTACCATCATAGCCTTAACCATAATGATATTTGCTACAAATGATTGCAGAGTTCTATGAGTGGAGAAAAATCTGTAGCTAATAACATGACTTTTTTGCATATTTGGTTATTCATTAATTCCCAAAATTCTGGGACATTCAGTCTGATCATGTGTTGTGTGGGTCAAATGATCAAAAGTTGTGAAAGTGGGGAAGTGCAGTTGAACTTACATTTAACACATTTGAAATGAAACTGAATATCTTGGAGCTAATTCCAATAATAAACAGTAAACTTTGGCTGTAGAAGGACTGTTAGAATATTTCATTTGAGTATGTTTCAAAATGATATGTTTATGATTATATGAAATGCTAAATATCCATTGAATTTATGGAAGTTTGATTCCTTCTCCTGCAATAAAGACTTAAAAAAGAAGGCTGTACTGAAAGTATGTGATGTTGGCAAAGGAGGTAGAAAATCATGATATGCTCTGTCAGAAGAACCTTTTTCTAGGCAAGTAAAACAGGAAATCACTGCAATGAAGGCAGTTAAATATAGATAGCTATGTAGGTAATCTGAACTGTCCCAGTATCAAGAGGAAACCTATGTCTTGGAAGGGGACTTGCTCCAGATAACAATAATGATACTGAACCTGATTTTACAGGCAATAAGAAAAAGTAAGTGTCTCCCGATTGCAGTGACAGCTTTTGATAATTGAGAGAAAGCTTCTCATGAGAGCTCTCATCTTACTTACAAGTGTAGACGACAGTTATCTATGTTGGAATAATGATATACAATTAAGCTGTCCATATAGATGAATTGCCACATTACAGCACTCACTGACGTAACATGCTCTTCAAAACCGTATAAGGAATCTGTGTTCTTCTTATATTGTGTATACCATACAGGCTCTCTTTCATAATACTAGTTCATCTAAGTAATGAATATGAGAATTCCTTTGATCATAACTCAGATCTCATTCCACCTAATATTTTTAATTACATCCTCCCTGGTACCCACTTGATATCTTGCAGTAGCTACCTCTATTTTCTTCCTTTTGTCATCATGCTCCATCTCTCATTCCATACAACTCTTTTCCCTCTACTTCCATCACTGGTACTATGCTTTCTCTTATAATTTCTGGTTTACATTACTATCATTGGGACATAGATTCAGTACATGCTCGTTTCTTCTTTCTGACATTAAACTTCACACATTTCTTACCTATCTGACTCCCTTTTCTTAAACTGTGAATGCGGCTGTATCTTCCCACATCTTCCTTTTCATATTTCTCCAACTATTTCTCATCAGCTTCAGTACACTGAAGATTCTGATTGTGTTGTTATTACTGATAAACCTCTTCTTTTATAACAGATGCTTTGAATTTACCAGTCTTTGGTGAATACAAACATACTGCCATTTAGTCTTTGTTTTATAGACTTTTTAGCATTATCACATAAGTATCAGTCTGACACATTATCTTCTAGAAGATATATCCCAAAATTTGAATCTCTATCTTTTTAATTTTTGTTTAGTTAATCTCTTTGAATTCTTGGCAGAAAAACTGTTAGATAATGAACAGCTAAGTAACTAATAATCAAACAAGTGCTAACCATCAAATTATAGACTCAGAGTTCTCTGGCATTTTGAGTAACTCTATAGACTTTCAATCTTGTTGATCTACTTCCCTCATCATTCCTGTCCCAATTTGTGGATGGTGGTATATTTTGATGTTATGTGTTTAACAGAAGATTGTGGAGGAAAGCATAGAGGGAACACCAGAAGTCCAGAAGCAATCCCATGGTACAGTACATAAAGTGCAAGCAAAGGCTAGAATGGAACTCATTAAGAAAAGACTTATTTCTAGGTGGTAGTCATGGGAGGGGACTGTCATGACCTGTACAGAAAGAATGTTGGAACTGGTAGAAAGCACTTTGTCAGATGATTACCAGGTAACATATTTTAAACCCAAGTGTAGGTCGCAGCCATGTAATCTGTGATTTAGGCTCTTTTGGGAAGAAGCTTGGTAAAGATCATGTAGTAAGTAGGGGTTTCAGGTTATGTTTGGATCACATCTTCAAATATATGCTATGAGTGACATCAAATACATAATTGAGAATGCTTCTAACATGAGTGTTAAGATCATATTATTCTTTGAGCAGTATGAAATGCCTATGATGAAGTGTTCTGTGTAATATGTTAACGAAGAACTTGGAGAATCACTCAGAAGAGAGGGTCATTCAAACAAGATTGTGACTCTGCATTGCCACTCATTAGGTCACATTGTACACAGCATGGTTTGCATTTGAATGTTTCTGGTAAGAGGCTACTTGTATGCTAATTATCAGAGTCATCAAAGCCCTATTAATTTTATCCCAGTGATTTCCAGTATGTTCCCTTGGTTCTCTTTGGTGTAAGTTCATATGAAGTGTAGAGCTATAAAATGAATTTAACTCTTTCTTAAACATATTCCCACAGCATTTTTCCCTGAAACAGAGAAGGGTAAATTAAAAAATTCAATTCTTACTTCCCAACATTGTCCCTCCACCGCCCCTCCCTATCGAATGTGACAGGAACTGAAATTGAGGGTAACAAATCAAAAGCTGCAATGCTTAACTCCATGCCCAAATTCGATACTGAATCTTACCCACACACTCTTGTATGCAACTTCAGTTTCTGTCTATGTGGATTTACGTTTCTTGTCTAACATAACAAATGCACCTACTTCATTTTCAATTACACTTTTCATTAATGTATATTTAGACTTAATCCAAAAATTCCACTTGTTCATTTGTGGTTTTAACCAGATTTTCATTCCTAGTGCTGTATGAGCTTCACTGCTTTTAAGTACTGCTTCAACCACTGTGAATTTGTTACAAATGCTTTCGCAGTTGATTATTAGTATTCTAATCATTTCATCTACATATTTATGTGTATGTGTGTGTGTGTGTGTGTGTGTGTGTGTGTGTGTGGGAGGGGGGGGGGGGGGGGGGGGGGGGGCAGGGGGTTCGAGCTGCAACTATTTCGGCCTTGCACTAACACTTTGTGATCTCCTACAGTTATCATTGTCTAGATCAGGTTATAAATGAAACATTATGCCTTAAATTCCTTGTGGTAAGCTGCATTTATAGCTAAAATTGAGTCAAATTATAGGTAGATTCAACAGATGTTCAGTTCAGCAGGTTTTGTCTCTAAATATTCATCATTATGTTGACATGATGATGATGATGCTGAGTAGCTTTCAATACTTTTACTCCCTATTATTTTACATAATCATCTTCTATAGCTATGCACAGAAGATAAGCACTGCATTCAGTCAGTAAAAGTGAGTTGTAAACATACTATGTGGAGCAAATAGCCACAAACCTTGCACAGAACTTTTACAAGGTCAAAGAATACTTACACTCAGTCCAGTACATTTGCTCCTTAACTGTATTTGTTACTAATAATAAAATAGGTTATTTGTGTTTTAATGGCCACAATAAAACAAAGAAAAATAATTTCTTTGTAGATCTGGCCTTCTCTGCTTGGGTTCTGCATGGGGTTTGTATTCAGGCATGAGGTTCATCCGACACAAAGCAACAGATTTGTAACCCTTCTCCATTCAAAAGGAAATTAAAACTATACTCTAGTATTCAAAGCTACAAAGTATGCGATTATCTAGAAACAAAATTAGAAGAATCCTGTTACTTGTAGAGTATGCATAAATTTTCATTGTAATCATGCCTTTATTCTTACAGCACATACAAAACATTTATTTTATGGTAAGTCTGAGGTGTTCATGAAGATATTGAGCTGTTATTTTACAAAGGAAGCAGCAGTTTTTCATTGTTTTTAAAAGTAGAGGCATTACCATCAATTTTAATTAGTGAAATTAAATTACTATTAATTCCAAAGGGATCTGGAGAAATGATTAATGACTGAAGGAATTAATTAATGAATAAATATTGTTATGTACACTTTCTTACTTACTGTGTCAACTACAGAAAGAGCTCTGCCTTCAAGTGGTAACAGTCAATTCCACTTTCTGCCAGGGCCTTTTTTATCTTCTTTAGCTTCTAGAGCTGCAGTGCCACATGTCTGTTGATAATAAGGGAGGAGGAGGAACTTGATATGTAACTCAGAGATTGTCCAGGCATGGCACATGCAATTAGCTTTACATAGTGGTTCTCAGCTGAACACTCTAAACAACTTCATTTACTGTTGCTAACTTTTGTTTATGATTTCCTGCATTCAGCATAAATGTAGGTGACTTTATAATAGTGGAAACAAGACAAAGCATAAATTGGAAGGAAATTTCATTAACATTAACATACTGGAATTTAATTGCAAACAAAATAAATAGGGTACAGGCCCTATGTTTCATATAATTTTAGTAATCTCGGAATATACATACGTAGTTGGGCTCATTCACATCACTTCTTTCAATGTTAGCAAAAATCCATGTAGCCATTACTTGAAAAATAAATCCAGTCAGAGAAAATTCATTGCTGCACAATGATAACGGAGTTTTCAAAGACATTTTACATCATATTATTAGTTGCCATGATGAACAGCAAATAAATATTTCATATTAAAATTACTTGAAAATCTCTTAAGATAGTTTTATTGAAAAAGCCTGCACTAATAACTGCAGTATCCTCTAGTATTCTGTTTCATCAGTGTAGTAGCTGATTTGAAAATAGGTATTTCAAATTACTCTCTTAGGAAGCTGTCTAATGTTTTTTGTGACACAGAAAATAGAGAAATTATACTTCCCATTTTCTTTTGCTTTCAATATGTGAGTGAAACTTGCTGAATGCTAAAACATTTATAGAAACTGAGGTCCTGCATAAGGAACAGCCACAAATGAAGATTATAAGTACAGGGTATTTCAAAAACTGCTTTACAACTTTAAAAAGTTATATAACTTTATTGAGAGAAGATATAGAGCTGGGTTTAGTGTTATTTTGTAGGGAAACACGTCAACTTTTTTACCTTAAACCAAAGATTGTGTATGTAGTTTCTGTTGGTTATCCTGCACACATCCCATTGGAAGTCAATTTCTTCTGAAACTCACCGTAGCATTGCAGGTGTAACTGCCAGTGTAAATTCTTGCCTTAAGTTCAGGTAGAGAAGATAGCACAGAAGCTACAAACACAATATCCTTGATGAATCCCCATAAAAAAATTGAGTGGTGTCAGGTCTGAGGAACACAGGGGCCATGAAATTGGTACATCACAGCCAATCCATTAATCTGGAAAGTGGTCACTGAGAAAATCTCGTCAGCCAGGTAGTGGGGTGGTGCACCATCTTGCCTGAAGTAAAAATTTCATTCTTGGTCATCCTCATCAATCTGTGGTATCAAAAATTGTTGTAACACATCCAGATACACTATCCTGTTGATGGTTCTCTCACAGAAAAAAACGGGACCGTACACTTTCCTCTTGCTAAATGTACAAAGAACATTCAGTTTATGGCTGTCACAAACATGCAGTGTTTGACGTGGATTTTTATTGCACCAAATCCTACAATTATGTGTGTTATCCTTGCCACTTAAGCAACAAGTTGAATCATCTGAAAAGATGATTTTGTCCAAGAAATGTTCATCCTCATGTAATTGATTCAACATATCCACACAGAAGTTCTTGCAAGCAATTTTGTCAGTGTCTTTTATTGCTTGTGCAATCATCAATCTGTACGGCTCAAATGCAAACAGTTTCTCAACACATGCCAAACAGTCATACACTATGTGATCAGTGGCTGAAAATGACTTACAAGTTCTTGGTGCCCTCCATAGGTAATGCTGGAATTCAATATCGTGTTGGCCCACCCTTAGCCTTGATGACAGCTTCCACTCTCACAGGCATATGTTCAATCAGGTGCTAGATGGTTTCTTGGCGAGTGGCAGCCCATTCTTCATGGAGTGCTGCACTGAGGAGAGGTATTGATGTCAGCTGGTGAGGCCTGGCACAAAGTCAGCGTTCCAAAACAACCCAAACGTGTTCTACAGGATTCAGGTTAGGACTCTGTGCAAGTCAGTCCATTACAGGGATGTTATTGTCATGTAACCACTCCGCGACATTATGAACAGGTGCTTGATCATATTGGAAGATGCAATCGCCATCTCCGAATTGCTCTTCAACAGTAGGAAGCAAGAAGGTGTTTAAAATATCAATCTAGGCCTGTGGTGTGCTAGTGCCCCACAAAACAACAATGGGTGCAAGCATTCTCCATGAAAAACACGATCAAACCATAACACCACTGCCTCCAAGTTTTGCTGTTGGCACTACGTATGGTGGCAGATGACCTTCACTGTGCATTTGGCATACACACATCCTGCCATCAGGTCACCACATTGTGTACCATGATTTGTCACTCCACACAACGTTTTTCCACTGTTCAATCATCCAATGTTTACGCTCCTTACACTAAGCGAGGAGACATTTGGCTTTTTCCGGCACTATGTGCTATGTGTGACTTACGAGCACCCGCTCAACCATGAAATCCAAGTTTTCTCACTTCGCGTCTAATTGTCATAGTACATGCACTGGATCCTGATGCAGTTTGGTAATCCTGTGTGATGATCTGGATAGATGTCTGCTTGTTACACATTATAACCCTCTTCAAATGTCGGCGGTCTCTGTCAGTCAACAGACGAGGTTGACCTGTATGCTTTTGTGCTGTGCATGTCCTTACTCATTTCCACTTCACTATCACTATGGAAAAGTGGACCTAGGGATGTTTACGAGTGTGAAAATCTCACATACAGACATATGACACAAGTGACACCCAATCACCTGACCACATTTGCAATCCGTGAGTTCCGTGGACTGCCCCATTCTGCTCTCTCGTGATGTCTAATGAGTATTGAGGTCAGTGATATGGAGTACCTGGCAATAGGTGGCAGCACAATGCAACTAATATGTAAAACTCATGTATTTGTGGGTGTGCGGATACTTTTGATCACATAGTGTATGTGGGATTTGCAGTTCGCTAGATGCACGCTGGGTCAATTTTGTAGGGCTGTTGACAAAACATTGTTCCAATCACTCAATGACATTGTCAGATGTGCTTGGATGACCTGATGACTTCCCATGTCTTACTGATCACAGTACCAAAATTATGCTGGACTGTTGACGCCAATTTCGGTTCTTCAAACCCAAACACAGCTAGTATGCTCGGGTCCAGTGAAGGCAGCCACCTTTAATGCAACTGCCACTTTTGCCTCTTACAGTGCAATTCAGCACTAGTGAACTATGCAAGACAAAACTTGATGTATTTCCCTGCAAATTGACACTACAATCACCTCTGTAGGTACTATGAATTAATTTCTGTGACTTTTCAATGTTGTAAAGTCCTTTTTGAAACACCCTGTAAGTGGTGGCATGCTCCCACATAGTGAATCTTTCACAGTTTATTGGGATTCACTTCTCCATGTGAAATACATCTGCACTTTTATATGGTTATGAATATATTATGGAATATTACGCATAAGAAATTCAAATATTTCAATTTTAGAGCAGTCAGTAATCTTCAGTAACTTAAATTTTAGTTTTTAACCACTTTTTAAAAACCATTCAATAGCCAAGATCAAATAAAATATTTCTTTATTTAAGACAACCAGTTTCAACAGACTATACTGTCATCTTCAGGTCTTAAAATCATTTTGTTTTAAAATATGTTCATTTTATGCTGACCTCACAGGCAAGATGTCAAGTGGTCAGAAATAGCAGAAAAGGTCTGTGATAACTAAAATATTTAAAAACATAATGCACCATGTGAAATAGGCTATGTCCACATACATATTGCACACAGTTGCTCATGGCATCATGCAAACCTGGTACAGAATAACTCAATTGCTTACATATGCTGGACAAGCAACTATGAGCAAAATGTATATGGACATATCCTGTTGCACACACATATTTTATTGATGACAAACATTTTATAATGTGCAATTTTTATCCACTTGACATCTTGTGTGTGAGGTCAGTGTAAAATGAACATGTTTTACAACAAAAAGATTTTAAGACCTGAAGATAACAGCATTATCTGTTGAAACTGGTTGTCTTCAATAAATAAATATTTTTTGCAATCTTAGCTGTTGAATGATTTTCAACAATTAAACAGATCACACTTCAGTTCTCTCAAAATGAGAAAATTCAGTTAACAAATTTGGATGTATGCCTATGTGGGCAGTGTCAAAAGCTACCATACTGCAGCAATACTTGACTATAAAGGTAACCAAATAGATTATCATCATGCAAGAAATTTCCTTCCCTTTGCAATACTATTAGTGTTGGTAACATACAGTTCTTAATCATTAAATCATGTACCAATGTTTGTATTACATTCTAGACATCTCTGCAGTTCATTATATAGTGATAATCTTCTGCAATCATTCACATAATAAGGATACAATTTTAAGAAAGTGTCATTATACATCAGCCTTCCCTCCATCCTCTTTCTCTTTTAATTCATCAGGAAATGAGAAACTTTTTTAATTCTTCTTCACTCATGAATTACATTAGCACAAAATGTTCACAAAAGACTAAATGTGAGAAATTAAAGTGCATTTTGGACATGCTTGAAAACTTTTTAACACAGAGTTAGCGTGTTAGTTATTGGATGTGGCAATGTTAACAGTGAACGATTGCAGATACCCTTCCTGTCACCTTCCCCCCCCCCCCCCCCCCCCCCCCCTTTCCTAGGATGGAATTTGTATACCCCAGCTGACTGTATCTAGCGCTATCCCAGGTTTTTAAATGCTTGTGAATTGTGTACACTGAACATTACTATTGGTTTTGGTTGTCACATTAGTCTCCCATGTATTCTTTCTTGCAGGATATCCCTGATATCAAACTAGTGACACTTCTGACTAAAATGCCTGGCTTAGTAAGGAGCACACCTTTCACAACAACTCCAACAGGAATGAAGTTTTGAAGCCAGACTCTTGGTTCAGTAATTCTGTATTTGCAGGGTGCTAGGACACTGATTAATAATTTGTTGTAAGGCTTTTCAAGATGTCAGCTCTACACAACAGATTCCACCTGTTCTGTGACTTACCTAACCGAATAACAAGCTGCACACAGACAAATGGGAGTTAGTAGACTGGTGACTAACATATAATCTACAATACTACTTTTGTTACCTACCAAGATTTCAACATAACTGTACTTTGAACATGGGTAGAAGATTCCTGGATTTTTTTAAGTTCAATTACTAGTATATTGTTGTTCCATCTGTCTTTTCTTCATAATTATTATACAAGGTGTTTCAAGAGGATTGTTTGGTAATCAAGGACGTGGCAGGAATGATCATTGAAAGGAAAAAACCATAGTAAACATGGGCTCTAAAATGCATACCTTAAGAGTTATGAGCACTTGATCAGTAGAAGAGATTTGTTTCACAGTAGCAAAGATGAACAAGTGCTCCCAGCCAAGAGGCCCATACAATAGTTTATGTGGAGGGAGAGTCTAGAGCTCGGAGTATGGAGTATTTTTAATATTTTGGAAGTAGGCAATAAAAGTTCCAGTTAAAGCCTATTCAAAATCTACATAATACCAACTTTTAAATAATTTTCTTGAAATAAAAACACCTAGCTATACTATATCATATCCTTTCCCTGAGAGCTAGGAGATGGGGACGAGTGGCCCCTCTTGGCCTTGGGTATGAGTGCCCTTGTTCATGGCAGAGGATACTTCCCATTGTACCAGTCATTAGGGTTTCTTCCTATTCCATTCACATATGGAGTGAGGGAAGAATGATTATTTGAGTATCTCTGTGTGTGCAGTAATTATTCTAACTTTATTGTCACAACCCCTATGTGAACAATACATAGGGGGTTGTAGTATATCCCTAGAGTAATCATTTAAAGCTGGTTCTTGAATCTTCATTAATAGATTTTCTCAGGATAGTTTATGTCTGTCTTCAAGAGTCTGCCAGTTCAATTCCTTCAGTACCTCTCTGAAATTCTCCTATGGATTAAACAAACCTGTGACCATTCGTGCTTCCCTTCTCTGTATACCTTCACTATCCCCTGGTAGCCCTATCTGGTATGGGTCCCAAAAGTTGAGCAACATTCTAGGATGGGTCATATGAGTCATTTGTAAGCAACCTATTTTGTAGACAGATTGAACTTCCCCACTATCCTACCAATAAACTGAAATATACCACCTGCTTTACCCATGACTGATCACATGGGATCATTCCATTTCATATCCCATCAAGGTGTTACACCCAGATATTTGTTTGAGTTGGTTGATTCCAACAGTGAGTCATTGATACTGTAGTCAAAGGATGCCATGTTTTTCATTCATAAAGTGCGCAATTTTACATTTCTGAATGTTTACAGCAAGTTCCCAATCTCTGCACCATGTTGACTCTGACTGAATATTTATGCAGCTTCTCTCACATAGTACTTTGTTATAGGTAACTGCATCATCTGCAAAAAGCCTGTTTTACCACGAATATTGTCTGCAAGGTCATCCATGTACAGCATGAACAGCAAGAGACCCAACACACATACCTGGGGTACACATGAAGTTACTTTTGCATCTCATGATGACTCTCCATCCAAGATAACATGCTGTGTCCTCCCTACCAAAAAGATCAATCCAGTCACAGATTTCACTTGCTACCCCATATGATCATGGCTTTTTTTGGCAATAAGCATAGGTGTGGTACTGAGTGAAAAGCTTTTTGGAAATCAAGAAACACTGCATGTGAGGAAAGTGCGAGTTGGGTTCCACATGATCAATTTTTTTGAAATCTATATTGACTGGCACTGAGAAGGTCATTCTGTTCAAGACACCTCATTATGTTTGAGCTCAAAATATGTTCCAAGATTCTTTAACAAACCGATGCCATGGATATTGGATGGTAGTTTTATGGATCACTTCTACTACCCTTCTTGTAGATAGGTGTGACCTCCAAGAATTGCGCCAATGTTTTGTTCAATGGATCTACGATAGATTATAGTTAGAAGAGGGTCTAACTCAGCTGGAAATTCAGTATAGAGCCTAACAAGGATTCCACCGTGGCCTGGAGCTTTGTTCAGATTTAACGATTTCAGCTGTTTCTCAACACCCCTGGTACTAATACTTATTTCATTCATCTTTTCAGTTGTACAAGGATTAAATTGTGGCAGTTCTCCTGGGTTTTCCTTTGTAAAGGAGCATTTGAAAATGGAGTTAAGCATTTCAGATTTTGCTTTGTTATCCCCAATTTCAGATATGGTCTGTTCACTAGGGACTGGACACTAACTTTGGTGCCACTAACAGCCTTTAGATACAACCAGAATTTCTTTGGATTTTGTGCAGCCTAATACATTTCATTTAGCATCTCTCTGTCTGTAGCCCTACACTTTGTTTTACACTCATAATGCAGTAATCTCTGTTTCTTTAGAAGTTTCTTTACAGTGACTCCATACCATGGAGGTTGCCTCCCTTTTGTGAACTGTTCTACTGTGTACATATCTATCCAGTGTGAGGTCAACTATTCTTTTCAACTTGAGACAGAGTTCCTTCACATGCTCCTGGCCTGTGCTGAAAGTTTCAAGTTCCTCATTGAGATACGACACTGATGACTTTTTGTCTAGGTTACTGAACATATATATCTTTTTGCCTGTTTTAGTTGTCCTTTGAACTTTGGTACTCATTGTTGCCACAACTGTGTCAGGATTGCTGAACATCCTCAAAAACATCAAAAGACCACAGACAAGTGACTCTTGACCTGCAGTTTTAACTGCCAGTGTTCTCTTCCATCCTGATAAGCTTAAGATTTGTGTGAAACACTAAAGTGACCTTCTGCCATGTCTTACCATCATCAGTGAACAATAGTGAATATGTGCATGAACAATCTGTAAAACATTTAGAACTCCACAATGGTTTTGGTGATGAGGCATACCTTGCCTCACATCAACAAGGCAGTATTCAGGCAACTAATTCTTTTCTACATTACAACACCTTGTATGATTTTACTCATCCATCCACATTAGGAATCGTCTAGATAAATACGTTCATAATCTAATGCAGGACCCAGCCATCTGGGTGTCATAGACTCGGTTTTCCACCTGCACTGTGGAAAGCCTATGGGACCTTGTCTGCCATCAATTTTGGATCAAACATTTCACTACATACCAACAGGATTTCTATGTAGCACATATATGACTGAGTTCTCAACCTAAGCTACTGACTATGGTAACATTGTTCATGACCATCAAATTTGCACTATAAAGTTATGGAATCATCGATCATACTTCCAAGTTCAAGACTCTGCTCACTTTTGGCTGAAGGCAACTTTGTCACTGATAGTCCAGCATTGCTCCACCAACTGACCATGACATTAGAGCAAGAGCTACAACTAATTTATGAGGACAGGCCAGGCAGCAGGACACCAACTCAGCTGTGGAAACATCTCTGTGAATCAGTCAACCTGACTCTCATGCCAGACAGCATACTCTTGTTACTCTGGTTAATTAAATTAGCACCTCAGATGCAGTCAACAAAGATTTCAGTGAATATCATATGAGAGAAAAAAATTTCTGGCTAAATGACTTTTCGGATTCCCAAAGCAATGACAATACTTGGGTATGACATTCAACAATGAATGGCATCAGCACATTCCCGGTGCACCACACTGGTTGCAGCGACAAGGAGACAGCAAGACCCAAGCATTTATGTATACTTTTGAGAGTGACATCATGAGTGACTATGCCATGACTGGTGACCAGATAGTGGAAAATGTCACACTCATGCCTGACACTAACATTCCTTACAGGAGAGAGGGATGCAGTTGCAACTGTTCTGGCTTCACTCACATTTTGATAACTGAGCACACAACTGCTCGACACTGTGCAATCACTCAGACACACAACAAAGCCACCTAGGGCTCAAGCAGGTGGATGAAATTAGTCATGCCCCATCTGCAAGTGACAGTGGTAGACATGTATGTGTTAGACAATGATACATATCAATTCTTTTTTATAGGAACTGGCTCTGCAGCGAGCACCATTCCTAGAGAACTGCCACAAATGCAACATACGACATCTGTTATCCAACTGCTTGAAGCAAATGACACCATACAAGGCACTTTGCATCTGTAAGGCACAATGTGGACTTCAGTTTGCACAAGAAATTTACATGGCTGTTTGTGTTCACAGATTCTCACAAAATGATCTTGGCTGCAGATTTGTTCTGTTGATTTCACTTTCTGCCTTACCTAACAACAGGAATCCTCAGGGAAATGAACAGCGGAGAGTCAGAAACCAGTATTCACTGACAGGTCAATGGGACACTCATACACAGCTTCGGGGGGGACTATTCCAGTACAATCCCCTTCATGCCTTACATATGATATTTGCCTACAACTAGTTAATGACCATCAGGGTTTGGAGTCTAAAGTACAAGCAGTGATGAAGAAATATGAAGAAGAAGAAAAGAAAATACTCAGGCTACATAATGAGAACTTAAAATTGAAAGCTCAGGCATGTTCTTCGGGTGGGAAAATGGATGCTACACAATCTTATCTATGGCAGTTAAAACAGGAACTGCACCACCATCTGTAAATTCCTGGCATGAATGAGACAGTACCTGCCACAATGCCAACAGACTACACGTACGGACAGTTGGTGCATACTGTGCCATGGATACTCACCAAAGATGAGTTGGGTGAACTTTTCTACCAGTGTGCAAGCACCAGTTACGTGTGCTGCCTGATTTCTCTATGCAGTGTGTGATGT
Organism: Schistocerca americana; assembly: GCF_021461395.2. Taxonomy (NCBI): domain Eukaryota; kingdom Metazoa; phylum Arthropoda; class Insecta; order Orthoptera; family Acrididae; genus Schistocerca; species Schistocerca americana. The sequence continues at coordinate 647,895,193 of NC_060120.1, read as the reverse complement.
ATAAACAGACAGACATCAGAAACAACACAGTGCACAAAATTACCATCATACCAGGCCCAATGTCTCTGTGGATTACCTCAAACCCACCTGGGTTTTGCAAGGTACATCCAGCATGGGGCATAGAGGCGCCACTTGGACAGAAGGCAAAACACAAGAGAGATAGATGTCAATGCACCATGTCATTCATCACAGCCACAAGCAACAATTCTGCTGCCCAACTTGTGCACTTACACACCAACCAGCAATCTTGCTAAGGATACATCTGACAAGCTCCACACTAACTTAGTCAGTATCAACAGGGGTAAATAAGATGGGAGGGAGATTCATCACTGTGGTTCTTCACTGAGAAATGGTCCAGCCATCTCTTACCTTGCAGCCTGCCGTGGCATGTCTGGCTGTCTGCAACTGCAAGGAAAACAGGTGGGTGGCTGGTTCTTAAGTTGGCCTCCTTTTCTTCTTTTGCCAACACTCCATACTGTAAGGGGAGGGGCATGTCTCTGTGGGAACCTTATTATCAACAGAACAAAGTATCATGCAAGTAAAACTCTTTGGCCTGCGATATTAGTCAGGGAATATCTTTGTGACTCTATCTGGCCTGAGTTTACTATGAACAATTATATTGCGTGCATGTGATCTTTCGGTACATTCCATTGTCAGCAATAAAATTTGTGTTAACTTCAGTAACTAGCAACCTGTTTCATTTTTCAAGCCTCCTGCACCAGAATTCTTGTCAGATAAACTGAATAAGATCAGGAGACGAGCTGGGAAAAGATAAGCATCAACAGTGAGCCTAAAATAGGCACTGAATGTTTTTACACAAGCAACCCAAAATAAGTATTGAAGTGTTTGAATACAACATTGAAAACTTCTAAAATATTGTACATACATTATTTGAGATGCTATAGTGATAGGGGAAGATTTCAGTCTGCCATTTACAAGTTAGGACATGGATACATTTAAAATAGAAGGCAAATATCATATGGCATTGTACATGGGAAGATAAGTAACAATTAAGAATGAATTACCAGACTATCTCTCCATGAAGAAATATGAATCACAAGAGTGGGGGAGGCTGTGGTGTGTAACTCAGTCAGGGTAATAGTGGACAAGATGAATATAACTCATGGATTAGTTTTGGACATCTTACAAGAAATTATGAACATAAAAATGGTCACCATCTGCTGGGTTCCATGACTGCCTGCAGTCATTTAATAAGCATGCTGAACTGAGGCAGCAGCATAAATGTTGCAACTGAGCCAGGCCGGTCCAGATGACTTCTTTACCCACCTAATCACTGTGGTATGAATGCTGACTGCACACTATGAACTAAGACAAAGGATCAAACCAAGTTACGGAAACATGTCGATTCAAGCAAAAGCATGCTAAGATCTGCTTTCTGGCCTTCATGTGCCAATTGGGACTGATCAACTGCCTTGTCACCCTCTGCTATGGCATCATTACTTATGGTACGGAGGGTTCAGCACACAGGTCTCCCACCTGTTGTTGGCTTTCCTGACTTTGGAGCCACTTCTTCTCACTCGATACACCACCACAGAAAAATATGGAAACCCAACCACAATAGAGCAGGATGCTGATGCTGCTGCTGCTGACGATGATAATGATGCTGAGACTTTTTTAGACTGCCATCGTATGTTGCTACTGATTACACTCATAATTGGCAAACTGTCACAGTAGCATACTAACATTTCCCCTGAAGAGATTACAGGAGGCTTTTGAGAAACAGGTTATCAGAAACCTGTTGAATTGGATGTTTTAGATTCATGACAGCACCCCAGCTCATTTAGCATATGATGCTGTAGCATATATTGCAGCTTTCGGCTATACAATTTTGCCTCACTTTCTGCATTTTCTTCATCTGGCATGCAGGTGCTTCTTTTTCTACCCCTGGAAGAAGAAACCATGGTAAGACAATCATTTCCAAAAAGATGAGGTTATTTTTGAGGGGGACTGTTCCCTGAACAGGCAAAATACAGACTTTTATGACCAAGACATCCAGCAAATCATCTATTGTCGAGAAAATGTGTTGCACTGAATGGGTGAATATGTAGAGAAGGGCATTACCAAGCATGGGCATAGTTATAGCTACACAAGTCTGTCAAGAGCAGATGGTCTGGGCTGCTCACAGAAGGAGTGATTCTGCTCCACAGTGATGTACATGCACATGTCTCCATACTCACACAAAGTGTAGTTGCCAAGTTCAAGTGGGAGCCCAGACATGTTGCCCTGCAGCTTCCATGTGTTTGGGCCTAAAAAGACATCTTAAAAGAAAGCACTTCAACTTGGATGATGAACTGAAGGACACAGTGGAAAACTGGCTCCTGTCACAGCCACAAGAATTCTGCAAACAGGCAACCCTTCAGCTTGTGAAACAGTGGCAGGCTTCTGGAGATTACTTTTGAATGAAAACTTCAGGTATGCCTATAATGCTGTTTTATACCTTTTCTTTTGAACACCCCTCATACTTCGTATTATCCTATGGCATACTGGTAGTTTTTTGGGGCAATGCAACTGAGATCAAAGAAGCATGGAATAAAGATATAACACAAATTTAATAAGCAAATATCTTGCTGAAGCCTATTATGGGACCTGGGGCTTCCTACTCTTACTTGTGCATACACATACTCGCTGATGGTACTTGTGGTTAAAAACAAAGGTAAAGCCACAATGAACTGTGTAATTCATAACAACAATACAGCATCGTTATTTATTATTCAAAATGGAGCTTTATATTCTGGTGCAAAAATATATAACATGTTACCTACTGGCAGACATCAGGCAGGAAATTGAAAATCACCAGGTTTTCAGATACGAAGTACAAGAATACTTCATTAGCCACTTCTTCTGAAATTTATCAGACCACTTGAATTCAAGGGTGTAAATTCCGCATAACTCTAATGTTTATATGAAACAGATTTTGAATTTGACAAGATGTAGACAGCTGATGGTGGTATTTGTAATTTTGAGGTTTTAGATACAAACAGTAGATAATTAGTATAGGAAGTGAAGCAGTGGCTTTTATCAAAGTATCTATTTTTTCCTAATATATATAAATATGTACAAAATAATTTAGATGTAATTTTCATAGCTATCAGCATGAGTAGATTAGCAGAGGTCACAATTTGGTGACAGTAAAATTTACAGCAGTATCTTATTGCAGATAATTGTGCCTATTAACTAATAAATTAACTCATTCCACATCTCCAAGGGCTGTCCTTTGTGGTGAAATTTGTGGAATGCAATATATGTATGAATGAATTAATGAATGAATGAGTAATGGAACACATTTTGTGCTCACCTGTGAGAGCCCGTAAGAGCCTGGAACTGTACGCTAAAATCGAGATGGTTTTAAGTAACACTGATAATATGAAACTGTCCATGAGATCCAGAAAGCAGTAGGTATTGGAGCTCAGGAGCTGAATAGAAATATGCTTCCAGGGAGCACTGAAAAAAAGCTTTGTGGCACTTAGTTTGATATATTGTGTTGGTGATGTCATTTACAGAATTATTTGCTGTCACAGAAGTGAGTCCACAAACTGAACACTGCATGACTGACCATTATCACCTTTAAGGATGAAATCATTACCAGCTATACTGACATAGTAATGTACAGAAACACATGGGATGTCATCTATATAGACTTACACAGTAAAAGTTAGACATACAAAAAACATGTAAGGCTGTTGAACTAAAAATATGCAGTGCCAATCTAACCATGCAGAGACTGTATCATATTTCATGGATGTCTGACTCATCATTAAGGATTCTTGCTACTAGCCATTTCAAAACAAAGATAAAATGTCCCACCACTGATATACAGTCTAGTGCACATTTTGGGATTCTGCTCCTAAAAATTAATAAAACAGGTATTGTTGCATATATTCACTTTGTGGATCTTGTTTCATTCTGTGTCGAATCCATGTACTGAAACTGATAAGTACCATCTAGCATTCACGTCGATTTGTAAGTCATACAGATATCAAGACAATATTTTGCATATCTTTAATTAAGACATATGATATGATATGATTTCTTTTGGTAAGGGGGGGGGGGGGCTTTGCATAATTTTATATCCATCTTACTATATGACTGCAAACTAAACTGAAACAGTTCAAAGAAGAAAACTGTGACAGATATCATATGCTTAGACAAACACTGTTTCTTAAGAACTCATAGCATAATGTAGAAACACATCACCAGAAATACACATTTAGAGCCCAGCCAGGCCTTCACACAGAGATCATTTGTATAAATTACTAAATTCTTAGCTTTTGTGACAGTATATTCTGAGCATTAAACAGATTCTTATCCTCTGTCTGCTGTTAAAATTTACTTCTGAATTTAGACATTAAAGAAGGAACTGTGCATCAAGTATATCAACAGAGTATCACTTTCATACAGTGGTCTTTTTTTTTTCTCAGACGTATGGAAAACAAAGGAGACACACAGTCCTGGTATGCATCCTAAGCCTTATGCCATTATGCCAGTACGGCATATTGTAATGATCTGCATACATATCACATATATAAATCATATTGCAGAGTACCAAAAAGTTTTATTTGAAAATGATTCAATTAAAGTTACAAATAATAAAGAACTCTAATTTGAACAGTAAAAGGCAGGTTACTTTCATTTACATTTAGTGGGAGCCTATTTAGAGCTAAATTGTGCTCTGAACTGAGTTGTATTTTATTTCCACTTTATATTTTGACAATACTGTTTATTGTTGTTAAAGTTTATGCTTCATCAACCATAGAGTGATACCATCAACACCACTGAGCAGAATTATATGGTCCATTCAAACAATCTTTATGCGCCCAAATAATATACACTCATGGAAATGGAAAAAAGAACACATTGACACCGGTGTGTCAGACCCACCATACTTGCTCCGGACACTGCGAGAGGGCTGTACAAGCAATGATCACACGTACGGCACAGCGGACACACCAGGAACCGCGGTGTTGGCCGTCGAATGGCGCTAGCTGCGCAGCATTTGTGCACCGCCGCCGTCAGTGTCAGCCAGTTTGCCGTGGCATACGGAGCTCCATCGCAGTCTTTAACACTGGTAGCATGCCGCGACAGCGTGGACGTGAACCGTATGTGCAGTTGACGGACTTTGAGCGAGGGCGTATAGTGGGCATGCGGGAGGCCAGGTGGACGTACCGCCGAATTGCTCAACACGTAGGTGGTGAGGTCTCCACAGTACATCGATGTTGTCGCCAGTGGTTGGCGGAAGGTGCACGTGCCTGTCGACCTGGGACCGGACCGCAGCGACGCACGGATGCACGCCAAGACGGTAGGATCCTACGCAGTGCCGTAGGGGACCGCACCGCGACTTCCCAGCAAATTAGGGACACTGTTGCTCCTGGGGTATTGGCGAGGACCATTCGAAACCGTCTCCATGAAGCTGGGCTATGGTCCCACACACCGTTAGGCCATCTTCCGCTCACGCCCCAACATCGTGCAGCCCGCCTCCAGTGGTGTCGCGACAGGCGTGAATGGAGGGACGAATGGAGACGTGTCGTCTTCAGCTATGAGAGTCGCTTCTGCCTTGGTGCCAATGATGGTCGTATGCGTGTTTGGCGCCGTGCAGGTGAGCGCCACAATCAGGACTGCATACGACCGAGGCACACAGGGCCAACACCCGGCATCATGGTGTGGGGAGCGATCTCCTACACTGGCCGTACACCAATGGTGATCGTCGAGGAGACACTGAATAGTGCACGGTACATCCAAACCGTCATCGAACCCATCGTTCTACCATTCCTAGACCGGCAAGGGAACTTGCTGTTCCAACAGGACAATGCACGTCCGCATGTATCCCGTGCCACCCAACGTGCTCTAGAAAGTGTAAGTCAACTACCCTGGCCAGCAAGATCTCCGGATCTGTCCCCCATTGAGCATGTTTGGGACTGGATGAAGCGTCATCTCACGCGGTCTGCACGTCCAGCACGAACGCTGGTCCAACTGAGGCGCCAGGTGGAAATGGCATGGCAAGCCGTTCCACAGGACTACATCCAGCATCTCTACGATCGTCTCCATGGGAGAATAGCAGCCTGCATTGCTGCGAAAGGTGGATATACACTGTACTAGTGCCGACATTGTGAATGCTCTGTTGCCTGTGTCTATGTGCCTGTGGTTCTGTCAGTGTGATCATGTGATGTATCTGACCCCAGGAATATGTCAATAAAGTTTCCCCTTCCTGGGACAATGAATTCACGGTGTTCTTATTTCAATTTCCAGGAGTGTAGCAACTGGGAAATTTTTCTTATTCAGCTCTGTCAGAAGTATTGCAAGGTCACAGATGACTTTATATTTGAGTGTAGTTTAGTTAAACTGAAACTAATTACAAACATACTCCTGCATAAAATTTTACTTATTATGCATGTACCATACAGTAGGAAGAGTACAACTATTTTTTGAAGTTTTTTTGGGGTATACAGACTAAAATACAATTAATAGTTTGAAAGGAACAACAGGTTTGTTGTTAACATTCTAGTATTATACTACAGTTGATAAATTCTCTTTATATCATAGAATGGGTGAAAGACTAGCCAGTCATGAATTGTTTGTTTGAATAATTGTTCAGGTAATTCTTGAACAGATTGAGGAAGATTATTAAATAATTTGTACCCCATGATGTCATAGCTGTTGAGTGACTTTGACAATCTCTGGTAAGGAATATAGAGGCACTTATTCCTTCTTGTATTGTGGCTATGCACGTTTTCTCTGGGTTTTGTTTCTGGTAATTTCTTCTTCATATAATTAGAACATAGTACGTGTGCAAGTTTATAACAGTCATGATTTTTTGTTCACAGAACAATGGTTTGCAGTGTGTATTATATGCAGAACCAGTAATTATCCTAATAGCTTTTTTTTTGCAGTATTAATAAGTCATATACACAGCTAGAATTCCCCCACAAAATAATTCCATATGTTATTATATAACACTACAGCAGCATTTACGTAGCTTGTACTATGAAATACCAAATTTGGTTTATTACGTAGTATGCCCCAACAGAACAAATTGTCCTGTCACGGAAAAGCCATGTATAACACTTCCGTCTGCTACTACTGTACCATAATCTTAAAGCTGGAAACAGGTTGTGAAATAAAACTATTGTGTTAAAGCAATTATGGTATAACGCAACAGAGCAGTGTTACCCTCTGAGAGGAATTTTATTATGTTGACCGTATTGTTCCTAGGAGGTGGCTTATCAGAAATGAAAGTCATAATTACGTAAATATTTGAACAGTATGAACAAAATTTTGCCTATCTGCACTGTTCAACTGATAAATAAAATGGTCGCCAGCCTAACTAGGCAAGAGAATGGTTAACACTCTCGTTCAAGAAAATAGTTATTAGTAACTCTAATGGATAAACACAACCTATACTTGGCCACACGCGAGTGCAGTGAACTCTGACACATACATATGTTTTAAGATTGAAGCTAACAACTGGAGCAGCACAAACTATTTGCAAAATTATAAGAGATACCGAAACACCCTATTACTTTCAGGCTTTAAAGAAATTATGGTTTTTATAATTAGCGGTCTTCCCATTACTTGTTACCCAGCATTAATACAATAGACAAACTCTGGATCCTGTTATATTATTAATATGCACTTCCTATACACAAGAGAGACATACACTTAACAAACATGAGTATATAACGTTTCACAACTGCAGTTTTCCACTTTTACTACAGCGAAACACAATGTTGACAAAATTGCAAGAAACTGACTCACCTTTTTGAATTTACTACAGATATCAAGGTGATCATTTGCTAAGCAAAACTTTAGAAGCCTCAGTCTTAAGAACTTTTAATTTTGCTGTTGGCAACAGCTCTTTAATAAGCAGTTTTAATGGGAAAATTATTTTCAGCAAACAACATTTACTTTAACTCACTCTCTAGCAGCATTAACTTTAACTTTCTTTTTACTAAGTTCAAGAGGCATTAATTAGCATAACATTGGTCATAAATGTTCTTTCAGTAGGGACACTCGGTAATTACTTTAGTTCAAACGGAAAGGAACCTGAGAGGTGTTATGATAAGGAAAAAATTAAGGTAGGTACATAAATTCAGGTATAAATTACCTTATACTTGTGCACACTAAAACATCCAGTAAGCTGATCCTTCACTGTACATCATTATAGTATTACGTTACAGTGATTGCGCAACGTGGTGGCAACTGCTCGTTGGTAGGTGGATTTGCAGACAGAATTGCTGGATTCTGTCATTTCTTGGTGGCGACGACAGATACAAATTCCAGAATAGTTCCAGCTATTTATCCATCCATCCAAGGCATTGGAAAGCAGCAGGAAAAGCCTCTCTTGGAACCAGCACGATATGTAACATTTACATGACAGTGCACAGTTTGGTAGCTCGTCCCCGACTGGTAGCTCGTCCCCGACTGATTATCAGTTCCACCTTTTCTAAATAGGCCAGCCACAATTTGCGAGCGCTACACAGTTCCGCTCCCGAGGGGAACCACAACATCTTTTACATACAGAATAACTAAGAATCCTAAGTGAGGATCAGCAGTTTACATAACAGCAACCAAATACATTAAATAAAACAGAACATTTGCACATATTGACATTTCTACCAAAAATTATTCACACAAAATTACAATCACATACAGTAAGTTTTGTTCCCTCCAAATGGGACAAAGCATTTAAGCAACAGATACACTAAATTGCATAGAACCAAACCATGACGTCAAAGTTTGTGTAAAGAAAGAAATATACAGTTTTATGTTATCTATTCAATCAAACATATTTACAGAAGCTCAACGATGTAATTTTAAATAAAACAAAAGCAAAATAAATCAGTAGAGTATTAGAGCTATGGTGTTACAATTATACTTTGAAACAATGAAAAATAGGATGTTCTAACATATTTTTAGGAACACAATCCTTAAGTCACTTTAACAGGTAAATAACACTTGACAACTTACCACTAATATATTGTACATATTGAGCCCAAGATAATGTTGTTGTTGTTGTGGTCTTCAGTCCTGAGACTGGTTTGATGCAGCTCTCCATGCTACTCTATCCTGTGCAAGCTTCTTCATCTCCCAGTACCTACTGCAGCCTACATCCTTCTGAATCTGCTTAGTGTATTCATCTCTTGGTCTCCCTCTACGATTTTTACCCTCCACGCTGCCCTCCAATACTAAATTGGTGATCCCTCAATGTCTCAGAACATGTCCTACCAACCGATCCCTTCTTCTAGTCAAGTTGTGCCACAAGCTCCTCTTCTCCCCAATTCTATTCAATACCGCCTCATTAGTTATGTGATCTACCCATGTAATCTTCAGCATTCTTCTGTAGCACCACATTTCGAAAGCTTCTATTCTCTTCTTGTCTAAACTATTTATCGTCCACGTTTCACTTCCATACATGGCTACACTCCATACAAATACTTTCAGAAACGACTTCCTGACACTTAAATATACACTCGATGTAAACAAATTTTTCTTCTTCAGAAACGCTTTCCTTGCCATTGCCAGTCTACATTTTATATACTCTCTACTTCGACCATCATCAGTTATTTTGCTCCCCAAATAGCAAAACTCCTTTACCACTTTAAGTGTCTCATTTCCTAATCTAATTCCCTCACCATCACCCGACTTAATTAGACTACATTCCATTATCCTAGTTTTGCTTTTGTTGATGTTCATCTTATACCCTCCCTTCAAGACACTGTCCATTCCGTTCAACTGCTCTTCCAAGTCCTTTGCTGTCTCTGACAGAATTACAATGTCATCGGCGAACCTCAAAGTTTTTATTTCTTCTCCATGGATTTTAATTCCTACTCCGAACTTTTCTTTTGTTTCCTTCATTGCTTGCTCAATATACAGATTGAATAAAATCTGGTATAGGCTACAACCCTGTCTCACTCCCCTCCCAACCACTGCTTCCCTTTCATACCCCTTGACTCTTATAACTGCCATCTGATTTCTGTACAAATTGTAAATAGCCTTTCGATCCCTGTATTTTACCCCTGCCACCTTCAGAATTTGAAAGAGAGTATTCCAATCAACATTGTCAAAAGCTTTCTCTAAGTCTACAAATGCTAGAAACATAGGTTTGCCTTTCCTTAATCTTTCTTCTAAGATAAGTTGTATGGTCAGTATTGCCTCACGTGTTCCAACATTTCTATGGAATCCAAACTGATCTTCCCCGAGGTCGGCTTCCACCAGTTTTTCCTTTCATCTGTAAAGAATTCGCATTAGTATCTTGCAGCTGTGACTTATTAAACTGACAGCTCAGTAATTTTCACATCTGTCAGCACCTGCTTTCTTTGGTATTGGAATTATTATATTCTTCTTGAAGTCTGAGGGTATTTCGCCTGTCTCATACATCTTGCTCACCAGATGGTAGAGTTTAGTCAGGACTGGCTCTCCCAAGGCTGTCAGTAGTTCTAATGGAATGTTGTCTACTCCAGGGGCCTTGATTCGACTCAGGTCTTTCAGTGCTCTGTCAAACTCTTCACGCAGTATCATATCTCCCATTTCATCTTCATCTACATCCTCTTCCATTTCCATAATATTGTCCTCAAGTACATCGCCCTTGTATAGACCCTCTATATACTCCTTCCACCTTTCTGCTTTCCCTTCTTTGCTTAGAACTGGGTTTCCATCTGAGCTCTTTTCTCCAAAGGTCTCATTAATTTTCCTATACACAGCATCTATCTTACCCCTAGTGAGATAAGCCTCTACATCCTTACATTTGTCCTGTAGCCATCCCTGCTTAGCCATTTTGCACTTCCTATCGATCTCATTTTTGAGACGTTTGTATTCCTTTTTGCCTGCTTCATTTACTGCATTTTTATATTTTCTCCTTTCATCAATTAAATTCAATATTTCTTCTGTTACCCAAGGGTTTCTACTATCCTTCCTTTTTTTACCTATTTGATCCTCTGCTGCCTTCACTATTTTATCCCTCAAAGTTACCCACTCTTCTTCTACTGTATTTCTTTCCCCCATTCCTGTCAGTTGTTCCCTTATGCTCTCCCTGAAACTCTGTACAACCTCTGGTTCTTTCAGTTTATCCAGGTTCCATCTCCTTAATTTCCCACCTTTTTGCAGTTTCTTCAGTTTTAATCTACAGTTCATAACCAATAGATTGTGGTCAGAGTCCACATCTGCCCCTGGAAATGTCTTACAATTTAAAACCTGGTTCCTAAATCTCTGTCATACCATTATATAATCTATCTTATACCTCTTAGTATCTCCAAGGTTCTTCCATGTATACAACCTTCTTTCATGATTCTTGAAACAAGTGTTAGCTATGATTAAGTTATGCTCCACGCAAAATTCTACCAGACGGCTTCCTCTTTCATTTCTTAACCCCAATCCATATTCACCTACTATGTTTCCTTCTCTCCCTTTTCCTACGCTTGAATTCCAGTCACCCATGACTATTAAATTTCGTCTCCCTTCACTATTTGAATAATTTCTTTTGTCTCCTCATACATTTCATCAATTTCTTCGTCATCTGCAGAGCTAGAATGTATCATCTACGTATACCCCCAAAAATTTGACATAACTTGGATCATCTGACAGAAGCTTATCTCTAAGACTACAAACCAACTGCTGTGTTTTGTTTTCATTCAGCAGTAACAATACAGCTGATTTAATTCTGAAATTGTCCATGGATTCATTTCGGCTTTCAACAAATGGGGCACACGACTGGCACAAACGTTTTCACAAGTTAGTTCATACAGTAAAATTCACCTTACTCTTTTTTTTCCTTATTGTGCCGATCAGGTCAGGCACTTCATTCACTCTGATTGGATATCTAAAAATAGGTACCGGTATAACAGGAATAGTCCTGCAGAACATGTCGGCTTAAGTTGCGTTATAGTACAACACAATAAGACAACTGATATCAACAACTCGCTGCGCCAAGCCGAGAACCTTTCACCTCTCCCGTATCTAATCCAAGTCATAGCATCTACCTAAGTCGTGGTAGCTGACTGGGGCGTCGGCTTGCGTGCTGTGCAGGTGATGTCGCTGCTGCAGCAAGGGAACCGAGAGCGCACCGTGGAGCCGACCGCGGCCAACCAGACGTCTTCGCGGTCCCACGCACTGCTCAGCGTCTCCGTGACGCACTCGGCGGACGCCGGGCACCGCCACAGGCTGCGCAGGGGGCGGCTCTTCATGGTCGACTTGGCTGGCTCCGAGCGCGCCTCCAACACGCAGGTAACGCTGCCGCTTCCCCTGTAACGCTGCACGACCAAAAGGTCACCAGTTTTGCGAAATGAGTGGTACACAGTATGAACTGTCGGGAAATCTAAAATGAGCTTTTCTTCTGTGATCACTTGTATGTCAAGTCGCATTTTCTCTATAGGGTCATGAAACATAATTAACTCGTATCATCTCATTTGTTATAAACATTTTCGTGGAGATTATCTTCTACATCTGAGTAGAGAATCTAAAAGCTGCGCACGAGAACTGAAGTACAGATTCGGAGTGCAACTTCAATACAAAAGTGCCATTTATTCTCGGTGGCATTTTTATTTCTTTCGTTTGTCACAGTTTACTCCATAAGATTTCCTAGTACAAATATCTCCGAAATAGAACGGGCTGCAATATGTTCCTGGCATATCCTGCACTAGATTGACCAACTCTACCTTATTTCCCGGTATCTCCAGTATAATACCGTAGCATGTTTTAAAAATCGTTCTGGCGCCCTTATTGTAATCCTGTTTTTCGCGCATATCTGGTCTATGATCTCTGTTGTAAATACACTACTGCCCATTAAAATTGCTACACTAAGAAGGAATGCAGATGATAAACGGGTATTCATTGGACAAATATATTATGCTAGAACTGACATGTGATTACATTTTCACGCAGTTTGAGTGCATAGATCCTGAGAAATCAGTACTCAGAACGACCACCTCTGGCCGTAATAACGGCCTTGATACGCCTGGGCATTGAGTCAAACAGAGTTTGGATGGCGCGTACAGGTACAGCTGCCCATGCAGCTTCAACATGATACCACAGTTCATCAAGAGTAGTGACTGGCGTATTGTGACGAGCCAGTTGCTCGGCCACCATTGACCGCATGTTTTCAGTTGGTGGTAGATCTGGCGAATGTGCTGGCCAGAGCAGCAGTCGAACGTTTTCTCTATCCAGAAAGGCCCGTACAGGACCTGCAACATGCGGTCGTGCATTATCCTGCTGAAATGTAGGGTTTCGCAGGGATCGAATGAAGGATAGAGCCACGGGTCGTAACACATCTGAAATGTAACGTCCACTGTTCAAAGTGTCGTCAGTACGAACAAGAGGTGACCGAGACGTGTATCCATACCATCACGTCAGGTGATATACCAGTATGGCGATGACGAATACACACTTCCAATGTGCGTTCCCCGCGATGTCGCCAAACACGGATGCGACCATCGTGATGCTGTAAACAGAACCTGGATTCATCCGAAAAAATGACGTTTTGCCATTCGTGCACCAAGGTTTGTCGTTGAGTACACCATCGCTGGCGCTCCTGTCTGTGATGCAGCGTCAAGGGTAACCACAGTCACGGTCTCCAAGCTGATAGTCCATGCTGCTGCAAACGTCGTCGAACTATTCGTGCAGATGGTTGTTGTCTTGCAAATGTCCCCATCTGTTGACTCAGGGATCGAGACGTGGCTGCACGATCCGTTACAGCCTTCGTATCTACATGGGTCGTGAGAGGGGGTGAATGTTTACTTGACTCTCGGTCAGTATTGTAGTCCACGTTTGCGCTCGCCTCTTACCGATTAGCAGTACACGTAACACATGGTTTATAGAGACGTTACATTATTTATTTCTCAGTTGACTCACACAACACAACAACATTTCGTAATGATTCGGAAGAGCCAGTACTGATAGATGGCTTTAAGTTGCCAGCAGTGAAAGACAGACGACACTCAACACAAAATGTTCGGTTCTGTGTAGACTTCTTTGCATATTATGCGGACAGTATATCGTGGCACTCGGCTGCGACCGTAAATAAACGAGGACTATGACTGCCTGACTGGAGAGAAGTGGTGCAGGAAAACAAGCCCCACCTCCTACTCGAAGGGCTGCCATCCTATGTTCGCGTTCTGTGCTTCCAGGAATGCATAATTGACATAACGATCGTAGGGATCGTTGACTCCTTTTGTTGTAGTGAGATTCGCCTTCGAATCTCTTTATGTACAAACATTAGTCTCTTCACTCGTTTCAGATAAAGAAAAGAAAACAAGCAATTCACAACCCAAAGTGAACTGGAGTACACAAAGCATTTAGTGGTGGCTACAGCGCGCAATTGTTTTCTGCGATTGGCAGTGGTAGTTCAGACCGGGCCTCTACTGGTATCTTACGTAACCACATTGCAAAACACTCCCCACTTATAGAATTGCTACGATGTAGTGTCCGCATTAATAAACGTATTTGTTATAATCGCACCTGTTACTGTAACTGTATCTGGATATTATGCCACAAAAAAATAAATCATTTTGATTAGATAAGAACCATTTTTCATTCCATAGACCTAACACTGAGGGGATCGTCGTAAGAGTATAACAAGTCAGAAAACATAATATAACAAACATATTTTGAACACTTGAATGTAATACTCGTTTCTGAATGTATACCAAAACTGAGTCATATAACACACTTTTGCACTCTGAAATATTTCTCTCTGTTTGTGGAGCTACCTCAAAATATGATACCTTATAACGTATAGCAATACAGTACAAGTAAGGAAACTTGGAATTTTATTCCCTCCATTATGGAGACTGTAGTTGCGCTGATGTTGATTGATACACATTGATAGTTGCACTCACGATGACTGAGCGGACGAAAAATTCATTTTTCCTCTTTTCTTACATTCCTGTCCATTGCTCAACATCACCTCTAAGTGGTGAGTGGGGACCAGTTTGCATACACAAACTGTATTCCAATCTGGATTATCTTCATTGAAAAAGTATATAACTGTTGTTCTACAGTGTTGCGATCAAGCAGATAAAAACATCAAAAAAAGTTTCATACTACCCCCAATTCCCAGAACTCCTGAAGATAGACGTTGACTGTGGTTATTGTATCACAGACACAGTCCCTTTGACTGTTCAGAGATGTCACTTAACCCACCCAAAGATGTAAAGAACCATGCATGAGCAGCGCCTATTAGACGGAGGGGGTCCGACAGCCGATCAGTTCCAGTCATTCCACCAGGGAGGACGTACACGGCTCGTGTTGTCTGTAGTTCAACCATGCCTACGCGGTCAATACCGCGTTTCGATCGCGTCCGCATTGTTACTTTGTGCCAAGAAGGACTCTCAACGAGGGAAGTGTCCAGGCTTCCTGGAGTGAACCAAAGCGATGTTGTTGAGACATGGAGAAGATACAGAGAGACAGCAACTGTCGATGACATACCTCGCTCAGGCCGCCCAAAGGCTACTACTGCAGTGGATGACCGCTACCTATGGATTATGGCTCGGAGGAACACCACCATGTCGAATAATGCTTTCGTGCAGCCACAGGACGTCGTGTGTAATAGGCTGCATGATGCGCAACTTCACTCCCGACGTCCATGGCAAGGTCCATCTTAGCAACCTTTACACCATGCAGTGCGGTACAGATGGGCCCAACAACATGCCGAATGGACCACTCAGGATAGGCTTCACGATCTCTTCATCGATGAGTGTCGCATATGCCTTCGACCAGACAATCGTCAGAGACGGTTTTGGAGGCCCGGTCAGGCTGAACGCCTTAGACACACTGTCCAGCGAGTGCAGCAGGGTGGAGGTTCCCTGCTGTTATGGGGTGGCATTATGTGGGGCCGACGTACGACGCTGATGGTCATGGAAGGCGCCGTAACGGATATACTATACGTGAATGTCATCCTCCGACCGATAGTGCAACAATATGGGCAGCATATTGGCGAGGCACTTGCCTTCATGGACGACCATTCGTTCCCCCATCGTACACATCTTGTGAATGACTTCCTTCAGGATAATGACTTTGCTCGATTAGATAGGCTGCATGTTCTCCAGACATGTACCCTATCGAACAGGCCTGGGATAGATTGAAAAGGGCTGGTTATGGACGACGTGACCCACTAATCACTCTCAGGGATGTACGCCGAATCGCCGTTGAGGAGTGGGACACTCTGGACCAACAGTGCCTTGATGAACTTCTGGATAGTATGCTACGACGAATACAGGCATGCATCAATGCAATAGGATGTGCTGCTAGGTATTAAATGTACCGGTGTGTACAGCAATCTGGACCACCACCTCTGAAGGTCTCGCTGTATGGTGGTACAACATGCAATGTGTGATTTCCATGAGCAATAAAAATGGCGGATATGATGTTTATGTTGACCTCTATTTCAATTTTCTGTGTAGGTTCCGAAACTCTCGGAACTGAGGGGATGCAAAAAAAAAATTTTGGTGTGTGTATTATGCCAGGAATAGGAAATCAACAACAGTTGTTTAATATTTCAGAGCAAAGGTACTCCTGATCGGTTTACTGTGTTAAATTTAAACTGAGCAAGCACAAATAGTCCATAGCGTGATAATAACAGCTAGTTAATAATTTGATGTAATTTTTTTCATTGTGCCACTTACCAGTAGCATCGTCATCAATTCCTCCTCCTCCTGGAAGCTTGCAGAGCACGTCAATGTGCAAAATGCCAGCACAGTTGATGATTCCCTGTTAACTGGCTCATCGCTGTCGCTTATTACTGTCCGCAACACTGCCTCAATGGATGACTACACTCTTCTCCAACTATTCATTATGGTAGCCTTCTCCAATTTATTGCACGCTTCAATAAAGCACAGAAGAGTAAACCGTGTCCTTGTTTTAATTGTGGACGACTGGACATTCGTATGTTTGGAAAACAGCACCATGTAAGGCGATTGCTTCCCACAACTTCGACATAGCCTCGGTAAAGTCGTTTTCACGTTCTTTCTGAACAGGGGCAATAAGTGCAAGTAGATGATGACGTTTAATTCATTCCAAAATCCCATTGTCTGAATCAGGGCTGTCACGTTGATTGGAAGACAGAGAGCTTGCATACCACTAGACCTTAGAGTCACATCAGAAGGATGACTGGGAACATTGTCAGTTATAAAGATAGCTTTCAGTGGAAGCTTTCTGCTTCTTCAGCTCTTGTCTCACAGCTAGCACAAATACTTTGTGGAACCACCAAGAAGATATTTCTCTGTTCATCGGCACTTTCTTCTGAGCTCACTTTTGCACTGGTAATCTATTTATGTCGCTGTCTCAAAAACAATTGCGATATTAGGGTTTGCCAATCACCACGAGCGGTAGTTTATGACTCTCATTTGCGTTACAACATGCCAGTAATGTTACGCACTGTTTCTGTTTGTTGTAGCAACTAGCTTCCTTCTCGTTCGTGGCAGCTAATGTTTTTGAATGAAACATCTTGTAGAAGAGAGCCGTTTCATCAGCATTGCACAAGGCATCAGCAGTTAAATTTCCTTCCTCTGTTATCTTCCGTATCTTCTTTACAAACTCTCCTGTACATTTTTGCAACAGCTGAGCGACTTTCTCTGGAGACTGTCAGCTGCAGCATGTCGTGCCTTTTTCCCCACTTCAATAGGCAATTGTTGCAGACAAGTTACGGCTGCGAAGTTGTTTCTCAAGTGAAATTGCTGTTTCCTTTATTATAGGGTCACTGACTGGACTTCCTTTACTGCATTTCAGAGCCAAACCAGTTTCGTTTGCGAAATTATTTAATGTTAGTGATGCATTTCATCCTTTTAGGGCAAAATTAGACTATAAAAGTAGCTGGATACGTGATATATCAGTCTTAAAACCACATATAATGTAAAAGAGACACCAAGGAAAACGGATATACACTCCTGGAAATTGAAATAAGAACACCGTGAATCCATTGTCCCAGGAAGGGGAAACTTTATTGACACATTCCTGGGGTCAGATACATCACATGATCACACTGACAGAACCACAGGCACATAGACACAGGCAACAGAGCATGCACAATGTCGGCACTAGTACAGTGTATATCTACCTTTCGCAGCAATGCAGGCTGCTATTCTCCCATGGAGACGATCGTAGAGATGCTGGATGTAGTCCTGTGGAACGGCTTGCCATGCCATTTCCACCTGGCGCCTCGGTTGGACCAGCGTTCGTGCTGGACGTGCAGACCACGTGAGACGACGCTTCATCCAGTCCCAAACATGCTCAATGGGGGACAGATCCGGAGATCTTGCTGGCCAGGGTAGTTGACTTACACTTTCTAGAGCACGTTGGGTGGCACGGGATACATGCGGACGTGCATTGTCCTGTTGGAACAGCAAGTTCCATTGCCGGTCTAGGAATGGTAGAACGATGGGTTCGATGACGGTTTGGATGTACCGTGCACTATTCAGTGTCCCCTCGACGATCACCAGTGGTGTACGGCCAGTGTAGGAGATCGCTCCCCTCACCATGATGCCGGGTGTTGGCCCTGTGTGCCTCGGTCGTATGCAGTCCTGATTGTGGCGCTCACCTGCACGGCGCCAAACACGCATACGACCATCATTGGCACCAAGGCAGAAGCGACTCTCATCGCTGAAGACGACACGTCTCCATTCGTCCCTCCATTCACGCCTGTCGCGACACCACTGGAGGCGGGCTGCACGATGTTGGGGCGTGAGCGAAAGACGGCCTAACGGTGTGCGGGACCGTAGCCCAGCTTCATGGAGACGGTTGCGAATGGTCCTCGCCGATACCCCAGGAGCAACAGTCTCCCTAATTTGCTGGGAAGTGGCGGTTCGGTCCCCTACGGCACTGCGTAGGATCCTTCGGTCTTGGCGTGCATCCGTGCGTCGCTGCGGTCCGGTTCCAGGTCGACGGGCACGTGCACCTTCCGCCGACCACTGGCGACAACATCGATGTACTGTGGAGACCTCACGCCCCACGTGTTGAGCAATTCGGCGGTACGTCCACCCGGCCTCCCGCATGCCCACTATACGCCCTCGCTCAAAGTCCGTCAACTGCACATACGGTTCACGTCCATGCTGTCGCGGCATGCTACCAGTGTTAAAGACTGCGATGGAGCTCCGTATGCCACGGCAAACTGGCTGACACTGACGGCGGCGGTGCACAAATGCTGCGCAGCTAGCGCCATTCGACGGCCAACACCGCGGTTCCTGGTGTGTCCGCTGTGCCGTGCGTGTAATCATTGCTTGTACAGCCCGCTCTCAGTGTCCGGAGCAAGTATGGTGGGTCTGACACACCGGTGTCAATGTGTTCTTTTTTCCATTTCCAGGAGTGTATACAGGATGTCCCACCTAAACTTTTCACAGCCAGTATCTTTGGAACCGCAATAGGTATTGACAAACGGGTTTCACGGATATGAGTGTACGGCAGGGGCTCACGAAAGTAAATTCTATGCGACATTCTAAACAGTGTGCAAATATTTTTTTCAACATAAACTTATTTAAATGGACACTTCAAATTATTCCATACGCAATTAATAACACGAGAAATCACAATAATAATGCCGTTGGTTGCTTCGCAATACGTCAGTTACATCCCGAGAAATTGGAAGGCGAAGTTGCCGCGTGAGATGAACGAAACGCATCGCTGTTGCACTTCCAGCGATGCAAGCGGGACCCGCTCGTTGCTCGTAATCACGATGTGATTGACGTACGTGTTCTTACTTTCACTGTCATCACGAGGGCTGAAAATAATAATAGGAGTTCCTGCCACAAACATTCATATGTACATAACTGTGTCCCTTATGCGTGTTGTATTTATCTATTTACTGTACGGACTTCGGCACACAACTGGCTGGTGTACGCCGCCCCGTTACACCACCCAGGTCGTCAACCCTTCGCCTCTGCAGTTGTGTACAGGAACAGGCCTCAGTCGGCGCTGTGTGTGGAAATGGCTCACTACGAAGCAGGTTGTTCTGTATGGAAGTACGTACAGGCACATGGCACTGGTGTACTGTACACTGCAATTGGTGTCACCGCTGCAACCGTGATATTAATTTACCTGTCCATCCATTCTAGGCATTCGACATGGTATTCACAAACGAGGAAATGGTTGACATGGTACTACTGTATGGAGAATGTCACCAAAATGGCACACATGCGGCACAGCTGTATGGCCAGCGGTGCCCTAATAGACATCATCCGACCAGCCCTACCTTCATGAATATTGTTAGAAGGCGTCGCGAGACAGGTCGATAGTCTCCACGAACACGGATCTGGAACAGAGGCGTAACACATGAAGAATCAGAGGTAGTTGTTCTGGTGGCCACTGCAATAAACCCTCATGCAAGCATTGGTGAAATGGAGAGGCAGATGGCAAGCCCTCGAACAAGTGCGATGCGTATTCTGCATAGGTATAGATACCACCCATATCATGTGGTGTTACATCAAGGCCTCCGTGGCAACGACGTTCACAATCACCTGGATTACTGTCAGTGTGCTCTGCAGTAAGGCCATGACTTAATGCGTAGGGTACTGTTTACTGATGATGCCACGTTTACAAACCATGGGAACGTCATCTTACACAATATGCAGTACTGGTCACCAGAAAACCCACATTGGATTCGACAGGTTGAAAATCAACGTCAGTAGTGTGTCAACGTATGGTGTGGCATTATAGGACACCACATCATTGACCCATATTTCGTTGATGGCATTTTTAGCGGGCGGCAGTACAAGCGGTTCCTGAGATGTACCTTTACTGGACTAATGGAAGACTTATCCCATCATTTGCGTCAAATAATGTGGTATCAACATGATGGATGCACTGTGCATAATGCCATGGTGGCACGACAGGCACTAAACCAACAATTCACACATCGACGGATTGCTAGCATGGTCGCCGGACCTCACCCCTATGGACTTTTTTCTCTGGGGACATGTGAAAGATGTGGTGTATTAGCAGGTCCCAACAACAATGCCAACATTAAAGCCCGCAGGCATTAAAGCCTGCAATAACACCTCAAACACTGACAGCCGTGAGCGAATGCTTGATGGAGACCATATAGAAGCAAATGACGATCTCTTAGAACATACGTTATAGCGTTTCAGCTGTTAGACATGTGACTGCACACCGGCGTATATTTTGTGTATTACAGAAAAGACATATGTTTGCTTTGTTCATACTACTCTATGTTTATGTATGCACTGCACCGTCTGAAACAGTTCAATTGTTTCACAGCCATTAAAGATGTTCAGTGATATGTCCTGTACGTGGCATGTACCGTTGTGCAGTTGATGCACAACTATGTACAAATAGCATCTATCCCTCTGTGCGACCCTTCGACAGCCATTAATTTTGTTTACTCTGGCCAGTGGTTACCGGTATTTCGTCCTGTTATGTCCATTGTAGTACTGTCGAAAAGTTCAATACTGCACATACGAGTAAACCATGTCCTTGTTTTCATTGTGGGTGACAGGACATTCAAATGTTTAACAGGCCACGTACTAACAGCGTACATAATAATATGTAAGTATAGAATTTGTCGCATCATAGGACATCAATAACATCGTGATTAGGAGCTACGTGCGGGTCACGCTTGCATTGCGGGAAGTGCAGTAACCGCATGTTTAATTGATCTTACGTGTCAGCTTCGCGTTCCAATTACTCGGGATGTAATTGACGTATTGCGATGCATCATAGGCCATTATTATTGTGATTTCTCATGTTACTGACTGCGTATGGAATAATACGAGGTGTCCATTTAAAAAATAAATAAATAAATAAAACGTAAGTTTGTGTTCAAACCAATATTTGTACACGGTTTAGAAAGTCTCATAGTATTTAGCACTACATTCATGCCCGTGAAAGTCGTTCGTCACCATCTATTGTGGTTTCAGAGATATTGGCAATGAAAAGTTTGGGTGGGACACCCTGTATATGGTGTGTATTTTAACTGAGGAGCTACTTCATTGAGAAGTAGCGGCTCCGCTCTCGTAAACTGACACACGGCCGGGAGAGCGGTGTGCTGACCACATGCATCCAGTGACGCCTGTGAGCTGAGAATGTCAAGGCGACCGGTCAGTACTGCTGTGACAGCCTGCCACGATGGAATGCATTGTTGTACGAACCTTCTTGAAACTGCTATGTCCAGTTCTTCTTCATCCTTACTTTTTCGCATAACCTCCCATTTTCCCAACTCGCTCTCCATTTGCGTTGCCTACTGTCGAATAACATCTTTCTTTCTTTGAGATGTCATAAATAGTTGGCTGTCCAACGTTTTACTCAGCCAGATCAGCTTTGCCGTGTTCATATTGCAACGGTTCAGAAGCAAATGTAAAAGTGCATCATATGTATGGTATGCTCAGTGCTGTGAAAGCGATAGTTTTCATGTTTCTACGACTCGTATCTACATCTGTGGTATAAAACAATGGACATAGTCCAAATAAGGAGTATTTAGTTTTTCGTTTTGGCTTCA
The DNA here is from genome assembly GCF_021461395.2 of Schistocerca americana. Taxonomy (NCBI): domain Eukaryota; kingdom Metazoa; phylum Arthropoda; class Insecta; order Orthoptera; family Acrididae; genus Schistocerca; species Schistocerca americana. The sequence goes on along the minus strand of NC_060120.1, from coordinate 647,872,746 downwards.
AAATTAAATTGTTATAGTTTCTTAATTTAAGCAACCTTTATTAACAGTGTTTCATAAAATATCGATAACTGAGAATTTATATTTGAAAAGAAAACAGGAATTTCGCATGTAATGCGCGATTAAAAACAAGAAGACGTGCATTATTCACAAAAATGATGATGCATTTTACAATTACGAGATGTAAGTAATTCAGATTGAACGAAAAAAAATTGTCTCGGACGAGACTTGAACCAGCGCATCACTTACTACAAAGAGTTAAACAAGTTAGCCAGCCGCGGTGGTCTAGCGGTTCAGGCGTTCAGTCCGGAACCGCGGGACTGCTACGGTCGCAGGTTCGAATCCTGCCTCGGGCATGGATGTGTGTGATGTCCTTAGGTTAGTTAGGTTTAAGTAGTTCTAAGTTCTAGGGGACTGATGACCACAGATGTTAAGTCCCATAGTGCTCAGAGCCAAGTTAAGCAAGTTACTACTCTCACAAATAAATATTTGTGTCTTTACTGTATCTAAAACAGTCCCTCGGAAAATTTCAAAGCCGATCTTTTTCTACAAAGTTATGACAAACATTAAGAACGACCTATTTATAGGCGCTTTTTAACCGTCTTCCGCACGCCTGTTTCACCATGGAACAGGAAGCAGCCTCAGCCATTTTCATACAGCGTATTAACAGCATGACAATCAGAGCACAACAGTGCAGAGGCTGTGACTATATACGATTTTTGAAATAAAAACTACGTAACTAGAACGCGATTAAGAAAAACGTTGATGGCTGCCAATACATTTGATTACTTCAAAGTTTCATTTAACTTAACTTAGTAATAATATATTAGGTCTACAACTTTGATTCCGGCGTTTTGCACTAGACGACATTAGTGGAAAGTAGTGGCGCAAGTCGTAGGTCGTAAGCGACATACAGTAAGCTTGGGCATTTGAGAACATATCGCTATCAAAATATTAATCACGTTTTGATGGCGTCTTAAAGTTGTTTTCGGCTGAATATGTCAACTTACGAGCCCAATTCTCGTTGTCTGTTGGAGGTTTTAATTTTCTGCTTTGATATGAAGAAATCTGCGGCTGAGGCTCATAAAAAGCTGGGTAAGACCTACGATGAGACGCCTGTTAGTGACAGAACTTAGCAGAAAATGGGTTCCATGCTTCAAGAACGGTGATTTTGACGATGAAGACGGGCATGGTTGTGCAAGAGAGAAAGCTTTCGATGCTACTGCAACCGACGGGAAAAATCACAGCAGATCGTTATCGAAAGCAATTGATGTGTTTGAGCCGATCACTGAAAGACAATCGTCCACAATACAGCGATAGACATGAAAATGTGATTGTGCAACATGACAGTGCTTGACCCCATGTCTCAAAACCCGCCAAAACATACCTGGAAACGTTGAAATGGGAAGTCCTACCCCACCCGCCATATTCTCCAGACATTGTTCCCTTTGACTACCAACTTTTCAGTTCAATAGCACACGACTTGGCTGTCCAGCGCTTCCTGCCGTATAAAATTAGATCGATGCATGGATCTTCTCGAAAGACGCCCAGTTCTTCCGCCGCGGAATTGGTGTGCTGCCCGAAAGATGGGAGAAAGTAGTGGCCAGCGATGGCCAATACTTCGAAATGTAAATTTTTTGCAAGATGCTCACAATAAAGCCTCGAACTTGAGAAAAAACGGCGAAAGCAAAGTTGTAGCTCCACTATCTACACAGGCGCTGACTCCATGGAGCCTGAAGGATCCTGAGCCCCCTAAAAATTTCGTTTGGGGCAGCGGAGCCCTCCCCCCCCCCACCCCCCCCCCCCCCAATAATATAAGAAAATTATTAGTTATATTATGCTTTGTAAAATCGTAAAACCGAGCGAGGTGACGCAGTGGTTAGCACACTGGACTCGCATTCGGGATGACGACGGTTTGATCCCGCGTCCGGCCATTCTGATTTATGTTTCCTTGATTTCCCTAAATCGCTCCAGGCAAATGCCGGGATGGTTCCTTTGAAAGGGCACGGCCGACTTCCTTCCCTAATCCGATGAGACCGATGACCTCGCAGTTTGGTCTCTTTCCCCAAACAACCCAACCCAACCCAAAATCGCAAAATTATGTTGGAATTTTTTATTTTCCTTGTTTGACGATAGTTACCTTTTAAAATACATTCAGTAATGAGTTAAGACAAATAATTATTATGGTAGTAAGCAGGTTAACTGAAAACGAGTGGTGTGAATCATGATAGTGCTTCGGTGCTGCGGGCACACTTAGAATTTGTCCCGGTGCGCGAACCTTCGGGTAAACGGGCGCCGGCGGGCCAGCGCTGCGGCCACGGCGATATTGAAAGGACTTGAGCAGAAGCGCCTGGAACCCTCCGCCTCGCATAGCCTTGACGCTTCGAGACATTGCGGCACCATGGCTATATAAAGCCCACCCTGCTGTCGCAGTCATTCAGTGTGGACAGTTTCGTTCAGTGCATACTGCAGACATGTTTAGTGTTCCGACTTTAGTGTCTAGTGGACTATTTTATATGACTATATTTTATTTGTTTACTTTAGTCTCTTAGTGTATTGTGAATAAAGTTTGCAATGGATAAATTTGTTACCAAAAAGGCGCGCTTGGAAGTTGATGATACTGCAAGTCAACCTCCAACAATTATTGTATCGTCAATCGCTTCGTCGCCTTCAGGAGAGAAACGTTCACAGCCGAAACCTGCACAATCCGGTATGGGAAGATCATTTCAGAAGTCTTCGTTGATCAAATATACATGGCTAGAATATGAAGTATCAACCGAAGTTTATTGCAAAACCTGCAAAGAGTCAGATGCTAAAAATCTATTACAATTTTCTTAAAAAAAAAGATGCATTTACTTCCGTAGCGTTTTCTAACTGGAAAAAGGCTTTTGAAAAATTCTGTCTTCATGAAAATACGTTTACGCATAAAGAAGGTGATCTGAAACTAAATTTTATCAATAACTGAAGTGTGGTCTCCCAGTTGAAAGAACTGTTAGATAGTGATATGAAGAAAGGCCATTTAGCTCTTGAGACAATTTCTACTACCATTCAGTTTCTATGCCAACAAGGACAAGCAATTAGAGAGCACGAAGATGTAAAATCAAAATTTTTTTCAATTGTTGGAACCCCGAAAGAATGTCATACTTGAGTTTAAAGATTGGTTAGGGCGTTCGGGGTATAAGTGGACGTCCCATGATATTCAAAACGAGATCATTGATCTACTAGAAAAGTCTGTGTTGAGAAAGATATTTGCTTCAATCAAGAAGACTGAACATTTTTCTATTATGGTTGATGAAACAAGTGATTCATCGATTCATGAACAAGTATCATTTTGTATTCGTACTGCCGATGATTCTTAATCATCAACGAAGACTTTATTGGCTTATACGAGATCCCTAACACTGAATGACGAACTCTGTTTAGTATTTTAAAAGACTTTTTTGTCATCTTGATTTGTCAATGGATAACCTAAGAGGACAGTGCTATGATGGTGCCTCAAATATGAGAGGTAAGCTCAAAGGACTAGATATACAAGCAAAAGCACGTTAGGTGCACTGCACTGCCCACAGCTTAGACTTGGCAATTGTAGACAGTCTCCGCCATCTTACGTCTATGAGGGATATTATGACTTTAGTCAAGGACTTCATAAACACCGTAAGGGAATCCAAAAAAAGGAAGGGGCTTTTCAGAAGCATACACTGTGAGAGCGCCAATGACCAAGCTGGTCTACAACCCCTTTGCTCGACTCGATGGACTATGCGAGCTTCTAGTATCTTGAGAATATTGAAAAACTTTGAAGAACTTTTAGAGTTTTTTGAAACATGTTCTGCAGAGGAAAAACCAGAGGCGGGTAACAAATGTGCAGGCTACCTTGAGTCAATGTTACAATTCAAGACTTATTTCTTTTTACTTCTTTATCGCCATGCAATGAACCCAGTAGAGGATGTCAATGAAAAAATTCAATGCCCTCATATAAGTGTTGCTGGTCTGGAAGAAATATATGAGGGCTTGATTTGTATATTGAATGGAAGGCGTGATAGTTTTGAACACTTTTGGGAATTGTGTTTAAAAGGAAAACCTTCACAAGTTGATCATCCTTCGATTCCTCGAAATTGAGGTATACCAAAAAGTATGAAAACAACGAAGCCAACTCATCGCACACTTTCAAAACCCAAAAGGAATACTACAAAGCTATTTACATTGAAGTTTGTGAAACGGTGCAATCTTGCATTACTGGGCGGTTTGGTTCAACTGGACTCACACAGGTCATTGCAGTTGAACAAGAGTACTTCCTTTTAGTAAAAAGAGGTGAAACAAGTTTGAAAAAATCAACTGGGTTTTTCAAAAATGACCTAGACAGAGAGACTGCGCTTGCACTTGAATATGTTAACCGATATCGCTAATAAAAACAACTGGTCTTAAAAACATTCGTGATGTAAGAAAGTACATTACACAAGATCTTGCAGTTGGAGAAATGTTATGTGAAGTACTGAAGTTCATTAAGCTTCTCCAAGTAGTTCCAATCACGACAGCAACAGCATAACGGTTATTTAGCGCCCTTAGACGTCTGAAATCATATCTCCGATCAACAATGGGACAGAAGCGACTGAAAAACTTGGCTGTTCTTCATGCCCAACGATATGTTTAGGATGAGTTGGATATCCGACCAGTCAGCAGCGACTCATATTCAGTAATCCAATCAGACGGTCGACATTTGCACCTTTCTAAAGACACTCTAGCCCTAATAATGGCGTTTAGAGCAATATTAAAAATCTTTATAAAATAGGGAATTAAATACATACATAATGTTAAATTTTCAGTTTCGAAATATTAGTTCTAGTTTAGTACTGATTACTATATTACTATAGTATTGTATTAGTTATTTTCAAGTACTTAAATATTTTTAGGGGTAAGACACAATTAAAACCCGCTACTTACATAATTTTTTACTGAAAGTATTAGGCATACTGTATTAATTTTATTAACTGTATTAAAGCATTAACATTGAGATATTGTTTTTATGTAATAAACCCTGAGCCTTCTTCAAAAGTAGGCTTAAGTTAGCTATTTCACTTATTAATCAAAGTGCTATTACTGTACGGCAGCAATATTTTATGTTTTATTCTTTTAATGATAGTTTAGGATTTATTTAAACTTAATTTCAGCCTGTTCAGAGCTATATATTCAATGCTCTGTAACAGTGCATAAAAATGATTATTACTTTAAATTAAATTAGCTTTTTACGAAAATAGCGTGCGTGTTTATGTTTTGTTTCTTTTTTCGAAGCCAAAAAATGAGTCAGGCTTGTCAAGTTTCCCGGAGCGTCGAGTTATCGCGAGTCCAGATTTCGGGGATCTAATGTTGATCATATGACTCTAAAATGCTTTACAAAACTTTCAAAATCACTATTTTTCATGTAAAATTTAGAAATTTTCCCCAGTATGCTCCCCCCCCCCTCTCCAACATTTTTTATAAGTCGTCGCCCCTATATATCTAATACATAAGCAGGACCTACTTCCAAGAGCGCAACAACACCAGTGTATGTGTGCTTCTAACCAATAATCGCGGTTGTTTACATCAGGTTTATTCTTATCATGAACAGAGTAAAACCAGTAACAGTGTGTATGTGAGGTGGCGGCTTCTCATATTTAGTCCTGAACTGCCTCTGAACTGTAGTAGTGGATTTGGTTTCATGAAATCATAAGCAAAACAGCACACATTCTGCACCCATATACGACTCCATGATGACTGATAGAACAACACATTCTTGCATGCCACCTTGCGGGAATATCGAGAATGAACAGTGTTAGGAGAGAATAAAACTTGAAGATACATCCTTTAAACATCCTTTAAATTCCCGTATTACAACTTGTCTTTGCGTGTGTTTTCCTATTAGTGTAGTTTAAAAGGGTGGCAAATAGGACATTTCGCATGTAAAGTTAGACCGGCTTGGATGCCCCTCAAACTTAGGTGTTGTTTGTACAAAAAACCTGATTTGTACCGATATCATCGTCAGCAAACAACTCAGTAGGAACATCAACTACTAGCAAATCATAATTTTAATGAAGAAGGTATTAAGAGTAACATCTCCGAGAGAAGCATAATGTATATTAGATTCGATGACATATGAGAATCGCCGGCCGGAGTGGCCGAGCGGTTCCAGGCGCTTCAGTCTGGAACCGTGCGACCGCTACGGTCGCAGGTTCGAATCCTGCCTCGGGCATGGATGTGTGTGATGTCCTTAGGTTAGTAGTTCTAGGGGACTGGTGACCTCAGATGTTAAGTCCCATAGTGCTCAGAGCCATTTTTGAACATATGAGAACTCTTTTATTGGCAACAACGTTGTTGTCACATCGCTCAATGGAGCTCGAAGGATTGAAGGTGTGAGGGTTGTCCAGGTTAGACACGGATCGCCGTTTTATGTGTTAAAAGTCGTATTAGGTAACGGAGTAAGTTATTTAGAAGTAACATAGAAGAACTTCTGATACGGCACTATACGTAGCCTCCAAAACGTTGTCTGTAATGGAGGTGCGTTCCAAGCAGAGAAGTACTGAATTTCTTTTGGCAGAAAACCAGAGAATCGCACATATTCATAGGCGCTTCAAAATGTCTACGGACACCTGACAGTGAAGAAAAGTACAGTGAGTCGATGGGCGACGTGACTGTCGTCATCGCAACGAGATCGCACTAACCTGTCCATCTCTCGCGAGCCGGCTGGCCGCATAAAGCTGTAACACACACTGTTGGAACGCGTGAGCACTCTTATTCGAGGTGATCACCGGATCACAAACACTTCGCTGCACAACTGGACCCCTCTGTCGATAACACCCGTTCACTAAGGTGCGTGCCCCCTGGCTTTCTCAGCACCCAATAGAAGACCATAAAGAGCAACGAATCTGTGTGGGATTGCTTGCGCGTTACGAGCCCAGTCGCGTCGTGTTTGTCGAACAACGCCTCAGGCGATGAAAGGTGGATTCATCACTTCGAACCGGAAACAAAACTGTGATACACGGGGTGGGGCCCACACCACTTCTCCTCTGAAGAAAAAGTTTAAAGCCACACACTCAGCCAGTAAAGTCATGGCGACGGTCTTCCGGGACTCTGGAGAGGTTTGTTCTGTTTGATGTCCTCCCTCATGGTGCAAAGATCAACTCTGAAATGTACGGTGCTACCCTCAGGAAACAGAGGAAACAACTTCAGCGTGCAACTTAATGGCAGATTAAAACTGTGCGCCGGACCGAGAATCGAACTGGGGATCTTTGCCTTCTGCGGGCAAATGCTCTACCAGCTGAGCTACCCAACCACGACCCGTCCTCAGTACCTCGTCTCCTACCTTCCAAACTTCACAGAAGCTCTCCTGCGAACCTTGCAGAACTAGCACTCCTGAAAGAAAGGATATTGCGAAGACATGGCTTAGCCACAGTCGAGAGGTGTTTCCAGAATGAGATTTTCCCTCTGTAGCAAAGTGTGTACTGTTATGTTGGTAGAGCACTTGCCCGCGAAAGGCAAAGGTCCCGAGTTCGAGTCTCAGTCCGGCACACAGTTTTAATCTGCCAGGAAGTTTCATATCAGCGCACACTCCGCTGAAGAGTGAAAATCTCATTCTGGAAACTTCAACACGTTCGTCACTACAAAAATGCGAAAGACCTTCTCCTTCTCCATGACAACACAAGGCCTCATAAACAAGTCTGTGCACCAGAGAGGAGCTCACAAAACGTCATTGCACTGGTCTTCTTCATCCACCCCGGATGTAGCACATTCCGACTTCCATTTATTTGGCCCATTGAAGGATGCAGTATGTGGAAGCAGTATGTGGATGATGGGAAGATTATTGATTCTGCAAAACGTTGGCTCTGACGTCGACCAGTAGAGTGGTACCTAGTGGGCACACAACCCCTACTGCTAAGGTGGTGTAAGGCCATCGCATTGAAAGGAGATTGTGTTGAAAAGTATGGTTGTGTAGCCAAAAGAGTGGGGAATAATATAGTGCGTTGGAACCTTGAATACAACCAACGTGCTTTCAGAAAAACAAAAAACCTCGTTGCATTACTTATTGAAGGCCCCTTGTGTTAGTCACCTCCTTAAATGAACACACTGGTCCCTTTAGAGCGCTGTAAATGAAGTAGAACTAATGAAGTAGAACTGGTACCAGGCGCCCATGTAACCCCTCAACGCTGATTTAAATAATGGCAGTAGAATGGTGTGTACACGCCAGTCCACTACAATCAGTGGAGCAAGTTGTGTCGGCACAGAGGCATAGCATAGCAGCTGAAAGGAGCGATCGTGTTTGTATGTGGCTATGGGCACACTGTGAATGAAGTTGAATGATTTGCTGGCATACCCTCGGAATGTACAACGTGCCGACCGGCAACGGCGTACCATTAGCAGCAGTGTAATGGGCACAAGATCAGTGGTAGTAAAAAGATCGTAACTGACAGGGAATGGAGGCGAATATCACTTCTTGTCAGTAGCAATCAGGTTCAAACCCATCAGGATTTGCTGCTGTCAGTGAATGCAGATACATGGTAGCCGATTTCTGAGCGAACATTGTGAAGGGAACTGCGTGAAGGGGAGGCGAATATCACTTCTTGTCAGTAGCAATCAGGTTCAAACCCATCAGGATTTGCTGCTGTCAGTGAATGCAGATACATCGTAGCCGATTTCTGAGCGAACATTGTGAAGGGAACTGCGTGAAGGGGACGTGTGGAGACGGTTACCTCGCAAAAGGCTATTACTCGCAGCGCATATGAAGCTGCACGTCCTCAGTGGGCCTAACAACACGCACGATAGACGGTAGCTGACTGAAGGCGTGTAGTACTGTCAACTTGTTCTTTCGAAGACGGCGAGCGCACCGGCAGCCAAATGGGTTGTTTAGCCCACATTGTGTGGAGGGTATAGCTCGGACTGGAGGTCGTTTTACGAAGTTTTGAGGTTTTTTCACGTAACCTGACTTGGAACCATTCATTGAAATTAGCTGAACGCGAAGTAGGATCTTTATTTCAACATTCGCCCTATATTCTAAATATCCAGAATGAGTACCCTGTTGCGATCACTGCCAAATTCCAAAATCATACGAGCCGTGTTCGCAGGGCTTTACTTATAAGTTTTCAATGTTTTCGAGGCACTCATGCACCATACCGAACTCCGAGTGACCAACTAAATCTTAACCCCATGGAAAGTACTATTTTGCGGTGTTTGTGTCGTACAGTGTACTATGCATGCATGTCTGAAGGAACAGACACTGCTACGACCTACAGCTGCATGAAATACAGGAAATATATTTGCAGTTGCGAATACGGTTAGACTTCAGCTGCACAATTTATTAGTGTCATATGAAAATTTGTGCCAGGCCAGAACTCGAATCTGTATTTCGTGTGAGATCGTTTTAACAACTTCGGCTATCAGAGCACGCCTCCCAGACCGACGCAAACCACGTCCTGCTGCGACACAGTTGCTGTGATTCCTGCGCAGGGAGGGACTTACGTTTGTTGTCATGGTCCGTCTAGGAATGTAATACTGTTTGCAGTGTCTGTGTTTTATGGTGTATTATGCAACGTCCTTCGGAATGCATGCATAAGCGTTTCAGAATAAGAATTGGAAGAGAGCAGCTAGAAATGATAGAGAAATCTACCTTTTCGGGAAGCAGGATTACAGGGGATGGTAGAAGTCGCAAAGGAATTGTGAGTAGAACACAACAGGCCAAAATTGCCGTTAATATAAGAAAGATCTTACTCATCAACAGGAACACCTGTCTGGAAGTAAGAAAACAGAATATGAAAGCATTTGTTAGAAGTGTGGCCCTATACGCGTCTGAAACTTGGACAAAAGGAAAACAAGAGGCAGGGCGACCAAAAGCAATGGGATTTCGTGCTACAGAATGGTGATGATGATCAGCTAGAGAGACAGAGTTACCAACTAAGAGGTGCTGAGAAGAGTACAGAAAACCAGATCTCTGTGTAGGCACATCCAAAGAAGAAGAGACAAACTCGTGCGACACGCTCTTAGGCACAATAACATCTTTGCAACAACAGCAGAAGGATCTATTGAGGAAAGGAATCGCCGGAGATACCCAGGATGTCATACATGCAGAAGATTACGAATGACGCAGGTGGATTACGTACTCGGAAATGAATAGAAAGGCAGACAGAAGAGGGGAATGACACAGTGCTACAAACCAACCTAAGGATTAAACACTAAAGAGAGAAGTGGTAAGAAAAAAGATATTGGATGTAAGGGCAACATATCATTTGTAGAGAGAAGATTTTGTACGCAGTAATGGACTTTTTGTGGTCATACGCTCGTATTGTACGAATATCCTTGTTAGCTAAAGTCGCAGGTGCTGCTCTGAATGCTCATATCGTGTCTATGATAGTGTTTGAAACCACCATTTCCTATCAGGTGTTCCTTATTGTGTTGATTCAAGCGAAAGAAAGGAAGATCAGAGCTACCGTTCTGTAGACAACAATGTCTACATTCTCAACTATATTTACATGTCTATTTTGCAGATCACTGTTAAGTGCATAGTAGTGTGTACATCCCACCGTATCAGTTATTAGAGCTTTTACCCTCCATTCACGTATGGAGCGCGGGAAGAATAATTGCTGACATGGCCCAGTGCACCCTGTAGTTAATCTTGCCTTCTCGATCCCTATGGGAGTGATTTATTCATACTGGCAGAGGATTCAACGAACCACTTTCACTCTGTTTTTCTAACGTTCCATTGTCTGACAGCGGGCGGGAAAGACTTACATGTTTCCGCGGGAGCTCCGATTTCTCTCATTTTATTACGATGGTCAAGGGCGCCAACAAAATATTTCCACATCAGAGGAGAAAGCTGGAGTTTGAAATTTAGTGAAAGGATTTCGTCGCATCGAGAAACACTTCTTTTTTAATGATTGCCACTGCAATTCGCTTATCATATCCGTGACACTTTCTCCCCTATTTCGTGATAACACAAAACGAACTGCTCTTCTTTGAACTCTCTCAACGTCCTCCGTCAATTCTTTCTGTTAATGCTCCCATATGGCGCAAAGATACTCTAGACGAGGGTAGACAAGCGTAGTGTAGTCAGTCTCTTTAGTGGATCTGTTGCGTCTTCTAAGTGTTCTGCTACCAAAACCCAGACTTTGGTTCTCCTTCTCCACAACATTAACTATGTGATCGTTCCAATTTAACTGTAATCCCTATGTATTTAGTTGAATTGACAGCCTTCAGATTTGTGTGATCCTTCGTGTATAAGAAATTTAACGGGTTAAAGGAATCCGTTAAATTTCTGATGGTGGTATGTGGCCCAGGTACTGGAAACTAGGAACAAGGGGAGGAGTGGAGGTATCTGTACGTTCGATGACGTTGGCGACGAGGGAATAATCAAACTGGGGATCCTCTGGAATGGGAGAGACATCGGATAGGTGGGAGGCAAAGTGGTAGGACGGTTCCCAGTAAGGCGATGGAAAGCAGACCAATACTTGGAAGAGTTTATTGGGAGCGTCGCGTTGTGTTGTGTGCATGTGTGTCGCCAGGCACGGCGTTTCTTCGCAGTAAGCATGTTACGGATGTGTCGTTGTAATTGCTGGTGGCGGGTGAGTATGTCCTAGTCAAGAGTGCAGTGGAAGGATCGGTAGAGGCGACAGGAGTCACGAGGGATGTGGTGTCAACGCCAGACACCACACTTGCTAGGTGGTAGCCTTTAAATCGGCCGCGGTCCGTTAGTATACGTCGGACCCGCGTGTCGCCACTGTCAGTGATTGCAGACCGAGCGCCGCCACATGGCAGGTCTAGAGAGACTGACTAGCACTCGCCCCAGTTGTACAGCCGACGTTCATAACAATGGTTCACTGACAAATACGCTCTCATTTGCCGAGACGGTAGTTAGCATAGCCTTCAGCTACGTCATTTGCTACGACCTATCAAGGCGCCATAGCATTTGATAGTTAATATTGTGAAGCTTGTACAGTAACGAGAGATGTTCACCAATTGTGGATTAAAGTTAAGTATTCCAACAGCTACGTACTTTATTTGCTAGACTCAAATCCTTTAACTGTTCCAGACCTCACGCCAATCTGCGTGAGCTTAAAAGCATACATTTCGGCCTCCTCTAGCAACACGGTGTTGGCTCTTCTGCCAACACTACAAAGGATAAGGATGGCCTGTGGGAGGCAGGACTAGGCGGTGAGGGTGGATGGCTTTAGTAGTGATATGGGTGGCTGCGGCGTCAGATAGGGTCTGGTGGAGGACGGCAGCAGTTCAGGAGGTGTCATCGGGATACTGGATGGTATGTTCATGGTGTTCGGCCTGGGTGTGTATAGAGTCCCGGTAGGCATCACAGTTGGCTCGAGAGTAATCGTGGACAAGTTTAGGAGAAATGTCAGGGCGAGGAATGGGGCCGGGATGGCGACCATTAGAGATAGTGAGTAGGACAGGGGCATGGTCGCTGCCAATTAGGTCAAGGACTTCCGCAGTGATGCGCCCGAGGAGGTTGAGAGAGGCCAGTATCTCGTCAGGAGTGGTGTTGGATTTGGGTTGGGTCTGTTGTGGGAGGGGAACCAGGTCTCCCTAGAGGGTTGTGATAAACTGATGCCACCACTGGAGTTCAGCAGGGGCTCCGCTGTGGATATTGAGGTCTGCGACAATCACGTAGGTGGAGGAGGTACAGTCAGTGTGGGCCTCGAAATCGTATGGGATAGGGATATGAAGGCTGATGCAGATGGTGGGACATGTGACGGTAAGGGTGGGAAAGAAGAGGCTGAGGGTGAGATGCTCAGCAGGATCGTTGAGGAGAGGTTGGGGTCGAACAGGGTGGTGCTTGAGGTGGCTGATAGCAACCCTGCCACAAGCTAGGGGGTACGGATTATCAGTGCAGTGGAGAGTGTAAAGGGCTATGGAAGTGGAGATACCGGGTTAGAGGAAGGTTTCATTTAGGATGAAGGCATCCATGCAGTGTCGATTGAGGGTGTGGAGGAAGAGGAGTTTGTAGATGGCCAGGGAGCGGATATTGTGATAAAGGATACTGTAATGTTGCTATGCCATGCTAGGGGAGATTTAGACGAGGGTTGTGAGGAGGGTGAAAGTGAAGTGGGCCTGGTTGTGGGAGTAGGTGGCAAAGTTGGTAAGGTGGAAGACAGGATGTTTTGGAGCACACTGGTGACAAAGCAGATGATGTCCTCTGCAGGAGGAGGAGGGTGGAGTGAGTTGTTGGGGTGGATGGGTTCGTCGACAGTGTGGACAGGGACAGTGAGCTCAGGGGTGACAGGAGGAGGTTTCGCTTTACATTTCGAGGAGTACGTAGGATGGGGTTCATTACAAGTGTTACAGGAGGGAGGAAGAGGAAAGGTTGGGGCAGCTCTTCAGGAAGTGGGAATCCTTGCGGTGGGGGTAGGTAGGGGGCTCTATCAGGCGGCAGTGATATGGTTGTTGTACTTAAGGCAGTGTTGGCAGTGTTATGATTTGAGGGGGAAATGGGGGGTTGGAGGAAGGTTTCATTTAGGAAGAAGGCATCCACACAGTGTCGATTGAGGGTGTGGAGGAAGAGGAGTTTGTAGGTGGTCAGGGAGCGGATATTATGATAAGTGATACTGTAATGATGCTGTGCCATGCTAGGGGAGATTTAGACGAGGGTTGTGAGGAGGGTGAAAGTGAAGTGGGCCTGGTTGTGGGAGTAGGTGGCAAAGGTGGTAAGGTGGAAGATGGGATGGGCAGTGAGGGCGATTTGGAAAGGGTGTTGGGGCATTGGAAGGGGTCGATGTTTTGGAGCACACTGGTGACAAAGCAGATGATGTCCTCTGCAGGAAGAGGAGGGTGGAGTGAGTTGTTGGGGTGGATGGGTTCGTCGACAGTGTGGACAGGAACAGTGAGCTCAGGGGTGACAGGAGGAGGTTTTGCTTTACATTTGGAGGAGTACGTAAGATGGGGTTCATTACAAGTGTTACAGGAGGGAGGAAGAGGAGAGGTTGGGTCAGTTGTTCAGGAAGTGGGAATCTTTGCAGTGGGGGCAGGTAGGGGGCTCTATCAGGCGGCAGTGATATGATTATTGTACTTAAGGCATCGTTGGCAGTGGTATGATTGGAGGGGGAAATGGGGGGGTCAACTTTGTGATGCCTATTGTAGATGATGGTTCCATCTGTGAGGAAGTGGTCGATGGAGGAGGAGAATTCTTTGAATAGGCACACAAGGTAGTCGGCCTGGCATTATTAAACATGTGACAGGCCGATAGAATTTCTGTGTTGGGATGGGAATTTAGGTCTACCAACACCTCAGCCTCCATGATGATGTGGCTAAGCATCCTGATCATGGCGGTGAAGGTCAGTGGACGTCAGTGAGGTTGAGGCTGTTGGAGAGAGGATGGGGTGTTGCAGGGGATAAGGGTCAACATTAGGGCGTTTGGTAGGTTTTTTGGTCAGGATAGGGTGGGAAGGGGGTTGGGGGATGAGTTGCAGAGGGAGGTGGCGGGGGCAGGTCTTCCCTGAGGTTAGAGTGAGGCAGGGGGTGTTGGTGTGAGTGTGGCAGAGGCTGTGGCACGGTGGGCAGAAATCAGTGCCAGTTGATAGCCTGTCGTACGTGGTGCAGCAACTGGTGGGAAGTCTAAAATGGTGATAGGGCGGCAGCTAAGGTTGAGGGAGAGTTGGGGGAAGTGACAGCCGAAAATGGTGCAGGAATGGGGCAGACAGGCAGAGACGGGAGGACGAGGATGGAGTCTGTGAATGAGCTCCATGTGATGGTGGTTGGACCAGCTGAGGGGGAGGTGAAAATGATGAAGGTGGTAGGGTGGGACATGGCGGTTGTGTGCGTGTGGGGGTGAAAATGGCGATGGTGGTGACGGCGACGGGGGCAGCAGCAGCGAGGACAGTGGCAGCGGCAAAGGACTGTGGCGATGGCGGCACAGCAGCGGTGGCGGCTGCGAGGGAGCCCTCACAGCGATGTGGGAGCAGCGGCAACTTGACCAGGGCAGGTCGACAGCCCTTCCGGCAGGCTGTGAAGGTGGTCAGGAGAATCCCTACAGGCAGCGGCTGGATGACGACAGCAAAAGGGGTGGCCCAGTATCCTCGACTGTGGGGAGGAGGGGGGGGGGGGGCGGCGGTGGCAGCGACCACCAGGCGGTGGCTCTGACGGAGGGATGGCTGGCGGCGGCGGCGGTGGCTGGCGTAGAGATGGCGGCACACAGATGGCGGCAGCAGCAGCAGGGGCGAGGGCCGCTTCCAAATGCGTTGATTCCATCCTGAGGGTAGTCCCGGCAGTGTAAAGTTCTCACTTGGAATCGAGAGGATCCAACCCTCAAGAATGTACTACAGTCTACACAATCGATGATGAGGTGCTTTGTGGTTCTCAGTGCCTCAAAGGGATCACTCTATGATAACAAGGAAAACTTTATGTACCATCTCTCATTCAGAATCCCATAAAATAGGTTTTCTCTCAGTATAACTGTAACTTAATCTTCTGTCCGATCTAATTTTAGTACATAATCTATGAATTCGCATATCTGTGGAGTATGCTACCACTTAGCGGGATTTATGGCGAACATAGAAGTCTGCTGCAGTGTTGCTACCACCTGGTGGTACTGATGTAAACTAGTAGTTGAGTGGTAAAGACTAGCAATGCAGACCATGAAGTGTGCACATTGTTTATCAAATCCGTATACGTTTGGCACTTAAGGCAGTTACGGTTGTGCATGGGCAGAAGCTCCTTAAAATGTGCACAAGTGAAGGTGTGTGCACAACTGTGACGCCAAGTCCTACTGAGTCTAGTGGAGCAATACGTAACACACCGCTGTAGATTTAGTGCCGTGTATCTCAGATTATCGCATCGACATAACTTTTAATAGCATCCAAAGAAAAATAACCAATAAATCCGCAAGGTGTCAAAATTTAGGGTGTTCACGTGTTCTTGTGTTCTGACACAGTGGCCGCCATTGGTCCCTATCCATACAAAAACGGAACAACTTTACACTACACTGTTACTGAAACGGGGGTTGCAATATATCACTAGATTCAACACTTGAAGTTTGTTATAAAATCCTTCTCAGTTGGTTTCAGTGGGATAGTTAGCGTCTGTTTTCAAGCGTCTGCTAGTTCAGTTTTTCCAACATCTTTGTGGCATTCTCCCATGGGTGAAACAAAACTGTGACCATTTGTATCGCCCTTCTCCGTATATATCCAATATCACCTGATAGTCCTATTTGGTACTGGTCCCACATGCTTGAGCAATAGTTTAGGATGAGTCGCTTGAGCGTTTTGAACGCAGTCTCTTTCTATCAACGAACCGCATTCCGCCCCCGATAGCTGAGTGGTCAGCGTAACAGAATGTCAATCCTAAGGGTCTGGGTTCGATCACCGGCTGGTTCGTAGATTTTCTCCGCTCAGGGACTGGGTGTTGTATTGTCCTAATCATCATCATTTCATCCCCATCGACGCGCAGGTCGCCGAAGTGGAGTCAGATCGAAAGACTAGCACGCGACGATCGGCCTACCCGACGGGATGCCCTACTCACGCAGCATTTTATTTAACGAACCACAGTCCGCCACCTGCTTTACCTATGACTGAGCCAATGCCACCGTTCCATTTCATATAACTGCAAGTTGTTACACCCAGGTATTTCTATAAATTCACCGATTCGACTTGCGATTCATCGATATTGTAGTCACAGGATAGTACGTTTTCTTTCGTCTTGTGAAGAGTAAATTTTAAATTTCTGAACAATTAAAGCATATTGCCAATCTTCACACCCCTTTAAAATCTTAGCAGGATATGAGTGAATATTTGTGCAGTTTCTTTAAGGCAATACTTCATTATAAATAACTGCATCGTCTGCGAAAAATCTGCGGTCACCATTAAAATTGTCTGTATCGTCATTAATATACAACATCAACAGCTAGGGTCCCAGCACACTTCCCAGGGGCACACATGAAGTCGCTTCTACATCTATCGACGACTGCAATCCAAGACAGGCTAATTTGCTGCGTACTTCATACTGCAAAATCCTCAATCCAGTCGCAAATTTTGACTGATACGGTTGTGCTTTTGATAACTGATGTCGATGTAGATTCAGATAAATCTCAGTTCTGTAAGAATGAAGGAGGAAACTGACCGTGGCTTTTCAAAGGACTAACTCTAGCATTCGCCTTAATCGATTAAGTGAAACCACTGAAAGCCTAAATCTGAATGACAGGACGATCTGAATGGGAGTCTACTGCCATCTGGTCAGTAAATAGTCCAAGTGCCTGGTTCTGAGAGGAGTAGTGGCGGATGTACAGAGAGCTACCTGTCTTTCTATTACATTTGTCCGACGCTTACACCTGGATCTTTCCTTAAGTGACTGCATTGAATACGTTCAACTGCGGTATGAGGGTTGCATGAGTCTGGGAGGTAGAAGGGATGCTCGTGAATCGAAAGTAAGTAATGTTATTTTCTGTAGTGAGTGGAAGTGAAGAAGAGAGAGTAAATATTTTCTAAGCATAGGATATGTCCAGAGATGACGTTGAATGAATTAATACAGAGCAAATATTTGCGACTTTCTGGTGTGGAGGTTTTAGGCTTCATGAATTTAGTACCGGATGGTTACCAGCTCTAGATGTATGGCATTAGCATATTCACTCTGCTAAAACGTGTGTCGTACACTATTTTGGAAGGACATGCCGTTGTTCTTGGTGAAGCTGATGGGGTTGATGCCGGGTCTAAGCTGCAGCTGTTAGGGCTGCTTTCGCTGCCCTTTTCGTGTCTAGATGACTTTATGCTGATTTTGGCACTGCTGACAATTTTATCAACCCAAAAGTAATGGTACCGTGCTTTATTATAGTTCAGAGTCAGCCAGCCGTGTGCCAAGAATTGATTCCTCCATAACATGACTTGCTGCGTCATTCTTTCATGATCCGAATCTGGTACAGCTGAAGGCACGTTATTAATGTAAACGATGCATGAAAGCGGCTCTAGAGTTGAAGCCTGAGGAACAGCCAGCATTACAGTACAAATGTTAGCTCATTCCCTCTTGTCTGACGGTATAATGCACTCTTCAGATTCCTACAGTTCAGAGAAGTTTGAAACCTACTTAATTTCTTACCATTAATACCATAATATTCTAATTTATTTTAGTAAGTGTTCTGTGCTACACAGTCTGAAGGAACTGCAACGTCTATATCTGTATTACAATAAGAAAGCATATCTACTACGACATTTATCGATATTCTTGATGAAAAGCTTGCCACGTGTCCTTATAGCAATGAGTCGCATTGGGCGAAACCAATCTAACGACAGGTGGTGAACATCAAGAATCTTTACTATGTCCTTCCTTGTGTGACGGTAGGGTGCCACCCCACTTTTGATTTTTATGGGTATAACATTCAACAAGCCTCTTATTTATTTTTATACAATTTGATTACTGTATCATTAACTGGTTTTCAAGCAATTGCAGGTTCATTAACAGATGAATAGTGTTACAAGAACATTATATGGACCATGCGCAGGTAGAAGATGTGGTCACGGTGCTGGCGCATAACGGAAATTCTGTAAAGATATGTTTATGAAACGTAAGGGTCGTTATGCTTTATGTTACTTATATTGCATCGTTGTACAGATGACGAATTCATTCTAATTGATGTGAAGGTCGATTGCAGCATATCATGACCTCACACAAATGCAGGATGCTTTTCGATCGGTACCCCTGATATTTGCAGGCTATTGAGAAGCTAGCACGAGTGGGGTGGCTGTAGGAATCTGGAACACTCTATAATAATTAGTACTGGAATACTTAAATAACTTTCACTTAACTTTGTTCTGCTACAGCACCCCAGGAACATAAATAATAACAACTATCTTTCTTGAATACAAATGACTCATTAACAAACATTAACTGAAACTTCCTGGCAGATTAAAACTGTGTACCGGACCGAGATTCGAACTCGGGACCTTTGCCTTTCGCGGGCAAGTGCTCTACCAACTGAGCTACCCAAGCACGACTCACGCCCCGTCCTCACAGCTTTACTTCTGCCAGTACCTCGTCTCCTACCTTCCAAACTTTACAGAAGCTCTCCTGCGAACCTTGCAGAACTAGCACTCCTGAAAGAAAGGATATTGCGGAGACATGGCTTAGCCACAGCCTGGGGGATGTTTCCAGAATGAGATTTTCACTCCGCAGCGGAGTGTGCGCTGATATGAAACTTCCTGGCGGATTAAAACTGTGTGCCGGACCGAGATTCGAACTCATATCGAACTTCATATCAGGGCACACTCCGCTGCAGAGTGAAAAATCTCATTCTGGAAACATTAACTGGATTATACAACAAACAAAATAAAACAATTCTGGTATTACGTGCGAAACACATGCGCCAACTAGAGTCTGCGAACCTAGCAAGCTGAAGGATATTCTAATCTGACTTCGCTCACGACCTGTAGCTGACTCGGCCTGTGCGATCTGCAAGTCTCCGTCCGTGCCATACGGCAGCACTGCAAGCGCCAGCGAGTCCAGAGAGGTTGCAAGTGGTGGACCGCTTTCGATAATCGCAACCTCTAGCGTGGTGTCTAACGTTGACACCACACTAATAATTCACATTATTGCAGGATTACGAGTATATTTATGTATAAGTTGTCAAAATGTGCAATTCAGAATGAGTTTTTCATCGATGCCACAATGCACTGAAATGTAAGTAACCTAAAACACAGCGACCTGTACATTTTAATGTGTTACTAGTTAGGGTAGCCAACAAAGACAATCAGACACATAAATATAACTCATTTACAAAATGTTTTACAATATGCATGCTTAATATTTGAGATCTATGTAACTTTGAACTGATGTAGGTCCTTCTGTCATGATGTGTTACATATGCTCTAAGAAAGAAAGAAAGAAAAAAAAAACGCAGCACATGGATTATCCGAATGCGACTGAAATCGGCAATTGTGTTTTACATGTACAAAAAGAAGTTATTGAAATTTCAGAAAAAAGTGTATGATTTATTCAAGAGAAAGACTTCACAAATTGGGCATGTTTGCAACGCACCGGGCCACCTCTGACCACTATTCAAGCAGTTCTTCGGCTTGGCATTGATGGATAGAGTTGTTGGATGTTCTTCTCAGGCATATCATGCCAAATTCTGCTCAATTGGCGCATTTCGTCGTCAAAGTCCTAAGCTGGTTGCAGGGTGCTTGCGCATAACGCGCCAAACATTCTCAATTGGAGGGAGATCCGGAGTCCTTGCTGACCAAGGCAGAGTTTGGCAAGAACGAAGACATGCAATAGAAAATTTCACCGTGTGTGGACAGGCATTATACTATGCAACAATTAAAATGTAAATCGAATGAATATAGTCAATTCCTATCAGTTGGAATGTGCTGATAGCGAATATCACAAAGACAATTCAAAACTAGCTCTAGTTTTCATTTCACGCTGTTCCATTACGGTGAGATAATTATATACGGATATTTATGTTAAGTTTAAAATAAAATATTATAATGATATGTCAAACTCATAATAACTTGTAACAATGGACTATATTATTGTCCCAGATCTTACTTGTGTGCAATATTTTGGATATAAGCATTTTGATACCATTTTTAGTGATCTTTTTGTCTCCCTCCTCTTCAACTTCAGTGACTTTATTAATGCATGTAATAATTTTTGCACATTTGTTTCCAGACTAACTATCAGTTATTCTAGTTGACTGCTACCGAAGTGAAAAAAATGCCGCGAGTTTGTGTTAACAGTGCTAACACATTTTTCTATGTGTGTGGAGAAGTGACATTTGCTTCACAAAAACAGCAAATAACTCCATTGATTAAAAAAGCTTACAGTTGTTATTTTGGGTGCAAAATAGGTGAGCAGGATAAACCCTGGGCTCCACATGTGATCTGCAACACTTGTGCCACCAACATAAGGAACTGGATGCATGGGAAATGACGTACAATGCCCTTCGCAGTGCCCATGATCTGGCGTGAGCCAACTAACCACGTCAGTGACTACTACTTTTGTTCGGTTCCTCCTATCAAGAAGGGAATATCTAAGAAGAAGAAGCGGACAGTGATCTATCCTAACATTCCATCTGCCGTAGTCCAGTTCAACATGGGGAAGGATTGCCAATACTTGAACCACTGACAAAGTACGAGAGTGCGAGATTACTTCTGATGGGGATTCTGAATACCCTGAACCATGTAAATCACAAGATCCAGAGTTTCTTCCAAATATATCATCAACTGATAATCCACGAAAGTTGTCTCAAAATGAGTTAAATGATCTCATTAGAGATTTGGAACTCTCTAAATCTAAGGCTGAGATTTTATCATCAAGATTGCAGAGCGCAATTTCCTGGAAAGGAATGTAAATGTTTCATTCTGCCGCAGAAGAGAGCTATAATTCACTCCAATTTTAAACATGCAAGATAGTCTTGTAGCATGTGTAGACATAAATGGCCTAATGAAGGCGCTCAGAATTAATTACAACCCTGATGAGTGGAGACTCTTTATTGATTCGTCAAAGTTGAGCTTAAAGCAGTGCTTTTACATATTGGTAATGAGCTTCCTTCTATTCCAGTTGGGCATAGTGTGCATATGGAAGAGTCATACCAAAACATGAAAATTTTACTAGAATCCATCAAGTATAACGACTCTCAATGGCAGATATGTGGTGACTTGAAAGTGGTTGCACTGCTATTAGGTATGCCGTTAGGGTATAGTAAACATTGCTGTTTTCTCTAAGAATGGGATAGCTGAGCTCGTGCATCTTATTACAGTAAACATGAATGGCCCACCAGAAAACCTCTTCAACCAGATATAAAGAACATTAAGAGTATACCTCTAGTAGACCCTAAACTGATTCTGCTCCCCCCTCCCCCTCCCCCCTTGTACATCAAGTTGAATCTCATGAAAAACTTTGTTAAGGGAATTAACAAAGATGGTGACGTGTTTAAGTACTTAAGGCAAAAATTCCCTTACTTAAATGATGCCAAAGTACAGAAGGGCATCTTTATAGGCCCACAGATTCTAGAGCTTTCTGGAGGCCAGACTTTTGATGGAATCATACAAGGTGATGAGAAGCAAGCATAGGAATGCCTTAAGACAGTCTGTTTACAGTTTTTAGGTTGGTTCAAATGGCTCTGAGCACTATGGGACTTAACTTCTGAGGTCATCAGTCCCCTAGAACTTAGAACTACTTAAACCTAACTTACCTAAGGACATCACACACACCCATGCCCAAGGCAGGATTCGAAGCTGCGACCGTAGCGGTCGCGTGGTTCCAGACTGTAGCGCCTAGAACTGCTCCGCCATTTCGGCCGGCTACAGTTCTTAGGGAACAAACGAGCAATAAATTACAAGGAGATTGTAGATAACATGTTGTCATCTTATGAAAAACTTGGTTGCAACATTTCATTGAAATTGCATGTCTTACATAGTCATCTTGACTTCTTTCCCAAAAATTGTGGTACAGTATGTGATAAACATGGGGAGCGGTTTCATCAAGATATTGCCACATTTGAGAAGAGGTATCCCGGAAAGTGGAGCCCTACTATTTTAGCAGATTACTGCTGGACTATCGTAAGGGATGTTCCCGAGTATGTGTATAAACGTCAAGCCAAGCGAAAACAGTCATCTTCTGAATTTATCTCTGAACAAAATATGTAATTGTATATACAGTACATATGGACATTTAACATTGGTAATCCTTTATATGCATTTGTGACCATTTAATTAATAAATTTTCTTTTGTGCTTTAGATAGTTCTGGTACAAAGTAGACTTACAAAGTATTTTCATTTGTGTAATATTATCTCCTTTGTTTCTTAATATTTTTCTTCCAGAATAGCACTGAAATGCATAACACATAACATAATTCAAGTAATTATTCACTTAAAATTTGTTCTGCTGAATATGGGAACATTAATGCATATTTAGTTAGTGAGTTATTTATACAAAAATGTAGATTACTTTTTTAAAAAATCTAGAGATAAAGATTTATAAAGATGGTGAATTTGTATCATTTTATACTTAAATAAACATAACTAACTTACAATCATGCAATTTACACATTTTCACTTCAAATTTTTTGTTCGGTGTTATTTTGCTGAAAGGTAAACCCAGCAAAGAGCAAAGAAACGGGGTGTAGAGTATGTCACTGTACCGGTATACTGTGAAGGTGCGACAGATGACAACCAAAGGCGTTCTGCTATGAAAAGAAACGGCAGCCCCGACTATCACTCCTGGTTGTCAGGCCATATGGCGGGCTCCAGCCAAGTTAGTGCCCCACTGCCGTCCAGGCAGCCTCCAGACACGTCTTCGCTGATCACCAGGCTTCAGTTCAAGGCAGGATTCATTACTGAAGACAGTTCTACTCTCGGCAGTGAGATTCCAGACTGATGACATGCTTGGAGACGCTCCAGACAGTGCTGGAATACCAACCTTACTGTCGCCAGCCATACAGCTGAACAACCAGGAGTGATAGTCTAGGATGCCATTTCTTTTCATGGAAGTACCCCATCCACAGCACCCTTACAGCACAGGGATACGTCTATGCCCTGTTTTGTTGCCCTGCATGGGAAGGCATCCTGGGCTTACATTTTAGCAAGATAATACCATCTGCATACGACGAGAGTTCCCACTGCTTATTTTTGTGCTTGCCAAGCCCTACCTTGGGCAGCAAGTTCGCCAGATCTCGGCCATATTGAGAACGTTTGGAGCACTGTATGTGGGGCCCTCCGACTAACTAGAGATTTTGACAACGTAACGCGCCAATTGAGCAAAATTGACAGGATATGTCTCAAGAGGACATACAGCACCTCTATCAATCAGTGACAAGCCGAGTAACTGCTTACATACGGGCCAGAGGTGGGCCAACACGTTATCGACTTGCTCAGTTTGTGAAGTTTCTTCTTGAATAAATCATCCAACTTTTCTGCAATTGTAATAAATTGTTTGTCTGTATATGTACATCACATCTACCGATTTCCATTCCGTTTGGATTATTCCCCCAATTAGAGGAATGTTCCTGATAGAAAAAAGTAGTCTTGAATTAGAATAATGTTCTTGATAGAAACGAAGTAGTCTTCAGCGCCGATACTGTCAGATAAGTGTCTCACTAGTGGTAATGGTTAATAGTGTCATGCTACAGCGCTGTACTTTCCTCACTACAGCCTTCGGTTTTAAAGTCGACATGAGTTTGAAGATTCACTGAGTTTGGGGGGAGGCATTGAGGTCATGTTAATACAGCATCTTTTGGTGGTTTGTAAGCGTGGCACACCTCATTGAAGACAGCGACCGTTGGAAGAGCAGGCCCGTCCAGTGGCAGGCTGGTGGGAGGTTTAAAAGTACCGTGTCCTGCATAGCTGTCAGTGGTGCTTGGCATGCCAGATGTGGTCGACAAAGATGCTGTCGTAGCGCACGTTTCATAAACATTTCGACAGCTAATTTTCCATCGTTTCCTCCAGTTTTTTTTTCTTCCAAAAAGGAGGCACCAGCACAAAACGCCGCTCTGCAGCCTAAAGAAAAGTTAAAAAAAACAGAATTAGGAGATATGAGAACAATAGAAGGAGGTGATATAACTGTGACTATTAAAAACTGAAACATGGAGAAAAAGATGCAAAGAAAATATAAAAACAAACGGTCGGTGATGCAGATTAAAACACACAGTAAATAGACAGGCACAATTAAAAAATACGGTGACTGCCTGGTTACTGTTTGCATGAGATAAAAAACACAACTAGCGACTGTGTGGTGGCTGTTCAGAACACTGAAAGGGGATGCACAACAGAGAACTCGCACTTAAAACAGCACTATAGAGCCAACACAGAGGCAGATGGAGGGTGGGGGTGGGTGGGGGGAGATCTGGAATGATGAGTGGGAAAAGGGGGGAGGAGAGGAAATGAAAAAAAAGGACAGAGCTACTGGATGGAGGGGACATAGAAATGGGGGGGGGGGGGGGCTGGGCGGACACGAGGTCTGGGAAAGGCAGTGGAAGGGAGGGCAAAAGGATTTGGGGGGGAGGGAGAGAAGGGACTCAGAGAGAGGGTAGGCGGGGAAAAAACAGGATGGAAGGAGGGGGAGAGGGAGAGGGAGCCCGGGAAAAGAACAGAGGAAGGGAGGGGGAAGTGAGGATCAAAGTTATAGGAGGGGTAAATGGAGGGAGAGAGGGCATCATCTGGGAGGGGGAGTCGATGGAAGCCACCTTGGGAAAGGAGATGAAGGGTGTAGACGTGGAGGGTGGGGGGGGGGGGACAATGGTGAAGGCACGGCAGAGGGCAGGCGCTGGAGAGGAGAGGAGAGGAGCAACCAGGGGATGAGGGGGATCAAGTCGGCGGGAGGTGTAGAGGACATTGATATGTTCCAGGAATAGGAGCAGATGGGGGAAAGGAATCAGGTCATAGAGAATCCGCATGGGGGACCTTCCTCCAGTTTTTCTTTTTTCTTTATTGAGCATCGATTCCCCCTGAAGGGGGTGGGTTGGCAGCAGCTTAGTACGCTGCCCTACAGCCTACAGAATTTGTTTTAAAAAGATGAAGATAATAAATAATAAAAGCAGGCGATAAAATCGGTGACTGAAATGGTAAAATGGCGGAAAATCGTTGAACTTAAAACATAAAACAAAGGGTTGATGATGCTAATAAAATGCATACGAAGCAGACAGGTAAAACAATAGACAGATAATTAAAAAAAGACGGTGACAGTCTGGTTTCTGTTCATAAGAGATATAAAATTGACACCCAGCGACAGCATGGTTTCTGTTCGCAACACTTTGGAAAGACGAACAACACTGAACATTCACTTGAACACTGCACTAAAATATTGGCACAAATATGATATACCACAGCCGAGGGCAGATGGGGGGAACCTGGGCAGATGACGGGAAAGGAAAGGGGGGGGGGGAAGAAGAGGAAAATGCGAAATGGGGGGAGGGGGGAAAGCGGCTGATGGAGGACGAGGACCCATAAGAGGGGGGGGCGGGTGCTGGGCAGACGCGACAGGGAGTGGGGAAAGGCAGAGGAGAGGCTTTCTCCAGTTTTTTTTTCTTTATTGTTAATTTCACACTTGATACAGGTAGGCCAGCAGCAGCATATTACGCCGCTCTTTGGACACAGATAAACTAATGGTACAAAAGAAGACAATTGCAGAACAGACAGGGAGGACATACAAACATAGACATATAAAATTAAGCCATACAGAGCCGTTCACAGGTGCAGAGTCCAAAATAAAAATGTTCAGACACGTGGATATGTACAGAGATGACAGATGGCACACGCGGACATTGGAGCACAAACGAGTAACACTGGAACATTTGAACACAAACACAACGACACACACAAACACTAGGCGATGATCTCTGGCGTGTGGAAGTTCACTATACGTGTGCGAGTCCGGGGACCTGTCAAAAGGGGAATTAAGGGGGGGAGGAGGGATAGAGGAGTGTGTAGATGCCAGTGGCAGAGGAAATGGGAGGGGGAGGAAAGAAGGTAGGGGGGTAGGGGAAACCGGGGGGAGGAGGGAGAGGGTACCCTCGAGTAAAAAAACACAGGGTGCGGTAGAGGAGGATCAAAGTTGGTAGGAGGGGTAGATGGAGGGGATGGGGGAATCATCAGGGAGGGGGAGTTTGTGGAAGCCACCTTGGGCAAGGGTATGGAGAGTGGAGAGATGGAGAGCAGGTGGGATGTGGGAATGCAGGCGCAGCAGCAGACGGGGGTAGGAGAGGATGGGCGAGACAAGCGGGTGAGGGGGATCAAGTTTGCGGGAGGTGTAGAGGATCTGTATCCTTTTCGAGGAAGAGAAGGAGGTGCAGGAATGGAATAAGGTCATAGAGGATTCTCGTGGGGAAGGGAGACGGGTGTGATAGGCGAGGTGGAGCACATGGCGTTCTACGATTTGAAGGGATTTGTAAAAGGTAGGAGGGGCGGAGATCCAGGTGGGATGAGCGTAGCAGAGGATAGGGTGGATAAGGGATTTATAGGTGTGGAGGGTCCAGACTCCATGATGTGCGGCCAGAAAGGAGCTTGAGGAGACAGAGTCAGGAGCGTGCCTTGGTTTGGATTGTCCGGAGATTGGGGGTCCTGGAGAGGCGACGGTCAAGATGACGCTAAGGTACTTAAGGGTGGGGGTAAGGGCGATACAGCGGCCATAAATGGTGAGATAGAAGTCGAGAAGACGGAAGGAAGGGGTGGTTTTGTCTACAATGATCGCCTGGGTCTTGGAAGGATTGACCTTGGTCAACCACTGGTTACACCAAGCCGTGAACCAGTCAAGATGGGATTGGAGAAGGTTTTGGGAGCGTTGCAGGGTGGGGGCGAGGGCAAGGAAGGCGGTGTCATCAGAATACTGGAGAAGGTGGATGGGGGGGGGGGTGAAGGCGATGGCCTGTCCGCCATATACAAAAGGTATAGAGAAGGGGAGAGAATGGAACCTTGGGGCACACTGGCAAAGGGGCAGAAGGTGTCTTTCAAATGGTGCAAATGGCTCTGAGCACTATGGGACTCAACTGCTGTGGTCACAAGTCCCCTAGAACTTAGAACTACTTAAACCTAACTAACCTAAGGACATCACACACATCCATGCCCGAGGCAGGATTCGAACCTGCGACCGTAGCGGTCGTGCGGTTCCAGACTGTAGCGCCTTTAACCGCGCGGCCACTCCGGCCGGCAAGGTGTCTTTCTCCAGGTTTTTTTTTTTCTTTATTGTTATTTTCAAACCTGGGTACAGGCAGGCCAGCAGCAGAATGCTACGCCGCTCTTTGGCCTCAGAGAAACACACAAGATATAAATGAAGACATCGAGAGAAAAAACATGGTGGACATAGAAACAGAGACAATCACTTTTTAAAATACATGGAGCCATTCACGGGCGTAGAGTCCAAGATAAAATTTGTTCAGACACTTGGACAGAGACGAATATTGTCACATGTGAACAGAGGTGCACAAAAACGAATAATACTGAACCACTTAAGCACAAAATGACGACACACACAGAACATGAGGCGTAGATCTCAGGCGCGCGAATGTTCACTAACCGTGTTCGAGTCTGGGGACCTGCCAAGAAAGGATGAGGGGGGGGTGGGAGAGGGAGAGGGAGAGGGAGAGGGGAGAGCAGATGCCAATGGCAGGAGAGATAGGGGGAAGGGAGGAAGGGGGAGGGGAAGCCCGGGGGAAGAGGGTAGGAGGGAGGAGATGGGGGAAAAGGAAAGAGTAGGGAAGGGAAGAGAAGTTAGGGAGGGTGCCAAAAGGAAAGGACACAGGAAGTGGGGGGGAGGGTCAAAGTTGGTAGGAGGGGTAGATGGAGGGGAGGAGGACATCATCAGGGAGGGGGAGCTGACGGAAGCCACCTTGGGAGAGGGTAAGGAGGGTGGAGAGATGGAGACCGGGTGGGACGTGGGAATACAGGTGCGGCAGCAGGCGGGGGTGGGAGAGGATGGGGGAGACTAGCGGGTGAGGAGGATCGAGTTTGCGTGAGGTGTACAGGATCTGTATCCTTTCAAGGAAAAGGAGGAGGTGGGGGAAGGGGATGAGATCATACAGGATCCGCGTGGGGGAGGGGAAACGGATGTGATAGGCGAGGCGGAGAGCATGGCGTTCAAGGATTTGGAGGGATTTATAAAAGGTAGAGGGGGTGGAGATCCAAGCCGGATGGGCATAACAAAGGATAGAGCGGATGAGGGATTTATAGGTGTGGAGATGGTGGAGGGGTCCAGACCCCACGTACGGCCGGAAAGGAGCTTGAGGAGACGGAGTCGGGAGTGTGCCTTGGCTTGGATTGTCTGGAGATGGGGAGTCCAGGAGAGGCGACGACCGAGGGTGACGCCAAGGTACTTAAAAGTGGGAGTGAGGGCGATAGGACGGCCATAGATGGTGAGATAGAAATCAAGGAGGCGGAAGGAAGGGGTGGTTTTGCCTACAATGATCGCCTGGGTTTTGGAGGGATTGACCTTGAACAACCACTGGTTGCACCAAGCGGTGAACCGGTCAAGGTGGGATTGGAGAAGGTGTTGGGAGCGCTGCAGGGTGGGGGCAAGGGCAAGGAAGGCGGTGTCATTGGCAAACTGGAGAAGATGGACGGGGGGTGACGGCGGCGGCATGTCCGCCGTATACAAAAGGTACAGAAGGGGGAAGAGGGCGGAGCCTTGGGGCACACCGGCGGAGGGGAAAAAGGTGTAGGAATCTGTGTTATGGATGGTGACATAGGAAGGACGGCGGGTGAGAACGGAGCCGATCAGACGGACGTAGTTAATGGGAAGGGCGAAGGTTTGGAGCTTGAAGAGGAGACCGGAATGCCATACGCGGTCATAAGCACGTTCGAAGTCCAGGGAGAAAAAGATTGAGGAGCGACGGGAATTAAGCTGTTCAGAAAGGAGATGAGTGAGGTGAAGGAGAAGGTCGTCGGAAGAGAAGGACGGCCGAAAGCCACACTGGGTAACGGGAAGGAGGCGGTGTTGGCGGAGATGCTGGTGGATGCGTCGGGTGAGGATAGATTCCAGGACCTTGCTGAAGACCGAGGTAAGGCTGATGGGACGGTAGGAGGAGACGGCGGACGGCGGTTTGCCAGGTTTAAGGAACATTAGTATACAGGAGGTTTTCCACAGGTCGGGGTAGTAACCGGTGGACAGGACTACATTGTAGAGCCTGGCCAGGGTGGAGAGGAAAGAGACAGGAGCTTCGCGAAGGTGACGGTAGGTGACACGATCGTGACCAGGAGCGGTGTTGCGTTTTGTGCGGAGTGTAGCAATGAGATCCTGTGTCTTTCTCCAGCACCAGGTTCAGATAATGTTCCTGCAACAACTACATCTCATAATGAGCCTGCAGTGGCTCGAAAACTAGTTAATGGTACAATAAATCGTAACAAAATAGAAAGAAAAGGGTCTGGTTGCATATTATAACCGCATAAACCTCCAATTTAAATCGCAGCTGCAGGTGGACATCCACAGCGGGTGCAGTGGGTTTTGCAGCCTGCTCGTTCTCGTTGCAGAACCGCGGGCGGCGCCTGGCTGAGGGTGCGCACATCAACCGGTCGCTGCTGGCGCTGGGGAACGTGATCAGCGCGCTGGCGGCGGGTCGCGGCCGCTACGTCAACTTCCGCGACTCCAAGCTGACGCGGCTGCTCAAGGACGCGCTGAGCGGCAGCTGCCGCACCGTGATGCTGGCGCACGTCAGCCCGGCCGCGCGGCACCGCGACGAGACGCGCCAGACGCTGCTCTACGCCCAGCGCGCGCGCCGCATCTCCAACAAGGTCAGCGCGCCGCGACCGCTCTGCACGCTGGTCCTGGCAACAGCAGCGGACGCAACCAATAGACTCACCTGTCAACGCTCCATTTCTTTGAAGTACTCCAGTTCATTGTTTTGTAACGTTTTAGAGTGTTCATCCTAAACTATTTCTATATTACATTTGAGATGAGCATTACCTAAAAGACTGAGCATGTGACCATTTAAAGCAAAGGCTTTCCTTTCATCGCCTTGTAAAGAACAATGAATTAAAATTTGTTTCTACAAAGATATTTCTTCACGTGTGCAATATCTGGTCAAAAACATCCTGACACTTATTGTCGGACGTTAATATGGGGTATGTCGACCCCTGGCGCTTATCAAGTCTTGAACTCTGCTGGGGACACTTTCAGTGAGGTGTCTGAAAGTCTGTGGAGGAGTAGCAGCCCATTCTTCCTCAAGATCCTAAATCAGAGAGGGTAGGATGTCACACTCTATGGTGTGGAGCGAAGTCGACATTCTAACTCGTCCCAGAGATGTTCCATTGGGTTTAGTTTGGGAGTCAGGGCAGACAGTCCAGTTCAGTAAAGTTATTGTCCACAAAATCATTGCCTTATAGACCTGCCTTCTGACATCCTGCATTGTCATGCTGACACAAATCATAATCGTCCCCGAACTGTTCATCTACTGTACACAGTAAAGAATGCTGTAAAATCTATGCATATCCTTCAGAATTTAACGTTTGATTCCGCGAAACAACTGGTCCACACTCCAATACGGAAAATACTCCATTCCATAACACCACCACCTCTGTACTTCACTGTTTGCACTGCACGTCTTGGCGGACAACGCTCTACAGCAAAAAAGGGTTATGTAAAGTTATGGTAAACTGAATATTTTTAATTTCAAACTTCCACCATATCATGCATTCGTGTCACTGGCCCATCGCATTCTTGATATCGCCGACTGTGCTATACTTCAACCCAAAGAGTCTCGTTCCTAAGCCGTCCAACCCATCCATCAGACTCGCTGGTCTGTTATCTTATAGCTACTTCCGTAGCAAATGCAAAACTACAGGTTTATAGAAGTATAATGAAATTAACTTATGTAAATAAAAGGAAATTCTGTATTATTTCTGTACGAGTATGATGAAGAACCTTCTTCGCCGTAGTTCCGATCACTACAAGTCGATAAAATTTACAAATTTTCGTGTGGATTGCAATTAATGCCAATGTTTGTTAAATAACAGTACCGTGATACCGTTATGACGGGTTTGATTTGATATCATATGTATTCGTACAAATAAGAATCGCATTTTTTGGTAAAGTCTCAGTAATGGGCTTTCACGAAATCTGTGCCAGAACTTGAAAATGCCAACTGGGTGGCAGATTTAGGATTTTTGCTAGATTTGACTGCTCATTTAGACGACTTCAACAGGAGTCTTCAAGGTAATACTCATCAGTATAATGTTTCAAACAACAGACGCGTTTCAAATGAAACTGAAATTTAGGCAAGCACAAGTAATTGCAAACTTTTTTTTTCATTTCAGCATGTTGGCTGAACGTAATCCTAAAGGCAGGATGAAATACGCAGCAGTAATTGTCGATTTGATGCAAGAATTCGAAAATCGACTTCAAGATTCTCGAAAAATATTTTTGTATCAATGCGACACCTTATACAAACAATGTAGGTACATTGCAAGACGATTTGCTGGTGAATACACAGAGTTGCAGTCTGACACCCAAGTGAAAAATTTGATCATGTATCTTTGTTGGTCTCCCACAAATCATACGTGAGCATAGACAAATATCTCTTGCTGCATAGTAATGCATTACATATATCTTCGTTTGGAAGCACATACGTTTGTGAACAGGTTTTTTTTTCTAAGTAAAGCATACAAATACACTGAAGCATCAAAGAAACTGGTATAAGCATGCGTATTCAAATGCAGAGATATGTAAACAGGCAGAAAACGGCGCTGCGGTCTAACGCCTATATAAGACAACAAACGTCTGGCGCAGTTGTTAGATCGCTTACTGCTGCTACAATGGCGGGTAATCAAGATGTAAGTGAGTTTGAACCTGGTGCTATAGTCGGCGCACGAGCGATGCGACACAGCATCTCCAAGGTACCGATGAGGTGAGGGCTTTCCCGTACGACCATTTCACGAGTGTACCGTGAATATTAGGAATTCCGTAAAACATCAAATATCCGACATCGCTGCGCTGGAAAAAGATTCTGCAAGAACACCAACTGAATAGAATAGTTCACTGTGACAGAAGTGCAGCTCTTCCGCAAATTGCTACAGATTTCAACGCTGGGCCATCAGCAAGTGTCAGCTTGCGAAGGCCTACTCGTGTACCCTTGATAACTGCACGACACAAAACTTTATGCCTCGCCTGGGCCCGTCAACACCGACATCGGACTGTTGATGACTGGAAACTTGTTGCATGGTCGGACGAGTCCCGTTTCAAATTGTATCGAGCGGATGGACGTGAACGGGTATACGGAGACAACCTCATGAATCCATGGACCCTCCATGACACGAGGGAACTGTTCAAGCTGGCGGAGGCTCTGCAGTGTGTGGGGCGTGTGCAGTTGGAATGATACGGGACCCCTGATACATCTACATACGACTCTGACAGGTGACAAGTACGTAAGGATCCTGTCTGATCTCCAGTATCCTGTGCATTCCGACAGACTTGGGCAATTCCAGCAGGACAATGCGACATCCGACGCGTCCATAATTGCTGCACAATGGCTGCAGGAACACTCTTCGCAGTTTAAACACTTCCGCTGGCGACCAAACTCCCCAGACATTCCTGATCATATGTGGGATGCCTTGCAACGTGCTGTTCAGAAGAGATCTCCAACCCCTCGTACTCCTAGAGATTTATGGACAGCCCTGCAGGGTTCATGGTGTCACTTCCCTCCAGCACTACCTCAGACATTAGTCGAGTTGTTGCCACATCGTGTTGCGGCTCTTCTGCGTGCTTGCGGGCACACTACACGATAGTAGGCAGGTGTACCAGTTTGTTTGGCTCTTCAGTGTAGAATCGAAATCTCAGATTAACACCTTGATATCACCCTTAGAAATGCAACCACTTCCATCGGACCTGCTATTGATACATCATTTCCCAAAATTCAAAATCAAATGCCACGTTAATTCTATGACTTTTAACTCCATATACATAAAATTGGTCTATACAACGGCGATGTACTTGAGGACAATATTATGCAAATGGAAGAGGATGTAGATGAAGATAAAATGGGACATACAACAATGCGCGAAGAGTTTGACAGAGCACTGAAAGACCTGAGTCGAAACAAGGCCCCCGGAGTAGACAACATTCCATTGGAACTACTGACGGCCTTGGGAGAGCCAGTCCTGACAAAACTCTACCATCTGGTGAGCAAGATGTATGAAACAGGCGAAATACCCTCAGACTTCAAGAAGAATATAATAATTCCAATCCCAAAGAAAGCAGGTGTTGACAGATGTGAAAATTACCGAACAATCAGTTTAATAAGCCACAGCTGCAAAATACTAACACGAATTCTTTACAGACGAATGGAAAAACTAGTAGAAGCCGACCTCGGGGAAGATCAGTTTGGATTCCGTAGAAATACAGGAACACGTGAGGCAATACTGACCTTACGACTTATCTTAGAAGAAAGATTAAGGAAAGGAAAACCTACGTTTCTAGCATTTGTAGACTTAGAGAAAGCTTTCGACAATGTTGACTGGAACACTCTCTTTCAAATTCTAAAGGTGGCAGGGGTAAAATACAGGGATCGAAAGGCTATTTACAATTTGTACAGAAACCAGATGGCAGTTATAAGAGTCGAGGGACATGAAAGGGAAGCAGTGGTTGGGAAGGGAGTAAGACAGGGTTGTAGCCTCTCCCCGATGTTATTCAATCTGTATATTTAGCAAGCAGTTAAGGAAACAAAAGAAAAATTCGGAATAGGTTTTAAAATCCATGGAGAAGAAATAAAAACTTTGAGGTTCGCCGATGACATTGTAATTCTGTCAGAGACAGCAAAGGACTTGGAAGAGCAGTTGAACGGAATGGATGGTGTCTTGAAGGGAGGATATAAGATGAACATCAACAAAAGCAAAACGAGGATAGTGGAATGTAGTCGAATTAAGTCGGGTGATGTTGAGGGTATTAGATTAGGAAATGAGACACTTAAAGTAGTAAACGACTTTTGCTATTTGCGGAGCAAAATAACTGATGATGGTCGAAGTAGAGAGGATATAAAATGTAGACTGGCAATGGCAAGGAAAGCGTTTCTGAAGAAGAGAAATTTCTTAACATCAAGTATAAATTTAAGTGTCAGGAAGTCATTTCTGAAAGTATTTGTAAGGAGTGTAGCCATGTACGGAAGTGAAACATGGACGGTAAATAGTTTGGGAAAGAAGAGAATAGAAGCTTTCGAAATGTGGTGCTACAGAAGAATGCTGAAGATTAGATGGGTAGATCACTAATGAGGAAGTATTGAATAGGATTGGAGAGAAGAGAAGTTTGGGCACAACTTGACCAGAAGAAGGGATCGGTTGGTAGGACATGTTCTGAGGCATCAAGGGATCACCAATTTAGTATTGGAGGGCAGCGTGGAGGGTAAAAATCGTAGGGGGAGACCAAGAGATGAATACACTAAGCAGATTCAGAAGGATGTAGGTTGCAGTAGGTACTGGGAGATGAAGAAGCATGCACAGGATAGACTAGCATGGAGAGCTGCATCAAACCAGTCTCAGGACTGAAGACCACAACAACAACAACAACATAAAATTATCAATGAAATCCCATATACAGGGTGGTCCATTGACAGTGACTGGGCCAAATATCTCACGAAAGAAACATAAAACGAAAATACCGGGTGATCAAAAAGTCAGTATAAATTTGAAAACTGAATAAACCCCCGAATAATGTAGATACAGAGGTACAAATTCACACACGTGCTTGGAATGACATGGGATTTCATTAGAACCAAAAAGATACAAAAGTTCAAAAAATGTCCGACAGATGGCGCTTCATCTGATCAGAATAGCAATAATTAGCATGACAAAGTAAGACAAAGCAAAGATGATGTTATTTACAGGAAATGCTTAATATATCCACCATCATTCCTCAACAATAGCCATAGTCGAGGAATAATGTTGTGAACAGCACTGTAAAGCATGTCCGGAGTAATGGTGAAGCATTGGCATCGGATGCTATCTTTCAGCATCCCTAGAGATGTCGGTCGATCACGATATACACTTCCGACTTCGGGTAACCCCAAAGCCAATAATCGCATGGACTGAGGTCTGGGGACCTGGGAGGCCAAGCATGACGAAAGTGGCGGCTGAGCACACGATCATCACTAAACGACGCGCGCAAGAGATCTTCACGCGTCTAGCAATATGGGGTGGTTCTAATAAAACTGTTGTGACTTAGCACGACAGCCAAGTCACAACGAGAGGAAGCCGAAAGGCACGCGTTAAGCTCACGCAGATTGGCGTGAGGTCTGGAACAGTTAAAAGGAAATGAGAACTTAGAAAATGGACGCAGTTGCTGTAATACTTAACTTTAATCCACATTTGTAGAATATCGCTCTTGATGATACATGCTTCACAATATTATCAAAGCTATGGCGCCTTGCTACGTCGTAGGCAATGACTTAGCTGAAGGCTATGCTAACTATCGTCTCGGCAAATGAGAGCGTATTGATCAGTAAACTGTAGCTACCTACGTCGGCTGTACAACTGGGGCGAGTGCCAGGACGTCTCTCTAGACTTGCCGTGTGGTGGCGCTCGGTCTGCTATCACTGACAGTGGCGACACGCGGGTCCGACGTATACTAACGGACCGCGGCCGATTTAAAGGCTACCACCTAGCAAGTGTGGTGTCTGGCGGTGACACCACAAAAACCCCATGTCATTCCAAGCACGTGTGTCAATTTTTACCTCTCTATGTACATTATTCCGTGGTTTATTAAGTTTTCAAATTTATACTGACTTTTTGATCACCCGGTAATACAAAGAACGAAACTCGTCTAGCTTGAAGGGGGACACCAGATGGCGCTGTGGTTGGCCCGCTAGATGGCGGTGCCATATGTCAAACGGATGTTAGCTGCGTTTTTTAAAATAGGGATCCCTACTTTTTATTACATATTTGTGTAGTACGTAAAGAAATATGAATGTTTTTGTTGGACCACTTTTTTCACTTTGTGATAGATGGCGCCGTAATAGTCACAAACGTATAAGTACGTAGTATCACTTAACATTCCGTCAGTGCGGACGGTATTTGCTTCGTGATACATTACCTATGTTAAAATGGATCGTTTACCAATTGCGGAAAAGGTCGATATCGTGTTGATGTATGGCTATTGTGATCAAAATGCCCAACGGGGTGTGCTATGTGTGCTGCTCGATATCCTGGACATCATCCAAGTGTCCGGACCGTTCGCCGGATGGTTACGTTATTTAAGGAAACAGGAAGTGTTCAGCCACATGTGAAAAGTCAACCACGACCTGCAACAAATGATGATGCCCAAGTAGGTGTTTTAGCTGCTGTCGCGGCTACTCCGCACATCAGTAGCAGACAAATTGCGCGAGAATCGGGAATCACAAAAACGTCGGTGTTGAGAATGCTACATCAACATCGATTGCACCCGTACCATATTTCTATGCACCAGGAATTGCATGGCGACGACTTTGAAGGTCGTGTACAGTTCTGCCACTGGGCACGAGAGAAATTATGGGACGATGACAGTTTTTTTGCACGCGTTCTGTTTAGCGACGAAGCGTCATTCACAAATAGCGCTAACGTAAACCGGCATAATATGCACTACTGTGCAACGGAAAATCCACGATGGCTGCTACAAGTGGAACATCAGCGACCTTGGCGAGCTAATGTATGGTGAGGCATTATGAGAGGAAGTATAATTGTCCCCCATTTTATCGATGGCAATCTAAATGGTGCAATGTATGCTGGTTTCCTACGTAATGTTGTACCGATGTTACTACAAGATGTTTCACTGCATGACAGAATGGCGATGTACTTTCAACATGACGGATGTCCGGCACATAGCGCACGTGCGGTTGAAGCGGTACTGAATAGCATATTTCAATGCAGGTGGATCGGTCGTGGAAGCACCATACCATGGCCCGCACGTTCACAGGATCTGACGTCCTCGGATTTCTTTCTGTGGGGAAATTTGAAGGATACTTGCTATCGTGATCCACCGACAACGTCTGACAACATGCGTCAGCGCATTGTCAATGCATGTACGAACATTACGGGAGGCGAACTACTCGCTGTTGAGAGGAATGTCGTTACACGTATTGCCAAATGCATTAAGTTTGACGGACATCATTTTGAGCATTTATTGCATTAATGTGGTATTTACGGGTAATCACGTTGTAACAGCATGTGATCTCGGAAATGATAAGTTCACAAAGGTACATGTATCACATTGGAACAACCGAAATAAAATGTTCAAACGTACTTACGTTCTGTATTTTAATTTAAAAAACCTACCTGTTACCAACTGTTAGTCTAAAATTATGAGCCATGTGTTTGTGACTAATACAGCGCCATCTATCACAAAGCGAAAAAAGTGGTCCAAGAAAAACATTCATATTTCTTTACGTACTACAGGAATATGTAATAAAAAATGGGGATTCCTATTTTTAAAAACGCAGTTGATATCCGTTTGATCTATGGCAGTGCCATCTAGCGGGCCAACCATAGCGCCATCTGGTTTCCCCCTCCAAGCTAGACAAGTTTCGTTATTTGTAGTTTTTTCGTTTGACCCTTTTTTCGTGAGATATTTGGCCCGGTCACGATCAGTGGACCATCCTGCGTAAAATGTCAAGCTAAATTCCACCTTCCTATTTTAAAATAAAGAGTCATAAATTAATTGATTCTAAATCACTCATGCTTTAGGTGTATACCTCCGACCGTCCCTTCCCTTTTTTCGGTTGTTGTTAGTGTTAAGTATACGTATTATGTGAGGCCCAAAAATACTCGTCTTCTTCCAGTGTGGCCCAGGAAGGTAAAAGGCTTAACGGCCATTTTCTGCAGCCATTCCCCAAATCTAAATTCTGCCACAGGTCATAGTGTGAAAATCACTTTCTTCCACTCGTCGACTGCCCAGTGGTGTCGCTTTTTGCAACACTTCAAGCTTCGCTTAATATTGCCTGTAGAAAGGTGTGGCTTAGAGGAGCTGCTTGACCATTGTGCCTCATTCTTTTCAATTCCCTATGCTCAGTCACTGTGCTAGCTGGACTACGAATGTAGCATTTTTGAACTCGCAAGTGATTTCTTTCGCTGGTTTCATACAGTCTTTTTACTCCACCCCCCCCCCCCTCGCCCCCCCCTCTCTACAGTGATTGAAGGCTTCCGCCTGTCACCACACGAGGTATGACTAGGCTTGGTTTAGCTGTGTTTGTTCCTTCGCTTTTCCACAGCACAGTCTCATCTCATCACCAACAGTCACCTTGGACAGCTTCAGAAAGGTTCAAATGTTCCTGATGGATATGTTACTTAGTTGACATCCTATGACTGGTTCACATTCAAAGTCACTGAGGTCTTCTGATCAACCCATTCTGCTGTTACTGATTCTCTACTAACAATACAACACTCCCGCCTCCGTTTATACTGGCAGATCCGCCTTTCGTGACGTCTAGTGGTCGATTTCACATTAACAGGAGTTGCTAGGTACTTTTGATCAGATAATCATATACATGGGTCCTCACGCCAGACCAGAAGTAACCGCTCAAACCCATCAACACGGAATAAGACTTGCTTTAAGTTTCATAGGCGGCGTGCGTAGCTGGACGTTGTGGCAAGCGGTTCTACGCGCTTCAGACTGGAACCGCGTTGCTGCTACGGCCGCAGGTTCGAATCCTGCCTCGGGCATGGATGTGTGTGATGTCCGTAGATTAGTGAGGTTTAAATAGTTCTAAGTTCTAGGGGACTGATGACCTCAGATGTTGAGTCCCATAGTGCCCAGAGCCATTTGAACCATTTTTTGGCGTGCGTAACTGTTGGCTAATGGGACGTAGGGATGGGTATCCGGCATGCCACAGCTGTCACACAGTAAAGTCTGTTATAAATTGTATCGTGGAAAAAGTCTACTTCAAACGCAGATATTGGTTGCAATAACTGATATAGTCTCTGAATATAAGCACGGCTCTTTCCTCTATACGTATCAACTAAAGCAATAATTCCTTCCTTCCTTCACTGTGGCGACCTTTAAGGGCACTTTGAAATTACGTTCCAACCGCACACTTTCATAGAGTGACTGCAGGTACGGCGATGCCCCGCCGGAGTGTTCCTGGAGCCACTCTGTAGCAATTCTGGACGAGTGGGACTCGCATTGTCTTACTGGAATTTCCCATGTTCGTCTGAATGCACAATGGACATGAATGGATGCAGGTGATCAGACAGGAAGCTTACGCACGTGTCAGCTGCCAGGGTAATATCTAGACGTATCAGGGGTACCTATTGTTCCAACTGTACACGCTCCACACCATTACAGAGCATACACCAGCTTGAACAGTTCTCTGTTGACATGCAGGGTCCGTGGATTCATGAGGTTGTCTCCATTGAAATCTGCACGTCCATCCGCTCGATACAACTTGAAACGCGTCTCTTCCGACCACGCAACATGTTTCCAGTCATCAACTGTCCAACGTCGGTGTTGACGGGACCAGGCGAGATGTAAAGCTTTGTGTCGTGCAGTCATCATGGATGCACCAGTGGGCCTTCGGCTCCGAAAGCACATATAGTTGAATGTTTCGCACCCTGACACTTGTTGATGGCCCAGCACTGTAATCTGAAGCAATTTAAGGAAGGGTTGCACTTCTGTACGTTGAACGATTGTCTTCAGTCGTCGTTGGTCCCGTTCTTGCAGGATCTTTTTCCGGCAGCAGTGATGTCGGAGGTTTTGATGTTTAACGGATTTCTGATATTTACGGTACGCTCGTGAAATGATCATACGGGAAAATCCCAACTTCATCGCTACCTCGGAGATGCTGTGTCCCATCGTTCGAGCGCCGACTATAACACCACGTTCCATCTCACTTAAAGCTTGATAACCTACCATTGTAGGAGCTGTAATAGATATAACAACTGCGCCAGACACTTGTTGTCTTATACTGTATAGGATTTGCCGACGCAGCGCCGTATTTTGCCTGTTTACATATCTCCGTATTTGAATACACATGCCTATATCAGTTTCTTTCTCGCTTCAGTGTATATTCAGAGCTGCTTTAGTTGTTTCATTACGTTATTGATGGAGTTACGTTGACTTCCATAACATTTTTCTTTTCCGAAGAGGACACATAACATGTAAACTTTGTCTTTGGGCTGACCTTGTACAGTTATCCCCTAGCCGACAGATTAACGTCAAACGGTTTTTTTCACAGTGTTGGGAAGCTGTCTCCAAATTTATCATCATAACACAACGCACAACAAATAAAATAACTTCTGCAATTATAAGAAAAGAAACGAAACAAAATAACATCATGCGACGAACAACCACACAGGAATTCAGCTGAAGCGTAACGCTGTTGGTGTATATTGTGTCGGTGTGAGTGAAGAATTATTGACAACGGCGGGGAGTTGCTGCGGCCGCAGGCGCGCGAGACTGATTGAGTACGTGTTATACCTGTCTGACGAGACTCATCTCATTACTTTCTACGTGGCTGTCAATTCATAGACGACTGTTTCTTAAAAAGAACTTCATCTCTTTGAGAGTCACCACATTACTGGCAACCTTTTATTAGGACTAGCAGCTCTTCCATTATCTTCCATTATGCCTCAAGGAACAAACGAATCTAAGACTCCTGCGGAACACTCTGTCTCTTGTATCTGAAAACGCGCCTTTGGTACGTCGTTATGTTAAACATCCGACGCGTGGTAGTGCACCAACTGTATGACATTTGTCCAGTATGTCCGTAGCACACTTCACCGAAGTTACGGCTAGGAAAATTAGTAAACCTGGTTGGATTGCTTCTTCGAACACTGAAATTAAATGCCCTAAACGCTCAACATCTCGTTTACTATAGAGGGATGCTGACTCAGTTTTTCAGGATAGCAAATGGGAAGCTGTGTTACAGAAAATGGCCCAGAGATCACCAGTGCACGCCCGCGCGTGCCTGTGTGTGTGTGTGTGTGTGTGTGTGTGTAGTGAGGGAAGTGTTATGAAACAATGTATGTATAGTGCGTGCAGTGACTGATAGTGAGATATGAGTGAACAGTGTGGCATTACATTATGTAATAAGTTATTTGTAAAAACGTATTGTATACCAGGAGTAAATCTAATGATTGTCTCTAACTAGAAGTCTGTTGTGTATGTGTGTACGAATTAGCTTATTTTAAATTGGTCTAAACTTGTAAATACTTTGATATGTCCTATACCCTTGTAAAAAGAGATCCACGGATGAGTCAAACTACTACTACTACTACTACTACTACATGCAGTGTGACAGTTCCTGTAAACGTGCAGACCGCGATATTCTAAGAAGTGAGGCAATCCACGGTTTGACAGTTTTATTATAATGCGTTCACTTTGAGCATCTGTTATAATGTTGACAACACCACCGTCCTACATCAATATCTACGTTTATTCTCTGGAAAGCACTGTGAAGTCATGACAAAGTGTGCTTCCCATTTTACGAGTAATTAGGACCTCTTCTCCATACATTCACGTACGGAGTCGGAACGAATGATTGTTTAAATGCATACGTACGCTCTGCAACTCTCTAACGTCGTCTTCACGGTCCATAAGGAAAAGATACGCAGGGGGTTGTAGTATAATCCTGCATTCCTCGCTTAATGCTGGTTGTTGAAACTTTCAAATAAGGCTCTCGTGCGTTAGTTTGCGTCTTTGGTCAAGCGTGTTCTAGTTCAGTTTTTCCAGCACTTCCTTGACGATCTCTGATGGGCTGTAAAACCTATGATTGTTCGTTTTGGCCTTCGTTATATAGGTTTAATATCCCTTGTCTGTCGTATTTCATGCGGGTTCCACACATATGAGAAATATTTTAGCCTGCATCGCAAGAGGGTTTGGGATCTCCTTTGTAAATTAACTAAATTTACTTACTATCCTAGCAACGGAAGGAAGTCTGCTACTTATTTCACCTGCGACTGATCCTGTTTGATCAGTCTATTTTTAAATCCCTACAAATTGTTACGCCAAGGTATTTATATGAGTTGACAGATTCCATTCGTGACTCGTTCAAAGTTGAGCCATAGGGTACTACGTTTTCCATTTTGCAAAGTGCAGAATTTTACCTTTCTGAACATTTAAAGCAAGTTGCCAGCGTTTGAACCACTTTCAAATCTTATCGAGATCTAACCGAATATTTATGTAGTTTTTTCGTTTTTTTTTTAACAAACTGTACTTCATTATGGATAACTGCTATTATAGAAACTGTATCATCTGCGAAAAGTCTGTTGTTACTTTTAAAATTGTCTGCAACGTCATTAATATTCAACAGGAACAGCAAGGAGGCCAACACATTTTCCTGGACCACACCTGAAGTTCGACATCTCTCCATCCAAGATAACATGCTGCTCCTCCCTACCAAGAAATCCTTAATCCATTCGCAGAATTTCGCTTGACGCCCCACACGATCGCGCTTTCGATGATAAGCATAGGTGTTGTACTGA
Organism: Schistocerca americana; assembly: GCF_021461395.2. Classification (NCBI taxonomy): domain Eukaryota; kingdom Metazoa; phylum Arthropoda; class Insecta; order Orthoptera; family Acrididae; genus Schistocerca; species Schistocerca americana. The sequence goes on along the minus strand of NC_060120.1, from coordinate 647,829,942 downwards.
GTCAAACGCTTTTTAGAAGTGAAAAATTGTTGCATTTACCTGACTACCTCGATACATCGCTTTCAGTTTCTCACAGTGTAGTGCCATGCAACGTACTATTTTTAATAAACATGCTATTGTAGATTCACCGTCTGTTTTGTGGACTTCAGTTAAAATGCGGCCTCCTAGAGCTGAACCTACAATTTCTATTTATTCTTAGTTTAGAGTATCAAAAGAAAAAAACAGTTATGGACTGGAAAAAGGAAGGAAGACTACGGTTCACCATCCCGCCGACGAAGAAGTTTGAATGCGGGAAGGAAAGGTGAGGGAAATCAGCCGCGTCCATTTCAAAGGAACCATCGCGGCATTTGCTTTAAGCGACTTAGGGAAAACACAGATGGATGGTCGGACAAGATTGTGCGAGTGCATTGTCTTCCCATAGTGTCATCTCGCTCTTTGTCACGGCTTAGAAGTGGAAACAGAAGTGAGCAACACTGTTGTGCCATAATTGTCAGTGAGAGTTTCATTGTACGGAACTACACATATCTGTCGCTCCGTTCTCGGAATTGCTAGTATGTGTCTGAGTGACAACGTTTATCGCCAAATGAAAGCTGCCAGTTTCCGGTGTCGGGTGTTGTCGAGGCTGTCATACACAGACAAGGAAGGACCTTCATGTCCTTCCAGACACGTGCAGATAAGAACTGCCGGCCACATGTTCTCATGAAGTCATGTGATGCGCAGAATTTGCTTTTCAGTACACGCTAAAAAACTCATTGATTGAAGCAATCTTCACTGCTGTATTTAGGCTAGCAATCCGGTGAAATGTGCAGCTTTTCAGTTCCCATGAAAAAAAATCACTCCTTACGTTCTATGCACTGGTGACGTAAGATGGTGATGTTGTTGTGGTCTTCAGTTCGAAGGTTGATGTGATGCAGCTCTCCACGCCAGTCTATATTGTTAAAGCCTTTTCATCTCTGGATTACAACCACAACTTACATCTATTTCAACCTGCTTACTGTATTCATCCCTTGGTCTTCCTCTGCAGTTTTGCTTCCCACACTTTCTTCCGTTACCAAATTGCCAATTTTTTGATACCTCAGGCTGTGTCATATCAACCGATCTCTAATTTTAGTCACGTTTTGCCACAAAATTCTTTTTTCACCAATTCGATCCAGTACGTTATCATTAGTTGTTCAATCTAATCATCTAATTTTCAACATTCTTCTGTAGCACCTCACCCGATAACCCTCTATTCTATTTATTGCTTATTGCCCACGTTTCACATTCCATTACCACTGTTTTACTTTTGTTGACGCTTTTCTTATAACCCCTCTTTCTAGACGCTACCCATTACATTCAATTGCTGTTCCAGATTCTTAACTTTCTCTGACAGAATTACAATGTAATCGGCAAATCTTAAACTTCTTATATCTACTCCTTGAACTTTAATACCTTCTTCAAATTTTTCTTTGGATTCCTTTACTGCTTTCTCAGTGCACAGACTGCCGGCCGCGGTGGTCTAGCGGTTCTAGGCGCTCAGTCCGGAAGCGGAGGACTGCTACGGTCGCAGGTTCGAATCCTGCCTCGGGCATGGATGTATGTGATGTCCTTAGGTGAGTTAGGTTTAAGTAGTTATAGGTTCTAGGGGACTGATGACCACAGATGTTAAGTCCCATAGTGCTCAGAGCCATTCAGTGCACAGACTGAATAATATCGAGGATAGTGTGCAATCTTAACTCACTCCCTTCTACAGTACGGCTTCTCTTTCAGTTCTTTGGGCCCCTATAACTACTCTCTGGTATCTGTATAAGCTCCATATAACCTATCATTCACTGTATTTTATCCCTGACACCTACAAAATTTCGGAGTGTGTTCCAGATAACATTGTGAAAAGCTTTCTGTAAATCTACAAATCCTGTAAACGTAGGTTTGCCTTTCAACAACCTATCTTGTAGGATAAGTAGCACGGTCAGTACTGCCTCACGTGTTTCTATGATTTTCAGGGACCCAAATTCATCTTCCTCGAGGTTGGCTTCTACCATTTTTTTCTATTCTTCTGTAAGTAATTCGTGTCAATATTTTGCAACTATGATTTATTAAACTGTTGGTTCAATAATATTCAAACTTGTCAGCACCTGCCTTCTTTGGAACTGGAATTATTACATGTCTGATGGTATTCCGCCTGTCGTATGTGTCTTCCACACCATGTGGGATAGTTTTGCCATGGCTGGCTCCCCAAAGAATTTCGGTAATTATGAGAGAACGCTGTCTTCTCCAAAGGCCTTGCTTCCAGTTAGGTATATCAGTGCTCAGCCATTTTCTCCTCCCATCTCATCTTCACCCAGTTGTTCTGTTCCTTCTACCCGGTGGACAAAAAGAAACTGATCCAGAAAATATTTTCAATAAGACTGAAGCGAGATATACTTTTGTTAGTGAACATCAGAGAAGATGCTGAAAATGACGAAGATGCAGCACTGTGCTCGATTTGTCAAACTATGAGACACGCGTAGCAGGTCTGCCTAAGGGACAGCAGAATTTTATTTTCGCTGTTCTGCTGTAGCTCCTGAATTTTGCGAGGATTACTTGAATACACCTGACCCTTCTATTTTCCCCACAGGTAAAAATTACAGGGAGAGAGTTCAGGCGACTAAAGTGGCGATAAATTACACTGCTTCTGCTGATTTTCCTCTCCTCACTGAACGCCTCATGCACTAGTGCCAAGGTTGTCAAGGCGGAATGTGTTGACGCTCTGTCTTGTTGAAAATATCCGTAAAGTCGTTCATTTTCTCTCAGTTGATCGACATATGGATTAAAACGATTCTGGACATACCGGCTAACATTAATACTTTAGCGATAGAATCGTTTTATTATGCGAAAACTAGACATTGCGCTCCAAACACTAATCTTGAGATTATGCAATGGCTCTCACAAGTACTGACGCGAATTTTCTGGTGCATAAAGGCACATGTTCAGTTAATTCACTCACCCTGGCAGGCAGAATCAGGCCTCATTTGAAGAAATTCAAAATAGAGAACCCGAAAGTTCTGACTCCACTCAGAAACTACTAACAAACACGACAAGCGAAGGTCGTCTAGACACTTAAACTCATGCATTACAGTAAATTTGTATGTGCACAGAGGTTCGTCATTTTGGTAATATTTCGGCTGAAAGATACCCCCTTACATAGATAAGCGGCGTTGAGAATTAGTCGGACTTTGTTTCAGGCTGTCCTTCACTCGGACGATGTTTCCTGGTGTTTCAACTGTTTTCTCATAGTTACGGTTTTTATTCGTTGCAGACTCATTTTCGCGACATTTTTCCACTAATTTCTGCATTGCAGACTTTTTTGAGAATTTTACATAAACAGTTCCAGTCTTAAACTCCTGCAGAGACATTTCCGCACAGGTTTCCGCGAAATGTGCTTCGCATAACACTCGTCAGTGACCTCGCGCTGTTTTAGCGTGACCACGATTTTTTGTTGCATTCAACTGGTCACTAAACAAGTCTGTTCCTCTCACTCAAACTTAATGACATAGCGATGTACTTGCGATAGAGTATACTCTCACAGGCTGAACCAATTCTCATATGAAGATAGGGAAAAACTGAACTGGATGATTCGAAAAGAAAGAACAGTTTTCAGTTTTGTACTATAGACGAACTATAAAAGATAGAAACACATTGCGGATGTCACTGGATACAGGAACGCTCGAAGTTTTGACACAGCTGCGCTGTTGTTTGCATGTAGTAGCTACATGGCGACCACACCACGGGAGAAATCATTTTATTTGTTGGAATTTGTGTTAAGTCAATCAATTGTTAAAGTGCAACGTGCATTCTGCCGTCAATCACAAAATTCTTGGAATCTGGTTGCACGTGCTAAGGGAAGAGCACTAATCGTCCACGCACGTCTGATGAAAATGTCGAGCGTATGCGAGATGCGTACACATTGAACCTTCAGAAGTCCACAAGATGAGCAGGACAGGAACTTCGACTTACTCAAACAACGGTGTGCCTTGTTCTGAAACGACACCTGCATACTAATATGAAGCCTTGAAAATTTCACTTACTGCAGTACCATCCCGGCTACTATAACAGAAGGTACGAATTTCACATTTCAGTTCTCCAAGATATGGCAGAGGCCATTTTTTTCCGAACGAGCCATCTTTTTGAACGAATCCACGTTTCAAGTATCGAGAAAGGTAAGTCGCAGTAATTTAAGAATCTGTAAGAATCTAGGCGTCGTCGCCGAACATGAAAGAGACTTACCGAAACTGAAGTTAATGTGCCGTTTCTGTTCACAGAGTTTAAGGACTTTTCTTTTTATGGAGGAAACTGTGACAGCAATGTCATACCTGCATATGCTGAAAAATTGTTTCCTCGACTTCACGAAGATTCCAGTGATTTCAATTTTATGCATGACAGCAGGCCACCTCACTTTCACACTGAGATGCGGCGTTATTTCAACAACACCATCCCACAGCTTTGCACTGAAAGAGGTGGAACACAGAAGCTTGCTCATTGTTTATGGCCTCCCAGGTCACCAGATCTAACTTTTTGCGATTTTCTTCTGTGGGGATACGTCCATGATTCAGTACCTACATTCCCAGAAATTTCTCACTGAAGTTAAGGTCGATGTTTGACTTGTAGACTTATTTTCGCCAGGAAAGCCTTCTTTCCCTGTACTCCTTGCTAGGTCTGGGATCTGTTATTGTGGTTTCGAGGTAGCAGATTTCCTTAACTTCGTCTACTGCATGATCCCCAGTTGGATGTTAAGTCTCTCGCTATTCTCATTTCTGTTACTCCTCATTACTTTGGTCTCTCTTTCGTTTACTTTCAGTCCATATTCTGCACTCTTTAAACAGTAATTTTTATTTCCTTTTACTGAAGATAGAAATGCCACCAGCGAATCTTATGACTTTCACACTCAATTTTACTTTCACTTTTGAACTTTTTTTTTAATTTCCATCATTGCTTCTTCGATGTGCAGACAGAGCAGTAGTGACAAAAGGCTGCATCTTTACCTTGCACTTTTTTATATCCTATTACATCTTTATCTTCCATTATTACTGTATTGTAGAATGTAGCTATGTAATTTTTCACATGAAGAAGTCAGTGTGAACCATCGGAACCCACTCAGTGACACAGAACTCTGGCTCTTTTAAAAAGTGTAAAGGGACTTGCTCACGCTATTTATTGACAATACCAGTTTGTCAAAAATTCATTATGTTGAAACGACCACACACCATCAATAATATTGATAAAAATTGTCAGTTCACAACATTGTATTACAAGGTTAATATGTCGAACACTCAAACGAAAGCGTGTGCCGCAGTTAAACTAGATACAGTTTGCAAGCAACAGAAAACAACGAAAAAGAGGAAATTGGACGGAGCACGACTGGAAAAAATGAAGCGTTCACATGTTAAATTACTGACAAATCAGAACACAGACCAGAAAAATTTCATAAGCTATTTTCCGACGAGTCAGCATCGTTCGAGAAATTATCGAAATAAAATAGAAAAATAAAATCCGTTAATAAGAACAGCAATCGCAGTCGAGGAGACACTAGATGTAACTTTGAGCTTTCTGGAGACAGGCAAGTATTCGAAGGCTCGAAGTTTAGTTCTGTAAATCAGAGAAAACAATTAGTAAAATTCTGTGGAACCAGTGAACCAATTATATCTGCCTGCCAAGACTATGTTCATGCAACTGACATAAAACATTTTTTTTACGATTTGGTGGCACATGCATTCCAAAGACCTCTTACTAGTCATTGCAAATGTATAGCATATTTAGCGAAGTGGAATCGTTTTTGCAAAGTGCTTTGTAATTTACCAAACAATACTATATTTTCAAATCAATGAAGTAAGCAGTGTCGTAGAGAAACATCCGTTGACCACCCTAAAATGGTACATACAATGATGGCCCTAGCGTAGTTCTATTAGATTTGTTCTGTGTTAAAGGATTACGTGAAAAATTGAATTTCAGGTATGATATGCGGAAAGGCGAATTGAAAGCAAACAGCACAGACTAACGCCGTACGGCTGCTTTATGAAAGTCAATCAGGATCAGAATGGAGAGACGTCAGACTGTCGATACTTAATCTCACACGTTCGGTTTGTATTGACACATTGACGAGAAAAAATCGCAACACCAAGAAAGAGTCTTGCGACAAAAACGAAAGTTAGTGGGCGTGTTTCTCCATTTGAAAGATTATGTCTGTTAAAATTTCGCGCAATTCGCATCAAGAATGGTGCTCGCAGCGCCAGACGAGGATCTGAATCGGGTTTGCTTTAAATGCGCGTTGTAACCGCCGTGTGCGTTAGCTACCTTCGAGATTGGACGTGGTGAGTTGATGTTAGTCAAGAATGCCTTTTAAGGCGACAAAGACGTCATTATCAACGCCTCGCCGGGTTTGAACGAGGTCGTATAATAGGGCTAAGGGAAGCCGGATGTCCCTTGTGCGATACTGCTGACAGACCTGGCAGGAATGTACCCACTATACATGGCTGCTGCCAACTGGTCACGAGAATGTGCAGTTGCAAGAAGGTCGGGCTCCGGACGGCCACGTGGCACTGCCGCTCTGGAGCATCGTACGCATCTGCAACAGCAGTTTGAGCACAGCAGTTGGCACCACAGTGACACACCGAACTGTTACAAATCGGTTACTCCAAGGACAGCTCCGAGCCAGAGGCCATGCAGCGTGATTTCTACTGACCGCAACCACCATTCTAAGCGACTTCAGTGGTATCAATCGAGAGCTCATTGGAGGACAGGGTGGAGGTCTCCTATGTTTTCTGATGAAAGCTGATCCCTTCTAGGTGCCAGCGATGGCTGCATGTGGGTTAGAATGCGGCCAGTTGAGGGCCAGCAAATAACCTGTCTACGTGCTAAACATACTGGATCGACACTCGAAGTTATTGTCTGTGGTATGATTTCGTATCACAGTAGGAGGACTCTAATGGTTATCCCACGCACCCTGACTGCAAGACTGTTGGTCAATGTGGTGATTCGGTCTGTTATGCTGCCAGCCATGAACAGCATTCCAGGAGGTGATTTCAACAAGATGACGCTAGCCCATATACCGCTGTTGTAACCCAACATGCTCTTCGGGGTATCGACGTATTGCCATGGCCTGCTCGATCACCAGATCTGTCTCCCGTCGAGCACATATAGGACATCATCGGACAACTCAAGCGTCACCCGCAAACAGCATTAACGTCCTCGTATTGACGGACCAAGACCAACAGGCATGCAATACCTTACCACGAACTGACACCCGCACCTCTAAAACAAAATGGTTCAAATGACTCTCAGCACTATGGCACTTAACATCTGATGTCATCAGCCCCCTAGAACTCAGAACTACTTAAACCTAACTAACCTAAGGACATCACACATATCCATTCCCGAGGAAGGATTCGAACCTACGACCGTATCGGTTACGCGGTTCCAGACAGAAGCGCCTAAAACCGCTTGGCCACACGGGCCGGCGCCTGTACAACACAATGCAAGCATGTTTGCATGCATGCATTCAATATTCTGGCGTTTGTACTGGTGATCAATGTACCAGCGTTTCACATTTGCAGTGGTTTATCTTGCGCTTATGATGGTCGAAGTAGAGAGGACATAAAATGTAGACTGGCAATGGCAAGGAAAGCGTTTCTGAAGAAGAGAAATTTGTTAACATAGAGTATAGGTTTAAGTGTCAGGAAGTCGTTTCTGAAAGTATTTGTATGGAGTGTAGCCATGTATGGAAGTGAAACATGGACGATAAATAGTTTAGACAAGCAGAGAATGGAAGCTTTCGAAATGTGGTGCTACAGAGGAATGCTGAAGATTAGATGGGTAGATCACATAACTAATGAGGAGGTATTGAATAGAATTTAAGAGAAGAAAAATTTGAGGCACAACTTCACTAGAAGAAGGGATCGGTTGGTAGGGCATATTCTGAGGCATCAACGGATCACCTATTTAGTATTGGAGGGCAGTGAGGAAGGTAAAATCCGTAGAGGGAGACCAAGAGATGAATACACTAAACAGATTCAGAAGGATGTAGGTTGCAGTAGGTACTGGGAGATGAAGAAGCTTGCACAAGATAGAGTAGCATTGAGAGCTGCATCAAACCAGTCTCTGGACTGAAGACCACAACATCAACACCTTGCGCGTACATTAACTTGTGATCTTGTAATGTTAATCACTTAAATATGTTACTTACACCACTGTATTCCTGAAATTACATTGTTTTACATTAATTATTTTTTGATTTTGCCATGTTTTTTTCCGTCAGTGTGTTTTGATGGCCACCAATACTGCTCATCAATATTCCTGGTATTGATAGCACGTCAGTATAAAGCCCCATACAGTCATAGTCTATTGACGGTGTGACAATACTATTGAACGTGTGAGGGGCCTCTTAAATAGTGCGCCTGACAGAATGGCATGTGGCTGCAGGTGGAGCGCAACGAGCTGGAGGTGTCGTACCACGTGTCGCAGTACCGCGCGGTGATCGCGGAGCTGCGCGAAGAGGTGGAGCGACTGCGCAACAAGCTGGAGGCGCAGCCGGCCGCCGAGCAGGACCCGCACCAGGACGAGCAGGAGCGCCGCCGCGCCGCCAGCCTCCGGGACGACATCGTCGCCACCTTCCAGCAGCAGATGGCGCTCAGGTGCGGCCTCACCCTGACTTTGTAGCGTAGCTACCGGCACGTCAGGGGAACGTATCAATGTGCGGTGAATGTGAAATTTACTGGGGCAATGTGCAGATTCTAAGCTCGAACATTATGACTAGAGCCCAGATTTTGTGTAAGTAGACACTGAAGAGCCAAAGAAACTGGTACACCTGCCTAATATCGTGTAGGGCCCCCGCGAGCACGCAGAAATGGCGCAACACGACGTGGCATGGACTCGAGTAATGTCTGAAGTAGTGCTGGAAGGAATTGACACCATGAATCCTGCAGGACTGTAGATAAATCCGTGAGATTACAAGGGGGTGGAGATCTCTTCTGAACAGCGCATTGTAAGGCATCCCAGATATGCTCAATGATGTTCATGTCTGGGTAGTTTGGTGGCCAGCGGAAGTGTTTAAACTCGGAAGAGTGTTCCTCAAGCCACTCTGTGGCAATTCTAGACGTGTGAGGTGTCGCATTGTCCTGTTGGAATTGCCCAAGTCCGTCGGAATGCACAATGGACATGAATGCACACAGGTGATCAGACAGGATGCTTACACACGTGTCACCTCTCAGAGCCGTCTCTAGACGTATCAGGGGTCCCATATCACCACAACTGCATACGCCCCACCCCTTTACAGAGGCTCCATCAACTTGAACAGTCCCCTGCTGACATGCAGGGTCCATAAATTCATGGGGTTGTCTCAATACCCGTACACATCCATCCGCTCGATACAGTTTGAAACGAGACTCGTCGGACCAGGGAACATGTTTCCAGTTACGAACAGTCCAACGCCGGTGTTGACGGGCCTCGGGCGAAGCGTGAAGCTTTGTGTCGCGCTGTCATCAATGGTACACGAGTGGGCCTACGGCTCCGAACCATATCGATAATGTTTCGTTGAATGATTCCCCTGCTGACACTTGTTGATCAGCACTGAAATCTGCAGCAATTTCCGTATGGGTTGCACTTTTGTCGCGTTAAACGATTCTCTTCGGTCGCCGTTGGTCCCGTTCTTGCAAGATCTTTTTTCCGGCAGCAGCGATTTCGGAGGTTTGATGTTTTACCAGATTTGATATTCACGGTACACTTGTGAAATGGTCTTACCGGAAAATCCCGACTTCATCGCTACCTCTGAGGTGTTGCGTCCCATCGCTGGTGCGCCAACTATAAACCCACCTTCAAACTCACTTAAATTTGGTAACTTGCCATTGTAGCAGCAATAACCGATCTAACAACTACGCCAGACACTTGTTGTCTTATGTAGGCGTTGCCTACCGTAGCGTCATATTCTGCCTGTTTTCATATCTCTGTATATGAATACGCGTGCCTATACCAGCTTCTTTGGTGCTTCAGTGTATATTCAGTTCCTTTATAAGTAGTTATAAGATTAACTAGAATGTCGAAGAATTACACTGAGAAGACCCTTATTACAAAGTTTTAAATTACATATTTTTACATGCTTTGAGGTATAATACTTATTTCACATCATAGTACACAGTTTTACATTTTTTAATTATTATGCATCATAAATTTTTTTAAGTCCCTTACATTTTCGTTACATAGCTGGAAAAGGAAAAAAAAAACAAGTTTTATCATTGTGTTTCTCACACTGTCGTCAATCCCGTCGCTCTCAAAATTTAAATTCCACATGTTCGAAGTGGACAATGAAGACTCGTCTTAAACGTGTCCCTTTCTTGTTCTCAAAGGCTTCACAATGTGTAACAGTCAGCTTGATTTAACTTAACCTTGGCACCAGCTGAGTTTTCGTTGTCACCGAAGCTGAAAATATGGATTTCTATTGTCAGTGCTTTAACAACTGATGGCAATATAGTCCTCTGACAAACTTCTTATAAACGTATAGGATGTACGACAAAATCTCAAATTGAAGAACTCTACGAAGCAGCATACATATTAGGAATAAACAACGGACTTCTCCAAAGAAAATGTTACTACCTTAGACAGTTGCAGGGACAGCCTACACCATCTAATAGCGAATTCTTACAGAGAGGTGTGTTTTACGTTGGTTGCAGGGACCATAATTTGTAACTAACTTCAGGTACCTGAATACCTGAATTTAGACATTTCTTTCAGAATTCTTGAAGCCGAAACATTCCCGACGAGTGCACTGTTAGGAATAATTACCTTGATTCTTGCGATTTTGACGAACTAGAAAAAATCAGGACTGACATTGGCCAATCACTTATTTGGATTTCTGTTGATGAGGCGACGGATGTTGTAGACCATTTCAGGTCTAATTTAACTGTGGGGAAGCTGCACTCTGAGGTTGCATCTACAGTCTATTTAATTTATGTGTACGGACTGATTCGACGAGTGAAAATTTGTACCAAGGGCGGGAATCGAATTCTGGTCTCCTGCTTACCAGACAGGTGCATTAGCCACTAAGCACCCTGACACAGCAGTTCACACAACTGTACGAATTACGCTGGAACCCTTCTCTCCTCGATCCAAATTCTTATGCGGCCCAAGTTTATTTTAAATTCTCCCTTTGCACACAAACAGATTTGCTGAACCTCTCTGTATGAGACCAGTGAAGTCTCTGAAACTGTGTCATTTCATTTGTATAAGTACCTGTACACCCGTGTTTCAGGCTGGATTCCCCGTTTATATTCGATGCTGAGGTGCTATTCCAGAACATGGAGAGCCTCGGCAATCTGTTCGTGGGTAAGGGGGAATTTGAAGTAGACTGGGGTGGCAGCGAGAATTTGGACCGAGGAGGGGGTTTTCCAGGGTAACCCGTGCACTTGTGTGAACTGCTGTACCAAGGTGCCTTAGTGCCTAACACACCTGCCTAATAAGCAGGAGACCAGGGTTCGATTCCCGGCCTTTATGAAAATTTTCACTCGCCGTTTCAGCCAAAATAAATAAAATCATATCTGCATGAGACCAGTAAAGTCTCTGAAAACGTGTTATTTCATTCCTATTTGATTTATTGTAAAAACGTGGAGACACAAATAGTTCAACAGTTGCAAGATTCATTAATGATTGGCTTAAGATACTATGACCAGTTGTCATAAAAAAGAGAGGGTCCTATTGATGTACACAGATGCAGCTCCGTACTTGTTGAATGTTGGAAACCGCTTAATGTATTTTGTCCACAATGACTGCATGTTATATGTATGGCTCATGCGTTGCAACGAGCGGCAGAGACAGTTAGACATCAATTCCCGGAAGTAAATGCAGTGATATCGGCAACAAAGAAGGTTTTCTTGCAACGTTCTTAGCGTATACAAGCAACAGCGTCCGCATCTCGTGGTCGAGCGGTGGCGTTCTCGCTTCCCACGCCCGGGTTCCCGGGTTCGATTCCCGGCGGGGTCAGGGATTTTCTCTGCCTCGTGATGACTGGGTGTTGTGTGCTGTCCTTAGGTTAGTTAGGTTTAAGTAGTTCTAAGTTCTAGGGGACTGATGACCATAGATGTTAAGTCCCATAGTGCTCAGAGCCATTTGAACCATTTGAACAAGCAGCAGCTACCTGATGTTTCTCTGCCTCCAGAACCAGTGACAAGGTGAACAACATAGATTAAAGCTTCCAGAATTTAGATTAAAGCTGTGATTTTCTACAGTAAGCACTCTGGAGCTGTGAAACCAGTGATCGAGAACTTTTCTTCTGATCTTGCAGTGTCTATGAATGAATCCTTGTCAGTATTCAACAGTTCTAAAGTGCTAATTTAAGTTTCATACCACACAAATCATTTGAGCTGGCTTCCCGAAACTAGAGATTTCATGGATGCCTCTCCAAGAGCCGATGGGAATAATGTAAGATGCAATTCGGAAGGTCAATGTTGTACCAGCTCAAGTGGGTGGTGTAGTTTCCAGTAAACTGCAAGCTGTGCTGAGTAAGAACCATAGATACTCAAATCTTGTAATTTTGTCTCGCTTATTTAATGGGGAAATTGTAGAACCTCCTGAGAATATTGATCCTAACGCCATCTCCCTGTATAAATATGCGCCATTGACTTCTTCCAAAGTTGAGTAATCTTTCTCCATTTAAAAAACATATTGTCAGACAGAAAAATGTGCTTGACAACCGAAAATTTAGAAATGCATATTATAATTAAATGAGCATCCCGTTCCAGGGTAACTTAAATGCTTGAATAGGAGACACTCGCACTTCACTACTTCGTAGCACAAGTGAGCTGATTAACAGTTAACGCAGATACTCGTTTTTGACTAGCCTAGCCGTGCACCTCCACCTTCTAGGAAAAATATAATATTTTCGATTTTAAATATAATTGCTTCATTGTTCATACATATAATTGCTTCATTTGTATAGGGCAATTTGCAAGTAATACACAATCTGATCAAAAGTATCCAGGCGTCTGTTAGTGGACATTAATATGACACACGTTCACCCTTCGCCTTTATGCTGGCCTGTAATGTGATAGGGACACTTTCAGAGCGGTGTCTGCTTGTCTCTGAAGTAGTGGCATCACATTCTTCCTTATGAGCTGAAGCCAGAAAAGTTTGTGTTGTTGGATGCTGGGGTCTGGAGTGAAGTCGACACCTTAACGTATCCCAAAAATGTTCCATTGGTTTCACGTCTGGACTCTGGGCACGCCAGTCCATTTCAGGAATGTTATTGCCCGAAAACGATTGCCTCACAGATGATGTTTTATGACAGGGTACATTGTCATGCTCATACAAACACTCATCGTCTCTGAACTGTTCCTCCACTGTATACAACACAAAATGCTGTAAAATGTGTTCATATCCTTCCGCATTTAGCGTTTTCTTGAGTGCAGTTGTCCATAGCTCTTGATCTAGTGGCTAGTTTAGCTGCCTCTGGCTCTCAGGATCCCAGGCTCGATTCCCGGCTGGGTTGGGGATTTTCTCTGCCTGGGGACTGGGTGTTTGTGTTGTCCTGATCATTTCATCATCATAATCATCATTCATGGAAGTGGCGAGATTGGACTGAGTGAAGATTGGGAATTTGTAGAGGCACTGATAACCGCACAGTTAAGCGCCCCACAAACCAAACACCATCGTCATCATCATCTTGAGTGCAATTATGAGATTACACCCTAGCATCGTAAAGCTCATTCTACATGACTGACTTTCTTGTCGGAAATGGCTACTGGAGACAAATGCGTCTACTGCAGCGCCTCTGGCATTTGACCCCAGCACTGATTCTCTTCTCTGTTTTGAGTGGTGATTTTTGCTTACACGTCAGCATCGAAATTGCGGTGTTGTGAGAGCTGTCTGCTGTACAATTGGCACCTGAAGGGTGAAAGTGAGGTTATGCGCAATTATGCTTTTTATGGAAAAATTGAAATATAGTAACAAAGTGTAGGAACAAGCATGATAATAGAGTTTATTAAGGACCGAAGCAGAATTCATTGTCGAAGTTTTTGTCAAAATTCGCGTAGTAAATTGTCCATACTCCTGAGAACTGAAAGTACAGGGAAAGTGTCATCCAAGCATTTCAGAACATATAAATTTATTTGCTCGAGAAAATACAAACATTATATAATATGTATAACATAGTAAATAGCGCCTTTCTGCTTTATACTTTGTATCTTGTTTTCTTGCTAAATGACAAATAACAAAGAAAATTATTTTTCGCATCCAATAATTTTGACTTTTTCACTGTTGACATAATTTTCATTAAACACGTTTATCTATTTATGTTTTTATTTCTGGGCAGTGTAGGTTTTTTCTCTGTAAAACGCAAATACTTTTTAGTCTCAGATATTTCCTCTCTCTTGTAGACTAGAAAAACACTAGTACAAAAAGAAATACCAGGAAGTTGTTTAAATTTTCAGTTTGCCACGAAAGCAAATCAAAGAAATTAATAAAGATTAAGAATATATGAAAGAACAAAATCCATTTCTGTAGTGAGAGTGAGCTCGACCAGAATAGGTTAAACCTTCGATGTTAGCAGACGCCGCCATAGTCCCTTGTCTCTGCGCATCTGCAGTATACGTACTCGGAAATTTAGAACTGCACACTCTTCACAGTCTATAGATAATTGACATTACAGACACACTCGCAACGTGGTTGTTTGCTGATTTAAACGGAGGCACGAAAGGCGCATGCACTTCGAGTAGTGGATTTTGATCGATTTTCACAAAAAACGGGATTAAAACACCTGTCACACGACCTTCTTTACACTTCACTGTTGGCACTATTCACGATGGCAGGTAACGTTCTCCAGGTATTCCAATCACGCGCCACAGTGTTTACTGTTTGCCCAAATGCGCGAGAGCAGGTTCAGTCTTATATCACCAAAGAGGGTGACTGCGCACGATGACGCATGTTATAAACAGGTCGAATGCGCGAGGGTGTTTTATTCGCAACTACAACCCGTAAGGCGAGAGAAGAGCTCTGACAGCTGACGCGGCCTTGGGACACGTGCTTCGCGCATCCTCGATGGCCAATCAGATGGTGAGCTTTTGTTTACGTTACCGTGGCAACGCCCCAGTGTTGCCGTAGTGCTGGGCGACCACTGCTTTCAGTCAATTGCGCCACGTGGTACATTCAGGTTTGTGTGTATACGTTTGCATTCTGCTACTTCTGTGAGTTTCTTGCCATGTGTATAAGTGGAAAATGGCTGCCTGTAGTGCAGAGAAGAGGGCTTTTGGGAAAGGAACTACGCTGAAATTCTAAGCACGCGAATTTATATGCAGATTGCGTGTTTACTTGATCGTGTTATGTGACTGAAACAACCACTTCGACGAAATGTTGAAAATCTGATTGTGTGTAATTTTTATTCTGGCTGGAACCATAGTCATGGTATTTTTTTAATGATATTACCGCCATTTGGCAGTCAGGCAACACATATATATGTACTACAGCAGGAAGGAGAATCCGACACTTAAAAAGTTGATGGCATCACTGTCAGACAGTGGTTTGTTCTCAGTCAGAATGACAAGTCTCTCCACTGTTTTGAAAAAAATTGGCTTTCGTTGGGAAAAGGTCTCGGGACGAAAGGTATTAATGGAATGCGGGGACAGTGTAGCACAGAGATGTAGTTTCCTGCACGAGTTGCTAGCAGTGAATCCGGAAAATGCGATATGTATTGTCGAAACATGGGTCAACGTGCGTCATGCACGTTCCGTCGCATGGACAGGCGACACGCGCCACAGAACTATGAGTGTGCCAACTGGTAATGGAGAGCGACTAATTATAATTCACGCTGGCTCTATGAACAGTTTTGTGCCCGATACTATGGTGATGTTTCGGTCAAAACGAAAAAAAAAAAAAAAAAAAAAAAAAAGCTGTCGGCCTCCACGAGGAGATGGACGCAGATACATTCAAAGATTGGTCCGTTTACTCGTTTGCTACCAAACTTCGGTTCTGGTTGTATTTTTGCAATGGACAACGGCTGCTGCAAGGAGAGAGGAAATAGTCAGCTGGTTGAAAGATAGTAAAATAGGCCTTGAAAAGAAAAAGCCGAAAGCGGAACTTCTGGGACTAGTGAAACGATACAAGCCAGAGAAGACGCATTATGTGATTGATACATTAGCAGAGAACCACTGCCACAAAGTTATATGTCTTCCACCATAACACGGGCATTACAACGCACTTGAACTCATCACGGTTCAAATAAAAGCAGATGTTGCGGAGCGAAACAAAACCTTTACGTTGCGAGACGCAGAGAGGCTAGTAAATGGGGCTGTCACACGAATACCGCCAGAAAATTGGGAGGACGTCGTGAACCACGTGTGGAAAGAGATTACAAGGTCAAACATAGAAGGTGGTATAAGAGAAGAATCGATTCATAATACTGTAATTTCTTTGCCAGACGATGAGGACAGCAGCAGCGAAGATACCGAAGACCATGCGGTCGTGACAAGAGATGACCAATCAGATGACGGTGACTTTCGGGTTTCCGTTCTCCTGCACTAAAAATAGCGGTGTCGATATTTTACACGTAACATTTGCGCAATTTGCTTTACCTTGTTAATGTTGAAAATCTGATTGTGTGTAATTTTTATTCTGGCTGGAACCATAGTCATGGTATTTTTTTAATGATATTACCGCCATTTGACGGTAATAATTTTTATTTTATTGTTATACGATCCAGAGTTCAGCCATAGGCCATTTTCAAGTACAGTAACCAATACATATGTCAAAAGATATCAGACTGGTATGAAATACAGCGAAATCTGAACCGTGTAACAAGAAAATTATTGCAGTCAAATGGCTGCATCATCATTAAAAAATATATTTATGTGTGTGTTTGTGTAAGTTGACAAACATTGGTAGCGCACGTGAAAAAATATTCCATCAAGGAACACATCGGTCAGCAGAATGCTGCCCCTACAGGAATGCTGCAATGAATGACGCGGCATTGTTAGGTTCTGAAGGAGCCGAGTGTTGCCGCGGGCCGAATGGGTGGGAGCCCGCTTCCCCCGGCGCTGGCTCGCTGCCCGTCAGTGTCGAATACTGACAAATGCGTTGCCAACTGTCAGAGCTCTTCTATCGATGTACGGAGTATAGGTAACGTTTGCACTGATCTGTTGGTAGCAATGTTATCATTCGTCACTTTCTCCGAGTGCTGTGCTGTGTGTGTCAGTTCCTATTCCTCGTCTGTTACTCGTAGTAAGGTAGAAATGGATTGTTAACATTGCTATCGAGCGTATGACGACTGAAGGAGGCCATAAGTTGATGGTTACTGCAAGAAACAAATTTCTAAAGGATAGAGAAACACAACTTGGAGTCGCGTGAAGGTGTACAGTAAAAAACTTTGTCACGTACTTAAACGACTGTTCAAACCGCATTCTGTTTACTACTGAAGTCAGTCGTAACCATGGAGCCATCGATAACATAAACAGACAAATAAGTTCCAACAGTGTAAAACGGAAGGCTGTTTCTGAATTATGTGAGAGGCCTTTAAAGTAGTTGCCTTCAGTGGACTCGAATTTCCAGCCCAGATATTACTATGATTAAAGACTGTATTTATCGGGCCAGAATGTCTATTTTGCCGTCCCCTGACCGAAAATGTTAAATTAATTTCATAGTGTTTTGCAGGGTATGTGTTTTTTAAGTGTACAGAAAATGTGATTCTCATCACCGACACCAACTTCAATGTCGTCTGCTTTTCGACTGAAAGTAATTTACGTCTGCTTTCTGATAATGAGAAAATTCTTGTTCATGATACCTTCGATTGCTGCTACGAATTCTTTTACCAGTTATTTGCTTGTAGTTCCAACTTAATTTGTTTTTTCCTCCGAGCGCAGTTGATCTGACTCAAAAACTGATCACCTTGTGCAGCTGACCTAGTTCGAAAAGTGACCGCGCGCGTAGTTGACAACATCAAAAGTAGGTAAAATTATGGGTCTCCTAGCAGGAGGGATACCCGGTTCGCGAAACCCAAACTCTTCCAAGGGAGTGCCACATGCTATAGCGTGACTCATCATTCCAAATCACTTGTTTCCTGTTATCGACTGTCCGTTGGCGTCGCTCTTTGCAACAACCTCGATCGTCGCTTAGCAATGCCTACAGAAATGTGTGGATTATGAGGAGCTGCTCGACCACTGAAGTCCATTCTTTTTGATTACCTAAGTACAGTCACGATGCTGGTTAGACTGCTGCTAACACTCTGGAAGTCACGAATGGCTCCTTCCGGTGATTTCGTGTGGTTATTCACGACCCTCCACCGCAGTGCTTGACGGTCGCTGTCGTAAGTACATGAGGTCCTCCTGCTCTCGGTTTGGCTGTAATTGCTTTCTCACGTTTCAACTTGGCAACCACATCACCAACAGTCAACTTGAACAAGTTTAGAAGGGTTGAAATGTCCCTGATGGGGTTGTTAGTCAGGTGACATGCAAACACCAGTCCACATTGGAAGTCACTGACCCTTCCTGACCAATACTCCATGCTTCCTTTTTTTAATTGCGAACTCGCCTTTCGTGACGTCTAGTGGTCATTTAGGTATTACTTAGGGTGGTTCGGATACTTTTGATCAGGTAGTGTAGATGCAGATGAACAACTAGATTTCCCTCTTCCTAGATTCAAGTAGGTGTTCGACACTGTGCCACATCACCGACTAATAATCAAGATCGCGCAGCAACTACACTGAAAAAAAAAAACTGTTGTACCACTAATGAATGATCCGCGGGCTGGAAACCAGTAGGTGCGCTGTACATTCACAGATAAACAAATGATTACAGTTTCAGAAAAATTGGATGACTTATTCAAGAGAAGGTGCTTAACAAACTGAGCTAGTCAAAAATGCGTTGGTCCACATCTGGGCCTTACGCAAGCAGTTTTTCGGCTTGGCATTGATTGACAGAGGTTTTGTATGTCCTCCTGAGGGATATAGTGCAAATTCTGTCCAACTGGAGCGTTAGCTCTTCAAAATCCCGAGCTGGTTGGAGGGTACCTGCCCGTAATGCTCCAAATGCTCTCAACTGGGGAGAGATCCGTCAATCTTACTGGCCAAGGAAGTGTTGGGAAGCGCGAAGACAAGCAGTAGAAACTCTCACCATGTGCGAGTGGATATTGTATTGCTGAAATGTAAGCTCAGGATGGCTTTCCGTGGAAGGCAACAAAACGGGGCCTAGAATATCGTCGACGTAACGCTGTGCTGTAAGTGTGCCGCAGATGACAACCAAAGGGGTCCTGTCATGGCACCCCAGACCGTAACTCCTGGTTGCAGGGTCTTATGACAGACGGCAGTCAGGTTGACACCCCACCGCTGTCCGGGGAGTCTCCAGACAGGTCTTCTATCCGAAATCTCATTGATTGGAGTAGAATCGTCTTCAGTGATGAGTCCCGCTTCCAATTGAGCCCCTATTACCAGCGAAGACGTGTCTCGAGACGCCCTGGACAGCGGTGGGGTGCCAACCTGACTGTCAACCGCCTTACGGCTCGAGAAGCAGGAGTGATGGAATGGGGTGCCATTTCTTTTCATAGCAGGACCCCTTTGGTTGTCATCTGCTGCGCTCTTACAGCACAGCGGTATGTCGACGATATTCTACGCCCCGTTTTCTTGCCTTCCATGGCAAGCCATCCTGAGCGTACGTCTCAGCAATACAATATACGCCCTCACACGGTGAGAGTTTCTACTGCTTGTCTTCGGTTTTTCAAACACTTTCGTGGCCAACAAGGTCGCCGGATCTCTACCCAGTCGAGAGCGTTTGGAGCATTATGGGCAGGGCCCTCCAACAAGCTCGGTTTCTACAATCTAACGCTCCAGGCGGACAGAATTTAACGCCATATTCCTCGGGAGAACAGTCAACAACTCTATTAATCAAGCAGAATAACTACTTGCATAAGAACCAGGTGCGGACCGTCGCGTTATTGACTTGCTCAGTTTGTGTTTCTGTTGCACAAATCATCCATCTTTGTCTGTAACCGTAATCATTTGTTTTGTCTGTACATTTACATCCAAACTACCGATTTCCATCCCATTCGGTTAATTCCTTCGTTGTGCGTTGTTTTTTTTTTCCTTAAGAGTGTATTTATGGGTAATACTACGAAGCGGCATGAAATGGGAAACTTAGATTTGTTGGAAGCACGGGAGCCCATGCCCGGCGAGCAAGGTGTACCGCACCGCCCTCTCTGCCCCCCACCACCGCTCTCCTGCTCTCAGGCAAAGAGAAAAATACATTGTAATCAGGTATTTTCCTTTCTAGAAAATGATATAAAAGTCGGTATTACTTAAGTTTTTATCTGGGTCATAAGTGGATGTTTTTATTGGCACTTACAATTCGCCATTCATCTTCCAAAATATAAAATATTCCATACGTCCAGGTCCAGCCTTCCCTTTCCCCTCCCCCTTTCAATCTATCGTAAGTTCGCCCTTGGTTGGAAGGGTTCTGGTAAAACGCAATGCATCTATTAAGGAAGTCGCATACAAGGCGCTACTGCAGCCAGTTATAGAGTATTGTTCCATCGTTTGAAGTCCTTATCAAGTACGCGTGGCAACAGACATGCTAAGAACTCAAGAGATGCGCTGCTGAGATCGTAACGGGTCGCTGTAGCCCTTATGAAACTACTTGGGGTACGTAAGTGCGAGTTCTAGGATGAAAGACAACGTAGTCCACCAGAAACCCTGTTGGATGAACTTACAGAACCTGTATTCGTAAAAGACTGTGCGATCATTACGCAGCCATCATTGTATGTCTCGTGTAGAGATCGTGAGAATTAGATAAGAGCACGCACACACACATACAAAACCAATTTTTAGTTGCATGAATCACGAACAGAATACGAAAGAAAGCTGACATTGTTGGTACCATGTACTGTGCACTGTGCAGTGGCTTCAGGAGCATTTATGCAGATGTAGAAATTTCCCGGCCTGCCGCAGAGTCCCAGTCATACCAGTGACCTCTTTTTTTTTTTTTTTTTTTTTTTTTTTTTTACATGTTTCGCAATAACCTTATTCATCAGTCAACTCGAGCAGCAGAATAATTTTGTTTATTCGACTTTAGAGGTGGTCGTGTCCTTGACGCTTGAAAAGTGAAAACTGTGTCAAACACAGAACAGACTCTGCAATGTGGCGTTTCGAGGGACATGCTGTCACCGTGTCAGCCATCCAGCCATGGCTCATGTCGCACCTACACAGCTCAGTTTCCACATCTCTCCCTCCTACGTCCCAAAGCCCAATGAAGTTTGTAACTTGCCGCTATTTACGAATTACAATCGCACACATTTTAAACACATTTTTGATGATTTACTTTTCCTGTATCATGAAAATGGTACCAGTGATATAAAATGGTGTACTTACCTGATTTAGCTACAGTCTTGTCCATCACCTCGAAAACTCTTCTTCTTCTCTGACATGGAACATTCAAGGAACTAGCAAATTCGAGGAATTCAGTTCTCATCATTCTGTTGAAAACCGAAGTCTAAATTGAACACATATTCAGTTTATACTGTCCGGTCACATTAATGTGACTACCTGTGAAAAGCCTGAATCATCATCTTGACGCGCAGTAAGAGAGTCAGTAAGATTCTTGAAGGTACCAACAAGTATGAGGACCCATGCCGACTCCTCTAACATGACCAAGTGTGCTAGGTTTCTCGGATGAAGATCCATGGCGCTCGATCAAGATGATCCCACGGATTCACGTTCGGTTTTAAATTCTGGGAGTTTGGTGGTGAGGGCAGTACAGTAAACTCATCGTGGCGCTCTTCGTACAACAGACGTACACTGCTAGCTGTGTGACACATTGCATTGTCGTGCTGGTGGATGTCATCGAGCCGAGGGAAAACGAACTGCGTGTGGAGATGGAGAAATGCATACTTGTGTTGATCCATTGAGTCTTCCGGAATGACGAGAGTATCCAGGAAATGGCACAAAAACGTGCCACAGACCATAACGATACCTCCTCTGGCCCTCACCCTTCTGACGATTGCTGCAGGGTGTTTGGTTTCAGGCGTTTCACGTCCGATGGAACATAAAACGTTATTCGTCTGAAAAGCCACCTGCCGCCGTTCAGTGAACGTCCAGTTGCGGTATGAGCGTCCAGCTGCGATACGCCCGTGCGTATTTCAGCCCTCGTCGCCGATGAACAGCAGCCAGCATGGGTGAATGCACCAGGTGCCTGATGCAGAGGCCCACACCCACCAACGTTCGCTGAACTGTCGTTGAGGAAATACTGTTGGTAACCCCTTGGTCCCTCTGGGCGCTCAGTTGCTCAACACTTGCACGCCTGTTCGCCTGTACACATCGCTGCAGCTGCCGCTCACCCCTGTCATTTATGACCAGTGATTCAACACAGATGTTTTGTTCCCGGTTGTGGATAGCGCCATTTGGCCATGCGTGGTACACTGTAACCACGGCTTCACGCGAACAATATACAAACCTAGCCATTTAGGAAACGCTTCCACCCATCGCCCGAAAGCCAATAATCGTGCCGTTTTGGACGTCAGATAAATCGCCCCCTTTCTTCATTACGACAAGGGCTCCGCTATTTTCCACGTCCTCCCAACACGCTTTCTATACCCTCCACTGCTAGTGCTGTCACTTGCCGTCTGTGAGTAGTTATTTCACGTTGACGTTGAACATAGGCGGTGGTCCTTTAATGTGAGTGGACCGCATGTTACATTTGTCTCTTTCCTGTCAATCGTTTACAGAAAGGTGGTTGCAAAATCATGCTCTTGAAGCTCATATTTCATACTTTCAGTTAAAACAGTTTTTTAATGTTGTCTTTCATGACCTACGCCAGACAGTGGATCGCCATAAGCTATCTCTATGAACTATTTGCACTCAGCTCTACTTCAAAGCCTCGTAATACTGCTTGCGCCTCGTAAATGTTCGTGCCAAGCAAATGTCTAGTGACTGACTAGATTTTATGACCTTCGGAATTTCTCGATTCAAACTATGTAACTTCTTACATAATTTCTTTAGTAAATTGTGATTACAAAATTTACTTCAAAATGTTCTTACATAGCTTTTTGTGTGATATTAATTTGACTTCAATTTTCTCCATGAGCAAATATGTCCTCACAATTTAAGAAGTTTATGATTCATAGAGATAGCACTGAAGATTACACGGTGACAAAACTCTGTTGGATTAACAGAACCACACCCGTTTAATGCCTTACATGATTCTTCGCGCATCGGCAACCTGTAATATGCCGTTCGGTACTACTGATTAATTTCGTTACTGGACTAGCACGTATAGGAGAAAAGTTATCGCGCAGAAATGGTTTACCCTCATTCTGGGAGCTATTTTCATACTGAATGTTTCCCTCTGCAGTGGAGTGCGTAATGCTTTGAAGGTAGAACGAGGATAGGATCAGTCGGTATTAACATTATCCCTTAAAGACAACACTGGACTCGCATTCGGGAGGACGACGATTCAATCCCGCGTCCGGCCATCCTGATTTAGGTTTTCCGTGATTTCCCTAAATCGCTCCAGGCAAATGCCAGGATGGTTCCTTTGAAAGGGCACGGCCGACTTCCTTCCCCATCCTTCCCTAATCTGATGAGACCGATGACCTCGCTGTTTGGTCTCTTCCCACAAACAACCCAACAACCCAACCCTTAAAGACAAACCTCCGCATTCAAGCCCCGGCCCAACAGACAATTTTAAAGTGTTGGGCTGTTTTATAAGAGTGTACCCTCCATTACAGAATGATCTGGGCCGAAGAATAGAATTTCGGTTTGATTCGTTTTCTGTGCAATGCATAGGCGGTTGACGGCTCAGGACCTTCACGAAATAAACCATCAACGTAAGCACTTTTTGATTTATGCTTTATTACCGCGTTCTGTCTATAATTTACTCGAATGCTGGATACAGCTTACTATTGCTGGTGAGCGGTTTCTTGAAATTGTATGACTCCATCTCTTATTGCTGTAGCTTTCTCCCGCAGATTCCATATAAGCGTTTATATTAAACATGTACAATATTGAGATTCATTCACATGTACAGGTGGAGTCTGAAACTGAAACTAATTTAAGATTATCTCTGCAAAATTCATTACTATCGTAATGACTACGTAAACATATCAGCGGACAAGATACTAAAACGAGTCTGAGAACTCTTCCTACTGAAGTTATGTGTAGATAAATCATATTGTGAAATTTCACAAACACGTTCAGAATGAAAATTCCGTAGTCCTTCAAGATACATTGTACGTAGCTTTTTCTGTAATACCTCTTTGATTCGAACATCAAACGTATTGGGAGTTGCAAATATGGGCTACCATCAGCCGTATAATCGAATGATAGCAATGTGCCTTACTTGTGATTACTTTTATGCTTTGAGTTTACTTTAAATGATCCGTACGCGTACTTCTAAATATTTATGGAAGTAACTCTTTGCAATCATGTAACCATACAATAAAGGGTTTTTCTATGTTTTCGCATTATGTTACATTTTTTAAAGTTGGGAATCAATTGCCGCTTCCTGCACCAAGCGTCCATCTCTGCAGGTCTTCCTGTATTTCGCTACAATTTTCTAGCGTTGCGAAAACTCTGTATAGAACATCATCGTCCGCGGAAAGCTTCTTGAAACTTCCGACGTTACTCCCTGGGTCTTGTGTAATTTGATGGTCCTATGACACTACATTGGGGTAAGATCGAAGTTACTTCTATGTATTTAGATCTCTCTCCGTTGAGAATGACATGCTGTTTTCTGTTTGCTAGAAACTCTTCAGTCCAATCACACATTTGGTCTGATATTCTGTACACTCAGCCGGCCGGAGTGGCCGTGCGGTTCTAGGCGCTACGGTCTGGAGCCGAGCGACCGCTACGGTCGCAGGTTCGAATCCTGCCTCGGGCATGGATGTGTGTGATGTCATTAGGTTAGTTAGGTTTAATTAGTTCTAAGTTCTAGGCGACTGATAACCTCAGAAGTTAAGTCGCATAGTGCTCAGAGCCATTTGAACCATTTTTTTCTGTACGCTCATATTTTGTTCATCAGCCTGCAGTGCAGAGCTGGATCGAACGCCTTCCGGAAGTCAAACAACACGGCATCTGCCTGAGAACCTGTACCAGCTGCTTTGTGCGTCTCGGGGACGAACAGAGAGAGCTGGGTTTGACACGATAGTTGTTTTCGGAACCCATGTTGATTCCTACCAAGGATATTTTCCATCTCGAGAATACACGAGCGTGTCCCAAAATTCTGCAACTGACCGACGTCACAGATAAAAGCCTATAGTTTTGTGTGTCTGTTAGACTACCGTTTTGATAATGAGAATGACCTATGCTGATCTCCAATCATTAGAAACACTTCGCTCCTCCAGAGACCTTTGGTTCACTGCTGCTGGAAGAGGGGCAAGTTCTTTCGCATACTCTGTGTAGAATCGAACTGGTATATCGTCAGGTCCAGTGGCCACCATCTATTGAGCGATATCAGTTGCTTTTGTAACCCATGTTCACTTATTTCGCCATCAGCCATTTTGTCGTCTGTGCAACGATTTAAAGGCGGTACTACAGTGCGATGTTCTTCGGTGAAGCAGTTCTGGAAAATGACCTTCAATATTTCGGCCGCTTCTGTGCCATTATGATCACAAAGTGTCTAGACAGATAGCTTGGATCCGTTTACTGGTTTAACATAAAAGCAGAACTTCTTTGGATTTTGCGCCAGGTCGGTTGACAGAATTCTACTTTCGAAACCGTTGAATGCTTCACGCCTGGCTCTCCTTAAACTAATCTCGGGCTTTTTGTTTGTCTGTGCTGCTTTGACTGCGTTTAAATTTTCAGTGTAACTCTCTTTGCTCTAGCATCCGATTTCTAACACTGCTGTCGAACCATGCGGGGTCTCTTCCACCCTTCACAATTTTCCTCGTCTCATATCTTTCTGAAATGTATCATACAATGTTCTTGAACTTTGTCCGTTGATACTCAACGTTGTTAGTGCCGGAGACGGAATTTTCATGCTGACGGCTCAGGTAATCTAAGCAGAGAGACCTTCCCACCTTCCTTTGTGTTCCTACTTACAGCCGTATTCAGTGATGCTGTAACGGCTTTATGATCACCGATAACCTATTCCACGTTAACTGAGTCGAAAAGCTCGAGCATGTTTTATCACCGGCAGATCGAAGATGTTAGCTTCACCAGTCCGTTCTCTGATTAACTGGTCGAAATAATTTTCGGATAAGGCATTTAGAACAATTTTACATGATTCTCTGATGTTGGACTGAGTCACTGCCGTAAGCTGTCGCATTCTCCACGGTCTCTGGATCCACACACAGGGAGACATACTCGACTACTAGATTCCCTACGTTAGGTAACACTGCTCAACTTTGAGGAGCTGCCTCTTACCTAACATTTGGAGGAACTGGAATACCAGACGGTTATAACTAAAGTACAGGTACTCACGAAAGTCCATTGTAGCCTCTAATTATCGTGTGGCAGTGAAACTTGGTAGACATGATAATGCGTTAATGTGCAACCGATTGAGGCTGGAAAACAAATGAGTTCCAACTGCGGCCGCCAGTTGCAAATCTGGCGCTGTACACTGTTTGTATGACGGTATTACGTCCACCCTGTCGTTTGATAACCCATAACGTGACTGAACACTATGGCTAGCGGGCAGAGAGAGCGTGCGCTCTTTTATGTGAATGGCAGCAATTACAGTGCTCCATTGAGTGAGTATCGCTGACTGAAAGGTCTGAGAGCCCCGATGCCATTAAATGGTTTAAACAAGGTAATAATGAAATTAGAGAACACGGGCAAACTTAGTGTGGCACGTGGAAGTCGATGGCGTCCTATCTTGGTGGAAATTGTTGACGAGGTTGCTTTTGCTGTAACTACTAAGCAGCACGTTCCCCGAGTAGTACTAACACTCGTGCAGTATCACGACAATTGTCCATCCCATGGTAAACAATAAGGACGGGTTTGCGGTTTATTTTACACCCTTACCCGTACAAGATCCATACGGTGCAGCAAGGAAAACCTCGTGATCCGCAGCAAGGTTTTGAATTTGATCTTCGGTTTCTGGCACGTATTGAAATTGATGTCATGTGGCCAGACAACATTCTATAGAGTGAGACATAATCTGCACTATAGGATACAGAGAATAAACAGAAACGCTGAATTTGGCCTACTGTTAAACTGCATGTTGTGCACGAAGAGCCATTGCACTCACCGTATATGACTGTGTGGTGTGGATTCACGAGCACCTTTATTCTTGGTCTGTTGTTCTTTTAAGAGAATACATGTCAAGTGGATCGTGACGTCTGCACTTTATCGAGAGTTCATTGTACAGTACGTGATTCCTGCTTTGGAAGAGAGCAACTATGTGGAAATACCTGTTTTCGTGCAAGATGGGGACAACACCTGATGTCGCTCGCCCAGTGGAGATCTACTTAATGAAACCTTCCACGAACGTTTATCTCCAGAGCTTTTCCAGATGTGTGCCCTGCAAGATCACCTGATCTGAATCAATGTGACTTTTGACTCTGGGGATGTGTAAAGGAATGCGTTTACCAGGAACACGTTCGGCGTCTACCAGATCTGAAGACCAGTATACAAGAACAGGTTGCTCAGATTCCCCCGGATCTGCTGTGAGGGACAGTTGATCAGGTCGTTTTACGGATGTAGCATCTCGTCGATGTCACCAGCGCTCATACTGAACAAATCATTTAATAATATAATCAACATAATGCATTCCTCATTTGTTTGACTTT
The DNA here is from genome assembly GCF_021461395.2 of Schistocerca americana. NCBI lineage: Eukaryota > Metazoa > Arthropoda > Insecta > Orthoptera > Acrididae > Schistocerca > Schistocerca americana. The sequence goes on along the minus strand of NC_060120.1, from coordinate 647,802,246 downwards.
CTCTGCCCACGTCCAGTTCTTACGTATGGAAATATTTATTTACGTCTTTCTTGCATTCACAGCGCCAGATTTGCATGTGGTGGCAGAAACTAAAACTATTTTTTGTTTTGTTTTAGTGTGATTCGGTTCCGCTTTAACGCCTTAGAATATCAACCAAATATCGCTAAGCTACGACAATTACCGCCCACACTGGACCTCTGTGAATAGCTACACTTACACTTTAATTATAACCACCCTGTGCGAATGTAGGGTCCTCATACAGGCAGCCCCAGTCGGCCGTGCCCTCACTGGCTACGGGAGGGCATTGTCCAGTAAGCGGACATATACCCATATCCACAGTCACGATCACCATGCATAATATACGATTTATTCGTTTCGTCTGATTATATGCTTCTAATTTTTAAGAGGCACAGTTATTGACGAAGCGTGGTATTCGTAACATTTTTGTTACAACTTCAAAAAGATACACAGTACAGTTTGTTAGTATATGTCTTAAGGGGTCAGTGCCACATGTCTCGTAGAGCTGGAAAAGTATTATTTAAGAAAAAAACACGATATGAGTTGAGAGAAGTTTTAATGGAGACTCCACAGCTGTACTCAAGACTATATTCTCATAGTACTAGAGAAACAAACTTCAACATCGTCATAGGAACATAGCAAATTTGCTACTTTCCAGATGCTCATTTGAGGTTTCTTCCAAATAAATGGTCGATAAAATCCATGCTCTCTATGACAGAACAACGCCACGTCAAAATAGACGACACTGTCAAGTTGGCAGACATCTCGTGTAAACGTGCAAATAATATCCTCAGTGAAGTATAAAAATTTGAAGAACCTGAGTGAGCGTTAAGTACCGTGTTGTTTTGACCTCTGGTAAAAAATGGCTCACCAGAGAACGCTCCAAAAGCATTTTGAAGCATATCTGAACGATTTGTTCCTTAGATACGTGGCAGCGGACGAAACGTGGCCGGCCGCGGTGGTCTAGCGGTTCTAGGCGCTCAGTCCGGAACAGCGGGACTGCTACGGTCGCAGGTTCGAATCCTGCCTCGGGCATGGATGTGTGTGATGTCCTTAGGTTAGTTAGGTTTAAGTAGTTCTAAGTTCTAGGGGACTGATGACCACAGATGTTAAGTCCCATAGTGCTCAGAGCCGTTTTGAACGAAACGTGGTTTCACTCTTACGGTCTAAAGACAAAACTGCCGTCGACACATTGGGGTGGTGGGAACGGTTTGTCGATAGCAAACATGAGGGCCACTGCTCGTTGGAACTCACGGGGTGTATCAATGGCTTAACAAGAGTACTTGGCAAAAAGTAAAATCGCGTGCTTACTGCAGGACAATCCACCTGATAAATCGTCGTGCGTTTACGAGAAAACTGAACGTGTTGGACTTGGAAATAATTTTCCTCTCAGATTATTCGTGTGACTTAATTTCCTGTCAACTTTTCTGTTTCTTAACTTCAGGATGGCTCCATATGAATAAATTTTGGTCGAGCACAGTGGTTATTTCTGACACAAACGAATTTTATGTTAAATTTAAAAAAAACACTTGCTTTTTGTGAAAATTAAAATGTTGCAATCAGTCTGAACCAAATGTATTTTGCGAATGTTCAAGATGTTGAGAGATATTCTTTTTTTTAGTGTCATTTTCTATGTTGCTTATATCATTTATCACTACATGTTCGTAATTAACTTCCCACGTAAAGCGATATTTTGAGACACCTTTAACGCTTCTAAAACTCATCGCAAGCTAATGTCTTAACTGGAAAGCACTTTTTAGGCCTATATAATACAAAATTCCTTGTATTCACAGAGTGTGTGTGGCTAAATCATGATGCTGGAAGTTTTAAAATGTTTCTGTCTTTCCCTGGCGTGTCCAACGCGTTTTCTAAGTTGTTTCAAGCAGCAACAGAATTGTGAAGTTGTTGCTTCACTAAAAGTATTTAGTAAAGAGGAAAACTAGTGGAGAGAGTTACCCTTAACATACTACAAAACCTGGATAAAATAACTTCGCCTTTGTTTTTCATATCTTCTTTAATAAACGTTTTATTGAGTGTTAACCAAACGAATGGAATCCTAATTGAAAAAAAGAGAATTTAAGTTTGCGTTTTGTAATTGAAACTGCATTTTCTTATAAGTGTATTTCTCCACACGACAGATATTCAAATGTACAGTCCAAATTACTGTATTTCTATAACTGTAAAACAGTTCTCCGTTGTCTCACGAAAATTTTTGTCTTTGCAGTTTCGGGTGCCACGTCAAAATTCTCAAAACGTTTTTCTACAGGTTGGTCTCCACTTTGTTAGCATGACGTAGGAGATGTAGGGTTTCCCAATTGGAAATTGTGTTTTCGATATTAGCACGTCATTTTCTAACAAAATCTCAGCTTGTATTTCACTCGTAAATACAAACTAAACTTGCTTATTTCGAAGAAAGCTGAAATCTAAGCAGATTTAAATGTTTCGTTTGTCCTCGTTTGTGACCAACATAAAAGTCATAGTTTCATTAGGTGGAATTCTCGGAAGTTACACTGGAGCTGTCTAGCTTCCAGTAGGGAAACCCTAAGATGAATTATGCAAATGCAGAAAGCTTGAGGTTACTTCGCCCCATTTTAATTTGTAGGTCATTCCTAGCATGTTTCCTCTTTAATTAGTAAAAAGATATTTGCTTGTGCTATCAGCTGTATCGCTTGTGGCAGCTTTTTTCCGTTTCTTAAAATTGTTGTTCAGCCTGTAATAGTTCACTTTCTTCTCAGATTTTGTTCCAATAATGTTCGTAGTGAATGAATAAGTCAACTCCATGTTCCATTAGTCTTGTTATGCATGTTCTTCAGGTTATGCTGGAATTCGTTACATTTATTCCCTGACAAATACTAGAGCACTTGCTATTTGCTCGTAACAGTTCCTTTACTACTTTTATGAACGTATTTTATCTGTTGCATTGAACTTTTCAGTTTTTAAATTTCATACAAATATTTGTTCAGCTATATTTATTTGTAGATCTTTAGGAGAAATTTTCCTAACGATGTTGTGAAATTGATACAAATAGATGATAACTGTCTTTGCAGTGGCGTGTACTCTATCTTAGATGGTTCATATGGCTTAAATAAATGATAGATAACAGTGTAGTTCTTATGTTGTATTCGTTCAGCGTAGTCAGGGGTGCAATAAGTAATTCGGAATGCCGTAACCTTGTTTACAGATGTCGAGGCGTGTAATACGGTACAGTACAGATTTGGGTTTACTTAGAAAAAGATACTTTCATTGTCGTTTTGGTGATCTATGTCGTATTTACTGTCACACAACCATATAAATATTGCACTGTCGGATACAACTCATCTGGTTGTCATAACACCTTATCCATTTTCACAGTCTTTATAACCTTGAATTTTTTGTCGTCGTAGTACTTTTATGCGATAAATACGGAAGTAAAATTCGGGATGTCATGTACTTTCAACTATTTCCCGCCTCGAGTTTCTGTGACAATTTTTCGACTTTTGCAGCTAAATTGTGTTATGGAGCAGAAGCATTTCTGTGACGTACCTCTTCCCAGTTTTCCAGTGTTCGTGGCGCTCCTTAATTCAGCGCAAAAGCAGGGGTGCTCATGAAGAGCTGCAAGGCAGCTATGTTCAGCGGGTTGTTGTATTACAAAATTGTAGGCGTAGTAACTGAGTTCTCTAAGGTATGCTGCGTATGACTTACAGTAATAACTGGTTGATTTTTATTACATAGGCAATAGGCTGCGATATACGGCATGATTATGTGCCTAACGTTCCATATTTATAGATTCTAATGATGTTTCCAGTATTAGGAGACGAAGCTTACGCACAGAACATGCCATAGACCAAAGATAATGTTCATGTAATAAAAACCAACAAGGATACAAATTAAACTTCCTGACATATTAAAACGGTGTGCCGAACCAGGCTTAGGACCTGGAACCTTTGTCTTTCCCGGGCAAGTACTCTACCAACTTAGCTATCCGAGCTGGACTCACGACCTGTCCTCACAGCTTTACTTCCGCCGGTACCTTATCTCCTATCTTCGAAACTTCACGGAAGTTCCCCTGACTAGCTTGCAGGACTAACACTCCTGGAAAAAACGATATAGCGGAGACATGGTTTAGTCGCAGCCTGGGAGATTGTTTTCAGAATGAAATTTCACACTCCAGCGGATGGTGCTCTGATTCCCCAGACTATGGCTGAGCCATGTATCCTCAATCCTTTCTCCTAGGATTGTTGGTCCAGAAAGTTAGGCAGGAGAACTTCTGTGAAGTTTAGAAGTAAAGCTGTGAGGATGGGTCTTGAGACGTGGTCAGATAGCTCTGTTAGTAGACGAAGGTCCCAGGTTCGAGTTCGGGTTCGGCACACAATTTTAATTTGCACACTCCGTAGCATAATGAAAAGTTCAGTCGGAGAAGGATGCAAATGCCAACCGCGAAAGCCTTCATAACTAACACTGTGTTTCTAATACGTATTCTATATGCATCAACAACAATACGATGCTGATGTACTCAAACCTGGAAATCGATCATAAGAGGCTGATTCGTTAAGTGACGAAAGTAGTCAACAGTATATCGATTTTCATACTAGTCGGGCTCAAACTATACCGCGTTTTAATGTGGTCCACTTTTGCTTGTGTTTGCCTATATTTTGATTCCGCTGCTGATGCAACATTATATCACTGAAGAATTGCCATTACAAAGCACTTATGGTTTGCTCTGGCGCCATAATACCCATGCGACCGAATGTCCTTGTGATACAGGTAAGGGAATCCGAACTTCAGTATTACATTGTGAACTTATTAACAAAATGAGCAATTTTTACGGAAGGTAAAGTCGTAGGGAATATTCAAGAACTAACTTCCACGAGTTTCATTGCAAAATATGGGCTGAACAGGTGTCTGCTGCAACTCGTAGCGGTGCTTGCACCTACAAGTCCTCATGCCACTAGAAGCTGATCAGCCTGCAGCCTATACTTCTTTGATGCCGTCCACCAGTACACCATCTTTGAGCTATTAATCTCGTTAGACATTTTTTTTGAGGACAGAGACAGCAGCAATAGGTTAGATATCGTATGATCTGAATGGAGAAACGTCATTTCCATACATATTGATGTGAAGAGTGGCGAAGAGGGTTTGTGGAAGCACTCACTGGGATCCTATTAAAAAAAAGAAAAAAAAACAGCTATCCTTCAGGGTCTTCAGTATCCTTACAAACAAGTGGTTCAAATGGTTCAAATGGCTCTGAGCACTATGGGACTCAACTGCTGAGGTCATTAGTCCCCTAGAACTTAGAACTAGTTAAACCTAACTAACCTAAGGACATCACACACATCCATGTCCGAGGCAGGATTCGAACCTGCGACCGTAGCGGTCTCGCGGTTCCAGACTGCAGCGCGAGAACCGCGCGGCCACTTCGGCCGGCTACAAACAAGTCGAGGAGCCAAAAAATATATTACTGGATAGAGACCAGCGTTTGCTCTCCTGAGGCACCTATCGTTACTGCGCAACTGTTAACGTAAGGTCACTCTCTTGGATAAAGACACACAGCGGCGACAAGGAAACCGAAATTGTAGATGGCTTGACTAAGGAGGCCACCTTGAGTTGTAGAAAGAAATTATCGTGGAAACCTACCTACCGATATCCCACAAAGACTAACAGCTTCACAAGGGAATTGTAAAACAAGGAATATCGGCTGTCCTCTAGAAGCGGCGGAGGGAATACACACAACTATACCCTTAACTACAAATGTGTCAGTGGTACGGCAAGTGTCGATCTACAAGGAGCTTCAGGGCCACTGCCACACGCCTCGGCTTCAGCAATATTTGCACCACATCAAGTCTTACAGCGACCTCTCTATCTCTCCTTAGTGTGTGTGTGTGTGTGTGTGTGTGTGTGTGTGTGTGTGTGTGATTACGAAGAGAACACGAAGCGCATATCTTCCTCCGTTGCATCACTCGCCGTGAATACACAAATGCCTGTAGCGAGACTTGCTGAAACAAATCTGTTCCTTGATGACTTGAATAATTTCGTTACTATCGCAGAAGAATACAGGATGTTGATATTCTTGCACATGGGTTGAGGTAACTTGGACCTCGACTACTGATATAACGCTGCTAGTGAAGCATATAAAATTTTGTGCTAAATTATTAAAATATTGTAAGTTTTTTATTTGACTGTATTATAAGTCATTAATGCAACTGTACTTCTTCTAGTAAATATTCTCAGATACAACAAATACTTGTTCGTCCTTGTCCTATACCAATTAGTGTTGATTCTTTACGAATTGAGGCACTGAGAACCATAAGGGCCCAAAACACAGAAACAAAGTTTTGAGAGTAATGGATGTTTTGTGAAAATCGTGTAAATCATATTTATAGACAAACGACAAGTTTCATAGGTCCTAACTGTATTTCAACGAAGTCTCAAGATCTTATAATTCAAATAAAAAATAATGTACCTATTTTTTGTTATGAAATATTAATTAATAATTAATATTATATTTATTATCAATGCTAATTCACGAAATTTTCATGTACGGGCTAGAGTCAGTAGTGTAATTTGGCAATTATGAAGTTTATAATAAATGCGAAATTTTAATCAGAACATAAAGATCACTTACTAAATGCACCACCCACACAGTTTTCATAATTTCGTTATACACGTTTGTGGCCTGAGGATCAGATAAAACTATCGATACACATCTAACTGTGAAGTGTTATTATTACGTGTAAGATATTGACAACAAAATATGCTGCCGACAAAAGATAAAAATTGAACAGCGCAAGGCAAAAAAATTATGCTTCGTGCTTTAGGCTCATGTGGAAATAAATATCCGAGAAATTGGTGAGATAGCTTTTCGTGAATGTTCATATATATAGTATGAGGTTACAGATACTGAAAAGGCTGGTCCACCACACGATCACGTCAGGAGCATGCATATAAGCTACAGTCTCAAAATCAGCGACAGTGTGCTTTAGGCCCTTTTGGTTCCCAGCGCCTTAATTAATTCTCAATTCACGTGGAGAGAGATTCTTCAGGAACGAATCCCTGCCCTCTTCCTGTCCACGTGACAACGTGTGGGGGCTTGACCTCATACTGAATACTCGAAGTCAGAAACAATATGCGTCTCTCATGTCATATGTTTCTTTTTACAGCTGATTTCATTCTCCCCAAATGAGGGCGGGGATTGGGAGGGAACATGCTGACAGCTGCATATTACTCCTCTTCAACCTAATAACATTAAAAAATAGCCAATTAAAGGCACAAGAAATAAAATGTCACGGTTAAATACAATAAAAGAATTTTCATTTCGGTAGTATTACTATAAGAAAGCAGAGATGGCGATGGTTGGTGCTGTGGTGCAGAAGAAAATACTGGTTCGACCGTGGAGGTCATCTTTGAATAAATGTCGTAAGGGTAAGAAAGGAGAATGGTTAAAGATGAATTGCTATGATCTGGGAACGAAGGCGTGGAATGGTACTGATTCACAGAGGGACAGCTGTGGATTAGGACTGGAAGGAGAGAGGGTGGGTTTCTGATGGTCAACAGGCTGGGAAAAATTATTAGAGACTTGATCTAAGAAGGGGATGTTTGGGCTATGGCTGTGGTTGTTAGCATGAGTGAAGATCAGCACAGAGTTCTGTGTATGAAAGAGGGAGTCTGTTACTCCTTGCGATGGAATTTAGAAGAGGTGCATGTGGAGAGAGGAGGGAATATTCTATTATAGGCGTGAAAGGAGCACGAGATTATTGAGGACTGGGAAGACAATGGGATTTACTCCTTAAGATTATTGGGTGATTTGTGAAGATCTGAGGAATGGGTGCAGGAGGATGAGTGTGAGAAAGGGTAAGATGCATACGGAAGGCGAGATGTAGAGCGTGCCATTGCAGGAATTGTGTAGAGTGGTAAACTTTAGGGGCTGCAGAGATCTACGCTACATAGGTGAAAGTAAGGATGTTTGATATAAAGGTTTTGCCGGTATAGAGGATGGAGTAAGAATGTAATCCACATGCACGGCTGTTACTTGTTTTAGCAGTATTACTCTAATGCGTGATTGTTGTTGATTAATTAGTAGACTGGGACATCAAGATAGTTTGAAGTCGAGCGTTAACCTGTCGGTGAGATGGATAGGAGGGCTATAAATGGTGAGGTGGAAATTATGGAGACAGAAAATAAATTTAGGGCGTTGTATGAATATTGTCTGGATTTTGACGGAGTTGATTTTGGGGTACTGGAGATTAAAGTGATGTTATTGAGACGGACCTGGGGGAATCGTTGAGAAGCCATGAGAGTTGGGTGTAGAGCAAAGAAGGCATGTCGTCAGCTTACTGGAGCATATGGACAGGGATAGGTGCTGTGGTGCATCAGCTATGTGGAAGAGAGAGGGGAGTGGGGACAGAACCGATCGTTGACTCACTCCTGCGAATGGATGGAGGATATTCCGAATTCCTATCAGCATTTTGTTGTAGGGGAGACCAGGGCAAGTTGGCGAGCGGGGGGTCTAAGTTGGCTGTGCTAGGTAGCGTCATCAAACGGATGCTGCTAACTCTTCATTCGATGAGGCACTAAAACCTCGCACAGTGAAACCACTGCTGTCAGCTGTGTGTGCCTAGGGTAATTGTTGTGTGCAGTGGCTGACGTCGTATGATTTACTAGACATTCAACATAGGGTCTTGTGGAATAACTAGTAAGACATTTGGTTATTTTTTATTAAATATGACTAAACAGACAATATGCGTTTCACAGACAATATTCATCCATGATTTATTCTTATTAATCGTACTCCAAATAGCAAACTCTTTCAACATAGCCGACTGCGCCGCTTATTCCAAAGCAGCTACAGTCGGTAATGCAGTTAATGGGTTCTGTTAATGCTGTTAATAGGTTCAAAGAACGTGGCATCGAATCTTATGATCCCCTTGTCTGTAGTGGGCTTCATTTGGCTGCGCAAAAATCGCAGATTGTGTTCTTCTTACGGATAATGCTGAAACTTAGAATGCTTCTCTTCCGACCGCAGCTCGTAAAGGTCAGCCCACAGAAAGTCCCAATTATTCCATTGATGGACATCAGGCAAAGCATAATGAAATACCAGTACCCTGAAAAATGCTGCTCCTAATAACCCAAAACCTTTGCGAGCTATTTTCCGTTGTGGATCATTGACTTAAGAAAGGTCATGTGCGAAAACAAGGAAAAGTCACAGCACGCAAATTGCAAGTGTTTTAAGAACCTCACTTTTAAAACCGATGTTGGTTGATAAGGGAACACGAATGATGGAATAAGAACATTTGAAACGTCAAGTAAAATTTTCGAAGAAAGTACAGCACAGCGTCCAGCATATGATAAGATTTACGTTGATCCGCCAACAGAAGATAGAAGAGAATGTTGTCAGTGCGATGAATGGTGGGATGAGAGAAGCTCATATTTTGAAGGAGAAAATTTGTGTCTCAATTTTATTGATGAAAAACATTGAGCTAGAGCTATAATTATTTCGAACACAACAATCGTTTCATTAAATTCTGTTCAGTAAGAGATACATCTTCCTCATCTTCTTCTTTTTCCTGGTCTTATTCCGTACCTTCACAGGGTCGGCATGTTATTTTGGATTTGACTTTGTTGATGGTAAAGGGTGGCCGGATGTCTTTCCTGTCGCCACCCCTTACTCCCCCTCCCCAAGGCGGAACTTGTGTACCCGACCTGTCTGTGTTTAGTGTTAATGCAAGTGAAAGTGTGAAGATGTGTTCAGAAAGTTAGCTGGCCGTGTAAACGAGGCGGGACGTAGGTATCAGGCCAATATTCACCTAGTCGGATGTGGGCAACCGCCTAAAGGCCACATCCGGGGTGATCGACACAGCGGTCCTCGTCGTTAATCCGCCGAGCGAATACGATCCGCGATTGGCGCAATTTCTTGAATACCGAAAATACCGTTCTCACGCGAACTTCTATGCGGACAGGTTCAGAGAAAAAACAAGTAGTAATGTTTATTTAACCAATGTATTGTCTTATACATCACAAGGATAAAAATTTGTTCATCTTTCATCAGTATTGTCAACTTGCCCTGTTATCAAAGACATATACATCCTATTAGCTTTTAAAATTGGCAACAAGGAAAAAAAATCTACTCAACTCAGTACAATATAAGCCATCCCGGTTGGCCATGCGGTCTAACGCACGGCTTTGCAGGTGGGAAGGAGCGCCAGGTCCCCGGCACGAATCCGCCCGGCGGATTTGTGTCGAGGTCCAGTCAACCGGCCAGTCTGTGGGTGGTTTTCAGGCGGTTTTCCAACTGCCTCGGCGAATGCGGGCTGGTTCCCCTTATTCCGCCTCAGTTATACTATATCGGCGATTGCTGCGCAAACAAGTTCTCCACGTACGCGTACACCACCATTACTCTACCACGCAAACATAGGGGTTACACTCCTCTGGTATGAGACGTTCCCTGGGGTGGTCCACCGGGGGCCGAACCGCACCATAACCCTGGGTTCGGTGTGGGGGGCGGAGGGATGAAGTGGACTGCGGCAGTCGTCGTGGGGTTGTGGACCACTGCGCCTGCGGCGGGAACGGAGCCTCTCATTCGTTTCTAGGTCCCCGGTTAACGTACAATACAATACAATATAATACAAGTACAATATAATAAGGGGCTAGTTGTTTTTAACGTGTGCAAAGAAAACCAAACTGTCTTCGTAAATGAATTTATAAAAGGAAATGGTTAATTACTAACATCGTCAACTTGCTTGGATCTCCCGTGAATATAATACGAGGAACTTTCCATAGTTAAACAGACACATTTATGTGTATTTTTGCAAAATGATACCTTTACTACTTCTAAACAGAATCCTCATGAGTATTAATACATTTGTCGCAATGATGAACTAGATTTTCTTTATACCTGAGACAAAGATGTCTGTCTCGTTGTTTGGGCAAGTTTCTGACAAATTCTTTGACTTCCTCGTTATTGTAACCTCCCCACCGTAATTTAAAAGAGAATATTTAATAGAAATGGGAGCCAAACGTAACCTCCCTAGCAATTGAATTTAATGACAATAAAAATAAGAATCGCAATCTGACTCTGGTGTAAGCTCCCACAAAAAATATAATAAAAGATAATTCAGTGCTAATGGAACTTCAGTGACAATGAAAATTCAATTAAACCGAAATATCGGTCTTTGGCCCTGTGCAAAAAATCATGATTAATTTCTTACCTCATTCGAAACTGCATGTCAAATTTCTGCTCTTATTGTTGGCCACGGCTTGGAGGAAATGCATTGCAAATTTTTTTTTTTTTTTTTTGAAATTTAACTGAAACTTTTCTTTAAAGGAAATGGAAGGAGATCGTTGGTTCAATTAAAAGGTTCTTTTGTAAAAATTGCTTTGAAATCAAAATTATTATTGGGGCGATTATTGCACAAATTAGTTACAGTTAATTTACATTATTAGCTGAGCGCATTTAAAAATAATATACCTCGTCCTGTATCTTGACCAGAATGCCATGTCGACGCTCGCCGACTCCTCACACACAACTGCACTGCACGACTACTACTAACCGACTACTACCGACGACTACTGACAGAGTACTGGACGCAACTGAATTGAGCTACTGCTACCGACAGAGTATACTGCACGACGACTACTAACCGACTACTTGACACAACTGAACTGAGCTACTGCTACCGACAGAGTACTGCTCGCAACACTCGCGCGGTCAAGCGCAGACTAACCACGATAAAAGGCTCTCTGGTCAAAGATTTTATCATGCCTCACCATCGCTGCTACTTTACATACGTGTTTCATAATCCTCCACTGGGGGGGCAAAAATTTGGCAGCGATGGTGAGTCATTTGGACTTGCCATCGCAAGAAATTTTTACAATTTACAGAATATTCAAATGTAGTACATAAATTAAATGTGGTGCACACGCACCAAGTACAAAATATATCAGACAAAGACAAAATGTGAGTACAAAACATAGTAGCAAATCAGAAAAATGTATATACAAATTATTTGACAGATAACAGAGTGCATACGCACTGAAAAAATTCTTTAGCATTTTCAGAACAAATAAACAGAATGGCAGAAAATCGTGTTGACAAGTGACATGAGTGTACTTAATGAACATATCAGGAAATCATAAAAGGTATACAGAATGAGTACAAATCATATTGAAAAATGAGAAAAGTGCACAGGCACTGAAGTTCAGTAGAAAACATATTAACACATAATCTAAGTGCACATGCACTGTAGTTCAGAACATATCATCAAAATAAAAATGTATATACAATATAAAAGACAAGAGTGCACATATACTGTACTTCAGAACAAATCGAAAAAATGTCTTTAGCATTTTCACAACAAATAAACATAATGGCAAAAAATCATGTCGACAAGTGCCATAAGTGTACTCGCACTGGAGTTCAACGAATCGAAAAAAAATGTATAACCCATGAACATAAATGATGTTAGCAAAAAATGATTTTCATTATTAGGATAGGAAAGGGAAGGATTGCATCATGGTTGTAGCACTTTAGATTGCACACAGCTGTTCTGAAAGTCCATATCTTTCCACAGAAGTACAACACCAAGTGACACAATTTGAAGTTCTTTTCCCATCAGAATTTATCAGCGTAGCCAAGACACTGAACTGTCGTAGTAATGTTCCATGTTTTCATTTTGGCAGTACACTAGGTACACCAAACAGTGTGACCATGATAACGTCTTCATCGCTCACGGTGGTGGACAGCATGTCGTGTCAACACCACGCTCTTACAAGGCACACCAACGTAGAATTAGTGCAAAAACCAAATATAGTGTTCCATGATCATGAGGATGGACAGGACAAATCGACATTCCAGTAATTCAGGGTAGTTAGCTCATAAGGTGAAGGACATTAAGTCACATAATATTGAGAATTACAGTAGTATTTTGCGGCATTCATAGCCTAGTTATTGAACATTTCTGTACCATGTCTTTAGTATTACAGAATAATGTTCATAAAATTAACTTATTGGCATCATGGGTAATCGTATTACAATAAACAGTGGCAGTCCTTGGCCAGTTACAAAGCATATTTAGTATGACAGAATAATGTTCATCAGACGTCTTAATTGAAAAGGAGAGTCAATTATTGGCCTAGCATTAACATAATACATTGAGTGATACAAATTATTGGCACTCATTGGCCATTTACCTAAACATGAAGAGTCAACATTGAAAACAAGAGCTAATTAATGGCATAACTAATAACATAATTCATTTAGTGACATTAATTATTGGCACTCAGTGGCCAGTAATAGAACATGAAATATCATCATTGAAAACAGGAGCTAATTAATGGCATAATTAATAACGTAATTCATTAAGTGACACTAATTATTGGCACTCAGTGGCCAGTTATTATAACATGATAAGTCATAATTGAAAACAGGAGCTAATTGATGACATAATTAATATATAATTCATTAAGTGACACTAATTATTGGCACTCAGTGGCCATCAAGTATCGAATAGTTTAAACCTTGTTCCTCATTCAGTATTATTCAGATCATTAAGAAGTCATTATTAAAAATCAGCTAATTACAATCATAGCATTAATAATCATGGGCATTATAAGTAGTCTCATTACAATAAACAGTGGCAGTTATTAGCCTGTTACAAAGCATTAATTTATATATGTATTTTTTTTGTCTCATTAAGAAGTCATTACTGAAGTGACATACTATTCAGAACTAATCGGTATTATTCAGAATTATCATAAACTAGTGACATTATGTGGGACTGGTAATACTTTTTTTTTTGTTAGCAATTCATTGCGTTGGGATCGATAATTAATTGCTGAGGCATAACACTATTTGCATTTGACCTATTGCTGCAAATGAGGATAGGTAACGTCATTCGTCATGAGTCAGCTGTAGCAAGGTTATGTAACAAGGCAGTATATGTGATCACATTTATAAATGATAGACACAAATGGGTAAAAAAATAATAATGCAAGTACTAGAACAGGTATAATAAGTAACAGGTTTAGTAAGTATCATGAAAAGCTTCTCCTGGAAAAAAATACAAAATGGATTATTGAGCTGAAAGAAGAAACACATACTATGCTGAAAAGTAGTGAACTTCGAATTAACAGGTAGTGAAATGTGTATAAAAATGTGTTCCATAGCTGTCCTTTCCAAAACTTTCCGTCATCCTACTATGCAATATAACACCTGCTGTCAAAGCAAACTGCAACAAATACTTAAATAACTACATAGCATAAATACATAACTTCAACATTATCCTCATCTGTAAAGAAAAACTTCATTATCAATCACTTCATTATCCATATTATCATAACTTCATTATTATCATCACCTATAAAGAAAAACTTCATTATTCATAACAGCATATCCTTCATCATTATTCGTCAGCATTCATTATCATCTGCAAAAAAAATCACTTCATTACTCATTACACAACTATCCTTATCTCTAGCATATTTCATCACTAAAACTAAGATGTGTAGTTCTGTCTGACAGCCTGCATCAATCGCCTTGTATTCTGAAAGAAAAAATTAGTTAAGACTGCTATTCTACGATGAGTATAGCATATTCTTGCTAATGCTTGTTAATCCTGATCCATTTACTCTTCCCCATAAAGTTATTGCATCTTCTTTCGTTTATTCCGTAGGTGAAATTCCCATTTATGTTGAATTTATTTCTTACACGCATCATTTCTTTCTGAAATTGATGAACAAAGATTAATGTCTTGCATTTAAATCATATACCCACTAAATAATGACTGGTTTATGGTGACATAATTAACCATACAGCATAACATGACAGAAAACGTAATATGTCAAAGACATTGACAGTGTTCAGAGGCAAAATGTGCAGAGAATATCACAATGCAGCAGCAAAAAGAAAAATGTAAAACAGTCACGATGTTGAGATATCATAGGGCAAAAAAAATGTCAAAGTCAACTGGTGTGTGTTATATCTTAACTATTTCACAGTGCATATAATCAAAACTGGAATACAATCATATACACAAAAAAAATGGAAAATGTGCACGGTCTGATGTGTAACGACAAGAAAAGCGACCTGCTAATCTTACCTTGTCGGGCACTTGCCAAGAAAAAATACGATAATCATCAGTAATTAGTCATGTGAATATAATTGCAAAAGTGGTCATAAAAAATCAGTAAATGGCCTCATAGTGTGTCGAATCATAAAGTGTCTTCATTCAATAAAGAGTTTAATATTTGACCAATGGTGGTTGCCTTTCGATTTTCTGGTTCTCAAAGTTTCGAGATGTACAACATTGGGATGAGGAATGCTGCGAATCCGATGTGGACCTGCGTATAGAAGTTCAAATTTACTGCACTTACCTTTTAATTTGCTGGATAAATAGTGTGTACGCACTAATATCTTCCGTCCAACGTCAAAGTCGCGGCGTGTACAAACCTGTTTTTGCTGTCTTCTCCGGCGCTCTGCGGCACGTTTGATGTTGTTCAGCGCAATGTCAATAGTTCGTGGTGTCTTAGTCGACGACAGGTAGGGAAGTTTACTAATTCTTTAATTTTGTTTGGTGGTTCAACGTTTTTCAGTATAACAGACGGAGATAGCATAGTGGATTCATGTGGAATGGAATTAATTACATCTTGGAATGAGAGTATGTGTGTATCCCAATCAATATGTCTTTTGTGGCATCATATTCGGCACAGCTTACCAATTTCTTTCATTAACCGTTCACAAGGGTTCGAAGAAGCATGGTACTTGGATATATAAATCGGAGAATTGTTTCTAGCTCGTAACATGCGTGTCCATATGCCACAACGAAATTGTGATCCATTGTCAGAAATTACTTTCATCACATGCCCTACATGAAATAGAAAATGTTTTACAAATGCTTTCGAAACAATTTTAGCAGTAGCTTTGCGTAACGGAGTGAAAGTAACAAATTTTGAAGTGAGCTCAACAGCGACAAAGATGTAGCAAAAACCTCTGTTAGTTCTTGGAATTGGACCAAAAATGTCTACTGCGGCCATATGTCTTAATTTAACAGGTACAATGGGATATAAAGGAGGAATATGTGAAGTGGTGTCTGATTTAGCTTTCTGGCAAATCTTACAAGACGATAAAACTCGTCGTATACGTTTCTCCATGTTGGTAAAATAACAGTTCTGTCTCAGTATAAGAAAACATTTTCTTGCTCCGTAATGTGCGTAACTTAAATGAGTGTACCAGATTAATTTGTTAACCAGTTCGTCAGGAATGCATAATAACCAATTGTTGCTGTCAGGATGAGAGCGGCGAAACAGAATGTCATTGCGTACAGGGTAATGGTTTCTAATCGTAACATTATTCGTATCTTGCCAAAGGTGTTTAATTTCTTTCCACACGTTGTCTTTATTTTGTTCTTGTGCTATGTCTTGTAATGACGATGAAATAAAGTTTTCAAATGCAACTTGCTGAATGTACATGACACTGAAATTTGCTTTGCAGAAGTTGGTTGCTACGTCTTGCTGATTGTTGCTCAGGGAGCGCGATAGTGCGTCTGCTATAACATTTTGTGTGCCGGGAATGTGAACTATTGTAAAATTAAATTCCTGTAAATAAAGTTTCCATCTGCTTAATCTGTCGTGAGTGAATTTAGCCGAAAGTAAAAATTGTATCGCTCGTTGGTCTGTGTAAACGGTGGTATGTCTGCCATAAAGAAAGTGCCGAAATCTCGTAAAAGCCCATACAACACATAATGTTTCAATTTCTGTAACAGAATAATTTCGCTCAGCAGGTGACAGAATGCGGCTTGCAAATGCGATGTTTTTAATTACTGTTGAGCCATCTTCTTCAATTTCCTGGAAAATGTGTACGCCTAAAGCGGTGTTGGAACTGTCGCTGGCAATGGAAAAATTTCTAGTAAGATCTGGGTGCGATAAAAGTGGTGCATTCAACAGAGCATGTTTTAGGTTCACAAATTCAGAATGTGCTTGCTTATCCCAAGACCAAATACTGTTTTTACCTGTTAATTGGCATAATCTGGGTGTGTCTAAAGCAGAGTGATGAATAAATTTACGAAAAAAGCTAATTAAGCCCAAAAAACTGCGTAATTGCTTCTTCGTCGTAGGAACAGTAATGTCACGTAGAGCTTGAAGTTTTTCCGGATCAGGTGCAATCCCTTCTGCTGAAATTACGTGTCCCAGAAATTTTATGGAAGTTTTGCCAAAATGCGATTTACTGAGGTTAACTGTGAGTCCTTGTGCATGAAAAGTTTGTAACAGTTGTTCAAGAATCAGATTGTGTTCAGACAAGTTAGCTTCTGCGATAAGAATGTCGTCTACGTACGTCGTAATTCTGTCCTTAAGTTCTGTCGGAAGTATAGTGTTCAAACCGCGAATAAATGCTGCAGGAGAAATAGTTAAGCCGAACGGTAATTTACAAAATTGATAACAGTCGCCAAAACAGAGAAATGCTGTGTATTTTCTGCAATTCGGATGAAGCTGAATTTGCCAAAATCCCGATTTCAAATCTAATGTAGAATAAATAGCAGTACCGTGAAATTTCTGTAGAAGTTCCTCTAATGTCTGTGGTCGATCTGTTTCATTAATAATTATGTCATTAATGTGACGTGAATCAAGTACGAGGCGAAGTGAGCCATCTTTTTTCTTAACAATATGCAGCGGGTTTATGTACGAACTAACTGCCGGTTCTATAATTCCTTGGTCAAGCATATACTGCAATTCTTTCTTAACCTGTTCTCTGTGGATATATGGAATGGGATAATGCTTTGCTTTAAATGTGTCGTGCTGTTTCACCTGAAATTCATACATAAAGCCGGACATAGTACCAGGAATGTTGTCGAAAACTGGAGCTTGCTGTAAAAGAATTTTGTGTAATTGCGTGCGTTCGTCGTCTGTATTTGCACTGCTCTCTTTAACCTTATCAGAAATCAATTGCATTACGTCGTAGTCAGCTTCGTCTGGAGTATTATAGTTGTGTACGTACGTATCCGTGAACAATGTGGGATTACAGTCTATGCTACGTGACACGGAAATGACCTCTGTGCGATTAATTGTTTGTTCTTCCGAAGATAGTGAGTGCTGAAATTCTAAAGCAAGTTGTACATTTTCATCCTTTAACATTAAATACGAATTCTGAAAATCAATAACTGCGTCGTGTTGTACCAGAAAATTCGTACCTAAAATAACGTCTGTTGTCAATAAAGGAACAATCCAAAAATTTGAGTGGAAAGTATGACCTCCAATACAGAATGATAAATGCGTTTGTAATTTGACGTCTACTCCTTTACTCGACACTGCTCCTTTTACTTTCATTTTGCCTAATGGTAATATAGGATACGTATTCTCTTTGTTGCACTCGTTAAAAGTTTCTTCATTTATTACTGATATCGGTGAGCCGGAATCAATTACTGCTGTGAATTTCGATGAACCAATTTTAATTTCGATAACAGGATGTGAAATAGTTTTCTGAACGACAGGTCTTTCCTGTAAAAGAGTCTCTCTGATATCGTCAAAAGTAATTACATTTTCGTGAACAACATTTTGCGTGTCAAAGGTAGTGCTTGCGTTATTGGAAGATGCGACTTGTACAGTATCTAGTCAGATTCTATCTGACGTGTTATTGTTATCAGGAGGATGCTGTGGCATTTCTACTATTTGAACAGTTGTATTACTTCTTCCAGACGTATTACGCTCTGGATGATACCTACTGTCGGGTTCATTCATGAGAATAGGTTCTTGCGGATAATTCTGCTGTTGGTATGACCGACTGTCGTTAGATGTACGCTGATAATTGTGCTCATCGTTTTTACGTCTGTCGTGAAAGTTATTCCTATACGGTGCATTGCGATAGGAATTGAAATACTGTCTTCTTTGAACGTAGTTGTTTCCTTGCTGCCGTGCGTTACTATTTGTTGGACCAGGGACTATACGTCCACGCGGCGAAACATTAAAGCCTGGTTGACCTTGTGCATTCCATTGTTGGTTAGGTATGCTAAGCGGTTGACTTTCATGCTGTTGTGGTGAAAAACATCTATTGTTACTAAAATGTGGTTGCGACTGCCGAAAATTTTGTACATACTGATGATTACGATTTTATCTGTAATTAAAATTACGGCGGTAGTTGTCATTACGGGAGTGCCTACTGAAAATTGTCACATTCGGTAAAAGATTTGTCATATCGGGTTTTCATTACATATTCTTAGTTCTAGATAGAGCAATAGTTAAAGAGCAGTTTTGATAGATATAAAGGATAGTAGAAGAGAAGGCAGCAGTGCAGAAAACTAAAGATGAAACAGCACTACTACAGCTCGGGGCCCTATGCACGCTACGGCACATATTCATTAAAGCGTAATGAATCCCCTGAGGTCTTTTACGCACTGCAAATAAATTTTAGCTTTAGCGTTACAGGCAATGGTGGTAAAATTTCAAAAGCAAGTTGTTGTATCCATACTAATTCCAATTTCTGCATTATAGGCAATGCTGTTGAAAGTACAATAGCAAATTGTCTTATCGGGTTCAAAGCCAGCTTCTGCATTACAGGCAATAGCGGTGAAAGCACAAAAATAAATTGTCGTATACAGTGCAAATCGTGTATCTGTGTTCTGCCATTATTAAATTCCTTACATTTTTCTGGCGGATAAAAATTGCTCGTAATCTACGTTCTCGTCATTGAATTTGAAAACACGTTCGGGTTTGTGTGTGAATCTGTTCGTCTGTGTCATTTCGGATTTCAAGTTGCGTAGCTTTTCAGATTTTAAGTCGTGTAGCTTTTCGGATTTTAATTCGCGTAGTCTCTGTAAATTGTTCACATTATACACGCTGCGTGACTCTGACAAATGTTCGCAAAGTAGTGGATTCTGTGACGTATTGGTGACTGAAATAGTTTTCAACTCTGTTACTGTAACACTTTCGTCAATTTGGTTGATCTGTCGTGCAAATTTCTCGTCAACTTCCGTATTCGGAGTGTGTGAAACTTCCACTGACTCTAAATTAACCTCGTCGCGTATCTGTACTGCGTTTTTACAGCATTGTTCAGTGACTGCATTAACTTCGTGTATCTGTGTTGCGTTTGCTGAACATTGTTCAGTGACTGCATTAATTTCGTCTTTATGTGATTCTGTTGTCCCTACACGTGTACTACTTAATTCTTGTGCAACAGTGCCAACTTCTTCATTACTGTTATTAGCACAAGCCTCAGTATCCACACGTAATTGTTCTTTAGTGTCCTGACATTGAACGGTAACAGCTGTAATCTCTTCCCTAACTTGTTTGTTCTGTTCATTAACATTATCGTGTTTTTCTCTCGGCTGTTTAATACTTTCAGAAAATTGTTTGTTCCGTTCTCTAAATTGTTTGTTCTCTTCTTCCAGTCGTTTGTTCTGCTCATCAAGTTTTTCACAAATTTGGTTAAGTCGTTGCAACAATACAGCCATAATTTGATCTGAGCCAAAATTAGCATTTCTATTCTCTGTGCTAATTAATGGTGGAACTGGAATTGTTTCGTTTTGTGTGACCATTTGGTCATTCTGTAATTTACAAGAAGGATTATCAGTCGGACGTACACTGTCACTCACTATTTCGCAATTAAATAAATCCGTCGTACTTTGTGTATCCTGATCATTTTCATTACACAAATTTGTCTGATCGTCACTTGAGTTTTCCGAACCGGGTATGTTATGCTGGGTAGCGCTCATTACAATAGTGCGCCCCGCGTCATCAATTGTCGTCAAATCAACAGAAGACACAATCGAGTTCGTTTGTTCATCATTAAGGTCTACATCATTATTAATGGTTGTAACGCACTGATTGTCAGTGAACGCAGGATTGTCACAATTACTACCGGTCACGTTGTTTAAGTCGGTAATTTCGTTCATAATACCTCGCGATACACTATTCATAGTCTTTCGCGGCATTTTTGCTAAAGTCACAATTATTCACAAATGAAATAAGCACAATGTAAAAACAACACACAAATATAACAGAGCAAAGAATTGCCATTGACCTGTAGAAAGAAAGTCACAAGATTAGTAAAAGCGTTGCGCCAAATTCTAATTATAACTAAGCAAATAAGAGCAGATATCTGACTGTTTTTCAAAAGACTCTCAACGAAATTCGATCCTGGACTGGGTGTTGCCAAGTGTAACCTCCCCACCGTAATTTAAAAGAGAATATTTAATAGAAATGGGAGCCAAACGTAACCTCCCTAGCAATTGAATTTAATGACAATAAAAATAAGAATCGCAATCTGACTCTGGTGTAAGCTCCCACAAAAAATATAATAAAAGATAATTCAGTGCTAATGAAACTTCAGTGACAATGAAAATTCAATTAAACCGAAATATCGGTCTTTGGCCCTGTGCAAAAAATCATGATTAATTTCTTACCTCATTCGAAACTGCATGTCAAATTTCTGCTCTTATTGTTGGCCACGGCTTGGAGGAAATGCATTGCAAATATTTTTTTTTTTTTTTTGAAATTTAACTGAAACTTTTCTTTAAAGGAAATGGAAGGAGATCGTTGGTTCAGTTAAAAGGTTCTTTTGTAAAAATTGCTTTGAAAT
Source organism: Schistocerca americana (assembly GCF_021461395.2). Lineage (NCBI taxonomy): Eukaryota > Metazoa > Arthropoda > Insecta > Orthoptera > Acrididae > Schistocerca > Schistocerca americana. The sequence goes on along the minus strand of NC_060120.1, from coordinate 647,780,693 downwards.
CAAAATTATTATTGGGGCGATTATTGCACAAATTAGTTACAGTTAATTTACGTTATTAGCTGAGCGCATTTAAAAATAATATACCTCGTCTTGTATCTTGACCAGAATGCCATGTCGACGCTCGCCGACTCCTCACACACAACTGCACTGCACGACTACTACTAACCGACTACTACCGACGACTACTGACAGAGTACTGGACGCAACTGAACTGAGCTACTGCTACCGACAGAGTATACTGCACGACGACTACTAACCGACTACTTGACGCAACTGAACTGAGCTACTGCTACCGACAGAGTACTGCTCGCAACACTCGCGCGGTCAAGCGCAGACTAACCACGATAAAAGGCTCTCTGGTCAAAGATTTTATCATGCCTCACCATCGCTGCTACGTTACATACGTGTTTAATTATTGCTGAACTTTATTTGGACTCTGGTTAAAACGGGGATTCCAAGTTTCACCCCACGTTAAAATCTTGTTTAGAAAAGTGTCACCTTCTGTATCATAGCCTTCTTTAAAGTCTGTACACACTTTGAGTCCTTTTTCCTTGTGTTCCTGCGTTAGCTCTTTTGGGATCCACTTTGCATTTGTTTTGCTGTACTTGAACTTGTTGCTGATGTCATTATAAACTGTGGCAACACTTACTGCAGCAGATTTCTCTATATGTTCAATTGTGATACGTTGGTCTTAACGAATAATGTCTTCATTGTGGATTTCGAGCAAAGGAGTTGACAGTTCAACCGGTCGGCCAGAACGTTGCTAGTGAGACACTGATATTCGATTGTTTGGGACCGTTATTCCGTGGTTCATACAACTTTCACCATACTGTAAAATTATCCCAGTGTATATTTTAGGCCGTTTTTCACCTTCTGAAATAAGAAAGGATCACTGAACATTTTTCAGATAACGTGGAAACTTCAAGCGGACACGCCATCGTTAAATGCTATGTAGACGTTACAAACGAAGCAGTTTTTATCCGTCAGCTGTCCTCAGCTGACTGCAGTGATGCCAACCTAAAGCCATGGGAGTACAACACCCTTCTTACAAACTGTTTCATTTCTGCATCACTTTGTCACTTTAATTACTAAATGTGCCCCGTATGTATAGTGAGGTGACAAAAGTCATGGGATAACGATACGCGCATATAGAGATATCGGTAGTACCGCGTACACGAGGTATAAAGTGTAGTTCATTGGTGGAGCTGTCATTTTTACTGATTTGATTCATGTGTAAAGATTTCCTATGTGATTATGGCTGTACGATGGGAATTAACGGACTCTGAACACGGAATGGTAGTTGGAGCTAGACGTACGGGCCATTCCATTTCGGGAATCGTTAGGGAATTCAATATTCCGGGATCCGCAGTGTCAAGAATGTGCCTAGAATACCAAACTTTAGGCGTTACGTCTCATCACGGACAACGCAGTGGTCGATGGCCTTCACATAACGACCGGTAGCAGTGGTGTTTGTTTAGATTTGTCAGAGCTAACAGACAAGTAACACTCCATGAAGTAACAGAAGAAATCAGTGTTGGACGTACAATGAAAGTATCCGTTAGGACAGTGCGACGAATTTTGGCGTTAATGGGCTATGGTCAGAGACGACCGATGAGAGTGCCTACGGTAACAGCACGATACAGCCTGCATCGCCTCTCCTGGGCTATTGACCATATCGCTTGGACCCTGGAAGACTGCAAAACCGTAGCCTGGTCAGATAAGTCCCGATTTCAGTTGGTAAGAGCTGATGGCGGGGTTCGAGAGTGGCGTAACACCATGAAGCCATGTACCCAAGATGTCAACAAGGCACTGTGCAAGCTGGTGGTGTCTCCATAATGGTGTAGGCTGGGTTTACGTGGAATAGACAGGGTCTTTTGGTTCAACTGAACCTATCATTGACTGGAAATGGTTCTGGTCAGCTATTTGGAGACAATTTTCAGCCATTCATGCACTTCATGTTCCCAAACATTGATGGAATTTTTATGGATGGCAATGCGCTATGTCGCTGGGCGACAATTTTTCGCGACTGGTTTGAAGTACATTCTGGACAATTCGAGCAAATGATCTGGCCCCCCAGATCGCCCGACATGGATCCCATAGAAAATTTATGGGATGTAATCGAGAGGTCAGTGCGTGCAGGAAATCCTGCATTTGCAACGCTTCCGCGATTGTGGACGGCTATAGAGACAGGATGGGTCAAAATTTTTGCAAGACACTTGCAACGATTTATTGAGTCCATAGCACGTCGAGTTGCTACGCTACGCAAGGCAAGAGGAGGTTCTAACAATACCACCATTTGCAAAGTAGATTAGAAATCAGATTAATAATGTTGCTCACGCAGCATATGTTCGCTTTATCGGGCAACAACAAAGTTATTGACTGTGGATGGTATCGTCAGAATGGAAATAATGAGGTCACTGTAAAAAAGTCATTGATTTGGCAGTTATCTCGAATGGATTCCCACGTAGATTTCGTCGAAGTTGTTATGGCTCATCTTGTTGATTCTAGGGTGATTCCACTTTGACTGCTAGAAGGTCCAGATCTATATTTTAGCAATATTTGAAGACCTATCAAATGCGTTTTTCAGGAAATTCTTAATGATCAAACAATCCCAGATCAGAACAATAGTATGATAGAAATAATTTTTGACTTGGTGTTCACGATCCACATTTTTATTAAACTTCTTGTAAATTCACATATACTTCTTCTTAATTGTCACATCATCTAAAAAACAGTTTTGTATCAATCTTCATATATTTAATTTCCACATTAACCAAACACAAGACTTGGCTGTTCTTTTACGAAGCGAAATAACAACTTAACTTCTGCCAAAGTGAAACAAAGACTGCTCTGTGCACATTCGCGCCAAAACGGTTACAAGTAAGTCAAAGATTAAGACAGTCTCATAGAAATGAATATACACAAGAACCATATCACTGCAATATATCGATACATCGGAGTACCTATACATTAATAAAACCAAATGTGAATATTGTCACAAAAATATCTGTTACTTCGCAGAAAAGTAGTACAATATTACTGGTATCGAGAACTGGGGTTGGAGTGCCGTAATGGTCACGTAAATAGAGAACCATTACAAGTCCCGGCACGATATTGGAAGGTATCGCATGACGTTTGTAACCTGCGTGCAGCCCAGTTCAGTAATATGTATCGTTGTTAGTGGTGCCCTGTTTGCAAACGGCTGTTTAGTAGGGAGATGAAAGTGCGTTGCTGCAGAGAGAGTGTTGTGCGCAGGCGGCGGCTGATGGTGCTGGACGGGCGGCTGCTGGCGCTGGGAGCGGACGCCGACCAGCAGAGGGCGCTCATCTCGCAGTGGGACAGCCGGCTGTACCGCGGGCCAGCCAGGGCTACCCAGCGCAGGGGCTCAGGTGGGTCCGCAGTCCACGCTAGGCTGCTCGGCAGAGCTTTCGTACCGTCACTTCCAGACATTTCTTTGACCACCTCACTTTCGAAGAGCACGCGGGAATTTTCCCTCGCCGTCTCTGATTTCCGTTATTTTATTGCGATGGTGAAAGTATGCTGTCCCGCAGCGGACACGAGCGCGAGCGGCAGCGGCGGCTGGTCGGACGGGGAGGGCGAGGGCGGCGGCGCGGGCGGCGTGCTGCAGCAGGCGTGGGCGGAGCTGGCCGAGCTGCAGCGCCAGCAGGAGCACTACCGAGAGCTGCGCGCCGAGACGCAGCGCCAGCTCGACCAAGTCCGCCAGCACGGCGAGCAGCTCGAGAACGTCAGTAGCCCTGCCTGCCGCACCGAGCTCAGCGCTGCACGCTGCACTGGCCTAGGGAGCCTGTATAGGGAGAGAGTGGCCAACCGGACGATACGGCGACCGTTTTTCTGCCAAACTGCGGGCGGGACTTTTGAATGGCCAGTAGTGGAGTACACACTCACCGAATCAAAAGCACAAGACAATGTGACGAAATCATTCCTTAAATGCCTTTCTTTACATCTATAATATATACTCATAGTAGCGTACTACGTACAGCACAGGAAAATTTGATACAGTGACTGTAAAAATTATTCGTTACTTGCATTTATCTCCTTTAAAGTTCGTTTAGTAGACATATTGCAATGAAAGTAACGTAAATAAAAAAATATAGTGTATAGCATTTGTTTCCTCCCCCCATGAACCATGCACCTTGCCGTTGGTGAGGACGCTTGCGTGCCGCAACGATACGGATAGCCGTAGGTGCAACCACAACGGAGGGGTATCTGTTGAGAGGCCAGACAAACGTGTGGTTCCTGAAGAGGGGCCGCAGCCTTTTCAGTAGTTGCAGGGGCAACAGTCTGGATGATTGACTGATCTGGCCTTGTAACATTAACCAAAACGGCCTTGCTGTTATGGTACTGCGAACGGCTGAAAGCAAGGGGAAACTACAGCCGTAATTTTTCCCAAGGGCAAGCAGCTTTACTGTATGGTTACATGATGATGGCATCCTCTTGGGTAAAATATTCCGGAGGTAAAATAGTCCCCCATTCGTATCTCCGGGCGGGGACTACTCAAGAGGACGTTGTTATCAGGAGAAAGAAAACTGGCATTCTACGGATCGGAACGTGGAATGTCAGATCCGTTAATCGGGCAGGTAGGTTAGAAAATTTAAAAAGGGAAATGGATAGGTTAAAGTTAAATATAGTGGGAATTAGTGAAGTTCGGTGGCAGGAGGAACAAAACTTCTGGTCAGGTGAATACAGGGTTATAAATACAAAATCAAATAGGGGTAATGCAGGACTCGGTTTAATAATGAATAAAAAAATAGGAGTGCGGGTAAGCTACTACAAACAGCATAGTGAACGTATTATAGTGGCCAAGATAGACACGGAGCCCATGCCTACTACAGTAGTACAAGTTTATATGCCAACTAGCTCTGCAGATGATGAAGAAATTGAAGAAATGTATGATGAGATAAAAGAAATTATTCAGGTAGTGAAGGGAGACGAAAATTTAATAGTCATGGGTGACTGGAATTCGACTCTAGGAAAAGGGAGAGAAGGAAACGTAGTAGGTGAATATGGTTTGGGGGAGATAAATGAAAGAGGAAGCCGCCTGGTAGAATTTTGCACATAGCAGAACTTAATCATAGCTAACACTTGGTTCAAGAATCATAAAAGAAGGTTGTATACATGGAAGAAGCCTGGAGATACTGACAGGTTTCAGATAGATTATATAATGGTAAGTCAGAGATTTAGGAACCAGGACATTTCCAGGGGCAGATGTGGACTCTGACCACAATCTATTGGTTATGAACTGTAGATTAAAACTGAAGAAATTGCAAAAAGGAGGGAATTTAAGGAGATGGGACCTGGATAAACTGACTAAACCAGAGGTTATACAGAGTTTCAGGGAGAGCATAAGGGAACAATTGACAGGAATGGGGGAAAGAAATACGGTAGAAGACGAATGGGTAGCTCTGAGGGATGAAGTAGTGAAGGCAGCAGAGGATCAAGTAGGTAAAAAGACGAGGGCTAGTAGAAATCCTTGGGTAACAGAAGAAATATTGAATTTAATTGATGAGAGGAGAAAATATAAAAATGCAGTAAATGAAGCAGGCAAAAAGGAATACAAACGTCTCAAAAATGAGATCGACAGGAAGTGCAAAATGGCTAATCAGGCATGGCTAGAGGACAAATGTAAGGATGTGGAGGCTTATCTCACTAGGGGTAAGATAGATACTGCCTACAGGAAAGTTAAAGATACCTTTGGAGAAAAGAGAACGACTTGTACGAGTATCAAGAGCTCAGATGGAAACCCAGTTCTAAGCAAAGAGGGGAAAGCAGAAAGGTGGAAGGAGTATATAGAGGGTCTATACAAGGGCGATGTACTTGAGGACAATATTATGGAAATGGAAGAGAATGTAGATGAAGATGAAATGGGAGATACGATAATGCGTGAAGAGTTTGACAGAGCACTGAAAGACCTAAGTCGAAACAAGGCCCCGGGAGTAGACAACATTCCATTAGAACTACTGACAGCCTTGGGAGAGCCAGTCCTGACAAAACTATACCATCTGGTGAGCAAGATGTATGAAACAGGCGAAATACCCTCAGACTTCAAGAAGAATATAATAATTCCAATCCCAAAGAAAGCAGGTGTTGAAAGATGTGAAAATTACCGAACTATCAGTTTAATATGTCACAGCTGCAAAATACTAACACGAATTATTTACAAACGAATGGAAAAACTGGTAGAAGCCGACCTCGGGGAAGATCAGTTTGGATTCCGTAGAAATGTTCGAACACGTGAGGCAATACTGACCTTACGACTCATCTTAGAAGAAAGATTAAGAAACGGCAAACCTACGTTTCTAGCATTTGCAGACTTAGAGAAAGCTTTTGACAATGTTGACTGGAATACTCTCTTTCAAATTCTAAAGGTGGCAGGGATAAAATACAGGAAGCGAAAGGCTATTTACTATTTGTACAGAAACCAGATGGCAGTTATAAGAGTCGAGGGGCATGAAAGGGAAGCAGTGGTTGGGAAGGAAGTGAGACAGGTTTGTAGCCTCTACCCGATGTTATTCAATCTGTATATTGAGCAAGCAGTAAAGGAAACAAAAGAAAAATTTGGAGTAGGTATTAAAATCCATGGAGAAGAAATAAAAACTTTGAGGTTCGCCGATGACATCGTAGGCCTGCCGCGGTGGTCTAGCTGTTCTAGGCACTCAGTCCGGAACCGCTCGACTGCTACGGTCGCAGGTTCGAATCCTGCCTTGGGCATGGATGTGCGTGATGTCCTTAGGTTAGTTAGGTTTAAGTAGTTCTAAGTTCTAGAGGACTGATGACCACAGATGTTAAGTGCCATAGTGCTCAGAGCCATTTGAACCATTTGATGGCATTGTAATTCTGTCAGAGACAGCAAAGGGCTTGGAAGAGCAGTTGAATGGAATGGACAGTGTCTTGAAAGGAGGATATAAGATGAACATCAACAAAAGCAAAACGAGGATAATGGAATGTAGTCGAATTAAGTCGGATGATGCTGAGGGAATTAGACTAGGAAATGAGGCACTTAAAGTAGTAAAGGAGTTTTGCTATTTGGGGAGCAAAATATCTGATGATGGTCGAAGTAGAGAGGATATAAAATGTAGACTGGCAATGGCAAGGAAAGCGTTCCTGAAGAAGATAAATTTGTTAACATCGAGTATAGATTTATGTGTCAGGAAGTCGTTTCTGAAAGTATTTGTATGGAGTGTAGCCATGTATGGAAGTGAAACATGGACAATAAATAGTTTGGACAAGAAGAGAATAGAAGCTTTCGAAATGTGGTGCTACAGAAGAATGTTGAAGATTAGGTGGGTAGATCACGTAACTAATGAGGAGGTATTGAATAGGATTGAGGAGAAGAGACGTTTGTGGCATAACTTGACTAGAAGAAGGGATCGGTTGGTAGGACATGTCCTGAGGCATCAAGGGATCACAAACTTAGCATTGGAGGGCAGCGTGGAGGGCAAAAATCGCAGAGGGAGACCAAGAGATGAATACACTAAGCAGATTCAGAAGGATGTAGGTTGCAGTAGGTACTGGAAGATGAATGAGCTTGCACACTATAGATTAGCATGGAGAGCTGCATCAAACCAGTCTCAGGACTGAAGACCACAACAACAACAGCATTTGTTTTGTATCGGAAGTGCATAACGTTAAAGATTTGACGTACCTATATCACGTCAGATGAATGAATGTCTTAAGCAGTTGTTTACTTGTGACATGCAAAAAGTTTGAAGACGTGACAAGAAGTACTAATACGTCTCACACTTTTTGCGTGTCGCAAGTAAACAACTGCTTACGACTTTCATTCATCTGACGTGTTATAGGTACGTCAAATCTTTAATCTTTACCGATATATATATATATATATATATATATATATATATATATATATATATATATATATATATTTGCATGTCACAAGTAAACAACTGCTTACGACTTTCTTTCTTTATATATATACCTCTCGTAGATAACAAACGAAAAGGATTACAAAAATCAGGTAATGTTAAATGTAGGCTACTGTAATAACGACCAAATATAACAAGAAAACTATCGTATCCCTTCTACCCCACAGTAAGTAGGCCTATTAAAAACTGTCTTCAGGAGTACCTACAATTATTTACTACGAATAATGTTTCAGCAACTACGACAACTGAGGAAAATGTCTTACAACTTCCCTGCGTCAACAGTCAGGCAATAATACTGAAACCAAAATAATGCCTAGTGTTCTGATTCGGAACGAAATAAAGTTTGACGTTATAAAGTCGAATGAGCATGTCACATAATTTACAGGAACTTTCCGTTTCCAGCAAGGACTGTCAGATATTGCCTTCACAAAAGCTTGTGATGCTACCAGTATGCACGAACTTTAAAGAAATAACAGCTAAAAAAATGCAGAAAAATTGTAGTAGGCCTACCTGTTTTGCGTGACTAAAAATATTTAAAAAAAGCTGACAGCTTAAAATCAGAATTTTCCGAGCAAAGTGAAGAACCAATCATTTTTATAGGCGTACTAAATAAATATTTTGGATAATATATACCATTAAGAAAGTTGTACCTGGACTTCATTATAAGAGTTACGCATTCCTTCCTGACTGGGCATTTCAGACTGCAACAAGATGTTACAAATTTTGCAAAATTCAAAACGCTAATCACGTACTAAAAACGATATACAACTAAATCGAACATGCATGCACAACGCATAACAAGTCTCTCAATAATTCAAATACCTTTTAATTGTTTCCATAAGTCCTCTGAACTTCAATTCAACTCAAAAGCACGGCAAACATAGGAAGCGCGAGAGACGTTTGGCAGAAAAATGGCGCCAAAGCTAATCAACCAATCACGGGCAACTTCACCTATGGCCACTCTCTCTGTATACAGGCTCTCTACACAGTCCTAGAGAGCCTACATAGGGAGAGAGTGGCCAGTCAGTCCGTGGCCGCCATGATTTTACCAGATTGCGCGCGGGACGTGCAATTAGGTAGCAACGCAAGCAGAAAGCTAGCCACTTTACGAGTAAATTAAGGCATATGCTTGACGCATGAAACCAAAGCAGATCCTCTAGCTTAATAGTCGGTACATGATTCAAACAAATGCCATTCGTTTATGTTTATATAGGCTTAATAAAATTGTAAGCAAATGGAAGTATCGTGAAGTAGTGTGTATGTCTGCCGAATTTCAACAGCTGTATTTTATGATGCTATATCAACATTGACAACTGATTAATAAGAAAAAAGTTTCATTTAATGTATCTCAGAGTACATGATGCTATTTCAGATCTTTGCGTGCGGATATTCATCGCTGAAATTGGTAAACTCTGTCTCTTTCTGTCCTAACATAATGCCCTTTAAGTGTGTGTCGATCTTATAACATTTTCTTCTGCTGGCAAAACGCGTCATTCTGTACACACTTTTAGCAACTATTTACCTCAGAAACTCGAGAAAACATCAATACTTAGGTACTCTTCTGAAAGAGCAGAAAGTAATTTAAAATAGGTAGCTGAATATCCACACGATAATTATAACTTACAGGAATGTGAATAGCCAAGACTACAGAGCCAAGTGTTAGTCGCCAGTCGGAAGTACGTAGACTTAGGGTTCCGTATACATGTTAAAGCACATCGTGTCACTCAAGAACCATTAAAAGTCTAGAAAATTACGTTTAAAGAAGCTAGATTGAGCAGGATTCCAATTCACGACCTTCGGATTACAACGAGCATCATACGTCCATCTTCACTTCGGTTTTTGCACCCAACAGCGGAGCAACTACGCATTCCTCTTGACTATCCTTAATGACTTTGTAATTCATATTATTAGTGACACTCAGTAAATCACTTCAAATAAAAATTTTGCCTCTAAAATTGCTGTGAAGTTCTAAAAGTATCGTCATAAATACGGCTAACAGAGTGACTGTAAGATAATTTGCGTAAATGGAATCGACAGAGAACATGCAAAGTCCTTCAATACCTACCCTATTGCAACCTGTACACAATTCTACAATCGTACTGGCGTTCGAAGCGTTGAAGAGAAGCAATAGTATAGAATCATACACGGTATCTATTTATACTCGTACCAAGTCAGCGACACTTTGGTAAAAACATGGCCTCCTCGACTCTCAGCCAATCAGCGACGCTATCACCATTGGCCACTCTCTCCCTCTATGTAGGGTAGGCTCTCTACACAGTCCGAGGGAGGCGCTACATCTAGCCATTGCTCCCTGCAGAGTGCCAGATGTATCTTATCAAAAGTCATAATGGATGGAACTAAAATGAACCATATGACAGCTGTATTTGGTGATTTCTGTCTTGTCACCACCTGTTTCGCGATATCCTGTTTTATTTCTTTTGACGACTTCCACTCTTCAGGTGTTTGATTTTTCACTACAGACGTCTTGTTGCGCTAATGTGATACTTCAGTACGTACGTTTTATTTTTGATTTCTACTGCCTGTTCAAACACTTTACATACACTGAAGAGCCAAAGAAACTGGTACACCTGCTTAATATCGTGTAGGGTCCCTGCGAGCACGCAGAACTGCAGCAAGATGACGTGGCATGGAAGTCTGAAGTATTGCTGGAGGGAACTGGCACCATGAATCCTGCAGGGCTGTCCATAAATCCGTAAGAGTACAAGGGGGTGGAGAACTCTTCTGAATGGCATGTTGCAAGGCATCCTAGATATGCTCAGTAATGTTCATGTCTGGGGAGTTTGGTGGCCAGCAGAAGTGTTTAAACTCAAATGAGTGATCCTGAAGCCACTCTGTAGCAATTCTGGATCTGTGGGATGTCGCAGTGTCTTGCTGGAATTGCCCAAGTCCGTTGGAATGCATAATGGACATGAATGGATACAGGTAATCAGACAGGATGATTATGCACGTGACACATGTCAGAGTCGTATCTGGACGTATCAGGGGTCCCATGTCACTCCAACTGCACCAGGCAACATGCAAAACACGTCATTCTGTACACACTTTTAGCAACTATTTACCTCAGTACAATGTCGGTGTTGACGGCCCCAGGCGAGGCGTAATGGTTTGTGTCGTGCAGTCATCAAGGGTACACGAGTGGGCCTTCGGCTCCGAAAGCCCGTACCGATGATGCTTCTTTGAATGGTTCTACGCTGACACTTATTGATGGCCCAGCACTGAAATTTGCAGCAATTAATGGAAGGGTTGCTCTCCTGTCGCGTTGAACGATTCTCTTCAGTCCTCGTTAGTTTCATTCTTGCAGGATCTTTTTCCAGCCGCAGCGATATCGGAGATTTGTTGTTTTGCCGGAGTCCAGATATTCACGGTAAACTCGTGAAATGGTCTTACGGGAAAATCCCAACTTCATGGGTGCCTAGGAGATGCTTTGTCCCATCGCTCATGTGCCAACTATAGCACCACGTTCAAACACACTTACATCTTGAGAACCTGCCACTGCAGCAGCAGTAACGGATGTAACAACTGCGCCAGACACTTGTCTCATATAGGCGTCGCCGATCACAACGCCGTATTCCACCTTTTTACGTATCTCCGTATTTGAGTACGCATGCCTACACCGGTTTCTTTGGCACGTGAGTGGACGATCCATAAAAATATTTCAATTAAAAAAAATTAAAGTTTTTAAAAGATTATTGTCGTATGTTGATTACATGTATACATGGGATCCTTCCCTGCTTATATAGTCTACCTGAGGATCCTTTTTAAAGTAGCGAAACCGGTTGTGACAAGAAACAAATCATAAATTTGAGCTGTCATTTGGTTCATTTTACTTACGTTCATTACGAAATTTATCAACTGTGGCTTTCCACATTACGAAGTTCTGTCTGATCAAAAGTGTTTGTACATTTCTATGTAATTGCGGAATTGACCCGCCAGTATAAAAGGAGGCGGGCGTTACAGTGTTGCCAATGCCTAGCACCAAAGAATGCTGAAGGGACGGGCCACATTTTCAACGTCATGCTTCTTCACCTGCCACAGCTGGCTATTGATCACATAGCTGACATTTTCAGTGCAGTAATGAGAACTGGCAACATCCCCGCGGTATGGAAGCATCTGGTGACCGTGATCGTTCCCAAGCCCGCAATTCACACCCAGTTCTCACGAAGCTATCGGCCGGCAAGCCTACTCTCTGGCTCTCTGGGGCAGTGATTGTCGAACTACGGCCAGTGGGCCGCGTGTAGCCCAAATCTACCATTCGTCTCGCCCACTGTTCTCAGCCGTATTTTATAATAATATGCGCCTACCAAGTAACAGCAGAATCCAGAAACGTCAACTAACGTTACGAGTTTCTCGAGAGCTTAGTTTTGCTGCTCAGTGACAAACAAAAATACTCACAGAAACGGTAATATTTTAAGACGTGCTTTATATTTGAATTGATGTGGGTGAATTCTGCCACGAGCACAGTAAATTCGGCATGTTACCTCAGGGGCAATGGAGTAAGTAATGTTCGCCTTCCAGTACTTACTACTCACGGGTGTGCACCATTCATACTGATGAGCTGCTGTGCTGCAAATTTTGACTCGAAAGTAACATAGGTTCGTCAATGCGCATTACGAATGCGGTACATATCTGTCCCAAGAAATATGAAATTAAATTAAGGCTGTTATAATACAGCGCAATGAGTTGAAGAAAAATGGGACATTAGTAAACATTTGTGATCGCGTCTCATACTGCATAATGCATTTAAATATAAGTGTAATTAGTGTTATCAATTGATTAATCATCCACTCACACAGCCAATGCAACAACTTTTCGTCAGACAATTATAGTGTCACAACTTTGAATCACTCAGGATGGCAGCAATTTCTAAATTTCTAAGATTAAAACAGAACAGTTGACACGAAGTGTTCCATAAAGTGCAAACTTTTAACGATTACTACTTGGGAGTTGGTGGCCAACTTATAGCGGCCTTATTATGGCTAGTCTATTGAGGGCCCGTAACATACTACTTTAAGTAGGTTAAAAATTAATAATAACATCTGTACGAATGCAACACGAGATGCCTCCCTACAATGTCAGTATCGGCTCTTGAGCGAAAAGCAGTACTCTGCAGTATCCAAGGTGTTCGAGAGTCTCTTCCTGCGACGCCTACTCGACCATGTGGAAGCCGAAAACCTTTTACAGATGTCTGCAAAGGGCATTTCACAACCCACCAAGTACTGCACTTGGTAGATGATGCAATGGAAGCCTTCGGTCACCACGAAGTTCTTTGGAGTGCTGCCGCTCGATGTCACGAGAGCTCTCGACTCCACGTGGCACAAGGGACGACTCTACACGTTGCTAACGCACGGAGTCTCACCTTCAAGCAAGGGACTACTGAGCAACTACTTGGATGGGCGTACCTTCCACGTATGTGTCGCTGACAGTGTGTCATCACATCGCCCCATGGCAACCGTTGTACCACAAGGATCAATCCTTGGCCCCATCCTATAGACATTGTTTACGGTAGACATCCCCACAACATCACGGGTGAAGGTGGCCTTATACGCTGTTAACACGGCTTACAGCACCAAGAGCCTTAATGCATGGATACTGGAAAGCGGACTTCAGACGCCGATAAATCACCTAGGTGGTAGGGTGACAAACAGCAGCTAGCTTTCAATTCAAATAAAATGGAGGTCGTCATTATTACAAAGAGGATAGTGCCAACAACTCAGACACCTGTCATGGTCAGGGGAACAGCCGTAAACTGGACTACCTACTCTGAGCTGTTACATGTCTGTAAGGTGCTGCCTCCTGGCAGGACTTTTAAGAACTTCTTCTGTAAGGTGTGGGGAAATAGCTCACCCTTAAAGACAGCCTAATGAGCTCTGACCACCGTCACTCAGGCAGGTTTTGGAAACCCAGTCCATCGTCATCAGCTGAACAAAAAACCCCTCCTCGCTTCAAGTGAGAACTGGCAGAGGCAGGGCCGGTTTAAGGACCATCAACACAATCCACCAGCGTGGGAGTCAAGATAACATGACGCAAGGGCCGCCCAAGTGTAAAATTTGTATGAGTGCGTTTCACAGTTATTAGCGAAAACTGACACGGGTGAAACTGTATGTGAGAAAAGAGGAGGGGGGAGGGTACCAGATGCACCAAATGACAAGTCGATTTTGTGGCTACAAAGGCATTTTTGTAAGTATTTAAGACACTACAATATACACCCGAAATGTGAATACTTCACTTTGCAATAACACTGAACCTATACCAGGTCGCAACTCGAACAACACAACTGACTACCGACTACATAATGCTCAGACTAATGTGAGCCTGGAGTACTTAGATACAGAAAGACATCAAAACACTCTGTTGGCCCTGTTAAAGGATCACCAATGAAATGACTCCATAACCAAACGTTTGTAACTGTACCCTATCTTCCCGTGAACAGATGTTCAGAACAGTGTACGACGCACAAAGTATACGTCCCCGAAAATTTGTTTATTGGACTTACTGCTCCTATTTCGATGCGTACCACTACTTCTCGAAATATTCGACACTTTTTTTAACATCTTGTTTAGTGAGGCCATCGCGGGAACGTAGAGTCTCACGTATTTGTTGTACCTGAATCTCATGCTCCAAGAGTGGAACGCTCTTGATAGACTTATGGCAGAGAGGACGTCACAGCCTAGGACTCTTCGGCAACTACAAGTTTCATTGTCCAGAAATGCAGAAAATGAAACTTGTAGTTGCTGAAGAGTCCTAGGCAGTGACGTCCTCTCTTCCATCGATCTTCCAAGAGAGCCGTGCAGATAGTAGACAGGTCTAGAACCTTCGTATAACAATCAAAGTGGCACTGAAAAAACTGAAAATCAGTTCTAAACATCTTTCAATGCTGTGTACAGTGACTGCTAACAGCCATTCAAAAACTCGACCGTACTGAGGCAGCGTGCTGGATGTAGGCTCCCGCCCACGATCAAACAGTTTGTTAAATTTTACTACGTTTGCCAAATATTGGACTATGCAAAGTGATAACTGACGTACTTGTCACATATAGAACATATTTGCCAGAAATTTTTATTGATAGAAAATTTGATAAAATGGCAGACGTTGTTTGTGTTGATGCTTCGCTGCATGTGTTTGGTGAAATTAATTGTATTCCCTTTTATCTGATTGTATCAAGACTTTCCACAACTATTGGGACACCAGTCATGTACAAAAACAAAATAGCACTTGCAATTACCAAAATGATGGCTGTGTCGCATCTTTCCCAACCATATATTATGGAGAAAGAGGTTAAGAAGAAAGACAATATTCCGTACCTAATATATAAGCAGAGTGTAATGAAATAATAAAAAAAAACGAAGTTCTCCCTTTCTTCCATGGACGATGTGGGCTATAGGTTCCCACGTCGCGGTATTTTAATTAAGTTTTGCCGTATCTAGCTGGGACCGCATCGAGACGCTCTGAGATGGGGGTGCAGAAATGAAGTACAAAATTTATTTAATATAATTACTTTTAATTTAGAACAATATTACATGGAACTTGTTGCACCACAAGTAGTCGGTACACCATATTTTTTGGAAGATTTAAGCTTTTTCAACAAGTCGTTTTTCTCATTTATGTACTTATAAAAACCTCATGAAAGTCAGCTTGTAGTTAAGCTGGCACTGTAAGATTGATTCAATAGTTCCTACCAACACTCAATTTCTTTCATCAGTCCACTGGGCCGACATCAGCTAAAAAAATTTTTCCACATTGGCGTTGTGTGCGGGAATAAAAAACAAATACTCCCATAATTTTATCAGTTGGCATTTGCATTCATGATTTTCGGTTTCCTTAAGAAAGTAAATCCAACTTTCTTCCACACTTCCACACTGTGTTTAGACTTCCATTCTTCCGAGTCGCGCTTAATTTCTAAAAAGCTCTTCAGATAAAGTTGACGCCTGAAGTCTTGACACCACTTTTAGTCAGGTATATAATAGTGATTTCAATCGTCACCCATAAACATGTTGACATAAATAAAACTAACTGATGCTGCATTTACATTCTGAGCTAACATATGACGCTACTTCAGTACTTGAGCCAAGCTTGTAACAGTATTTTACAAAATCGGGACAAAATTGGATCTTATCGGAATGCTGGGGCAAGAAGGTCTATAACGGTGACCGACCTGATATATCGAGATTGTTGGCAACTCTGTATTTTAATGAACTGTTATTAGAGGACCAAGAAGAGAGAGTAAATTTTTGCATACTTGTGTCTTCTTTTTCAATGTGAGGTCGAAGTAACACTGAACAAGTTATTTAAAGTTTCATTGCCCATCTGCACCAAGTTGACATATTAACCAAGTTCTGAGTGTAACGCTTCCTTAAACAGATTTTCATGTGTACATTTCTTTCTCATTTTAAGCCATTGCCAAAGTCATTTACAGAAATGCTTTGTCTGCTTTTGTGGCCATTCACAACACTGTAAAACTACTCAGGAACACAAACAGCGTCTCCTTCAAAGTGAGGTTAAACTGTCAGACTTTGTTAGTACGTATACGAGCTAGTTTTCCAAATCCGCGACTAGATAAGGGAGAATTTGACAAGCAAGTTTGCAAGTTTATGGAGGCCTTAACACAATGACCCCGAGGTAAAGGATCGAAGCAAGCAGTGGAAACTATGAATTTACCACCACCGAAAACGGCGAAGACGCAACCATTGTCAGGCAAGGTAATACTGAGTGTGTTTAGGGACTGCGATGCTATGATGCTAGCAGATTATGCTCGTAAAGGATAAAATGTCACAGGAGTATACTACGAAATTACCTGGTGCATTTACCAGAGGCTATCAAGATGAAGCATTGCAGGAAGCTGGACAAGGGAGAATTTTAGCTCCAAGACAACGTTCCAGCTCTTTGTGCATAGCACACAGTCACACGTGCTGTTTCTTTGGGTTATCAAATTTTGCCTCAGTCTCCTTACATGACACCCAATGCCTTCTTCCTCTTTTCACATATGAATAAACAGTTACATTGCAAAAATTACCAAAATAATGAAAAGATAATTGTTGAAATTGAACTTTTCTAAACAACCAAAGTGCAGTCTTTTACATCCAACTTTTCCACCAAGTCATCCATCATTAATAAAAATGTGTCGCATTGAATACGTGGAGAATGGTTAACACACAAGTTCCACGTTCGCAGCGTGAGGTTTTCGAGATGACCCCACATAGCTTACCCACGTTAGTAGTCTGCCAACAGTATTCTTCGGATTCTGGAGATATTTAACAAGGATTTTCTGTCAGCATGCGTTCATGTGAAACAAACTGGTCATTTACACTGAAGCAAATGGGAAGTGTTACACCATGCAACACCAGTCCAATGTTTATTAGTCTTTGTGCAAATGTTCATCACATAACGATTGTTAAATGATGAAGCTTTCATCCCGTTTTGAACTGGTGTCCGTATTCAACATCAGTTTGAGGTGTAACCCTTATGGGAAGAAATACACTCGACTGCTCGTTGTGACATGGAATCAGAAAGCCTTGAAATGTCGTCTTAAGTGATCCCCAAAAGCCATTAATAAATTTAAAAAGTCATCAGGAGGAATTTCTTGGCACGTCTGAAACTGAAGCTGAATTGATATTCGTTGAGACTATTGGCTGAAAGCTGCCATCAAAGTATAGGTCTTCCGAAAGCATTGCAAACATGCTCTCTATGGCTGACAAATCGGGGGACCTAGAAGAACAGAATGAAGAATGCAAACTCAAAAGGAAAATTTTTTTTAAAAAGTTCGTTCTTAAAAACTTAGAGTTGACAAAACGACGTCTTGCGTCGATCAATAAAACCTTTGCCTATGCAGGATGTCAACTGAGTGCTTGGCGCTCCATTTTTTCAACACAAAGATAAAAGCCAAATTGACAGTTGATGCAACAGTTGTGCTTTGCTTATACTGACTGACATTGAATATAGTTTTAGAAGTTCTAAGTTTCGTTGAGAGAACTTTTCATATATTTTTTTTTTTATCTTTTAAGTTTTGCCTTTTGTAGCGTGATAATGTAGGCCTACCAATAACAACTGTCATTCTTACATTCCCTTAACCTTAACTTTGGATTTGATGATGGCAGTAGCAGAAATGAAATTAATAATGAGGAAATATATGAAACGATCTAGACAGTTTTAATTGCAAAATATCCTCAGCGAAGGATCTGTACGGTCCTCAAAGCTTTTTTGAACAGCTGTGTGGTCTTGTATTATCTTGCTAGAATATGCCTGGCCATGAGGAGTATAATAACAGTGTTTATCATTCTTGCTGACGATTTAGCATTATTGTTTGTTCATATAAATAGGCTACTGCAATAATAACAGTTTCTGCAGCAACAGAGACGCTTATGAAAACGTTGCTGATGGTGATGGTGTGACAGGAACTGCCAGGCTCGGGCGAGGAGCGAGAGCTTCTGGCGCTGCTGTGCCGCGTGCACGAGCTGGAGGCAGACAAGATGGCGCTGCAGGGCGAGCGGCTGGTGCGCCAGTACGAGCTTCAGCGCCGGGATGCCCTGCTGCAGCGCTATGACAGACAGCGGCAGCTCTGTGAGGCCATCATCACGCGACAGAGGCAGCTCATGCAGGGTAAGTCTCTCTCTCTCTCTTTCTCTCTCTGTCTCTCTCACTGGGGAGGTATCAAGAATGGTGTTCCACAGGGTTCAGTCTTGGGTCCCTTATTGTTCTTAACATATATTAATGACTTGCCACTCTATATTCATCAAGATGCAAAGATAGTTCTTTCTGCTGACGATACAAGTATAGCAATCACACCCAAGAAGCAAGAACTGGATGAGGAAATTGCAAATAATGTCTTTAAGAAAATTATTAAGTGTCTCTCTGCAAATGGACTCTCCCTAAATTTTGAGAAAACACATTTTATTCAATTATGTACTGTAAATGGCATAACACCACTGATAAATATAGACTGTGAACGGAAGTCTGTTGCTAAGGCAGAACACTCAAAATTTCTGAGTGTGTGCATTGATGATAAACTGAATTGGAAGAAAAACATCGATGATCTGCTGAAACAGTTAGGTTCAGCTACTTATGCTATTAGGGTTATTGCAAATTTTGGTGATAAACATATCAGTAAATTAGCCTACTATGCTTATTTTCATTCACTGCTTTCATACGGCATCATATTTTGGAGCAATTCGTCATGAAGAGAGAAAGTATTTATTGCACAAAAGCGTGAAATCAGAATAATAGCTGGAGCCCACCCAAGATCACCTTGCAGACATTTATTTAAGGAACTTGGGATATTCACAGTACCTTCGCAATAAATATATTCATTTACGAAATTTTCATTAATAACCCATCCCAATTCAAAAATAACAGCGAAATGCATAACTACAACACTACAAGAAAGGATAATATTCACTATTCTGGATTAAATCTCACTTTGGCACAGAAAAGGGTGAATTATGCAGACACAGAAATCTTTGGTCATTTGCCAAATACTATTAAAAGTCTGACAGATAGCCAACCAACATTTAAAAGCAAATTAAAAGAATTTCTGAATGACAACTCCTTCTACTCAATAGATGAATTCTTAGATATGAAGTAGTAACTGTAAAAATAAAAAATAAATAAAAATTATTAAAAAATAAATAAATAAAAAAATTAATTAATTATTTTGTGTGAAGAAAACTTATCTTAAAGTGACACGTTCCACATCAGTATGAAATGTATTCATGATCTATGGAACAAAGATTAATGTAAGTATGTATGTAGCACACACACACACACACACACATATGTGGACACACGGATGAGTAAGAACTGAAATGGATGAAAGTATAAGAAAATAGAAGCAAAAATGTTCGACTAAACATCTGTCTGAAAATGAGCTGTTTGCAAGATAATTGTAAATTTGTGTTTATTAGGCTCCATTGACTTCAGTATAAAACATTGATCTAGTTAGTACAAATGTATAGGAAGTGAAAGGTATCCCAGGTTACAGCTACTAATTTCACCCAATCCAGTCACATCTGCCGTCCCCATTCTTCACACTTGTCAACTCACAGACCTACAATCCACCGGAAAAAAAACAATATTTTTATATATTTTTTCTTTGATGTCATTGTGACTTCGCGCTAATTTTAGTTGGTTTTCGCCTTTCACCATCGATGTACTCCCTCAAATTTCATCTTGTTTCATCTGTTTCAACCTTTTCGTAATTTTTCCCACGTATTTGAGTGTATTTTTGCGAGTATTTTCGGACGTAATTACGAATTTTTTCGCGTTTTTTTTTCACCACTATGGATCCTTACTCCTTCCATCTGTGCCAATACAGAAAAATTTCCTCATCTCTAACCAGAACCCGGCCCCACCTACTGTTCCTGCATTGTTGCTTGGCTCATGTAATACCCCCAAATAGCCTTACCGTCATAATACTCATCTATGACTGCCACCTTCCCTTTCACAGGAACCTCCACTGTTCAGATTTCGCCAATCCTCAGCCCTCACCAACATAGTCCCTCCAGGAACTAGAGCAATATGCACAATGCCACTTCAAAAAACTCTCAATCTACTCCTGCCTCGGACTAACACTGTCCACCAACACTACAATAGCCTCCAAATCTCCCACATGTCCCGTCATAGCTGACAAACCTGTTTTGCAGACCTACTACATTTACCCCACCCTCCAAAACACTCCTCCTACCACCACACAGAATCCAAAAGCTAAACAGACCCTATACATAGTCATGAACCTTTTCTCTAAAAGCCTTCACCCCACAGAAATGTTAGTCCTTTCCAAAGGCCACACCTTTTGTCCCAGTCCCAAATTAAATCATGCAGGGCTTACTAAAGACCTTTCCCTATAATGGAAACACATTTTTGCCACCAACCCTACCAATCAGACTCAACCAAAGACCAATGTTGCACCTTGCCTGACTGAGTTCACTCCTCCATTCAACCATGATCCATCCCCCAGATAACCCTCTGTTAACTTTCCAGATCTTTTTAACCTCAGACCTTGCCTCATCATCGTTCCCCAAATCCCTCAACAACCAAACTAACCTTACATCCACAGAAAGAACGACAATCCATCACCTAAAAATTGATCCCAACGTTGTAATCCCACCTGCTGACACAAGCTCCACCACTGTTGTTTTGAACTACAATATTTACCTGGAAGAATGACTCCACCAAATGTCAGATTCATCCACCTACAAATACTGCCGCAGTGAAGCCATTCCAGAAATCCAGCAGTATCTCCAGTCTCTCCTGAAATTATTAGGACCATCCCAGAACCTTTCCCCGAAGTCCATCTCTCTCCTCACCTCTACTACCCCCAGACTCCTACCTTCTAATGCTTTCTGGATCTCGAGTCTCTCCTGAAATCCTTAGGACCATCCCAGAACCTCTCCCCAAAGTCCATCTGTCACCTCACCTCTACCACCCCCAGACTTCTACCTTCTACATGCTTCCTAAATTGCATCAACCAACCACCCAGAACACCCCATTCTGGCTAGTTACTGTGTCCCCACTGAGAGAGTCTCTGCCCTTGTAGATCAACACCTTCAGCGTATTACCTGCAATTTACTCTCCTATATGTAAGATACCAACCATTTCCTCCACCAACTCTTCGTAGATCCTGTTCCTTTATCACCCAGCACCTGGCTCATCACTATCTATGCCACCTCCCTTTACACTAACATCCCTGATGGCCATGGACTTATTGCTATTGAACACTACCTTTCCCAGAGCCTGACAGATTCCGATCCAACAACCTCTTCCTAGTTGCCATGAGCAACCACATCCTCACACACAATTACTCCTCTATTGAAGGCATTACATACAAACAAATCCAGGTTATGGCTATGGGCACCTGTGTGGCACCATCCTATGTCAACCTATTCATGGGCCATCTAGAGGAGTCCTTTCTCAACAACCAGAATCCTAAACCTCTCACCTTTTCAGATTTATTGATGACATCTTTGTGATCTCGACTGAGGGAGAGGACACCCTGTCCACATTCCTCCAGAATCTCTACACCTTCTCCCCCATCTGCTTCACCTGGTCCTTCTCAACTGAACAAGCCATGTTCCTCAATGTCGACCTCCACCTCAAATATGGGTGCATCAGTACCTCTGCCCATATGAAACCTACCAACCACCAGCAATACCTCCAGTTCAACAGCTGCCACCCATTCTGTACCAAGAAGTCCCTTCCATACAGACTAGCCATCCTTGACCATTGCATCTGCAGTGACAAGCAGCCCCTCTCGAAATATGCCAAGGATCTCATTCAGGCCTTTACCAACCATAATTACCCTCTCATCATGCTGTGAAATGAGAAATGTCCTGCCCACTATCCTCCCCAGCCAGCCCCCTCCCACGGTGGTATTCCATTGCCCACAATATCCTTGTCCATCCCTAAACAGCCCCTGGTCCCAAGCCCTTGCCTCATGGCTCATATCCCTGTAATAGACCTAGATACAAGACCACTATCACCTACTCCAGTCCAGTCACAAATATCACCTATCCAATCGAAGGCAGGGCTACCTGTGAAACCAGTCATATCATCTATACCAGCTAAGCTGCAAACATTGTGCTGTATTCTTCATGGGCATGACAACCAACAAACTGTCTGTCTGCACAAATGGCTGCCAACAAACTGTGGCCAAGAAACAACTGGACCACCCTGTTTCTGAGCACACCACCCAACATGACCTTCATTTCAATGACAGCTTTACAGCCTGAGTCATCTGGATTCTACCCACCAGCACCAACTTTTCTTAACTGTGCAGGTGGAAACTCTCCCTGCAATATATCCTATGTTCCCATAACCCATCTGGCCTCAAACTTGATTAGTCAATGTCCTTATCCATCTAGCCCCTTTCCTGTTTCTGTTCCAGCCCTACATGGCCCTCTACTACACAGATGCACCCATTATTTTTGCTTCTCTCCATTTCCACTACCCTCCTCTCTCACTAGCCCTGTTTCTAACCCCTTGACTGCACCTAGTTGCCTTACCCTCTCTCCACCTCGTCCAAGCACACTCCCTCTAGCAGCACTTTACCATCCCCCATCACTACCCTACCACCCCTTCTCCTCCCCACCCCAGCCTCCTTACCACCACCCAGTTGCTGCTGGTAGTCTGGTACTCTGGCTTCAGCTGCCAGGGACTGTGGTCATTGTGTGAGCTGTGTTTGTGTGAGTGTCTGTTTTTGATTTTTGAACTTGTTGGCTGAAAGCTTATTTTGTGACAGTCTTTCTGTTGTGCCTATCTGTGACTCAGCATCTCTGTTATGTTGTGGTATCCACTATCCTTTTCATAATATTGTTACACTCCATCATAGATTTTCCATCCTTTTATTTTGGAAATGAAAACTTCTTGATTGACTCACCACCTACGTAGGTCATCTCACATTTCACCCATGCCCTATCTTAACAAGAAATATAATGTTACTTCAGTATGCTAATGTTACAGTTTACTTTATATTTGTACCTATTAAAGGAGATGTTCCATTGTATTTAAATAAAATACTGTACTTATCTCTTCAATGTATTCACAAATTCTTTTAAAAACACCCAGGTCATCTTGTAAACCATGCTGTATGATTCTCTGCTGCAGTTCTTCAACTGTATGCTTTACACTTCACTTTTGCTTGACCCAAGACATAAAAATCCAGATTAGTGACAATAGATGATCAAAGAGGCCATGGTACAGGCTCTGCCATACCAATTGTACCATGCTGGTGCATACGATGTCATATTACACCACTACCAAAATGTGCCACTGCCATGCTTTGCATGTACCACATTCCCATACCACAGACTATGAATGGAATTTAGGCCAATCAGATATCATAAAGTTTACATTTAAATTTCATTTGTTCTTAGTAGAACAATGTTTCATAATGAAGTTATTAGCGGCTTGTATTCATACATTTGAATTAACTCACAAAGGACTTGTTTGTGGCCATAAAATGGGTTTGTGGCATCAACAGCATGAATACCAGCCTGTAATTTCTTTTATATTTCAACATAATCCTCCTATAAAACTTATACTGTAATCTGACAAAGTCTTGAAAGCTTAAAATGAAGAATTCTTTTGGTGTTTTCATTTCCAGCTGGTGACAGCTTCATCATCTTCAAAATTTTTCCCACCCAGATGGTTATTAAGGAGATCAAACAGATAAAATGTACTGTTGATTGAGTTGGGGATATGCAGTGGATGTTACGTGTGTTACTAATGAAATATTTGCAGTAACCCTTGTATTTGTCCTGCTGAGTGATGGTATGTATTGTCATTCAGCTGAATCGTCCCTTTGTCAGGAGCCCTGGTCATGTGCTGCATTTTCTACTGCAGCTATTACAGTAGGCACTATGAGTCTCATCATGAGATTGGAATTTTAGCAATATGACAACTAGCACATTCCAGTCACTGTAACCAAATGTCTTGATAGAAATGATTTAAAAGTTTCTGTTTCTTTTCCTTCCTGATGACTGAGGATGCTTCCATTCCATAAAAAATTGGTTGGATTCTGGGTGAACCCATGACCAGTCACATGAATTAATCCACAGTTGAAAAATAACTTCCTTCTTCAAATGAATGCCTGAGGTACTGCAGGGATAGGTCCATTCTGTTCAGTTTGGATTCTGGATTCAACTAGTTGGAGATCTAACATGCTCAAAATTTCCACTGCGTATGAATGATGAGATACACAGTCAGGTGAGAGCCACCAAAGGGATCTGCCACAATGCAAACTTTAGTACAATAATCTTCACACATAATTTCCTCTACTGTTGCGATGTTGCATCATGGACAAACTCCACAGGGTGATGAGGGTGGAACTCATTTGTTAGACTTGCTCTTTGTTGAATTTCTGTACCCAAATGAGGACATATTTCCATGAAACACAGTTTTCACAACATACAGGGCACATGTGTCACTGAATTTCCTCTGAAGTCCAACTTCTTGGCATGCAAAATTCACATTAGTATCTCCTGCACTACATATGCCATCTTGCGCTGGCAGCAGTTCACTAACCTTGCACCACAGAATACAGTGTAATAACTATCTGCCACCTGACATATGCTGACACCTAGAAATGTACAGGTCTGAAACTGAAAATGGTATGCAGTTGTGGTGTGATTCAGTACCATAGTAGTTAAGTGACACGTTACTGATACAGAGGTCTGGGGTTCAGTCTTTGGATATTTTTCTGCCCCTCATCACTTCTTTGACTCTTGGAAATGTGTGTTAATATGACAATTACTGAGCTGTACTGCACTTTGGAGTCTATGCTAAACTGTAGGTCCACTTATAACTGGCAGGAATGTCATTTTCTAGGTCAGAGTAAAAAAAAAGTGCATGCCACCTTCAGTAGTGTCAGGTATTGTAAAGCACTGTGGTATTCAAACCATACTGCAGAACAATGGTAGCTTTACCCTTACTTATACAGTAGGGACAACAGGAGCAGATTTACACAATTTTTTGGGTTTAATTATTCTATTTTTAGACATTGCACTAATTAACTAATTTTTCATGCTAACTCACTAGTTAAACTTTTAAACTATTGTTGTATTTATTAATCTACGAGTGCATGCTGAAAAGTAATGCCTCCAAATTTTTTTACATGATAACTTTTAAAGTTTTTTAAGAAAAACGAACATTTTTAACATTCACCACCTCCATTCTCAATGTCCACATATTTGCAGCCCTCAGCTGCTAGGGGGCTTTGAATTGTAGTGTATAACATGGTGGTGTGTAATTTAATTATGTTGGTGTATGAGAAACAGCATGCTGTAATCTAATTTTGAATTCAAAGAGTCCCTTCACACATGGAGTACCCTCTCCTCTTGCACGACAATGCCAGACCACATACAACCACTGCAACATCTGAAAAATACAATGCTTTAGGTCCACTGTTATTGATCATCTTTCATACAGTCCTGACTTGGCCCATCTGATTTTCATGTGTGTCCATAACTTAAACAACATCTTCAAGAACCTCACTTTTATAGAGATGAAGCAGTGTTAGCAGAAGTGAGGTTGTGGCCCTATCAACAAAGTCAAACATTCTACAGTGTCAGTATCAACATACTGGTTTCTTGTTGGGAGAAATGTGCTGGGGTGACTATGTTAAGAAACAAAAAATGGAGACATGAAGAATGAAGATGTAGAATGCTAAAAATCAAACAATGGAAAATCCAGGACGACGCAATGATGATATCACAAAAAGGCTAGATTGCTACCCACCACCTAGCAGAGATGTTGGGTCACAGACAGGTATAGCAGAAAGACTACTAAACTTGTAAGTTTTCGGCCAGAAGGCCTTCTGAAATATAAATTATAGATACATGTACACATTCACACACACAATACTAATGTCTGTGGCTACCAATGCCTCAGCAGCCAGAGACAGTGGTCATGAGTGTGTGAGCTGCATTTGCACGAATGTATGTTTGTATGTTGTCTGTTTCAGAAGAAGGTGTTCTGGTCAAAAACTTATGTATTTAGCAGTCTTTTTGTTGTACCTATCTGTGACTCAACGACCTGCTATATGATGTAGAATGTTAGTAACATTTGTTTTATATTTAAATCTTGAAGAGTTTTCACACACAAAAATTTCTAGGCAGTACTTTTCAAGACACCCACCATGTCACAAGTGTTCTTGCCCTTTTAACAGGGTGTGTTTACATAGTGCCTGTGTTATGTTTATACACCCCTAAAGTAATTAAAATGCTGGGTATATATTGAACAAGAGGACAAACTTCAGTAGATGATTCCTCACTGGAAGAGAAACAAAAAAGTTCATATCAACAAATGTCTAGAAGTAACTGGTACATTACATTCCATTTTACGTAGTTTTAATATTTTCTGGGTCACAAAAGCTGTTCAGAATGGCTACTGTGTGATGGAATGCCTGTGTTCACATATCATATTAATTTATTAAATGTTCCAAGCTGTTGGCAAATAATCACACAGACTGCATAAACACACTGACCAGGAGTCTGTACATCAGCATTAGGCATACACAACACTGTCCAGATGCCATCACAAGTAAAAGTCAAGGGTGCTTAATTCTGGCAATAGGAGAAGCCAGAAAAAAGGGCCTCTGCATCCCATACATCACCTGGGAAAGATGTTATTGATTACCCAGGGATTTTCTGTACCTCATAGATGACCATTGTATAGGTTTGTGATGCTGTCTGTACCAAAGATCACATTGCTAGTGAAGAGTACTGATGACAGGAATCCCACAATAGTGGTGGTCTGCTGCAACTACATTTATTTCTCAATATGACCCATGCACACACTACAAACACTATATAAACATATTTCATATTATAAGAAGTAGAAGTACAAACCTGAATTTGTTGACTCTACTTAGAAAAAGGACCCGGTGGTCATAAAGCCATTACTGCATCACAGAATACAGCTATAAATAGGAATATAAAGAAAGGGAGTTCTCCCTGTTTACCAAGAGCAACAAGAGACAGATTTCAGATTATCTGATATGTCAACACAAAAATTTCATCTGCAGCACTGACAATGTGGAGCATCAATGGACAAATTTCAAGGGCATCATACAATATGCTTTCCACAAGCATGTGTCAAGTAAAATTATGAGAAACAGTAAAGAACATGTGTGGTGTGACAACTGTTTTAGAAAGTTGCTACAAAACCAGGGGGAGCTTCACTGCAAATTTAAAAGCAGCCAGTGCCTCAGAGACAAAAATGAAGCCAAAATTAACAAAAAAAAAAAAACTGCGTGTGAAACATTTAACGAATCTGAAAGCAAAATTCTGTGCACTGACTTGACAGAAATTCCTACGTACTTTTAATCTTACATTTAATCAGTGAACAAATTGATACCATTGTCCAGAGACTTTGTGATCATACTGGCATTGAAACAAAGAATGACACAGAGAAGGCAAAAATACTAAACATCTTTTTCCAAAACTGTTTTGCAGAAGAAGATTGCACTGTAGTTCCTCCTTTAAAAATTTATGCAAATAAAAGAATAAGTAACAAAGTGATGTAAAAGCAAATGGAATTGCTCAACAGAGGAAAGGCTGCTGGACCCTACAGGAAACCAATTCAGTTCTGCACCATGTTTGTTAAAAATCATGCTGCTCTTCTAACAACACTGTACAGAGTGTCTCTGAAGGAGCAAAACATTCCCAGTGATTGGAAGAAAGCACAGATCATTCCTGTTTTTAAGAGAGATCATTGAAGAGATGCATGAAACTATATCCCCGACATTGGTCTGTTGTGGAATTTTTGAACACATTTCATCCTTGCTTATTATGACTTTTCTGGAGACTGAAAATCTCCTCTGTAGGGGTCAACATGGGTTCTGAAAACAATGATCATTTGAAACTCTGCTCTCCCTGTTTGGCTTTGAGGCCCAGAAAGGGAAAAATACTGGCACACTCATAACTGCCTTGTTCTTTGACTTCTGGAAGGTGTTCAATACAGTTACACACCACCACCTAATGAGCATATGCAATATCGGGCCAACTGTGTGATTGGATTGAAGAGTTTCTAGCAAACAGAATGCAACAAGTCATTATGAACAGAGAGAAGTTTTCAGAAATAAAGTAACTTTTGGTGTGCCCCAAGGAACTATTGTTGAATCATTACTTTTCACTATATGTATAAATGACCTAGTAGATAACATCAGAAGTTTGATGAGGGTTTTAGTGGGTGATGCCATTATCCACAGAGATATCAGAACACTGAAAAATTGTACTGAAATTAAGGAGAACCTGCAGAGGATTGAAACTTGGTGCAGGAAGGGCCAGTTGTTCCTCAACATATACAAAAATAATGAACTACATACACACAGACAGGAAGACCCTTTACTGTGTGATTACATGAGTGCTGAGTAAACAGCTACTTCCAAAATATCTAGGAGCATGCGTAAGGAGTGAATTGAAGTGGAATGACCATACAAAATTAACTGTGGATAAGGCAGATGCCAAACTGAGAGCCATTGGAAGAATTCTCAGGAAGTGTAGTCCATCAACAAAGGAAGCAGCTCCTAAAATACTCATCCAACTAATACCTGAATACTGATCGTCAGACCGAGATCTGTATTCATAAAAGAGTAAACTGATATATTGCTTCCGCATATGTATAGCTCACGAAAAACCATGAAGTAGAGATATTTGAGCCCACTTGGTGCCTCATCAGCAGTTATTCATCCCACTAACTGTATGTGACTGGGACAGGAAAATGGGGAAGTGACACTGTTATATAAAATACCCCCTAACACACATCTTAAAGTGGCTTACAGAGTATAATGTAGACATAGACATACTATGTTCATACTTCAGTACCTACCACAACATACACTGTGCATGAACTACCACTTGAACAGATATGCTATAAGCTACTATTTGCAAGAGACCACACTCAGTGAAGTTGTTGGCTACTCAGACTCTCACAGTTCTCAACTGATTAGAGGTCACTTATCTAACAGTTACAGAACGTTACATCAATCCTAAACATATCAAAGTATAATTTGACACAGTTGCCATTTTTGTAGCTGAAACTGCTAATCTTATCACATACTGCTGTTTCATCCAATGGTATATTGTTGGATTCCTGGTGACTGAACAATGTTTCATCATTAGAATTTATCCGGGAAAGAACTTGTGGCATTTTTCAAATGTTGCAGAGAGAAAATAGGATCCAGATGTTTAGAGAAGGCAAAGCTATATGTGGGAGAAGCAATACCCATGCAATTTGATAAAATTGAAATTCTAACCACCTCTCCTTCTGAAGTTAGGATAAAAATAAACTCACTCAGAAGTATAAGCTTGTATGGAACTGATTGCAACTCCAAGTAAATACTAAAAGCTTGTTCCAAAGAGATATGTAGGATTCTCAGCCACATATTTAATAGCTCACTGAAACAGGGAATTTTGCTGACAGATTGAAATATGCTATTGTTAAATCATTGCATAAAAAGGGGGTAAGTATGATGCCAACAACTACCACCCAATTTCATTTCTGACAGCTTTGCCCAAAATTCTTGAAAAAGTAATGCATTAAAGAGTAGTTTCACAATTTGTGAAAATAAAGTACTAACAAAATATCAATTTTGTTTTCAGAAAAACTTTTCACCAATAAATGCCATGTATGCTTTCACTGATCAAATATTAAATGCTGTGAATAATCCAACATCACCAAATCTGATTTTCTATGATCTCTCAAAGACTTTAGATGATGTAAATCATGAAATTCTTCTAGATAAGCTTAAACTTTGTGGCATGAGTGGGACAGTGCACAAATGGTTTAATTCATATTTAACTGAAAGAGTGCAGAAGGTTGATATAAACAGTCCACATAATGTGCAAAATCATCAGATTCCTCAAACTGGGGAGGTATCAAGAACTAGGCCCCACAAGGTTCAATCTTGGTTCCCTTATTGTTCTTAATATATATTGATGACTTTCTGCTCTGCATTCATGAAGATGCAAAACTGGCCTTTTTCCCATAATGATACAATGATACAAGTACAGTAATCATAACCAACAAACAAGAATTACCTAGGGAAATTGTAAATGATGTCTTTGAGTAAATGGAGTCTCATTAAATTTTGATAAAACACAGTTTATACAGTTCTTTACAGTAAATAGCACAACACAATTAATAAATATAGAGTTTGAACAGGAGTCTTTTACTGAGAAAGATATTCCAACGTTTTGGGAGTGTACATTGATGAGAGACTGAATTGGAGGAAATATACTGATGATCTGCTGAAATGTTTGAGGTCAGCTACTTACATAAAAGGGTTATTGCACATTTTGGTGATAAACTTATAGGTTAATAAATTTACTGTACCTATTTTTATTTATTGTTTTCATATGGCATCATATTTTGGGGTAATTCATCATTAGGGAAAAACGTATTCAATGCACAAAAGTGAGTAATCAGAATAATAGCTGGAGCCCAGCCAATATCATCTTACAGACATTTATTTAAGGAACTAGGGATATTCACAATAGCTTCACAATATAGACATTCACTTATGATATTCGTTATTAATAACCCATACCAATTCAAAAGCAATTACAAGGTGCATAGCTCCAACACTAAGAGAAAGGCTGATCTTCACTACTTTGAGTTAAATCTAACTTTGGCACAGAAAGGGGTGAATTATGCTGCCACAAAAATCTTTAGTTATTTACCAAATTATACCAAAAGTCTGACTGATAGCGAACCATCAACTAAAAAAAAATTAAAAGAGTTTCTAAATGACAGCTCCTACTACTCTTCTTCTCAATCGGTGAATTTTTAGGTACAAATTAGTAATCTTCTCTTCTCTTTTTTTTTTTTAAAAAAGGGAAAGAAAGAAAAAGAAACTTCATATTTCACACCATTATGATGTGTCTTATTCATCATCTATGGAGCAAGTATTAATCTAATCTAAACTAAAATGTTCATGCTAGTCTTTGTTTTTGATCCATTTACAAGCTTCTTAGCAACATCTTAAGGAATTAAATTATAAGATACAGCTCAAGGTTAATGGTTCAAGAAATGGAAACATTAATCTCAGCAATCACATTTGCACTATTCAAAACAAGTGAACCATTTGTTGGATCAAGATATACTATCTTTCTTCTCCCATCTGTTTTATCAATAGTAAAAAAGGCTCAGCCCTCTAATCCCTTATCATACAGTTTTATATTGTCTTCTTTTTTTTCTCCTTTGTCTTTTGCCAGTCTTCTCTCAGGTCAATATTGTTTTATGCATTGAATTGGTGGCCAGAAATCTTTCCTTAGACCACCACTTCCCCTGGGACAGAATCCACATCTAGTGTAAATCAGTGTGCAAGTGTGAGTAAATTTTCGAAATGTTTGTGTAGTGTGTATCTGAGGTGGGATGTGGGTACCAGCCCAGTATGTACCTAATTGGATGTGAGGAAATCCCCTAAAATCTACATCCCAGGCTGACTGGCTCAATGGCCCTCATTGTTAATCCATGAGTTGTGTTTGACCTGTATCCCAGAAGTGGCATGTTCATGTGCTCATCCATTTGAACAGATACAAAATTTGCTATGAATTTATGATATATTTCTTTATTTATTTTCCCAGTGCAGTGAATTTATGGTAGAGTTTACAAAGTTTGAAAATGAACAATGTTACCACCAATTTTCAGATGCAGATTCCCCTGTACTTTGAAACATTGCTAAACTAAATTGTTGGTCATCGATCATCACTTTCATCAAAGAACTTTATACTGAATCAGAGTTGTTCCTGCAACCATAACTAATAATTCCAACAACTGCTGAATGTGCATTTCATTGATTTGCAGCTTTCCCTTGGATGAAAAACTCTGCTAACAAGTGTTGCATGGAGTAATCCCACATGAATATGTAATATGTAAAGATATATTTTATCATAATGCGTCATCATGTATCACACAGCACTGAAAATTAACTGTGGAGGTTTGAATAATTGCTGTTCAAAATTATCTACATTACTGGTTAGCAGTCTGGTTAGCAGTTTCCATCAAATTTACATGACTGATCTGTCTTGTGTTGTAGCTCTTTTCCTA
This sequence comes from Schistocerca americana, assembly GCF_021461395.2. NCBI lineage: Eukaryota > Metazoa > Arthropoda > Insecta > Orthoptera > Acrididae > Schistocerca > Schistocerca americana. The sequence goes on along the minus strand of NC_060120.1, from coordinate 647,748,231 downwards.
GAGTGATTAAAGTTCCTGATATACTATGTGGCACAATCATGGTATAAAATAAGCTTTATGAAATGGGAGAGGAGAGAAGATGGGGAGAGGGAATTCAGGGGGATGGGGAAAGGATGCTCTATTGAACACGACAGTATGGGTATGGGACACTTTGCAACACCAACCTTGCTTTAGGATACGGAGGCCATTGATGCCAGCTATTATTATTTCTACTTCCCTCATCAAAATGATGACAAAGTGGCAGTAGAGGCTGTCAACAGAATAAAGTTAGCCAAAGTTATATTTGGTGCTTATGCATGAGGTGAACCATATGAGTAATCCTTTACAGCAATTTCTCTCCTATATTAGTCTCATTTAGTGTTAGACTCGCATCTTTAAATTAGGGATTTTTCTCTTTTTCTCTTTCTTCATTACAGGACAAGGTAAAACACATTGCTGGCAGAACGGGGTGGCAATTCATTGAAATATTTTGTTGTAATGTAACAGAGTTGTTGCACAGTCTTCAGTACATAACAGTCCTTCAACATTGCTCAGCAGAATTTTGTGAGAAACAATGTAACTTTTGTGAAACTTCTTTACATACTGTAAACATGTGCCAAGTCAGGATATGAAAACAGAGTTCTGCTCTTTCTGACTGAGCTATCCCAACATGACTTATGATCTGCATTCACACTTTCATTTCTTCCAATACTTATCACATACTTTCCAAACTTCAAAGAAGATCGCCTGTATACATTGCCAGACTAGAGTATACATTGCCAGACTAGTGTATACATTGCCAGACTAGCACTCCTAAAAAAAAGTCTGTAATTCCTGCATATGTTCTTTAACCTTTCTTATAAAGAAGAATTATCTGTGTTCCTATCCAGTTGAATTGCACTGTTCAGTACCCTAGAGGTTCCTAACAAATGTAAGCTGTTTCCAAAGTGTATTTAGGGTAAATCTAATAGAAATTCTGTTACATCCAGGTGTTTTGTTTTCTTTAACTATCACAGTGTATTTTTTTTAAATTATCACTACTAACTGTTACTCACTACTGTGGTTGCTTATCAGTGTTTCATTATCATGAAGTTTTAGGAGTTCTTCTGGCTCACCAAGTGATAGATGTGAGGTTTTGACACTAGAGCAATACTTACAATTTTTTTTCCTTCCATTTCAACACATTACAATGCCGAAATGTCTTATACAATATCCCAGTGATGACTAATCATTGTTTAACACAGTCAGTTACTCAATCATAATCAAATGCAGATTCACTAAAAGCCCAGCATATTCTACAAAGGCACAATACATCTCTTTTTGTCATACAGCATTTAAATGAAACCTTCACTGTGAATCTTAAAGCATCTCAGATGCAATAAGAGACATGTGATGCTCAGTGTCTAAAATGCAATGCACTGTTGACTGTCCTAATGTCTCCCTAGCTCTTATGGCCAAATGAGGAACTGCATCTAAGTTCCAGCAGATCTGAGATTGCTCCAAGGTCTGTCAGATTCAAGTAAGTTTTGCACCTTGACCTCTCTTAGAACAATGTGTTAGAACAATGTGCTAAATCAGACTTATGTTCACAAGGCTTATCATAAAGTAAATTATATTAATAATATTGTTGGTATCCTAACCTGGACTTTCCATTGCTTTAATATTAATAATATGTTTATTAGGACTTCACAGATGGAATTGTTTTAAATACAGTTCTTGGATTTACCAGCAGATTTTATTATTGTATCTCTACAATATTTCATTGTAAAAACTGTCCAGCTTCACCAGCTGGTGTAGAATTATTTTTAAAATTTCAGAAACCACACACATAAGTAAACTTTGAGTTGGCACCATCATGCAATAATCTACAAACCTTCTGAGTTGCCAAATTCCATGAAGGGTCATCCACATCCCATATTTAAAAATATTGACACTACACTAGAAGGTAATTCAATTTTCTAAAGTTGTCTATGTTCTTCCTAAATGTTCAATTTATTTACATACCAAATTTTATCAAAACCAGTTCAGCAGTTTAGCTTACAATCTTATTATGGATTACTGGAAGCACTTATATAAATATCATAAATTTGTCAGTTTGCAGGCATTCAAAATGTGGTATAAAATTTGATTGTCATGTGTGGTGTCATTTTAAAACACAGAATTTAATATTTTCGTTTTATGTCTGTTATGTTTGATTTCAACAACATACTGATTCACAAAAGATTGGCTAGAAGATTTTGTGATTCATTTATTGACATTGTAGAGGATCAGAATCCTCTAGGATTTTCTGGGAGATCATTCATCAAGACATATTGCTAGAAATTTGTGACCAGCTTCATGCACATTTATTTTTATAGGCTCGTGAATTGTTATTAACACACCCCTATATATTATAATACACTTTTTGTGAAGTGAAGGTTTAACAGTCCTGTTTGTTTAACATTCACTGAATGAGGCCATTTGTCTTGAACATGAATTATGATGCATTTTAGCTATTACCACAATTCAATGTTCTCAATTCATCTTTCAAGAGAATGTTCATTGGTGTGATTCCTACAGTTATATTTATGTCACAAACGTGATGTACTTATGGAAATTTCAGAATCTGGTTAGAATGAGTACTTCCTAGATGTTTTTTAAAAATCATTCACTCATTCATTCATCAGAATCTGACTATCATAGACCTGCACAATGAAATTTATTTGAGATATAGTTGTTGATATTTAGACACTTTCCTTGTAACCTCCTTCTTATAATATTATTAGCTAATGTATATGTCCATCAGTTTTGGAGAGTGTATATCCCAAATTTATATTCCTGTAAAATTTTAAAATATTTTATTCTAATGTAAATTAGACATGTGTAGTAAAACCAAAAATATGACAGAATGTTCATATGACAACTTTTTTAAACCCATTCGACTCACATAGTTAATGATAAGCACACTGTGATCACATTTGGGGGAAGTGGAGTTCAGATATCCACTGACAACCCTGATGTAGATTTCCTTAAATCAGTTAAGACAAATTCCACAATGGAAAGAACACAGCAGATTCTCTTCCCATCTTTGCTAGTGATACATTTCTAATGAACTTGATGCTGACATATCATTATAATTTAATCTTCCTTCCTTTTCAGTCTGGAGGAAAACTTAAGAAACTGTAATTTATATGTTAACATTTCATAGCTTCACCCTTTATCAAAATACTGTAAAAATTTTTGATTTACGAAAAAGTGTTAATCTCTCTGTGTTTTAGTTATTTTTTTAAACTTACATGTATCTTTCTCAGTTTTCAATAAATTGTTTGTTACCTTGAGCCTTGTGATAAGTGCAGCATGTGACTATTTGCATATGTTCCAGAAGGTAGTGTCAGCATACCACCTGATTTACTGGAACTGTATAAACAATACCAGAGGGAGATCCATGCTACATCCTATGCAACTGATATGCCTCTATTACCACAGGTAGTTAAATACTATTATAAATACTATTATGCTACATTAGTTTCTTTCAATGAATTGGTGGGCAACTTACAGCAGATTTTCATCCCTGAAGGTATTATTCTATAGATTACTAATAAAATTAATAACAAAGTTATTTTAAAAGCCATTTTTACATGTCTTTTTACTGTAAAACTTCTCTGAGAAAATTTTATGTTATTTTAATATCAAATTTTCAGACGGGGGACCCATATGGGAATGGAAATGACAAAGATGAGAAGGACAGGCTTCCTCCTATAAATCAACAGTAAGTAAATGTTTCCCTTGTAATACCCAGTTATTACATGCAGAACAATCTGACGTGAAACCCAATTATAGGAAAATCTAACTTCTTGAGGAAATGTTAATTCTGGACACAGTCACCTCATATTTTACCATTTTTAAGAACACAATAAGCTAGTATATCTTAAAAGAAGGGACTTAGACAAATATCTCACAGATTTTGATCAAAACTGAACATCATTACTGGTTACCACCAAACAATATCTTTTGTGATGCATATAATCAACTGACTACATTTTCTTTTATTCATAAAACTTAGAATTTCAAACCATGATGATTACTGCTACTGCGAATAAGTAATTATTATGTTTTCACAGTCTGAAACTGATCATATTTTTTTGTTTGGTATTCAGCAAAACTGACATGTTTCTGTAATATATTGTGCTCTTATCAGATGTCAGGATCTGTACCACCTATATGCAGAGGGAATCTGCAGCCACAGGGAATATTTACAATAAAATGGTTCTGTTACTTTTATTAAAGATTTAAAGATTAAAGATTTAATTTTTTCCTTAATTTTTTGCAACTCTTGTACACTGTATTGCAATAGAATTTTGATGCAGCCATCACCTATGGGAATTTTCTTGTCACTTGGGCCTACATCTTTCCATAACATTTAATAAAATAATTGTTATTTTTAGTGAGAAAATAAAAAATAAAAGACAATGTCCTTTAGAAATTAAATAAAAATCCATTCCTTAGAAGCAAGGACAAAATGTATTGCCATAGGGAAGCAAATCAAAATCTGCTTTTTAGTTAAAAATTTCTTGTAGAACTTATCCAATTCTGTAAAAATTCGATATTACTGTGAACTATATGACAACCAGCAACATTTATTTTAAACAGATGTCTATTCTTATGGCACAAAGATAACTGTTATTCTATAACAAACATCAATGTTTTTGTATGTATTCTCCTGTGTAGCCTGATGGCACTTTTCCAATATCCCACCAGTTCAGTAGTAGATGAAAAGCAGTTATTTAATATAACTGATTTGTCAGCCATAGAATTTTTTGAGGTAGTCCCATTTCTGTTAATTTCATTATGTTAAATTTAGCCTGAGTACACACAATCATTTTATAGCAATTTAATTATAGTTAATTTTCATCATTAAAGCAGTTGCTTTGCACTCTTATATATACCTCAATTTATTCCATGACTCTTAAGGTCCCCCTTCATGATGGTATTTACAGGACATAGAGTATAAGAGAATTAAGTAGGTAATTAAAAGAAACTTTGCAGCATTTTCTTAAAGTGGTTTCTGAATACCTTGGAAAACTAAAATCAGGATGGATGAAAAAAGGTCTGAATCACACTTCTCCTGAATATGTGTAAAGCATTAATCACTGTTCCAACCCTCTTGATATCGCCAACATATTTGCTATGCTGTATCATCCCATTCTTCTATTATTCTACATTCATATTCTAAATGGCCACAAGCACCTCTGTATCATGCACCAACACCCTGATCTCAAACAACTAAGACATATTTGCCAACAGGGTTTCCAGCAACTTTTCCATTTTCTTAAATGAGAAAGTTCCTTAAAAAAATCCTTGTTGCCACTCACAAAAAGATATTGAACTGCCATAGAACTTATTTATTATCCACCTCTAAGCTACATCAGCATCAACACATGTACTCTGCAAATCACTTTGAAGTTCATAGCAGACAATAATTACCTTTGGACCACATGTTAAAGTTTGACGCTCTCCTGCAAATAGGGAGCATGGGAAGAATGGCCACTATAGTGCACTTGTAATGCTGTGATCAATCTAATATTGTCATTGTCTACCTTAAGAGAGGAATATGCAAGGGAATGAGCATATTCTGTATCCTTAGTTTTTTTGTGGAGTACTGGTTCTTGCAGTATGTAAACAGGGTTTAACAGGATAGCTGATGCCTATCTTCAAGCCTCCACCAATTTCGGTTTTTCAGCATTTCTGTGATGCTCTGTTCTGGCCAAATCATTCCATAACCAATTTGTGGACCAGCAGGTTGAATAGTAACATATCCTCTTCTTTGCTGTTTTTACAAGAGTCTGAAAACTATTTCTGCGGTCAGCCAGAAACTGATGGAAAACATACTGACCATAATTTCCAGTCTGAAAGTCCACATTCTCCTTGTGCTCACTGAAAGAAAATGTTCCAGCTAGCTATTTCTACAACAGTATCAGGAACTATGATTATAAATAAAAGATTTGAGTTTTAACTGATTAACACATTCATAAAAAGTTCACACACACAGATGTAATAACATTCATGATGATGATTATGATGATAATAATAATAATAATAATAATAATGTCCCTATCATAAACAGCACTAGTAGCAGTTCAGAGGTGTCCTCTATGAAAAGTTCCAAGTCTATCATCCTGACTTGTAATCATCAAAGTTAATTGCTTGCCACAAAAATGGAAAATATTCTCACCACTTGCCACATGGTTTTGTCAACAATTCAGGCAGCAGACAAACAGTTACTTCTTTGAAATCTAATTGACCCAGGACAGTGTATAGTCCTTGCAAAGTTCACTTCCTACTTTTAATGACAATGAGTGTGGTAGCTGCCTGGCTGTGACATCATTCAAGAAACAGCATAACCCGACATTTGACTGACATTAACATTTTGATGGCTTGGGTTGAAGTGTCTCTCAACTGCCTCTCTGGCTGCATTTACATATGGGAGCAGCAGATGGCCAAACAGAACATCTGACCTGCAGTCAGTCAATCTATGACAGGTAGCAGCATTTAAATAGCTGCTTCCTCAGATATGTATCATTTAATAACTTTGTTGTGTATAAATTCACAACTTGCATAACCTTTATATGAAAGAAGTTAAGTTGGCTTTAGACATTGGAAAAGTTTCAGCTTGACTGCATTTAAACTTTGCCAGCTAGAATTTTAGAACAGAATCAACAGTATAACATGACATCTGAACTATTTCTTTAAGGTCTTTGTATTGATCATTATTTACATTAAAGCCTTCAAACTTGCTATAGTTTTATTATTTAATCAATGTAATCAAGTGCTGTAATTAGAACTTTCAGTCATTAATACAAAAGATACTTAATCTATTGTGAGTAAGGGTGTTCTTGTTCCAAATATAGTTTTTAGTGAATTATTTGAAAACAATTAGAGGTAACTCAGTGGAGTCACATAGTTAATGTTTTTATATCAAACTGAAGCTATATAGATTTATCAAAAAACAAAGATGATGTAACTTACCAAACGAAAGTGCTGGCAGGTCGAAAGACACACAAACAAACACAAACATACACACAAAATTCAAGTTTTCACAACAAACTGTTGCCTCATCAGGAAAGAGGGAAGGAGAGGGAAAGATAAAAGGATGTGGGTTTTAAGGGAGAGGGTAAGGAGTCATTCCAATCCCGGGAGCGGAAAGACTTACCTTAGGGGGAAAAGAGGACGGGTATACACACGCACACACACACATATCCATCCACACATATACAGACACAAGCAGACATATTTAAAGACAAAGAGTTTGGGCAGAGATGTCAGTCGAGGCGAAAGTGCAGAGGCAAAGATGTTGTTTGTTGTTGAATGACAGGTGAGGTATGAGTGGCGGCAACTTGAAATTAGCGGAGATTGAGGCCTGGTGGGTAACGGGAAGAGAGGATATATTGAAGAGCAAGTTCCCATCTCCGGAGTTCGGATAGGTTGGTGTTGGTGGGAAGTATCCAGATAACCCAGACGGTGTAACACTGTGCCAAGATGTGCTGGCCGTGCACCAAGGCATGTTTAGCCACAGGGTGATCCTCATTACCAACAAACACTGTCTGCCTGTGTCCATTCATGTGAATGGACAGTTTGTTGCTGGTCATTCCCACATAGAATGCATCACAGTGTAGGTAGGTCAGTTGGTAAATCACGTGGGTGCTTTCACACGTGGCTCTGCCTTTGATCGAGTACACCTTCCGGGTTACAAGACTGGAGTAGGTGGTGGTGGGAGGGTGCATGGGACAGGTTTTACACCGGGGGCAGTTACAAGGATAGGAGCCAGAGGGTAGGGAAGGTGGTTTGGGGATTTCATAGGGATGAACTAACAGGTTACGAAGGTTAGGTGGACGGCGGAAAGACACTCTTGGTGGAGTGGGGAGGATTTCATGAAGGATGGATCTCATTTCAGGGCAGGATTTGAGGAAGTCGTATCCCTGCTGGAGAGCCACATTCAGAGTCTGGTCCAGTCCCGGAAAGTATCCTGTCACAAATGGGGCACTTTTGTGGTTCTTCTGTGGGAGGTTCTGGGTTTGAGGGGACGAGGAAGTGGCTCTGGTTATTTGCTTCTGTACCAGGTCGGGAGGGTAGTTACGGGATGCGAAAGCTGTTGTCAGGTTGTTGGTGTAATGGTTCAGGGATTCCGGACTGGAGCAGATTTGTTTGCCACGAAGACCTAGGCTGTAGGGAAGGGACCGTTTTCCAACCTCAACTCCTTTGGTTCCTTCAGATTCACCTGGTCCTACTCCAAATCCCACGCCACTTTCCTTGACGTTGACCTCCATCTGTCCAATGGCCAGCTTCACACGTCCGTCCACATCAAACCCACCAACAAGCAACAGTACCTGCATTATGACAGCTGCCACCCATTCCACATCAAACGGTCCCTTCCCTACAGCCTAGGTCTTCGTGGCAAACAAATCTGCTCCAGTCTGGAATCCCTGAACCATTACACCAACAACCTGACATCAGCTTTCACATCCCATAACTACCCTCCCGACCTGTACAGAAGCAAATAACCAGAGCCACTTCCTCATCCCCTCAAACCCAGAACCTCCCACAGAAGAACCCCAAAAGTGCCCCATTTGTGACAGGATACTTTCCGGGACTGGACCAGACTCTGAATGTGGCTCTCCAGCAGGGATACGACTTCCTCAAATCCTGCCCTGAAATGAGATCCATCCTTCATGAAATCCTCCCCACTCCACCAAGAGTGTCTTTCCGCCGTCCACCTAACCTTCGTAACCTGTTAGTTCATCCCTATGAAATCCCCAAACCACCTTCCCTACCCTCTGGCTCCTGTCCTTGTAACTGCCCCCGGTGTAAAACCTGTCCCATGCACCCTCCCACCACCACCTACTCCAGTCCTGTAACCCGGAAGGTGTACACGATCAAAGGCAGAGCCACGTGTGAAAGCACCCACGTGATTTACCAACTGACCTACCTACACTGTGATGCATTCTATGTGGGAATGACCAGCAACAAACTGTCCATTCACATGAATGGACACAGGCAGACAGTGTTTGTTGGTAATGAGGATCACCCTGTGGCTAAACATGCCTTGGTGCACGGCCAGCACATCTTGGCACAGTGTTACACCGTCTGGGTTATCTGGATACTTCCCACCAACACCAACCTATCCGAACTCCGGAGATGGGAACTTGCTCTTCAATATATCCTCTCTTCCCGTTACCCACCAGGCCTCAATCTCCGCTAATTTCAAGTTGCCGCCACTCATACCTCACCTGTCATTCAACAACAAACAACATCTTTGCCTCTGCACTTTCGCCTCGACTGACATCTCTGCCCAAACTCTTTGTCTTTAAATATGTCTGCTTGTGTTTGTATATGTGTGGATGGATATGTGTGTGTGTGCGAGTGTATACCCGTCCTTTTTTCCCCCTAAGGTAAGTCTTTCCGCTCCCGGGATTGGAATGACTCCTTACCCTCTCCCTTAAAACCCACATCCTTTCATCTTTCCCTCTCCTTCCCTCTTTCCTGATGAGGCAACAGTTTGTTGCGAAAACTTGAATTTTGTGTGTATGTTTGCGTTTGTTTGTGTGTCTTTCGACCTGCCAGCGCTTTCGTTTGGTAAGTCACATCATATTTGTTTTTTGATAATTTTTTCCCACATGGAATGTTTCCCTCTATTATATTGAAGCTATATAGAAATTTACATCTTTCTGTGTCTAATATTTAGCACCTTCAAATTTTCATAAAAATGCCGATTTTGACCAAAATATTGCTCTGATCAGGTTGAGACTTGTAACAGTTGATTGTGACATACATTTGCACTTTCTGAGCAATTGTTTGCTTTCTAATTGCATTTTTAGGACCACTTATTTTTTTCTTAGAGCAATGTTCATGTGATCATCCTGAGATTTAACAATTTTAACATTAATTTACTGAAGCGTATATCATCAAAGTTAGGAAAAACTATTTTAATTTTTGATTCCACTCCCAGGTTAAGGTGCAATACTTTGTATGCTATGCATGGGCATGTTATGATGACATGGCACTAATAGCAGTGAACTGTGGCAAGTCTAGGCACACACACTCGCCTCTAAATCTCTCAAATGATACAGTGCTTGTTTCGCACAATTTGTGCTGCACTTCTCTGTACATAGACAATACACTTTTAGATATTGGTCCCACATACACGAGCAATATTTTAAGATGTACACAAATCATTTGCAAGGAGTATTCTGTGTAGACTAACTGCACCTCCCCAGTATCCTATCAATGAACTGAAGTCTGCCAACTGCTTTACCTATGGCTGAGACTGTATCATCATTCCATGTTATATCCCATTATCCCAACAAATTGTTGCACCCTGGTATGTCATACATTTAAAGCAAGTTGTCTGCATCTACATTTATACACTGCAAACCAACATGAGGTGCACGGCTGAGGATTTACCCCATTTCACCATTCTTTCTGTTCCATTCATGTATGGAGCATGAGAAGAATGATTGTTTGAATGCCTCTGTGCATGCAGTAATTATTCTAATCTTCTCATCATGATTCCTTATTTGAGCAATACATAGGGGAGTATAGTATATTCCTGGAATCACCATTTAAATCTGGTTCTTAAAAAATTTGTTAATAGACTCGCTCAGCGCAGTTTACATCTATTTTGAAGAGTCTTCCAGTTCAGTTCTTCAGTGTCTCTGTGGTACTCTTCCATAGATTAAACAAGCCTGTGACCATTTGTGCTGTCCTTTTCTGTATATGTTCCACATCCCCTGATAGTCCTATCTGGTACGGATGCCACACACTTGAGCAATATTCTAGAGCAACAGTGGTTTGTAAGCAATCTCCTCTGCAGATTGACTGCACTTCTCCAGTATTCTATGAACAAACTGAAGTCTGCCACCTGCTTTAGCCACAACAATGTGATCATTCTATTTCACATCCTTATAGAGGGCTCCACCCAATTTCACCAGTGACTCATTGATATTATAGTTATAGGATACTACGTTTTTCATTTTGTGAAGTACAAAATTTTACATTTCTGAATGTTTAAAGCAAGTTGTCAATCTTTGCATCTTTTCAAAATCTGACTGAATATTTATGCAGCTTGTTTCAGATAGTACTTCATTATAGATAACTGCATCATCTGCAAAAGTCTGATTTTGCTATTGATAGTGCCTGCAAGCTCATTAATATACAATACAAACAGCAAGGCTCCCAACAAACTTCCTACATATGATGATAACTCTTCATCCAAGACAACATGGTGTGCCCTCCCTACCAAAAACTCCTCAATCCAGTCACAAATTTCACTTGATACCCCACATGATTGAATTTGTGACAATAAGCGTAGATGTGGTACTGAGTCAAATACTTTTTGGAAGTTGAGAAGTACCGCACCTACCTGACTGCCTAGATCCAAAGCTTCAATACATTATATGAGGGAAGTACAAGTTGGGTTTCACATGACAGATATTAGCGGAATCCATGCTGGTTGGTATTGAGGAGGTCATTCTCTTCCAAGATACTTCATTTTGTTTGAGCTCTGAAAATGTTCTAAGATTCTACAACAAATTGGTGTCAAGGATATTGGATGGTAGTTTTTTGGATTGCTTCTACTACCATTCTTGTAGACATATGTGACCTGAGCTTTTTTCCAAGAACTGGGCACAATTTTTTGTTTTAGGGATCTACCATAGATTATTGTTAGAATAGGGGCTAACTTACCCTCAAATTCAGTATAGAATCTGACAGGGATTCCGTCTTTGCACCACTTTAAAAAATTATCTACGTCTGCCCTGATATTTGTTCAGCTTTTTCATACTGTTGGCCCTAGCCCTGCTACATTGGAGATAACAGCATCATCTAAAAAAAGTCTGGGATTAGCATTCTCTGCAAAAAGTCTGGGATTAGTATTCTCTGCAAAAAGTCTGGGATTATCATTATTACTTTCTGCCAGGTCATTAAGATACAGCACTAACAGCAAGGATGCCAACATACATCATTCATGCGTATTTAAATTTTTGGTATATCAGCGATGCTACAGAACACCTTTACAAACTTACATCCATCCAGTATCAGAAAGATAATGTAGGAAACATGGTATGTTGAAATGATATTCTTATCAATTACAATACTGTAATTAGCCTGTCATAAAATAATATGATGCAGCAGAATATTTAATACCCACATTTGAGCTACATCTACAGCAAGCCATATTTTCTGCATAACCCAACAAATTGTTACACCTAGTTAGGCCAGACCAGGAAGAAAATAAAACTGTACTATTCCACTGGCTGACATCAAATCTTTATGCTTGATATTGGTGGAATGCCAAAACTGCAGTAGCAGAATAAATAATTCTGCATCCATAAAGAGTAAAATATATCAACAAAAATAATCAATTTTTGAAAATATAATATAGAGGAATAGATACAAAAATTTACTCACTAAGTGGCAGCAGGAGCAAACACATATATAGATTAAATAAATGTGGAATCTATCAGAGCCAGAGGCTCCTTCTTCTGGCAGAAGCAACAAAGTGGAAGGAAAAGCAATGAGGGAGAAATACTGGCAAGGTGTATGAAATGGGGTAACTTTGGAAAAGTCACTTGGAACTCCAGATCAGGGGAGACTTTCCAGATGGGGTGAGGAGGAAAGACAATCAGTCTTTTTTTATTGTCCTCAGAATCCAACTGACTGAACCTGGGTAGTTAATGTAAATCAGATCTACACCCTCTCAGATAAATTGAGATAATTCTGTGAAAGGTGCTAGTAACTGCTAGTATTATCTGGTATGGAAAAGGATCTTCCAGTTCAACAAATAATTAAATCATAACTGATCTTTAACTCCTTAATCATTAAACAGAACACAATATTGCTAAGTGCATAATTAGTCATCCACTTACCAATAAAGGGGTAGAAACCAAGCGCTGCAGGAAAAAAAGGACAGAGAGAGAGAGAGAGAGAGAGAGAGAGAGAGAGAGAGAGAGAGAGAGAGAGAGAGAGAGAGAAAGCTATTTTTCTGAACAAACACCAAAGTATCACATTCAAACCAAGGCCCCATAGTGTTATGATAGCAAGGGGCTGCCACACAGGATGGAAAATGAACAAGATTTGAATGGATGCACATGGTTGGCATATGAACTTCAACCATATTAGCAGACAGTAACTCAAATACCAAGCAATTGGCCCACCCTGAAGATGCTTAAGGCACATAAGCAGATGGTGACACACAGGAGAAGACAATAGAAAGGAACACTCTGCGAATGTCACATTGTCCCGAAATTCACTCAATGGCAGTAAGGTACCTCACCATAGTTCTCAGGCACAATGCTTCCATCTTAACCAAGGTGCCACAACCATGGACTGACACAGCAGGAATAACTTCAGTCATCTCATGTCCTCCACAGCCAACAGGATGAAAACTTGTTCTCAGAAATGCATCCCCATTTGGAATACTGAATACTGTAGAGATGGTAGGGCTCAATCTCCACTCTCCCAAAACTGAAACCCCAGTTGAGGATTTACAAACCTTTGTCTATTTCTGACCTTATTTGACTTGACTTAGATGGACCATGAGGTCATCTCCATTGTCCTCCACTTTGACCCTGAGTGTGTCTGGATTGGGAACTTCCAGCACTTCCAGCACTCTATAGGATCCCAAAAAATGGGGAGACAACTTTCTAGGAACCTTATCACATGAATCCCTACTCCTAACATTTTTGACAAAGACTACATCCCTGACTTGAATGTTATCCAGACGTCACCTCATGTTGTGCTGCACCACTTCCCTGCTATGGGCACATCACATATTAGCCTTTGCCCTTCACCAGACATCCTTGATATACTTGGCAATCAGGTTGTTGGGCAACAGATCTTGTATGCACCACAGGTTGACCAAGCAAGAATTAAGGAGATATGATATCATAAGCACAATGGGAGTGAGTCATGCTTGGGTAGATCAGATGGTAGAGCACTTGCCCGTGAAAGGCAAAGGTCCCAAGTTCGAGTCTCGGTCCGGTACGCAGTTTTAATCTGGCAGGAAGTTTCATATTGGGTGCACACTCCACTGCAGAGTGGAAATCTCATTCTGGAAACATCCCCCAGGCTGTGGCTAAGCCATGTCTCCACAATATCATTTCTTTCAGGACTGCTAGTTCTGCAAGGCTCACAGGAGAGCTTCTATAACGTTTGGAAGGTAGGAGATGAGGTACTGGCAGAAGTAAAGCTGTGAGGATGGGGCATGAGTCGTGCTTGGGTAGCTCAGATGGTAGAGCACTTGCGCATGAAAGACAAAGGTTCCAGGTTCGCGTCTCGGTCCGGCACACAGTTTTAATCTTCCAGGAAGTTTCATATCAGGCACACACTCTGCTGCAGAGTGAAAATCTCATTCTGGAAACATCCCCCAGGCTGTGGCTAAGCCATGTCTCCACAATATCATTTCTTTCAAAAGTGCTAGATCTGCAAGGCTCGCAGGAGAGCTTCTGTAAAGTTTGGAAGGTAGGAGATGAGGTGCTGGCAGAAGTAAAGCTGTGAGGATGGGACGTGAGTCGTACTTGGGTAGCTCAAATGGTAGAGCACTTGCCCATGAAAGGCAAAGGTCCCGAGTTTGAGTCTCGGTCCGGCACACAGTTTTAATCTGCCAGGAAGTTTCATATCAGCACACACTCCACTGCAGAGTGAAAATCTCATTCTGGAAACAATGGGAGTAGTCTGATAAATTTCATGCCTAATGGTATTAAAGACAAAATTTAACCACAGCAAGGTACATTTGCAACCAGTTTGAGCCTCAGAGTGGAAGGCAATAAGCAAAAATTTCAAATTATGATTGACTGTTCCACAAAGGATGCCTGGGGATAATAGCGCACAGTTGTGACATGTTTAACCACAAAGTGGAAACAAAAGTTATGAAAATCCCTTCAAGTACAAACAGGAGCATTATCCCTAGCTAAAACTCTGGGGAAGAGCGCAAATTAAGGAAAAATTGTACTCAGAGGGGTAATGCGCTATGCATCCATACATCCCTACTGTACGACAACCACCTAAATTTGCAAACCCATCAACGATGACAAAAATATATTGATACCCACCTTGGGTTTGAGGCAGAGGACTGATGTCATTGATAAGGAGGCATTCCATGGGCATCTCAGCTCTAGTATTTGGTTTGGCCATCTGGAAGTTCTGACATTGAGCAACCATCATCCTTACATCTTGATAATATGTAGGCCATGTAAGGGATTCTTAGAGTTTATGGATAGTTTTATAAAGAACTACATGGCCTCCTGCCACTGAACTATGATAGTGCTTCAGCACCACTGGGATCAACATGGCCAGATGCAGATTTTCACCAGATGACCATGACCCGCATTACAACATCAGATCTTTCTCCTGAACTCATACCTGAGGATTGACTAGCCAGATGCTCAGTGTCCCCTGATACACCCCAGATTGGGATCCTCCTCCTGATGTCCAATCAAATCACTGAAGAATACAGCAATATTAGTAAGAATAAAATTAACCTGCTACTCCACCAGCTCAGTGATTCTTAGAGAGCATTCTCTTTCTTATTGCTTCTCAAACATGTGACTCAGGGCATCGACTACCTTGTTATCCCACCATTTTACATGGTGCACATTGAACTTAAAGCTTCATATCCTCACCGCCCGTCACGCAATGTGTCAAGTATGAAGATGAGCCAGAACCCAACTGAGAGCCCGATTATTGGTCTCTAGCATAAACCCTTAATGTTCCAAATAGTATTTAAATCTCTCAAGAGTGAAAAGAATAGCAAGCACCTCCAATGCTTAAGTAGAACATTATCTCTCTTATGGCTGTAAACATTGGGAAACATAAGCCAATGGCCTTTGCTCAACTTCTTGCTTCTGAAGAACAGCAGCCAACACAGGGTTGGAGACATCTGTATGAACAGCAAAGGACAAATCACAATCAGATATGGCCAAAATGGGAGTGTTACTTAGGGCAACCTTAAGAGAGTCAAATGCAGCTTGCTGACTGTCCACCCACACAAAGGGCTCTCCTTTCTTGCACTAAAGACTCAGAGGACCCACTAATTCAGTGAACTGGGGTATGAATTGCTGGAAATTGTTGGTCATCCCTATGAACTGCACCACTGCTTTCTCAGTTTTGGGAGCATGAAAGCTATAAATGGTCTGGGTCCTCAACTGGTCTATTCTAACACCGCCAACCAAAGCCAAATGTCCAAGAAAGAAAATCTCCCTTTGAAATAGAGTGACTTTAGTTGCCTTCACAGTGAAGCCAGATGCCTTCAAACTTCCAAAACCAAACACAAGTGCTGAACATGATCCCTGTGGTTAATGGGACCAGATAGACAGGTTTTTTAGGTTAAAGACAAAGTCCAGGCAGACAATAATCAAGAAAAATGGAATAAAAGTATCTTCATGTACAGTAAACAGTTATAAAGCTAAGGGCAGTATCGATTTACTTCATCAAAATATCAGGGAAAAAAGTAGATGAGCTCTTAGTGCAGTTAGATGATCACAAATAAGAATGAGATTGATATACTTTGTCTGTCTGAACACCATGTAACTGTGGGGGTGGAAAGTGCCAGTCTAAATGGGTATAATTTAGCATCTTAGATTTGCAGATCTAGCACAGATAAAGGAGGAGCTGCCATTTACACAAAACAAGGGTATAAATACAAAACTGAAGAAGTAAACAAATTTTGTGTCAATCAGAACTTTGAAGTTTGTGCATGCAAACTATAGCTACATAATGTAGTGTTGATATTAGCAACACTTTACAGGTCCCCATTAGGAGATTGGAATCTGTTTAGACACCAAAATCTTATACTGTCTATGGTTGGTAATGCCCAGATTGTTGGTTAGAAACTCAAGGAAGTTACACAACAGCTTAAGGGGAGCCCAGGTTCCAAATGACCCATATCAAAATCCCATTCCTTGCTCACACAACTATGATTGCTATACAGTGTCACTTGCCCAGCATTGTTACGCTTAGGAAACTCCACCTCCAGAGAGAAACCTAGGTAGAAACTCTTAAATGCATAACTCAACACAAGGACTGTCTTATCAACAAAATCACAACAAATTCACATCCTTGGTGAAGAACACCACCAACATGACAAAACACCTTTTACGCCTCAATACAGGAAGGGCTTCACCATTGATGCTCTGCAAGAAACACCAACTGAACACAATTCTGGAGGCTTACAAAGTGGCGATAGCTAATGTAGCACCAGTGGCTCATCAAGGAAACACTACTACCTAAATCAAGCAAGGCACACAAGGGCTCATTGTTAACGTAAGTACTCAAGAAGGGAAGAGGATTAGCAGCTACAGCTTTCAATGCCTTACAGTGAGTAGATATGACAGAGAAAGTCCCCTGTCATCTGCTCCTCTGGTGTCAGCTGTCCAGAGCACGTTTAACATTAGTCCGGCACTGTCAGGCAAGATGGCCAGGCTGGCCATAATGATAGCAATTTCCTCTAATAGTGCATTTTTTACTAAAAGAGGCAACCTCTGGATTGAGGTCCATGTGTGTTAAAACCATGCCCTGTCTCCTCCTCTCCTCTGATCTGCTTGCTTAACTCCTTCTGCAGGCATGACAAGATCATCAAATTTTGATAAGTCCTTGGGTGCTCTGCAAACAAAACTCTAGACCAATCTTCCAGCTTAATGGCTTGCAGGATAGTGCCAACAATTTTCTTCTCTGGGACTACCAAATCAAAGGCTGCAGCAGTTGTACACACCTCCCAGACATACTTAGCCAAACTTTCTTTAGTATCTTGAGCACCATATAAATATCCATTACCATGGTCACTTTTGACTTTGACCAATAGACGCTCTCTTAGTATGCATGCAGCCAACTCCTTTATGTACCTCCTTCTGGCAAGACCCTCCCCAGTTATAACTGCCAAGGACCCTTGACATAATGGTTATAGTAACTAGAAAATAGTTTTCCTTGATAGCTGGGAAAAATTAACTTGCTCCTCTGACTTCACAATAAACCCCAAAAACTCAACTAGTTCCTCCTGGGTATTGATGCTGAGCCACTCTACCCCACACAAAAGCTTTCTTGCAAAAAGATTAGGCAACTTAGCAAATAGCACTTAAAGTATTCTCCACCTCCCAACTTCCAACTCCTGGAAGAACTACCACCCTTTAGACAACCTCAAAATCTACCTCTCCACCAACCTGCCTGCCTCCCTCCTCTAAGTTACTCAAACCAATTTGCAAGTTAATTGTTTTGCTATGCAGTTGCTTGACTAAAGGTTGAAATATGGGATCAACAGCAACCACGACAAGGTCCTCTATCCTCCACAGTCAGTGCATAATTTGAGCCTGCATATGATAAATCTGATGACGTGATGGAATACCATATTTTAAAAGGTTCAAGTTTTCCTTGAATTCAGATAGATAAGTAGAGCAGTGCTGCGTGGTGACAGTTACGTGCCCAATCAGCTCCACTGTTACCTGCACCAGTATACCTGCCACTGCCTGCTGTTGCCCAGACAACTCAAAAATGTCCACATCACCCAGAAGGTTTTGGATCTTCTTGCTTGTTCTCAAACCCCCACTCTAGTCACATTTTGAGACTCCATTTGGAAGGCAATGGATTTGAAAAAAAAAGAAAAAAAAACACACCTAGTTACCACAATCAATTATGCAAAAAAAGAAATCTTGTATAAATTATGTTCAGTACCGTACAAACACCCTACACCCAAAGAGAACCATGATGTGCTACAAAATGGTACACAGCTATTGTGTGAGGTTATCTAGGAGGGAAAGGACTAAGCCCAAGTAAGGTTGAACATCATTTATGGCCAAAATATTTATTTAACATTTTGTACTTAAAAGATGATTCAAAGAAATTAAGAAAAATTTACTTCTAAGCTTTCAACAATTAATTAAAAAACACATTAAGACTAACAACAACAAATCTCAAGAGAATTTCATAAATATTTACTTCCCCAACATGAGGTGCAGAGTTTATTTTGCATTCAAATATGACTTTAATACACTGCTACCCTGACCCAAGTTATACTGTTAAAAACATAGGAAACCCTGAATGTTGTATGTGGTTAGGAAAATATCTGTGTTCAAAGACAACCAATAAGCTTTGCACTTAACTATCACAGTTATGGAAGCCAATACTTTCAACAACCACATCAATGAAGCAAGGAAATTTGTTGCAGTTTCTTGAGAATTAATTGCTTATCACTAAGTTTCAGTTCCTATCATGAGATAACATGTAATTATTAGGATGTCAAAACATTTTAGTACAAGCTTATGTAACAGGAGAACAATACATTTTTTTTACAGTACCTATGATTCAATGTGACAGCTACAACAAGAAGAATTTGTGTGACAAACAATTTAACAATTCACTTTATCATATTTTTTGACAGCAGTTTACTGATTTACAATTTGCTTGGTGTCACAGAATGTTCGCCAACGCCACTCACCAAAGAAATAAAAATTTAATAAAACAATAACCTTAAAATTTACATTGAGTTCCCCAAAAGGAGACACACACATTTCAAAAAATACATAATAAAAATGCCATGGAAGGTACAATATTGTGTCAATTTTTTGTCCACCCAAGTACAGTTTTGTGATAAATCTAGGCAATTCTGCACATGGCACTAGTAACTGCTAGTATTACCTGGCAAGAAATAGGATCTTTATGTTCAACAAATCATTAAATTGTAAATGGTCTTAAACCCCTCAGTCACGAAACTAAGCACAATATGGCTAAGAGTGTAATAACACACCTACAACACCAATAAAGAAAGAGAAATCAAGCCCTCCAATATTAAAAAAAGGGGGGGGGGGGGGGGGCTTATTACCGAACTCACACTGAAGTCGCAACAAGGAGATAAGAGGATTCACTCGCCAATCATAATTCAATTTCAGAACAAAGCCCAATTGTGTAATGGTGGCAAGAGGCCACCATGCAGAATGGAAAATCTTCAAGATTTGAATGGATGCAAATGACTGCCAACAAACTTTGATTACATGAGCAGACAGTACCTTAAATACCAAGCAACTGGCATTAATCATTTTGTCCCAGAATTAACTAGTTCACTAGCAAGCATAAAAGCTATTCACAGCAATAAATGAGGTGACTTAAACCAAAGTCCACAAAGCTATTATACACAAGAAGGTAAAAAAAACCACTATGTATTAATTACAGAAAATCACAGATTTATTGGTGGTTCAGTAAGGAGTTGGTACAAAAACATGCAGGAGTCTTGAACTTGCACTCAATGTACCCACTACGGAGATTAGCAATCAGGAAAATTGAGTGGGCATTTTTAGAGTTCTAGTAGCCATGAAGGTGGGTAAGGTGTATAAGCAGACAGTGACACATTAGAGAAGACAATAGAATCAGTGGCGGATATATATATGAGGGTGCGCAGGGCACACAGCCTCCCTACCCTCCACCCTTGCCATCCATGCCGCACTGCCACCCATGCTGCCCCCACCAGTCAGCCCACATGCTATTTGTTCATTTCTTTCATTAGTTGACTTGACAGAATTGAGTTATCGAGTAGTTGTAATTTCCTATGTAACCCATGCGTCCACATCATCGTATTTTATACATTTCTGTTTGGCACATTAATAGATAACACATACCTATGAGAAAAGTTGCAGCCATTCTAGTGATCTCAATACATTATTCTGTCTGGCATTTGTTCAAGATTTGTTGCAAATATTCTAATGTTTTGTGATTAAAAAGAGGCTAATGGGAGAGATTCTTCAATACATGAAAACAAGCATAAATTCCCTTAATAATCATGATTCTGTTATGTAAGCATTGTCTGTTTGTCCTAGATCTGACTATCCTACTTTTCACATGCTGTACAAAATAGTTGCTTGTGTACATGCATCTATTGCTACGGTAGAAAGAAGTTTTTCAACACTACGGCGTACAAAGACATGGCTGAGATCAACAGGAGGATCTACTTAATAGCTTAGCTCTGTTGAACACTCATCCTGACATTGATTGACTTATTGACAATATAATTAACCAATTTACCTGGATGAATAGCTGCATAGAATTCATCATTTGAGGAAGAGAACCACAATTGTAACTTTTTTATGTCATAAGATGGCATTGTCTTGTATATGTGTATAATCAGTTCAAATAAAACTTTCTTAAACTTTGCATGTGACTTGATTATTTCTTATTATTGCAAAAGTAAAGGTAGCTCAAGATATCTTTAGGGCCCCCTCCTTGAGGTTTTTCTGTATCTGCCACAGAAAAGTAAAGGTAGCTGAAGATATCTTTAGTCCCCCCCCTTGAGGTTTATCTGTATCTGCCACAGAACAGAATGGAACAGTTTGTGAACCTCACACTGTGTCGAAATTCACTAAGAGAAGTAAGGTACCTCGCCATAGTATTAAGATGCCATGCTTCCATCTTAATCAAGATGCCACAAACACAGACTTCCACAGTAGGAATAACTTCAGCCACCTCATGTCCTCTGGAGCCGCCAGGAAAAAAAAAATTTTCTGGGACACACAGACCCAGGTAGAATACTGAAGTCCAGTCATCTGATAGAGCTCAAATAATAAAAAACCCTACCTGAACATTCCTTCCTGCTCCACCAGCTGCTGTCATCCTACTCACTCCTCGCTCTGCCACCTTTTTACATCAAAATGACTTGCCTTCCACTTCAGACAAAGATGGCATGAGGAAGACATACCACAACCTATCAAGAGAGTATAGCTCAATGATCTTGCTGGTCAAGATTGGGTTTGACAAGCACAAAGATAAGCAGTGGAAACTTACTGCGTGTAGGTGGGCATTATCTTACTGAAACGTAAGCCCAGGACGACTTGCCAAGAAAGGCAACAAAATAGAATGTAGAATATTGTTGACATACCACTGTGCTGTGAAGGTGATGAAGATGACAATAAAATGGGTCCTGATATGAAAAGATATGGCACTCCAAATCATCACCCACTGTTGTCTGGCTGTATGGTAGGTGACAGTCAGGTTGTTATCCCAAAACTGTCTGGGACATCTCCAGACATGTCTTCACTGAAGACAATTCTACTCCAGTCAATGAGATTCCAGACTGTAGATGTGTCTGGAAATACCCCAGACTGGTGGTTGGATACCAAACTGACTATCACCAGCCATACTGCCAAATGACCAGGAGTGATGGCCTGGGGAACCATTTCTTTTCATATCAGACCCCTTTGTTTGCCATCCATGGCATCCTTGCAGCACAGGAGTACATTGATGATATCCTATGCCACATTTTGTTGCCCTTAATAGAAGTTGTCAAGGGCTTACATTTCAGCAAGATAATGTCCACTCACATATAGTGAGAGTTTATACTGCTTATCTTCATGCTTGCCAAAACCTACGTTGCGAAACAAGGTAACCTGATCCTCCCCAATTGAAAACATTTGGAGCATTATGAGCAGTGCCTTCTAACCAACTTGGGATTTGATGATCTAATGCACCAATCAGACAGAATTTGGGGCAATATCCCCCAGGATATACAACAACTATATCAATCAGTGCCAAGCCAAATAACTGCTTCCATAAGGGTAAGAGGTGGAACAACACATTATTAACTTACTCAGACTGTGAAGCTCTTTCTTTTGTATAAATTATCCATTTTTTCTAAAATTATAATCATATTTGTTTGTTAGTATATGTACATCACATCTGCCAATTTCTGTACCATTCAGATAATTTTTTTATGGTGCATAATGTTTTTCGTTTTGTCTCAGAGTGTATCTTTCAGCAGATTCCTAGCAACATCAACACACTGTGTGGTGGTTGCGGGAGGGTAGAGGAGGAGGTGAGGGGGTGAGGGGGGAGGGAGGGGGTTGTCTGTTTACTTCATGCCTACCCTTATAAAAAATATTTAAATAATGTAAATTTCATTAACTGTTGTTGACTTTCACTCACAACATACTTTTTAAACAGATATTAATGTATAAGTAAGGACCCTAACCTGAAAATATTGAATATGATACTTACTGGGGAAAGTGGCATCTACTACTAAGACTTAAATTTTAGGGTAAAGTTTAACTGAAAATTTTTAAATATTTATGCAGTCAGGTAGAAGAATTAATTAAAAATAATAAATATTTTTTTCAAAATTTATAAATCTAAAGTAATTGACTAAACTACAGCATTTTCAAAAGGTGGACATAAAGACTCTCCCCTCCCCCTACCCACATGGTATTGTGACGACTAACAAATGGTACTGTAACAAAATGGATTAAACATGCCTAATGGGGTATATTACCAAAAAAAATTCTGAAGTTAAACGACATCATAGTAAATTAAACGTTAATGTGACAATTTTCACAAAACTATGAAAAAATCTTCTCAATGACTTAAATGATATGGACATAATGATAATCTCTTCTTTCCACAGGTCTGAGGAACCATTATTCCATAGATCACAAAGGTTCTCCATGGAACCAGATGCCTGGCCACATAGAGCTGACAGTGAGATGAGTGTTCTTTCTCCTAGCAGGTAGTGCGCATTTACAAAAAGCATCTGTAACTGGTGTATTTTTCTATCATCTGCTGCCATTCCATTATGTTTAATTTTTTTCACCTCTATATCCCAAAACCCAAATATGTGCACATGGGTCATGAGTCACGTAGCTGATGGTACTCTGACCATATACTGACTACTTGAAATCTCACAGACAAAACTGTACTGCTCTGCCATCTTTTAATGACAGTTAACACTACTTTATCAGCTAAGTCTATAAATTTCTGTTCTAATCAGTAGTATAATCGTTGTCAGAAAGTGACCGAATCACAAGGAACCAAGAACTACTCTCATAGAGAAAAAAGTGAAAAATGGAACATGACAATATTTAAAAAAGGCTAGTAAATAATTTAATTCATAAAGAATTTACTGTTTTTTCAGGCCATTGAAAAGTCTACAGAAGATGGACATTCAACATTTGCATTGCGTCTCATAACAGAACTGTAGGAAACTTGTGGGAATAGAGTTGAGTGCAGGCCTTATATACAAGACTGCTTAAAAGTATATCATACTGAAACCAATTTTAAGTGCTTGAGTACATTTTAAAACTAAAAAAGATCTATTGTTAACCATTCTTGAAAATTTTATTTATTTTTGACAACTGTCCGCCCCCGGTAGCTGAGTGGTCAGCACGACAGAATGTCAATCCAAAGGGCCCGGGTTCGATTCCCGGCTGGGTCAGGGATTTTTTCCACTCAGGGACTGGGTGTTGTGTTGTCCTAATCATCATCATTTCATCCCCATCAACGCACAAGTTGCCGAAATGGCGTCATATCGAAAGACTTGTACCAGGCGAACGGTCTGCCGATGGGAGGCCCTCGTCACACAACATTATTTTTATTTTACACTAATTCCCGACCTCAAGCAGTTTAAGTAAATTACTGAATTTGCACACTTGCTGGTGCAAGTATGAACACTTCCAGGTTGAAGGGTAAGTTTTTATTTCAGTCATTAACGACAAATATTGTGTTAAATGTGTTGAAATATTTCTGTACAAGCTTTCCGATTACATCAACTGTTGAAAGTTTCATTTCTGACAAGATGAAGGTCTGACACTTAGGTCACCCATTTTGATCAAGTTTTGCAAGGATGTACTGTTACGAAAATAAAGAGATGTGTTATGGCTTTTTGCTAGACAGCATGGTTTTTGCAAAAATTGAGGTCAATGTTAGGACAGAAAATCATATTTTCAGTGCTACACATCAAAAGATCATCTAAAGACAAACATATTTTTATTAATATAATATTTGCTCTGAAGTTACTAATGTTTAAGTTATTAACATGTTTGTGTTTTCATACTATATCTGGGGTCTCTTCATTCTACGTGTCTAGAGTGGTCAAGGCACTAGACTACCAAACTGCTGGTCTGTGTTTGGTCCTGGGTTGTGGCTCTTCTTCATTTTTTCAGTGTATATGATAATATTGTGATAATCAGAATACTTTTCTCCCCTTCCTCCCCTTTTTTAAAGTAAAACATCAGGAGTTTTTTAAAAGTAAAATGTCAGGAGGTGTGATTATTAATTAAATAAGTATTTATAATATATTAACAGTTATATTCATTCTGCAACATAGTACAAAATACATCTAGAATATATTTCACATAATCCTAATTGACAGTCTATTTGTGAGTGTTCTCACAACCAATGGCGTCAAATGGATTTTACAAACAAGCAAAACATAAATATTTCTTGCACCACGCACAACACATGAATGAAATCTCATAACATTGACATGTTTTCTGGTACACTGTTAGTGGGAAACATATCTAATTCACATTGCAAAAAGCAGATGTATCAGGTATCAATTTGGATGCATACCAAGTGCATAAAAGCGTAACTTGAAAAATGGACTTGGATGACACTGCCTTGTAATTCTCTGCTTTGCTTTTATATTGCATGATTCTGAAGTCATGCAATGAAATTCTTTACCTGACAGAAAAAGTAAACATCACACAACTGAAAAGAGGGGTACATATTACTGACATTACCTTCACTGTGCTGATTGGTTGAGCATAATTTTCATGAAAGTCCTACTGTAGTATATCATGTATTGTGATGAAGATAACTGTCAATGTAATATTTGATTATTAATTACACCTTCTTTGTTTTGCTTCAAAATAACAAGGAAAGGTATTCCCATTATCAGAATATTATTAGATACACTGAAGAAAATATAAAAAGAAAAAAAAAGCAGCCACAAACAAGAATTGGTCATGGACCACCAGTCTGGTAGTCTAATGGCTTGCCTTGACTGCATGACCACTGACCTCATTGAATGATTGGTACCCAAGCTACAGCATAAAAAGAAAATAGAATTAGTAACTCAAACATTATTAGATTTTGACCCGATATCACAGTAATAAAAATATTTGTTTTTAGATGATTTTTTGACGTAAAACATTGAAAATACATTTTTCTGTCATCAACCTTGACCTCATATAAAAAATAAAAAAATAAAACCAGGGCGTGTCTAGCAAAAAGCCTAAACATGTGTCTCTTTATTTTCAATACAGAATGTGCTTGCAAAACTTAATTAAAATCAGTGACCCACATCTCAAGACCTTCACCTTGTTAGTGAAACACTACGTATACAGCCACCTATTATGTGCCTATGTGATACACATACAATTACCTCTTACATGCCTCCATGATTAGTATTACATGAATTAATTGTAGCTATACTCTATGCTTTTAGATTAGATTCTGTGTATACAGCCACCTATTATGTGCCTATGTGATACACATACAATTATCTCTTACATGCCTCCATGGTTAGTATTATGTGAATTAATTGTAGCTATACTCTATGCTTTTAGATTAGATTCAGTTTTCATTACATAGACCCAGAAATGAGATGATTCTTGTGGGTGCGGACGTGTCAGAAAGTAAAGCATAAAAAACACATAACATATGAATATAATATTCACTTCCCTAATCATTTGTCAGGAGAGTGTCAAAACATGTGAATAAGTTGCAGTAAACTAGAATTGCTAATGCTTACAGAATTAATATACTGTCAGAATGAAATATATTTCTGCACTTTCACTAAATTTATCATACACAAAATACCTAACCTTAACTGTTGTGACCAAGTGCAGTCAAAACTGAAATCTAAAAGAGAAAATTTTACATAAGCTAGTCTAATAGTCCCTGATAAGATATTCATCCATCAAACAGTCTTTTAAACTTGGTTTGAATTGTGCTTTATCTGAAACCAAGTTTTTAATGGTTGCCGGCAATTTATTGAAAATGTGTATTCATGAATACTGGACCCCTGTTTGGACCAGGGTAAGCAGTTTTAGCGCTTAATGCAAATTATTCTTAATTATATTACTGATACTATGTATTGAGCTATTGACTGGAAATAGCAGCATATTATTTGCAGCAAATTTAATTAAGGAATGAATGTACTGAGAAATAGTGGTTAGAATACCAGTTCCTTGAACAGTTTTCTACATGATGTTCTTGAATCTGCACCACAAATGAGTCTTATTACATGATCTTACATTCTAAAAACTTTTGCTCAGTTTGATGAGTTACACTAGAATATGATCCCACATGACATAACACAATGAAAGTAAACAAAATATCCAAGTTTTTTTTATAAATATTTATATCTCCTACATCTGACATCATTCATGCCCTTCCCAACTGAATTTATTATTGAGTTGTAATCACAGCAATGTAACACTGTCAACGTCTTTGATCTGCATGTCTTCAAATGTTATATACATGATATAAATATATCTCTTACAGGTGCTGAAGTGCATATAATGGGTCTTTTCAAAGTTAAATAACTGTGAATGAGCTTCAAACTATTTATTAATGTCAGTGAAAATTTGATTAACAGCCATCTCTAAATCTGTATATGACTTGCTATTTATTGCAATGTTTGTATCATCTGCAGACAAAACAAACCTAGCACCTAGCAATGTTACAGATAAGAGGTCATTAATGCACACAAGCAAAAGCAATTAATTCAAGATGGAACCTTGAGGAACACCACATGTAATTAATTCACAGTTAGAAGAAGACTGATTGTTTACTCCACAATTATTTTTCATTGACACCCTTTGTTTCGTGTTATTTGGGTAAGACTTGAACCATTTTGCAACACACTCAGTGGCACCATAATATTCTAATTTACTTAAGAAAACGCTGTGATTCTACAGGTCACAGAAAATGCCAATAGCCTCTAATTTGTTACCTAATGAAATAAGTACATTGTTACTGTATGGATAAATAGCCTTCTATGTAATGGAACCTTTAAGGAACCCAAAGTATGGCATGGACAATATATTATTTGCAGTCAGTTCCTTCAGAAGATGCTTCAACACAACCTTTTCAAATATTTTTGACAAAACTGTCAAAAATAAAATTGATCAATAGTTTGATGGTATCCCTTTCTCCCCCTTCTATTGGTCAGTAGTTTGATGGTGTCTCTTTCTCCCCCCCTTATTGTAAAGAGGTTAACTTCAGCATATTTTAGCCAGTCTGGAAGTATTCCACTGATAAGAGACTGATTACACAAATATCTTAAGATAGAACTCAACTCACATGAGCACTCTTTCATTAACTTCATTGTTATATTATCATAACTACTAGAATACTTTGATTTTAATGATTTTATAATGGATGCTACTTCTTTGGGAGATGTAAGTGTCATTACCATTTTACTGAACTTATTCATAGAGACTGTTATCAGACATTCCATTGGACTGTTTATTGAACCTGATAATCTCAAGCAGTCAGTAACACAAAGAAAGTATTTGTTTAAGAGGTTTGCAACATTACATGCACTTGTTACCAAAATCTCATTTATTTTTAGACCTATCTGTTCCTCTTCCTTTCTGGCCCCAACTGTCTCTGTCTTCAGTATATCCTATATAGTTTTTATTTTTTTACCTGATGTAATTATCCTTTCCTTGTAATAAAACTGTTTAAATCTCTGGGTTGCCTGCTTTAGTATTTTGCAGTATTCTTTGTAATGCATTAGATGTTAATTTCAGAGCTGCGCCTAGATAATACATACAGTCTCCTTTTTGTCCCACATGATACCTTTATTCCTTGTGTAGCCCAAGGTTTATTTTTAGATTTCCATTTGATTTGAATTGCCTTTATGGCAACACAATTTTCAAATGAGGAAGTAACTTTATTAATGAATGCTTTATATTTTCATTTGAATCAGAAGTATTGTAAACATCTATCCATTTCATGTCTTAGAAGAATCTCCTAAAATTCTCTCAATTTTTGACTGATTTATTATAGTGCTGTACTAAAATTTAATAGTTTTTATATCCTGACAAGTTTCAACACTTAGTATAAGATGCAGCATGTCTTGAACAGAGAGTCTATTTACTGTTGTTTTTATGATATGACTAGATTTGTCTGCAAAGAAATTATGAATGCCAGTCACAGCATTTACATTCTCTGGTTACAAAGTCCACAATAGGAATTAAATTTAATGACATTGTTACTGTAAAGGACCTATTATGAAATTATACTTCTCTTGCTCCAGCTTTTAAGTGCTGCTCTGAGCAAAATTTATTAATATCAATATTCTTGATATCTGACAAATGTGCCAACTCCTCCTTTTTCCATATTTTCTCTACAGGTGTAAGAGGCTAACTTGAAACCTATAACATTTAACATGTCTATATCAGGTGTCAAATGATGTTCAGAGAGATAGATAATATCAACTGCTTTTCTCAACTCTAATTCTTCAACACAAATAAGCAATTCATTAAGCTTACATCTCAATCATCAGATTTTCTGATGGAGTAAGGATAACTGATTTTGTGTCCTGGCTGAGTTACAACTGGATGAACCTAATTTTTCTGTCACTTCTAGAATATCTCCAGTTTAAGTAAGGGAGTGTTTGCATGAATAGTGTACATTAAAATTTGCTTTCTGACTGCCTGTTTTATCAATATAAATATCATTTTCAACCTGTCCCTGTAACATCTTTTGTTTCTGCCCTTTCTACCCTAAAAAAACAGTTATTCTGTCTCTTGTAACCACTGGTACTTCACCACATGTGATAGTGCCCCTCTTAAGTTCCTTCTATTAGCTCAGACAGTTTTCCCTTCCCTCTCCCGTTGAGAAGAAGGTCATACATAGTATAGTCCCACCTACTGACAGAGTCAACAAAAACCACACCATAATGAAACCACATACCCGATCTGAGCAGTCATTCCACCTCTAAATTAGCTCTCCTGGCAGATATGTCTTATTGCTGAATCTCTCTATACCAGGTCACTCTCACTTGAATTATTAAGATTCCCGTCTATGCTGTTGCCTGCCGTACCCACTATTACCACAGTGACGTCCTTTGTGAAGTGTTTGCAGAGTAGACTTACATCTAAGTACTATGACAGATGTACATTAGCAATCATTTATCACATATTTACTTTTCCATTTTCACTGAAATGATATAAATTACCTGTGTGTGTTGCAGCTCTGCTGGGTCTGATGGGAGTCTTTCTTCTTTGCCACCCATCACAGCACCACCAGTAGGGGGACGCTTTGCAGGCTCCCCACCATCTGCTGTGCTCTTCCCACCAATAAACACAAATCCACCTCAGCCTCACAGGTGAACCCAACTCTTAAAATTCTACATCTTGCACTAATTACAAAAACTACTTTTATTAAAAGATAATTAAATATTTTACACATCGCCAAATTTCACAGCATACTGTATGCAGGCATGACGAATTATCTTGGAAGTCTGCATTAGTTTTTCCTATGAGTATTGTTTAGCTAATAGTACATGAGACATGTTAGAGAGGTGAGAACTTAATAACTATTGTGAGTAAGTCTCTAGTTCTAAAATACTTTGAGTTGTAGAATGACTGAGATTATGATAAAACAGGGTATGATATATATGATAAGCTAAAAAGTGAAAGTGCTTATGACCATAGCTGCTTTGCAGCCTAAAACCATAATATAAATCTAAGAAGTGAAAGCTACAGCACACTACATTTCATTAATAAATATCTTAGTCTGGTACATTTTATTATATTTGTCTACAATGAATTTTTCAAATTATGTCACATTTCTTAAATTAAGTTAGGAGTTTCATTTATCAGCTTAAAAGTTCTCAATTAAATTTCTATGTCAAATTCAGATAAAATTAAAAGGTTTTAGTGATTGCGCCCAGGATCATTATTAGAGAACAAATCAGACTGATAGTGATGTAGGTAGTCATTACAGGCTTCGCATTTTGTCCAAATTTGATGAGGCTGTTAAAGAAAGACTTTGTAGCCATTTACTGTTCTCTTATAATATTTATTACAATATTTCTTATAACCAAAATTCCGTGGTAATAATCATGAACTCTTGTAGTGATGCGGCGAAACACTTTTATCAACATATCTACCACATATCATATTTATTCAGTGCAATCAATCTATGATAACATTTTGCATTTGTGAAAGGACTTTAGAAAGCAAAGAGGGTCCTTTGGGGCCAACATAATCACTTCCCTGGTTATTTATAATTTATTTTTTCCAGGAAGCATATGACACTTTATATCTAAAATATGTGGTATGCTTTTCTATTAAAATAGGATGGCTCAGACACCTGGTCCAACAGAAATGGTGCCATCATCACGTCTGCCACGTCCTCTACCTCGAAATGAAGTGTAAGTTTCTCCATTTCTTCCACTCTCTGTAGGGATACAAATAAATGGATATGTCATGGTTGTTTTTGATATACCACCTGATACCAACAGCATGTTATTTTTAATTCTCTGAACATACTTTTTATACTATATCAAACAATGGAAAATTAAGGATGGAATGCAACAATACCAGAGAAGGAAAGTTGCTACTCACCATATAGTGGAGACGCTGAGTCACAATAGGCACAACAAAAAGATTCACACAATTGTAGCTTTCTGCCATAAAGGCCTTTGTCAGCAATAGACACACATGCACACACACACACTCACACAAATGCAACTTCACACACATTTGCAGCCTCCTGCTACTGTTTTACTTTTTAAAAACTAAAGAAGAAATATAGTTCATGGCTATCTGTGTATGATCTGCTGCCACATAGCAAACATCATCCTATATTCATATTTCAATAAATACATACATTCTAATGATGGTTAAAAACAGGCTAAAAGTAAGAAAATGTGACAGTGGTATGGTAAGTTATGCCTCCATGTTCTGTTTATGTACAGTGGTGAAAACAATTTAAATCCGTTATACCATTCACATGGGCAATATTAGTAGTGATCAATAACTGAAAAATCATTTAGTAAATGCAATTACTCCTTTATTTTGGAAATTAAACTACAAATACAATTTTTAGATGTATATTTATTCTGAATGGATCCTTTTCTGAGAGTAACACTGCCTCATAAATGCCACCAGGGCTGGTTTGAGAACATTTTTGCACACAAGCGACTTACCATTTGGCATCCCTCCATCCTTCTTATCCCTCACACACATTCACTTGTGTTAGTTTTTATTACTAATTTGTGAAACACACTATATACAAATCTTGTGCTTAGACATCCCTCTAAACTTGACACCCCAAGTGGTCACTACCAGTTGTTCTATGTCCTTTAGAGAAATCTTAAAACTGTGGCACATCTAGAACCCCTCTCAGCTTGATCGTCCAAGAGTGTCACTTATGCCTTAAACCAGCCTTGACTA
The DNA here is from genome assembly GCF_021461395.2 of Schistocerca americana. Taxonomy (NCBI): domain Eukaryota; kingdom Metazoa; phylum Arthropoda; class Insecta; order Orthoptera; family Acrididae; genus Schistocerca; species Schistocerca americana. The sequence goes on along the minus strand of NC_060120.1, from coordinate 647,716,060 downwards.
TCATACTGACAGAGTCTGGAGAAATTAACATAAATTCTCACTTAATATCCAATTTTTCACCTCATTGTTTGTCATCCAAAGTAGCCTCTCCACTAACAGAAAATCCACTATCCTTCATGGCACAACTGAAACTGAGTAAAAGTAATATTATTAAATCACAGGCCTTTCACTTATTATGCTCCTCAAAGGTCTTCTTTACTTCTGCATACTTTACATGAGGTGCCCCCATAGCTCTTGTTGTGGTTATGTTCTACAGTTCTTTAGGCACACATAGGATGTTCAAATTGAAGTTTCATTAATTAATACATAATTAAATATATGCATTTGGATGGGCTCTAGCAAGTGCACATATGCGATGCATGTTTTTAGAAAAGCTTATGAGAGGTTTTTACTTACAGTAATGTTTTACTACATAGCTGCTTACTTTTCCACATAATTGCCATTTACATCTATACAATTTGTGTAATGCTGCACCAGCTTCTTTAACCCCTCTGCTTAGAAGTCTGCTGCATGGGAATTGAACCAGTTGATAAGGGCAGTCTTGTGTTCATCACCCTTTTGAAATCATTGTCACCCAACCACTTTTTCAAATGCAAGAAGAGGGAATAGTCACTTGGTGCAAGGTTGGGACTGTACAGAAGGTGCTCAAAAAGTTCCCAATGAAAACCTTGAGTTTTCTCCTTGGTTTTGGTAGTGATGTGGAGGCACATGTTGTTATGAAGGAAGATTATGTCAAACGACAGTTTCCTACAGTGTCAATATTGGACTGCACATTTCAGATTGGTTAGAAGTTCACAGTATACATCAGTTATAATTGTTGACCCAAGGTCCATGAAATCAATCAAAAGAATGCCCTTTTCATTCCAAGAAATGGTATCTATCATTTCTCTATTTGAGAAAGGAGATTGCTTACACTTTTTTGGCTTGGTTAAACTTGAATGATGCTACTGCAATGTCTTGTTGTGATTCTGCACTTGTGTATGATATCCCTATCTCGTCACATGTAACCATGTGGGAAAATAAATTGTCTACATCTTGTCTATACCACTCTGAAAACCACCATGCTTTATGCATTCTTTGCTCTTTTTGCTGAGAGGTGAGCATTTTTGGGACCCACCTCTTACACATCTTGTGCTATCCAAGCTGTTCAGTGGTAATCCTGTAAATTGAGGTTCGAGCAACATTATTGATTCATTAGCCAGACCACTAAGAGTCAATTGCTGATCACTTCAAAGTTTTTGTTTCACTTGATCAACAATGTCATCAGTCCAAATCCTGGGTCTGCCACTCTGCAGCTCATCATGAACATTTGTGCAGCCACTTAGAAATATTCAACACAATTTTAGAACTTGTTTTATTTCAGGTCCATACATTATGCATAACTTGCAATGGATTTCTGCTGCTGAAGGTCGTTTTACCAGAAAAAATCAAATCACACCATGCACTTCACAACTGACAGGATCTACAATTGTCTCAGCCACAGCGATCTGCTCTCAGTGACTGGTGAGTGACAACTGAATCAAACCAACACTGCAGTAGGTTTCTGAAAAGGCAGCAGAAAGCACTGCATGTGTGAAACTTTGTTCGGGCCTACCATCAGTTCAGCATTGGTCACCAACCCTCATAAAAATGATATGTGATAACGTAAGTTATGGAGTACATGTACTTCATAACCCCTTTTTTTTCTATGAATCTAGCTATTGGCTATAGCTAATCCTGTTGCAGTTTCCCATTCCAAAGCACCATCATTATAACATGACACTTTCACAATATTTAAGAACTTTAATATTTGTTATCAGTATTTACTAAAATACCAATAATAAAGTACCAGTAGGTCCAACTCTCCAACTCTCTCTGATGGCTCGTCCTTCATCTTTATTTCCCAGTATACTCAACATGGGTCCCTCTCATCTTGGAGTCTGAATTACTTGCCCCTTCAGGCTGATCTTTTTCATCTTATGTCTCCTTTGTTCCTGAGAAAACAGCTAATAGTTCTAAAAGCTAGAAATAGGTTTCTCATTTTTAAATGTGTCTATTGATAGCCCTGGAATGTTGCCTTCTGAAGATAAGCACTGGTTAGCCATTCTGTCCCTTTGCAATTTTATCATTAGTTATTTATAAATATGGAGTATGGAAAGGCAAACATGCTTTTGTATTTTATTGTCAGAAGTGGGCTGATGACTGAGGTAGCATGGGACACATAACAAACATGACAATTAGGCATTGTGAATGCTGCAATTTGCCCATACAGCACCTGGCAGTATCTTTCACAGTAACTACCATCTATGTTTAGCTGACAGACTTTCTAACACTATCATATCTCAATATATTGAACATTATCAGAAAATCCAAATACCTTCCAAACCTCACTTTTACAATGAACTGGTTCAGGTAAATTTGCTTCTTCTTCTTAAACAAATGAAAAACAGAGGTGACAGGCAGAAATTTGTATTGCTGTGACATGTGTGTGTACTTTCAAAGGGCCGCTTGTGTAGCAGTGTTATGCCTTCTGCAGAGGGCACCTCAGACTTGTGTCTGTTTGTGTGTGTGTGTGTGTGTGTGTGTGTGTGTGTGTGTGTGTGTGTGTGTGTGAGAGAGAGAGAGAGAGAGAGAGAGAGAGAGAGAGAGAGAGATCACTTTCAGAGCCTGCCATGGGCCCCAGTCTATTTAAGGTCAGCTGAGGTACACTCGGCCACAATTTTCTTCGTATATTGCTACAGCTCTCTGTGAACATAATTTGTTCCTGCTGATTATTGCTTAATAACTGTGTTCAAGTTATTAGTGCTTCTGTGGAAGTTGTGTTCAGTCTACTGGTCATGTTCTACTTGTACCTTATTACATCATCATTGGTGACAAGTGTGACCAAGTTATCCACACAAATTTCTACTTTGGTTGGTCCTCTGTTTATTCCCATGATGGCTGACAGTGTTATGGGGGACATTTTATCTTGCTTGGTCAAAAGCAAGAGTCATTTTCCACATCACTGCACCAGCAATTACAGGTGCTGTACAATCAAACTAAGGTACATCAATCACTGGCTGCTGTTTGGTCTAGTCGGTATACTCCGCAGTGTGTGTCACCTGCTGTTTTGCCATCCAGGGCCCCACTTTTTATCTGCTTCCTTTCTCAACATAGGATGAGTCTATTGAGGAATGGGATGCATGCAGGAAAGATAACACTTTCAAGCATTTTGGATTATTGATGCTATTTTATGTCATGCCTTGTTCCTTTAATGGATATCGCCAAGAATGTATCAAGTCCTATGTCAACTTGCCCCTTTGCAGGATCCATATTCTATAATGTTTAACCAAATGTGTGAACTTCTTTCAAAATACTACTGTAAGTTCACCCATGTTATTACACTCTGAGTTGAGCTCTACCTCTGTATAACACAACCACCCCAACCCCATCACACTTGCACTGCTGAACTCCATGGGTTAAGTTGTCACTGTCATTTTCTGTCCAATGTACATAAAGAGCCATACACACATCAGTTGGTGAGAGATGTTATCATTCTTTTCTCTCTGGACCATGAGGTGTGAGAGCATGCCCTCCAGTATGAAAATCCATCCCTCTCTGAGGTTTTAGCTATTGCACAATCATTTGAGGTGTTACGAGCTTTGGGTAACCAAATTGAGTCATGGAGTGAAGTGCCAGTACTCCAGCCCTTTCCTCCACACCAAGCTTCAGATAGCTCACAGGGTGAAAACATGGTCACAGAGCCCTACACATGATCACAGGGTCAAGGTGGTTGGCCTTGCTCCCAGCAGCAGCCATACCAACAAAGTAACAAGGTCACCAAACAGCAAGGCACACATTCCATTCTCTCATCTTGCCCTTATTGTTTCATCATCCATGAGTGCCCAGACTGTCCAAAATGCAGGGCTACCTATCATAATTGCAACATAAAAGGTCACATTGCTTCTGTTTGTAATGCAAAAATTCAGTACAACAATCCTGATACGGATATGGACGTAAACATTTTATCAGCTATTTCTGTCGTGCCAAACAAACTTTTCATTGATGTTATTGTTTGTAACAATAGTTGAGGTTGTCTTTTGTAGTTGCCAGCACTCCTGCTATTTTTTTTTAAATTTTTACGAAGCTTCCATACTTTTTTTGAGTACTCTGAAAGACTAGATTAAAGTGTAATTTAGAGTTTTTACAACCTTCTACCATTTATCTAGGGTTTGAAGTTTCTTGCAAGGGTATCAAACCCCTTCATGAACATGTTTCTGCAATCGTGTCACTCCCATGCCCTATGTCACTCAAAGAACTTCATGTTTTTCTAGATAAAGTTGCCTATTACCATGGATTTTTTCCTGGTCCAGCAACAATCACACAGCCATTAAATGTGCAAAGAGACTCATTTTCACTGGTCACTGGCTTGTGAAACCGCATTTTGCGTCCTTAAGACTGTGTTGCTGTTTGTGCCCTGCTTAGTGACATACCAACCAGGCCACCACTTGGTCTTTGCAATGAGCGCATCACAGTATGGGTTGGAGATGGTACTGGCTCAGATACCAGATATCACAAAGGCTACAAGTGGTCTATTATTTAGGCCTCAAAAATGCTGACTCCTGCTTAAACTAGGTACTCTCAGATAGAAAAGGAAGCTTTGGCCATTGCATTTGCTGTGAAGAAATTCCACGTTTTTCTCTACAGTACCAAATTCCACCTGGTCACTAGTCTCAAGCATTGGTTTGCTTATTCAGTCCTTCTGCATCCTTACCAGATAAAGTGGCACATTGTATTCAGTGTTGGGCTCTTTTCCTTTCACATTACAACTAAGACAGTCATGTTTGCCCTATGAATCAACATGCAAATTCTGATGCTTTGTCCTGCCTGCCGGCTGGTCAGAGCCCAGAATTTGATCAGGAGCAACTGCTTTGTTTCCACATTGATGTTGCCACACAGCATATGGTTGATGGTTTTCCTGTAATTAGCACATGGATCATGAAAGCTGTAACTTTGGATCCCATTTTGCAGAAAATTATAACATTCATACAACATGATTGGCTGGATCCACCACCTTCTCATGTATCTGACCCCCTGTGTAATAATTACATCTTTTGACATCAGTTCTCTGTTGCGGATGGTGTCCTGCATTTAGACACACATCATGTGGCCCCTCGGGTAGTGGTCCCCTCAGTGTTTCTCTCGGAGGTTCTCCATTTATTATATGCAGATTGGAGTGTATCATCCACAAGAGTGTTGGCCTGTCTCACATGTTTTGGTATGGACTGTATGGTGACATATCCATCTGGTTGCCCCCTATTAATAGTGTGTAAAGCTCCAAGCAGTTCCCTGGGCATTGCTGTCTCCTTGGCTTATGCCATCCCATGTATGGACTATATGGATGTGGATTTCACTGGCCTCTTTCTCAATGCTTATTGGCTGTTGGTCACTGATGCATATTCTCATTTTCTCTACGTCATTCATTGTGTTTCCACATTTAAACCACCACTGTCTCAACCTCCTCCAAAATTTTTTCACTCATAGGCTTGTCCACAACATTAGTGTCCAATAATGGTCCACAAGTTTCATTGCAATAGTTTGCAGCAATTTGTGATTTCCATGCTATCTGTCACATCCTTACCCCACCATTCCATCCACAATCTAATAGTGAGGTGGAATGCCTTGGGTAAATGTTCCAAACTCAGGTGAAAAAGTATATTGCCATCTCTCCATCCGATCTTGCCTTAGAACAATTTCTCTTCTCATGCTGTTTCACACCATTCAGCAAGAAGAGTCCAGAGGAGCTATTCCACAGGTCCCAGCCAAGGATACAGCTACACCTCCTGCATCCTCCACCTGGACACCAACCCATGCAGGTGCTGTATCTCTTCTGGCCAGGTGTGGCTGTCTGAGCACACAGTTTCAGACTTTACCCTAAATGAATTTCTGCTGTCATCACCAGATATCAGGGGAAACCGCTGTTTAATGTGTACAAGAATGACAGGCTCTGCTTGAGATATCATCACAAACTTCACCTTCATGTTGATTGGCGGGTGCCTGCCATCACTTCTGAGCCCATCCACATTGGGCATCACATCACCTGCTGCTGCTGGTTCTCCACTCCCGCAGGGGCAAGGGCATCACCCATGGTGGCTAAACCAGCAGTGCTCTGTTGCTTCTGACACCACTGTCAGGGATTCCATCATCCACTCATGAGCAACTGCTGATACGACTATCATCAGCACCTCAAGCATCATCACCAGAGCTGATCCCCAAGATCGACATGGAAACAGCCCCAGCATTGCCAGTGTTGCTTCATGGTTTGACATGGGAAGGTGGGCACAGAATTGCACTTCAGACTGCAAACTCCCACTGCAGCATGACAATTTAGCCAGAACCCAGCAAATGAGGAGGATAGTGTGGACTTCTCAAAAATCTGTGCTATTCCTAAGACAGGAGGAATGCAGTCATGCGTGTACATACTTTCCAAAGGTCTTGTGTGTGGCAGTGCTACGTCATCTGCAGAGGGCACCACAGGCTTGTGTGTGTGTGTGTGTGTGTGTGTGTGTGTGTGTGTGTGTGTGTGAGAGAGAGAGAGAGAGAGAGAGAGAGAGAGAGATCACCATCAGAGCCCACCATGGGCCCCAGTCTATTTAAGGCTAGCCGAGCTATGCTCAGCTTCAGTTCTCTATATTTATTGCTACAGCTCTTTACATACATAACTGGTTTCTGCTGAATGTTACTTAAATACTGTGTTCAAGTTGTTAAGGCTTCCATGGAATAAAGTTGTGTTCAGTCTACTAGTTGTGTTGTACTTATACCTAACAACAACACATATCTGATACAAAAATTGAAAGTAATTATTTTAACTTATTTTGTTTGTTGAAGATCATTACATTTTATTCATATTGTTGGAACATCAGTCTTGAGGTATTAATATTCCTGAGTGATACAGAAGATTATTAGGTTCATTTAATACTGAATACCAATACAAATAATAAAATTTCCAGGTTTTTACATTTACTATTAGCACATTTATTCCATATTTTCCAAATGATTATGCTTCAAGTAAACAATTATAACTGTGAAACAACACATGTATAATACAAAACCAACTTTCTCATGTGACTACCTGGAAACTTCTAACTTGCAACTTGCCAAACAGGACAAAGATAATTTGTATGTCAAAGAAATTCTTTTAAATAACAAATTAATTTCTCATCAATAATTGTTTCTGTAGTTAACTAGGTTCCCACACACATCTAATGTGGCACCACAGCTTTTGGCTTCCTGTAGAGGTCTCACAAGCTACTGTTCACACAGGCAACCACAAATTCTGTGTAGTTGGACAGTTTTCAATATGACACCAGTTGAAATCATGTGGGTGGCTATGAATGCTATATTACAGGTTATGGAATTAGAGCTGCAACAAGAATTAAATACAAGGAAAACAAAACTCCAATGTTGAATCCAAAAATAGATTTTGCACAGGGATGAATCAGGGGCCACAAAAACATTTATAAAAGAAATAACACTCAGAGATGAAAATGCTATCTGTAGTGGCAAACTAACCAACATCTGGCATGTAAATAACATTGTCAGACACATCACTCTTCCAAGATTTTAAAATCTTATTATATTCATTGATAAAGGCATTTTGACAAATAATTTTTAGTTTAACAGCTGCCACATCACATTTAGGAGATGTTTCCTGCATACAACCCACAATTCATACAATGCCTGGTGTTGCAAATCATGAAGTTTGTACAACTTGCATTTTTTGTTACACATATTAAGTTTATTTATTTATTCATCCAAAAATATTTTTAGTTTGTGGGATACATCATTGGTTTGCAAATATTGCATCCCCCCCCCTTCCCCCCTGCCCCACAACACACACACATAAATTGCTATTATTGTGGCTCAAGAAGCTGCAAATTTGTACCTTCGAACCACTGTTTTTCACTTTATTCAATAATAAAACAAAAATATACTGAAATTGAATGGAGTAGAGAAACAAATGATTCAACGATAACTGCGATGGAATGCTCATATTTTGAAATACTGTTACAAAGGAGCAGTGGTGGAAGAAAAATGGCACAACAAAGTGCAACCAAGTTGAGCTTTTTGTGGCACGACAGAAGATGCATTTCTTAATTTGCACCACTAGAAACTGGCAGTTCACATGTGCAACTGCTTTCAGCTGCAGCATGCCACTAGCAGTGGTAACATTTTTGCTGTGTGTATGTGAACCAAACCTTAGATTTGAAAGTCTATAACAAGCGGTTGTAATCTCTATGAAATTTAGGTAACCAAGTTTTGAAATAAAACCAAAAAATAATTGTTTTTTTTTTTTTTTAATTAACATACTTTATGTATGTCACTGAAACTCTCTGAAATTCAAGATTGCAGTTTTGAACTATCTGTATCATATAGTAAATATATGGAGTGTACTGGGTTGTTCAATATAATGTGCAAGTGGCCCATTCACAAGCTCAATTATGATAGGCACCCCCCCTCCCCCCCCCCCCCCCCTCCGCCATCTCCCCCCTTCCGCCCCCCCCCCCCCCCCCCCACTAGGATTTTGAATTTTGCAAGCATGAAATGTGAGCAGATTTATGATCTGACAGTCCACTGTAGTCAAACATTTAACATAACATACCTAATAATAATAATAAGTTTCTGAAAAAAAAGTTCCCTGAAAGTAATGTATGTTTAGTATTGAGTAAGTGCTGTGGCTACAATGATATTCAGTTACACAAATTACATAAATGAACTGACACATTATGCTGACATTTCATTTGTTTAAAAAAGACCTAATTTGCATGTTGTTATTAATCAGACACAATAATGAAAAAATAAATATCAAATGAAAAAATGCTTATCTCCTTTAGTAATGATATTATGTTCCTTACATGTAGTTTCACAGCATATCTACATCAACCAAAAGTATATTTCAGAAGGTTGATGTTCCACAAAATTAACAACAATTTCATTCAAATTACGACACAATGAAAAAATTTTTAGTATTGCACTAGATGCCAAAATTCTACATAATTTTTATATTTCAATAACAGTTTTTTAACTTCTAATTCACTTTTTTGTTGAACCCTATTCTATTTGAAAAATAAATAAATAAAATAATGAGTCTTGTTACATCACTCTGGTGGTACAAAATGCTAGTCGGCATATATCATTGTGCTACAAATATTTTCCACAAACAATCATTAACACAAGACATGTTTTTGTCACATAGTTTTTGATGTAGTCAGCAAACTTTTTTCAAAGCCATCAGAACCACAGTAAACACATTATAAACCTTCATCATAATCAACAATACAAACACCTAAGATGTGACGCAACTGATCGTGATCCACCACAATTCAGAATGAAGTTTCCTAACACTGACATCATCATCTTCCACATTATCATCACAAAAACACTATTCAATAATACCTCAATACAGCCTGTATCAGATCAATAACTTATCATAATACTTCACCCTAATGCTTCATCATTGCATTACACATAGACACATTGCATCATCATACTCATCTTGTCAGCTTCACATTACAAAAATACTCTGAACACAGAGTATCAATAATGAAACAAAAAGCAAACCAGTACATTTCTTTTCAATTAAGTGCTTCTGAAAAATATTGTCATCAGTAATCAGGTTTACTCACAGAATCACTCCTAGCTCTCACTTCTAGTAATTTTCAAAACTTATCCTGCCTATATGGTCTGAAAAACAGCCTCATTTCTTAAATGACATGTGTAGTAGCATACTGTAGTTTGGAAAATACTCAAGATATGTTAATATGCAAGAAATTTCATCTTAAAAGCCATTGTAGTTCTCCTATAATAATTATATTCAAATGCTAACTGTAAATCTAGAATATGACAACAGCTACTATCAAGTCTGACCTATCTGACCTTTTTCCAAACAGACACAAATTCACACAAATATAGTACAGCAGTTCCCCAAATATGTCAAAAATCAAGTACAAAGATTTCCGTACAACTAGACAGCACAAAAATCTCAAAATACATTAAGAGACCCAACTTTTCCAAAATATTTTCTAATCATAAACTATAAAATTAAAAGTTCATTTTAAAAAAGTAGAATATTTTTCAGATGTACCCAAGATTTATCAAAAAGGCACAGTACTGACTTAAATAGTTTTCATTTCAGCAAAATAATTTAAAAATAGTAACAAACTTCACCCATAAAAGTTTCTTAAAACCAAATCATAATAGAAAGACCTAGTGCACAAGAATTATTTCATGAAAAAATATTTTATTCTCTATTACAAATTTTACCACAGAATCTTGAATGGGTCTTGTGCACAAGCCTTGTACAGAGATTTCTTTCTTCTCTCACACCTCCAGGAAAATTTTCATTGTTTCTACCTTCCTTTTGATTGTTCAGCTAGTTTTTCAGCCACAATTATCAAATTATTTGCTAAGGATAGTCATTGTTTGTACCTTGCTTTTGATTGTTCAGCTAGTTTTTCAGCTACAATTATCAAATTATTTGTTAACAAGAGTCACATTTTCTCTCAGTTCACATTTGTTCATAAATGCAGGTACCTTCAATACTTTGTCACACCTTGTATGATTACAGCAGTGGGTGAGTGGTGTAGTGGTAGTCTGGAAATTTGAAAGTGATTAAACATGCCAAGGAGGAGTGCTCACAGGTCAATCTCAGGATCTCTCTTCTGGGACCTCATAACAATTTTACGGTTTGGGATACTGATGAATATGGGGCAAGGTGTATGCTGATGATTTTCTAGCAGTGGTTTCTGTAAACTGAATAACTGTTCTTGAGGAAAAAGCCTTTAGTGTAATGGAGCAGATGAGGAAGTCATGTATAGAAAACATACTGACATATGTAGTGCACAAAACTACCTATGTGCAGCTTAAGAGTAATTCACACATAACTTGAAATCCAGTGTTTACATTAGTCAACAACTCCACAGCTAGAAAGGTAGTCTTCAGATACCTTGTGGAATATATTGATGAGAAGTGTGGTTGCAGGAATATGTATTTGAAGTAGTAGATAAGGCCTCTTATGAGGTGCCTGTGGTAACAAGTACCAATACTTTCAAGCTATCACTGTCCACCATGAACAGTGTGACATCCAGTTTTAGAGTCAGCGTGCACGCACATTAACTCTGTGTAGAGCGGCATAGAATAATTTTGCATTGAGGACAGAGGGGTTTGCTTCGTGAGGCTATCTAGGGCATTCAATACCCCCCCCCCCCTCCCCCCCTCCCCCCCCCCCCAGTGGAGTCATACTACTTATTTATCATAACATGCCAGACCTCATTATTAGATTAATGTAGGTACATATTGACTAAGGAGGAGAAACCTGGACAATGCCCAGAGGATAAATGGTGTCAGGATCACCAGCCATCTCCAATTAAACAATTAGAGAGCAGGCACCTAGCCACAGGTAAGAGTCTATGGCTTCAGATATACTGCTACTGGAATACAAAGAAAAGTGTCACTGCAAATGTACTAGATTACAATGGGTGCAAAATAAAGAGTTGCATCTGGCATTGAGTCTGATAGAACATGGGATGGTGAAAGTGAAGCATTCACTGATTACATTATGCATGTGGACCTCGAACCTTGTAATTAAGTGTCTATACCCTTACCAACACGCACACACCCTGACAAAAAATTAGTGCTGTTCCCACATCTGACACAGGTTAAATGCAGGGTGATTCATGAAGATATGCAAATATTTTAATAAGTTATTTTACAAGTGAAACTAAAGAAAAAGTTTATATAAACATAGGTCCACAAAGGTTTAGTTACAGAGTTATGGCTGATAAAAGATTTTGCCTGAAATTTAGCAACTTCTCTAATATGAAGCTATTACAAAACTGTATGAGGTTAAATTAAAGCACAATTTCCACTTATTTTGTTGTTAATCTAATAAAACATGTCCCAGACATGTATATGCAGTAGTTTTCCAGAATATCCAGAGAAGCAAAGACATTATATAGTAAAAATTTTAATTTATTAACTACTTGGCACAATTTGCTTTTAAAATTTCAGACAATTGCACAAAGTTTTCAACAGAAGTTCTATGGAATTTAATTTTGGAAAAATGATGGTAATAACAACAAAACTGAAACTGTATGAATGTATTAGATAATCTGCTTTCATTAATACAATAGCTCATGTGAATTCATATTAAACTGGAAAAAACAAAGCTCAGTGTTAAGGAAGTTGTACAGTGTACATACAATTTCATGATACATTAACGGTAAATGTTCAGATATGTCTCCACTGAGTGCAATGTGTTTTAGCTGCATGTGTATGAACAGATTTTGTTCTTCTTATTGAATTCATAATGTAAGCAAGTAGTGAATCACATGTATTGACTTTGTCCTCATAAACCATGTCTTTCATCCATCATCATACACAAAAATCCATTCGTGTTAAATCACGCAAAGTGGGTGGCCACAGATGTGTAGCACCACAAACAATCCATTTTTGGGGAAATGTTCATTTAAATATGTAGTAGCAGCGTTCATGAAATGTTCAGGTGCACCATCATGTTGTAAATACATTTGCAATTGCATAGCATGTGGAACAACTTTGAGTAAGCGGGGAATTTCTTCTTGAAGGAATAGCAAGTACCTCTTGACAGTTGGACGTCCTGGGAAAATGAATGGTCCAATAAAGTGTGTGTTGATTATACCACACAAAAACATTTATGCTAAATTGCTGCTTGGAAATTGCGTTGCACTGTTGCATGTGGGTTTGCTTCAGACCATATGTGCTCCTTATGTAATTTTTTTTTACCATCTCAAGTAAATCGTGTCTCATCAGTGAATAAAATGTATTTGTGTAACTATCGATTAGTATTTAACCAGCTGCACTACTCCAAGTGAAGGGCAAGATCTCCTGGATGTAACAGATGCACTTTTTGTTTATGGTAAGGATACACATTATTGTACTTGTGAGTATGCCATACTTAAGATTGTGAAATGCCTAATCATTGAGAGATACGTCATGTACTGGCACCTGAATTGTTGAACTGCATCCATAATATCCTCTTCATTGTCTTCACATATCAAGCACTCAAACTGATTATGAATGCTAGGTAGAGAACCTGACTCTCATAATATTCAAAATACTCCACTAATGGTTCGTCCATTTGTAATCTTCCAAGTTGGATAATGTATGTGATATCCATTAGCTGCAGCCATAGCATTACCATCACATTTGCTATAAATAAACAACATATCGACATATTCCTCTGTCGTTAATTTGAAAGGAATCCCTATTTCATAAATAATCTACAAATTACAACAGTTACTATGGGGCTTCACTAAATACACTGTTGTTATTATGTTCTTTCACTGAACGACACAGAAAACTAACTTGTCTCAAGGATAGGAAATGACTGAAACAACTCACTAATGGTTGCCACAATGACATAAATGTTTATACGTTCTTAATGGAAAGTAAATAAATTTACTTTGCTTCTCTGGATGTTTTGGAAAACTGCTGCAGATATACATCTGGGACACATTTCATTAGATTCACCAGATCAATAACAACAAAACAAATGGAAATTGTGATTTACTTTAACCTCGTACAGTTTTGCAATGGCTTCATATTAGCGAAGTTGCTAAATTTCAGGCAAAATCTTTTATTACCCGTAACTCCATAACTAAACATTTGCAGACCTATGTTTATATGAACTTTTTTGTTTGGTTTACTTGTATAATAACATATTAAAATATCTCCATATCTTCATGAATCACCAGGTATGTGCTCAAAAAAAATACTTACATTAGATTAGAACAATTAACATAATCAATTTTTGACAATATAATGTAAATGGATGGATAGAAAATGTACTTCCAATGGAAGGGCTGAAGGGAAGGAAGAGGGGGTGAAGGGAAAGGAACTGGAGAGGTTTAGGAATAGGGGTAGAGTTCAGAAATGTCACTCAGAACCCCAGGTCAGGGGAGACTTACTGGATGGGCAGTAGCTTTTTATATCTTCAGTATAAAACACACATATATTTTTATCAAGTTGCATATTGTTCTTCACTCCATACCTAAAATGACCCTGTAAGGGAAGAAAGAGCCTGAGACAAACTTGCAGGACTCTGTGGAAATGGAAAGTAAACTTGAGTGCAATAAACAATTATATCATCCTATATTACTGCAAAATGCACCAGCCCTGTTTTCCTTGAACTCAGGATGCATAAAAATATTATGTGTATTTGTTGTTTTCAGTTTTATGTTCTCACAATGCCAACTAATCCCAACAGCTACATTCATCCCATTTAGTTTCTTGTCATAACCAATGGTCTTTTTTAAATGCCCCTTGTGTCTAATAACAGTTTTAAATCTACAGCTTTAACTACCTTTAGTAGATATTTGACTGTTGTTCACAATGCGGAAAGTAAGTGTGCATTAAAAAATTAGCTCCTTTTTGGATATACAAGGGTTGGAACTTAAATAATGGCAACTATTTATTCACAACCGATACAAAAGAGTTACATGTTTGCACCTGTTACTGTCCTTCAATGTAGTCACCAGCATTGTGTGGAACCTGTTGCCAGTGGTGTGGAAGGCATAGTATACCGTTAGCAGAGCCTGTTATGATGATGTTGTGAATGGAGCGGTCTATTGCCTGTCAAATCTCTGGAACAGTTCTGAAGCGAATTGGTTCCTTCATCTTCAGAATCAAATCAAAGTCACAAGGACTTAAATCTGGGGAGTATGGTGGATGGTAGAGTACTTCCCAGTCCCGTCGACTGAAGAGAGCAGCCACAGTTTGTGCTGCATGCTCCCGTGCATTGTCATGCAAAATGATGGGTGGGTTGTGCAGAAAGTGTTGCCACTTCTTTCACTAGCTCTTGAACACCTTGATGAGACTGTCATGCTGTATGACCTCTAGCACATTCAATCTTGATCCAGCTCCATTGTTCTTGTTTTGAAAACATAGTGACACCATTACTTTTGACCGCTCGCTCACAAGTGATCACGTTTCCCTTTATTGTGTGCACGCTGGTGATGTGGAATGGGCAAGTCAATTTGCTTGGAGGTAAGGTAGGTATGTCAACAATGTGTACTATCAGAGACAATAGTAGATTCCATTGCATGGTGTCTCCACAGCAGCGTTGCCACTATTTAAGTTTCAACCTACATATAATGGAGCCCCTTAGTGACATGGCTGTTAAGGAGGGGAAGGAATCCAGTGTGTACTCTATGTACATACCAGGAGGAGTCATTCTACGTTTGGAATGAGTGCTTCCGGATGCCACACAGGGTGCACCAAACTGCAGGTAGTGGCTCATGTTGGTACTAATGATGTGTGTCACTGAGGATCAGATGAGATTCTCTCTAGTTTCAGGCAGCTAACTGAAGCAGTAAAGACTTACAGCCTTGCTTCTGACATGAAGGCTCATTTCTTGACTTGCACCACAGAGTGGTGTCTTTCCAGGTTCTGCTAAATAGGTCAGGAGTCCCACTACATGCAGAAAGTGGCTCCACAAGTAGTGGGGACTGTATAGAGGGGATTGGACAAATTTATAGGTTAGAGGATTTTTGGAAAGTGCAGAAAGGGCTTCAGTTTCAAAGAGTGCAGGAGGAACACAGGAAGATGGTGGACATAGGAACATTCAATATTGTAGTTGTGAACTGTCATAGCTGTGTTTGAAAACTACCAGAGCTCCAAGCTCTAATAGAAAGTACTGAATCTCAAATGTTACAGGCGCTGGCCAGAAATAAGTTCAGCCAAAATTTTTACAGAGGACCTAACTGTGTTCAGAAAGGACAGATTAAATACTGTTGGTGGTGGAGTGTTTATTGTTGCCAGAAGTAGTTTACCTTGGAGTGAAATTGAAGAAAATAGTTCCTGTGGGCTAGTATGGGTAGAGATTATACTTGTCAACTGAAATAAATTAATAATTGCTTCCTTTTACTGACCCCCATGGCCGACATGATACAGTGTCCAAACATTTCAAAGAAAACTTGAATGTCATTCCAAATAGGTTCACCACTCATCTACCCTCAATATGTTGGAGAAAATACGTGTTTAAAGTCAGTGACACATAAAACATCATCCAAAATCAAACTGAATGCCTTCTCATAAAATTATTTTGAAGAACTAGTCCAAGAGGTCCCTTGAATTGTAAATGGTTGCAAAAACATGCTTGACCTCTCAGCAACAAATAATCCTGACCAAATAGAGAGCATCTTGACAGATACAGGGATTAGTGACCATAAGGTTGTTGTAGACTGAATACATAATACCCTCACCCACAAAAAATAAACACAAAATACAATCATTTAAAAAATCAGATAAATGTTCACTTGACACCTTCCTAAGAGACAATGTCCACTATGTAAGTGCAGACCAGATGTGGTATAAATTCAAAGAACTAGTATCAATGGCAGTTGCGAGATATGTACCAAATAAATCAATAAGAGATGGCACTGGTCCCCATGACATGATTTCCTGTCAGAAAGGTAAGAGTTGATAATAACTGACAGGAAGTCATCAAGCACAACAGATGTAATAGCCAGCATTCCCAAAGAAAGTATTATAGTCCCTCTGTTATTCTTGATCTACATAAATGTTTTAGGAGACAATCTGAGCAGCCTTCTTAGATTGTTTGTAGATGGTGCTCTCATTTACCATTTATGCAAAGTTGTCAGATGATCAAAATGAATTGCAAAATGATTTAGACAAGATGGAATGATCACATAGATAATGTTGCGGGGAAAGCAAAGCAATGATTGTGATTTATTGGCAGAATACTCACAAAATGTAACAGGTCTACTGAACAGACTGTCTGCCCTCTTCTAGAGTAATGCTATGCAGAGTGGGATCCACATCAGATAGAATTGATAGGGGAGATTGAAAAACTTTAAAGAAGGTCAGCTCATTTTGTACCATTTCAAAACAGAACAGAGAGTGCCACATATATAATACATGGATTGGGTTGTGCAGTCACTAAAACGAATCTGTTTTTCACTGTGGCAGTATCTTCTCATGAAATTTGAAACACAGACTTTCTCCTTAGTGTGTGAAAATATTTTGTTAGTGCCTACTTACATAGGAAGAAATTATCATCATAACAAAATAAGAGAAACCAGAGCTTGCACAGAAAGATTTTAGTGTTCATTATTCCTGCGCATTGTTCTCGAGTGGGACAATAGAGCTTAAAGGTGGCTCGATGAACCCTCTACCAGGCACTTAATTGTGAATTGCGGAATAATCACGTAGATGTACAGGTATGAGGTTTGACATGGTAGTATATCAACACATCATCATCATAATGATGCTGCTTGCTCATAACAAGGACTGGCAACCATCCATTACTGAAAATGACAGCCTTTGAATAAAGATTCCACTTGTACATCTTTTTGAAATGATGTATATCTTTTCCTTATTAGACTTGCCTGCTTATGGCCCAGGCACAAAAATTTCATAATCATCGTTTGTGCTGTTGTTAACACTAGCAAACAAGCATCAGTAAACTGATCATGAGTTTAAACAGTTGGTGAGCACAAGTGAAAAACATTTGAACGTTTGATCATACACAGTACACATTTTCTGACATTCCATTGGCTGTTGAGACTTCATTGAAACTTCCAAGAAAGTTTGCTCACTCATTTGGATGTGAACGAACTGTGAAAGAACTTTTAATGTCATGTCAACAAAATGAAGAAATTAATAAAACAGGCATTCAGTTGAATGGAATTATTTCTATATCTGAAATTGAACAAAATTTACTCAGAATTTGCTGAAAAAATTAAGAAATGCACATTTTTTAAAGCCTGTCAAAAAGTGGAACTTAATATAATTACTTTTGGATTAAGGGAGACCACTCAGAACAAGCTGAATCATGGAGTCACAGACAGGCACACACAAAAAGAAAGAAAACTTGCTACCTTTCAGAGTGGCCCTTTTTTGAACTAGAGTAAAATACATACAGTAAACACAAACACACAAGCCTGGAAAAGGATCACTCCAAAAGGTAGCATGTTGTCTTTCTTTTTGTGTGTGCTTATCTGTGACTCCATGCTTCGGCTTTTGCTGAGTGGTTTCCTTTAATCCAAAAGCATTTAAATTCTGTCAGAATTTTACCAATACATATATAATCTATGACATTAAAAGCTTACTGTAGCTTTAGTTTTGAAGGTTTCAAATATTTTCAAAAGTTTTCTGTGGCCTTAGCTTTAAAAATTTAAGATATTTTCAAAACGTTTTTTTCTTAATTACAGAATTAATATTTTAACTGACTTAAATGAGTATTAAAATCATGAAATTTTTATGATTAATGAATTGACACATTTTTACCATTTTAAATTGCTTTTGAAGTTTTTAGAAATTGTTCATTCGTAATAATATTAATTACTGAATCACATGCCAATAAGATTATACTAATGAAAGAAATAATATGAATATATTTTCTAGTGTCAAAGTCCTGGCAATGACCTTTATTTTGTCTCAACAGAATTAATAATCCTACTCAGAACAGTTGCAAAAATGCTACAGTACTATGGGAAATGAAATAGAATTTACTGCATTATAGGAAACTTACAAAATAACCACAAATAAGGTGTTTATCCTAGGGGCATCACGATGTTTTGTTCAGTGCCTGTATTAGCATGAAGTGCAACAGCTGCCCACTAGTCATGGCCAAAAAATTCACTAACTTTATTTCTACTTTGATGTAACTAGACATTTATAGATTCTTTATTAATATAATACAGAATGACACCTGTTAACAGTTTCCGAGCAATGTAGTACCAACCACTAGTTAATCCACTGCACTCATATTCCCCATCCATTCAGCCATATTTATGTTTTCTTTGGTTTAAAAAATTGTTTGAGATTGTTTCAAAAGAATACAACCAATTTCATTCCCCATCTTTATCAAATTTAAACTTGTGCTCATCTCCAATGATCTTGCCATACTAATATTCCTTCATTTTGTAAACAGTTGCCTGTACACTGAGGTGACAAAGGTCATGGGACATCTCCTAATATCATGTCAGACAACCTTTTGTCTTGACATAGTACTAACTCAACAAGTTGTTGGAAGTCCTCTCCAAAAATATTTTGTCATGCTGCCACTATCACCATCCATAATTGCAAGAAAGTTGCCAGTGTAGGATTTTGTGTACAAAATGACCTCTCCATTATGTCCCATAAATGTTTCATGGGATTCATCTCAGGCAATCTTAATGGCCAAATCATTATCTTGAATTACCTAGAATGATTTTTCAAACCATTTGCGTGGCACATTCTTATCCATAAAAATTCCATCGTTGTTCAGGCATGACATGCGTGAAGAGCTGCAAATGGTCTCCAAGTAGCCAAATATAACCATTTCTACTCAATGATCCATTCAGTTGGAACAAATGACCCAGTCAATTCCATGTAAACACAACCCACTCCATTATGGTGCCACCACCAGCTTGCACAGCACCTTGTTGACAACTTAGGTCCATGGCTTCTTGAGGTCTGTGCCACACTCGAACCCTACCAGCAGCTCCTACTAGTTGAAAGTGGGATTCATCTGACCAGGCCAATCGTCGAGTGTCCAAATGATATGGTCATGAGCCCAGGAGGTGCACTGCAGGTGAAGGCATGCTATTAGCAAATTCATTTGCTTCGGTCGTCTGTTGCCATAGCCCTTTAACACCAAATTTCACCACACTGTACTAATGGGTACATTCACTGTACATCCCACATTGATTTCTATGATTATTTCATTGCAAATGCCGCTGATCCAACAATGTTGGTCAATACATTGTCCATAGTAAGAGGTAACGCCTGAAATCTGGCATTCTCGGTACACTCTTGACGTCGTGAATCTTGGGATACTGAGTTCCCTAATGATTGACAAAATGGAATCTCCCATTCATCTACCTCCAAGTACTATTCTGCATTCAGAGTTTTGTAATTCCTTTCATGCAGCCATAATCTTGTTTTAACCCTTTTCACATGAATCATCTGAGTACAAATGACAACTCCACCAATGCACTGCCTTTTCTACATTGTTACTATCATCATCTGTATATATACATACCACTATCCCTTGACTTTTGCCACCTCAGTGTAACAGTGTCACAATTGTAGCACCTTTGAATGTTTTAGAACGCTTATGTAGGACTGTTTACTAATTGACTACAATTTAATCAGAGTCCATTATTTAACAAATTTCACTGGTGTACAGTCTACATTACAATAGCCATTCTAAAAACACTGTATTATCTCACTCAAGTTCCAGTGCTGACAAAGTGCAGTTGAATGTTAAATATGAAGTAAATATTCTGAGACCACTCTGTAAATAATGATTTTTTGTTTGTTTGTATGGTATCCTTTTGGCAAATATACAGCAGTTTTACCTCAATTTGCCTTGTGTTTCAGAAGTGGTCTGAGGAGGAGTGCCAGTCAGAATAATTTATCTTCTGCAAGACAGGTACAGTTTAGATGTAGTTAGAATCAATTTTGGTTGCATATTTTAGTTACATATGCTTTGCTTTTCATAAAATGTGACCATATTTTTTCATGGATCCCAGGGAAAAAAGTCACTGAAATATGGAAAGTAGTCAAATTATGTTTTTTAAAAGCATGATACATTATAAAAGTAAAGACTTAAAGTTACCAAAAATTTTAATATTACAGTGTTGATATGAATTCATTATAACCAAATTTTACAGCTTTGAGTATCCTTGTAGAAATCATTTCTAGTTCAACTGATTGAGTTGTCTAACTGATGGCAGCTCAAATCCCCATCTGGCCATTCACATTTAGGTTTCCCATGCTCTTCAGAAACTGCTTAAGAAAAATGCCAGGATGATTCCTTTGAAAAGGACACAGCTGATTTTCCTCCCCAATTTGCAATTGTACTCATTGGCTTTAAAACATTAAACCTCAATCTTCCTTTTCCCATATTAAAAACAAATCTGGGTGCATGATAATGATCACTGTTACAATTTAAACAGTTACTTTGAGTCAGTTACTTATAGAATTCAAACTGATTTGTATTCAGTACCATGCAATAAGCTTATAGTGCCTTAAAGTGGTAGATGAAACAAACTGTAGATGTATTTAGAGGACTTTTTTTTTTTTTTTCAAAAGTGCTAAAAGCTACTTTAGCATTTACTAGATACAGGTTTCTTACTTAAATACTAAATACAGTATCCATGCAAATATGAATATAGTAACATTATTGATTCATTTTCTTAATGGAAATTTAAATGTTCTACAAGTAAGTGTGATGATGTTACTCAACTGACAGTTTGAAACTAACCACTATAATCTTTCATAGTAATAATACTCAATGGTTTGACACCATAATGTCCAAAAGATCTAACATATTTCAATTGAACTATCATACATAATTAAGTAAAAGGACCATAGGACAGATTGTCTAATGGTTATAATGATATTTGGAGACATGACTCAGTATATCTTTGGATTCAGTTAACTTCAATGATTTGCATGTAAAGCATTAGTAAATAGTTAACTTGATCATGAAAATAAAAAGAAGAGAATTGATTTTGGAGACTGGCATGGGACATAGATAACTCAGACACCAGAGTGTCCTCCTGATGAAGGAAGTGGGGAGAAAAAGGGGGAGGAGAAGGCACTGGAGAAAGTATTAGGTCCCAGATAGTACAATTTTAAGTTCTATGTCAGATTTAGTTCAGAGATGATACATAGGACAGACAATAAAATGGAATTTGGATCGTTTTATCACTCACCAGGCTCATCTGAAGTAAATGAAAGGTTTAGAGAAAACTTCATTTCACTTGTACTTAAGGAAAGCCAGAATGATCCATCCCTTCCATGTTAATTTTAGCAAATAGAAGGAACATTTTTTCTAAAACAATTAAACATATTGCTCTGAAATTTGGACTTCGTGTTTATTGAATATTTCTCTACAAAGTTATAATGCCATGTTAAGAAATATTTATTGGTTCTTGTTCCACAATTTCTTTAAACAGATACTTATTTTTTCCTTAAAAATTTGCACTTTTTCTCTATAACTCTTGAATTATACAATATTTTTTTTAGAATTTGTTATAAAAATGAAGGAAAGAAGTAAACAATATTGTGTGTAGAATGAGATTTTGACTCTGCAACAGAGTGTGCTCTGATATGAAACTTCCTGGCAGATTAAAACTGCGTGCCAGACCGAGACTCAAAGGTAGGAGACGAGGTACTGGCAGAAGTGAGGTTGTGAGGACGGGGCGTGAGTCATGCTTGGGTAGCTCAGTTGGTAGAGCACTTGCCCACAAAAGGCATAGGTCCCAAGTTCGAGTCTCGGTCCGGCACACTGTTTTAATCTGCCAGGAAGTTTAATATTGTGTATAAATTTCATTGATATATTGTCAGCAGTTTTTGAGAAAATGTCCCTCAAATACGAAAATTTTAAAGTTACGGGAAATGGCTTCCAAAGTTTTTTAATACATTATTGCCCCATGTGATGGATTATCAGCATCCTCTTCTTTTTCCAGTGTTAGTTTCCTTTTCAATGGTATTTTCTTCCCTTTTTCTGCATGTTGTAGACTTTTGTCTCTTCTTCCTGCACCTCTTAGTCTTTCTTCTTCAATAAGGCGCATTGTGGAAATGGTGTTGTGTCCTGGTTGAAAACCTAAACATTTCAGCACATCACATTTGATAATGTTTCCTTCAGTGTATGTTGCCACTGCATCATACACTCCAAAATACAATGTTTTTATCTGTACAAACACTCTTTTGGGAAACCTAATCCAAATTAAATTATTTGCACTTTCATTTGGATTTTGTGTTTTTGCATGTAAACACTTTTCCAATAAACTTGGCAGTGATAAATCTCTGATTACATCAATTACAGCATTTGGAAAACTGTTTTTATGAGTATATTCCTTTCCTGATTGGTACTTACATCATGAGTCATCACCTGTGGAGCCCAGTGCATGTTGTGGGTGCTCATTTGTTGATGCAGTACGAAAAAATTATGCCCATACTGTTCTCCTCATGTGCTCACTGCTTCTTGTATTTTGCCTAATTTCACACCCATAATACCTCTGCAATCTATCAATAGCTTCATCTGTCAATCTTCCTCTTCCTCCAATGGTCTTACCATCACTAAGCTTCTGGGATCCTAATGTCTGCTTTAGTTTGCGCAAGCGAGTCCCCATGTGCTTCTGCACATGTCCAATGCACCCCTGATCTGTAATATGAATTTCATTGCCATAAGGTTTGAGTTACTCTACAGCTTTATATCCCTGAGAACCACCATATCCTAAATAGTTAGTGTATCATACATTATACTACTCATGTGATCTGGAAAGAATTGCTTTCACTGCCTCTACTTCCATTGCTCCACTCGTGCCGTGAAAATTTGCTTCACAACTTTCACTATGTTCGTCCTTGGTATTGCACTTACATCTACAATGTTTTGAGAGAATAGTAACATCAATTACTTTGCAACTGTCTCCACAGGTAGCTGTCACAATTCCATTTAGAGATTTATGACCTCTATGTTGCCATGATCCATCTAAAGCAACAGTTAAATCTCTACAATTCCCATTATCTGTCACAGCTTCTTCAACTGCTTTCTCCATTGTTGCTTGAGGAACATCTTCACCAGAAGATCCCACCAATTCATTATAAAATCCAAACTTGGTTGGTGGTTTTGGCAAGTTCATAATTCCACATAGCATTGTCCCTGCAGCACTGCCCTTGCCAATGCAACGCAAGCCATACACTAGCCTAACATTTATATCACACACTTTCTTTCCACTATTACCACTATGAGGAATGCTATTAGAATTGGAAAACGAAACTTCTGCAGCACATTTGTTACACTTCAATAACATTTTACATACCAAACCAATGTGTGAAGTTATTTTCAAATCCAGTCCTCTTTCTTTGCAAACTTGGCATAATACGTTATGTTTAAAAATATTAGAGAGCAAGGAAATGTTAATTATTTCATTCACATCATTACTTTCACTTTCATAGTTTTCGCATTTTTCTTTGCTGTCACAAAGTTTCTTGCTGGAAGAAATTCTATCACATTCATTTGGAGTAGTTGGTGAAGCAGTCTGAGCAGCATCTCCCTTTGAAACAACTCAAGATTTCTTCTTCCATTCATTGTGCCTTTTCTTAAACACTCAATTGTTGAAATGGGGCATATTGATATCCACAAACCAAATACGTAAAACAGGTACGAGCAAAATTTGTCAAATACGCAAAATAGAACAGCTAAACAACACAAAGAGAACTCCACAGGTCAACACACACAGTACAGCATTTATGTTTACTGATATGAACAGTCACTTGTCACAGAGATAAAGCCATACAACGTTGGAAAACAAAACACTGTCTAATTCCACAAAGATACCTTGCTTGCAGCCAGCGAGTTATTATCGCTGAGTTTAATTTAACAGAGACAATGGCTATGCACTTAGCAACACCTGGAAGAGTACACTGGATAAAGAAAAACCACAGAGGAAAACTTCCTGCTCTTTACCTCCTGATTCAAGGGATGGCGCTGCAAGCAACGCGGGATCTAAATTACATCTATGGAAGTAGAGAGCACCACTTCACTATGTGCCATATCGCTGTTGCTATGATGTATTCCAGCCAATCAGAAGCCGTCCTTAGAATATAAAAGTGGGTGCCTTGCTAGTTTACGACAGTCAGTTTTAGTCCTGATGATGACCATGGAGGTAGTGGTCAGAAGCTTGGAGTTTTATCCTAAATTGATGTGGCATGTACACCGAGAGATTTTTATTCAAGAAATATGTCATGAAAGACTTCATAGCCAACTTGCTTTAAATGTTAAAAAATGTAAAATCGTGTACCTCACAAAACGAAAATATGTAGTATCTTATGACTATAATATGAATGAGTCACAGTTTGAATCAGTCAACTAATACTAATTTCTATGTGTAACGCTTTGTAGGGATTTGAAATGGAAAGTTCACGTAGACTCAGTTGTGGGGGTAGCAGATGGTAGACTTTGGTTTATTGGTAGAATACTGGGGGAGTGCAATCAGTCTATAAAGGAGACTGCTTAAAAATCACTTGTGTGACTCAATGTAGAATAGTGCTCAAGTATGTTGGTGGGACCCATACCAAATAGGCTAAAAGGGGAAATTGAACATACACAGAGAAGGGCAGCATGAATGGTCACATGTTTATTTGACCTGTGGGAGTGTGTTACAGAGGTGCTGAAGAAACTGAGGCAGAATCTTGAAGATAGACATAAACTATCCTGAGAAAGTCTACTAACAAGCCGGCTGGACTTGCCGAGCGGTTCTAGGCGCTACAGTCTGGAAACGTGCGACCGCTACTGTCGCAGGTTCGAATCCTGCCTCAGTCATGGATGTGTGTGATGTCCTTAGGTTAGTTAAGTTTAAGTAGTTCTGAGTTCTAGGGGACTGATGACCTCAGCAGTTAAGTCCCATAGTGCTCAGAGCCATTTTTTTCTACTAACAAAATTTCATGAATTGGCTTTAAATAATAACTCTATGAATATACTACATCCCCCTATGTATCACTCACATAGGGATTGTGCAGACAAGATCAGAATAATCATAGCATAAACAGAGGCACTGAAACAATCATTCTCCCTGTGCTCCATATGTGAATGGAACAGGATGAAACTCAAATAACTGGTACAATGTGATGTACCCTCTGTCATGCACTTCATAGTGGTTTGCGGAGTATGGATGTAGATGTATGTAAATGAGTTATAAGTGTAGATGGATAGATGAGGGAGAGAAATTATAAGTGGAAGTAATGATACACTTAAGAAATAGAAGGAAAAAATAATTAAGCAAATAATGAAATTCTACCTTTGGGCAAAAAAGAAGTGAGACACGTTTTTAATGGGGATGAGTGTATGATGGAGAACAAGTTCCCATTTCCAGAATTCTAGGAAATCAGTGTTTTTGATTAGAGGCCAGTGACCTGTTGCCACAGAAATCCACATTCTGAATGAAACAATATGTGCAAAATTTCTTGATGTCCAACTGGACAATAAGCCAAAATGTGTTGCTCAATGTTTTGAATTGAGGGGAAGCTTCTCCTATATACATATAAAGGAATGGTCCAATCCGATATGTCAAAATATAACCTGAAATTGTTCATAGAGCAAGCAGACACTGACAGAAATGCACTGTCAAAATTTTAGCTGCTAAGGTGCACTGCAAGTATTTTTTTAAAAATATGTTAAAGTTACTCATTTTTGTTGCATGAAGATACAGCACTCCCCCCCCCCCCCCCTCCCCGCCCCCCACTGTTTGCTGCCCAAACTGGTGAACAAGCAAACAGAGCCACGACAGGAGAAAGTAGCACCACATAGTGTGAAGTCAAAATTTTAAGCAGTTAACTGTACCAAAAATGTCTCAAATCATTAATCTGTAGAATAACTTTCAGTTCATTTCATCAGCTAAACGGTTGGAAATGTAATTTTTAGACAAGTGATTAGCAGAGGAAAAAATTCAATGCAATGTATTATGTTACATTACAAAAGACTTACTTCAATTTGGAATTTAATATGTTGACATGAAACATTTATAACAATTTCTGTAGTGTAGTTGTTATGATAATTTTTGGATAATGTGTATTTCACTAAAAGTGAAGCTGTTCCTTGACTATTTCCAGTGGCTGTCTCAAAAATGCAAAGTGTCTATTGCATGATGAAAACAAATATTTCTTTACACAAGGCACACCTGATAAAAGAAAGAAAAATTAATGTATTTAGGCACATCACAGTAGTTACTAGTTTTATTTAGACAGAACTGAGATGGAGTAAGTAATGGTCATGGCTGTTATTCTGCATATTATACTGTGTACCATGCATACTTAATCAAATTTCTAAAACATGGTGATGCAAACTGACACTGCAGAAATGAGTGAAGTTTAACAATACTGTACCACTGATAAACCAGAAATGATAAGGAAGTATCAGAAATTATGTTGTCTAACAAATTTCTGAAAAATACATTACAGTGTTGAAAAATTTCTCTATCGAGAGGGTGATTCTTTTTGTTGCCTTCTTAAAGACAGATATGATGTTAAATCCAGGCCAAGAGACCAACAAAACTAGTGAATTATTTGCTGAAACTGGTAAGAAGATGTCCAAGATGTAACACTGAAAATTATTCTCTACCACTTTTCCAGAATTTGCTATGTTGATTACAAGATTTTTGCAAATAAACAGTCCTTTTTTTAAATTTCTGGTCCTAATTTGCCTTGGGATTCCTGAGGACAGGAATAAAGCTGCAGAAGCAGTAATCCACTGATACTTATCACTGTAATTGTTATATATGAATGTGTCGCAGCATTCATCAACTGCACAAACAACTTTGTCTTCCTTTTGCTCAAAAAGAGAAAGTGGAATCTGCACACGGTTCTTGCACAAAGCCTGACTGACTGGCTTTATACACTGCATTTTAGGACAAAAAAAGAACCTTTGTGTATATGTCAGCTACGAATTTCTCGTTTTTTTATTTATGTTAATCACATCTCCTCTACACATTACTTGAAGTAACTTGGTAATTTTGCAGCTTCCTTTTCCATATAATTTCCTGAATACCGGTATTTTTAATTAGATCAACAAAGAATCAGTAATGTTAATATCACTTGCTGTTCAGAGGAACAAGTGATCTAGGTCTCCCTCAGTAATGATGCACTGACTCCCATTATTAGTTCTAAATCTTTCGAATAGTTTTTCTTTCAAAATTTTGTGAGTTTCATTTTGGCGCATATGTCATACTTTATGTAAATCTTTGTTTCATTTATACAATTTCTGTTCAGACTTTATGAAATTGAGTCAGCTTTCCACAAAGCAAAACTTTATGCATTTTTGAAATGACATTTTCATGCTGCAGCAGAGTGTGTGCTGATTTGAAACTTCCTGACAGACTGAAACTGTGTGCCGGACTGAGACTTGAGATGAGGTACTGGCGGAAGTAGAGCACTGAGGAGTGGTTGTGAGTTGTGCCTGGCTAGCTCAGTCAGTAAAGCAGTTGCCTGTGAAAGGGAAAAGGTCTCAAGTTTGCATGTCAGTTCAGCACACCGTTTCAATCTGCCTAAAAGTTTCAGCATTTTCTCCTTCCTTCTTTCTTTGACACTGAAGGCTATTGCCATACCTGTTTTATTTGGGCTAGGAAAGTGCTGTATTTTTGTTCGGGATTTTAATGAAGACAACAGTCATTTTTTGAACCACAATTCACAGAATCATCAGTTATTTCCTATTTCTTCTGATGTTTCCATAATTACTTATGAATGAGTATCCATAAAATTAACTAATAAATAGTACTCATGTATGTCTTCAGAACATAGTGCATTCATCATATTTCATCCTTGCAAGGCTGAAAACAATAACTGGATTCCACATTACTGTGAAAATCTAACATCTGCACAAACACAGATGCTATTACCAAGTTTCTATGAAGAACTCACAAAGAAAATTAATTCTGGTTATCTCCACTGTTAACACTTAGCAATACTGCAAATGCAATTATGGACATTAAATGAGGTACAAATTCAAGTGGATACAAACTGTGAACAGTTGTTTCAGAGAAATTATCAATGGAATTGATATTTGCTTTACAAATTATGATTGTTTTGTGCCATGTTATCTGTTTACCTATGTGCTGTCAACGAAGCCTATGTGCCCACCCATGTTGCTCATGCACTGTCTGCTACAGCTACAACAGGGTTTTAATTTCTCCAGCTGCCTGATGAGCTATGAATTTGACAATTTTCAAGAATACTTGCAGTGTTGTGTTTCTTTCAGTGTGTTCTTCATGCATATAAATATCAGGGCAGGTTTCAACCTGTCAGATTGGACAATTGCCTGGTGAAATGCATGGTTCAAAAAATTTATTAATAATGTATAATTTCTTATCATCATAATCATAATTTTCAAATTTGTCTGTCATTGGACATACACCACTAGATACTGACTTCCTACAGACATTTCCATAGATTACATCCTTCAGCTATATGCACTCATGTTGCACCCACATATTATCTAACATTGTACAGACGCATTCCACTAGTAACTTCTCTCAATTTTTTCTTATCTCTAGAAAACAATAATGGAAGTATCTTTGTCAATCTACCATCCACTCCTCTTTCACATGCCTTGCCCCTCCAATTTCAGTTTTATTATGGATACAGTTGTTACCTGTTCTGTCTGACAGTTTTCATGTTGTTGTAACATGACATGGGTCATGACATAGTAGCTCTAGAAGCTCACTATTAGATAAGAGGTGATATGGGATTTTGAGGTCATCCATTTCTTGGTTCATGAGTGGCTATGTATGGGAGTGAAATGGAAACTTGGTCAAACTAAGATTCTTCAGATACCTGTGGCTGGAGACAGAACACAATGATGATGTTAGGTTAAGGAGGCAGATATGATGATAATAGGGAAAATAAGACTCTGGGTTGGTTTAATGGTCTGCTTTTTGTTGCTTCTTCACATGGTAGCAATGAACATGCAGGAGAGTACAGACAATCATTTATAAAAACATGGATGAGGCTTACTAGATTCTCCAATCAGTTACCACAACAAATAGCCACCCTGACCTATAATAACCAGTATTAAGTGAGGAATGTAGGAATATACTACAACCCCACTTGGGTCACTCCAATAGGGACAAAGAAGGCTAGTTGACCCTAATTAAAGTAAGCACAGATGAACTAGAAAAATCCTTCTTCTCACACTGTTGATGTGAATGGAACTGAAAAAAACCCTAATCCTTCTGGTATGCACTTCACAGTGGTTTGCACTGTAGGTGCACAGAAATATATTTGCAACTGATTCCCATTTCAGTGTTATTTGCAGACATTACACTACAATTTTAAAGCGCATAATAAAAGCAATTTGAAGTACAGTTTTTGTGTGTTTATGTGTGTGTGTGTGTGTGTGTTTGAGAGAGAAAAAGAGAGAGAGGGAAGGGGGTGGGGGGTGAATACAGTAGGGCCTATTAATTGAAAAAGTGGCTCTGTAATACAGCATACTTCATCATATTCATGTTTTACAGTTGATCTTACTTCTTGCCTTATCCTTCAATCTATTTACTGATTTATTACAAAATATTCATTTCTAAAATCATGAATTACTCTTAAACAACTGTATGTCTGTGTTCTTTCTACTACAGTCACACATTTATGAATTTTGTTAAGTATCCATATAATAAATATTTTCTTCTTTTGTTTTTTTTAGTGTATTTTGAAAGCTGATGCATATTTACATTTTTCAGATGAATAGAGACACCCTGTGGCCTGATGAATAGAAGATATCTTGAAGAATCTTAATTTGATATATAAAATGATGGTTAACAACATGAAAACATTGTAATGTGATATGATAGATTGTCTTAACAAAAGCTGTGGTGTTAAGATGCTAGCAAGTGTAAATAATCAGAGAGGAAATTGAAAATAAGATCAATATTTGGGGTTACCTATTACTGTTCAAATGGCAGTGTCCTACTATTAGAGAAAAGATATGTCACTAGAAGGAATAAACATAAATACTGAAGCAGGCTGTGATCTAAAGTGCAATCTGCTGTACAACTGCTAAGTACTTTTGTAAACTCACCGCTGTGATGAATGCTGATTTTCATGTTATCTATATTTTTAACTCATGACCACAAACATTTACAACTTTCATGAGGTTTTCCATATATTGAGTATTGTGTAATTTAGAGAAGAATTTGTCATTGTTGGAACAGTTGGCTGTAATCATTTTTGTAACAGGATATGTGAAATAGTACAGAGTCATAATAACAATTAAATTCTGTACAGTTTACAGATATACATTATAAATTTTGTTACAAAGATATTAGATGTTTGTACAAGAATAGTACTCTACAAAGGCCTAAGGTATTGATATAGAGGAGGAACCATATATAAGTTTAGACTCCAGTGTTTAACATGAAAGGAAAACTTGTATTCTGTGTGACAAGCCTAGAAATACAGAGAAATAAATGTTGCTAGAAACATTAAAACCATGTTAAATTATCCCCATTGTCCTTTCACTGTTTTTAGTATGTGTGAGTCTCACAACAGGTGGTTTTCTATCAATTTGGAGCCTGAGTGACCTGTCCCCCTCCCCCTTGGGTAAGAAGCATAAAAATTCTGACAGCTACAGATAAAAACAGCTTTTCTATTTTAAGCATTTCTGCCATCCTGAAGGTACAAATAGTAAGTACTGAGGAGTCAGATTAGTTGCTATTTGAGCTCTCTTACAATGATGCCCCCCCTCCCCCCCTCTCTCTCTTTTGGTCTGTCTGTCTGTCTGTCTGTCTCTCTCTCTCTCTATCTATCTATCTCTTTTAAAAAAAAAAAAAAAAAAAAAAAAAAAAAAAAAAAAAAAAAAAAAAAAAAATCAATCTAACCCTATACCACAATAAGATTTTATAATCTGCCATCTAGCTTTTCAAACCATCTGAATTGCAATTTGCCATTGCCTTATCACTGAACAAAATGCTTTCTGTTATTCTGCCTGCAACTATTCCTATGTAATTATAACATCACATCCCTACATGTTGTTGCTGCTATGTTTCTGTGTGAAATATAACTGAATAAATTTGCCTGTCAAATACAACGTGTGAAAAAATATCCCTTATTTTAGAGGTGGTAAATGCACCAACACAAGACAAAAGTGTCCAGTAAACATAGGCCTTAAAGTGTATTTCTTAAGAGTTATGAGCACATGTTCATCTTGACTAATGTGAAACACCCTTCTATGGAACAAGTGCTCACACCTCTTAAGGTATGCAGTTTAGAACCTAAGTTTAATGGACATTTTTCTTGTGTGGTCCATACTACCACCTCTCAAAATACAAGATTTTTTGTTTTAACATTCTATATACTTGGATTAATTTTGTTTGTAATTTCCTCAATTCTATTCAGTTCAGTTCAATTCAATTCAATTTCTTTACTCATCTGTTAATAATAAACAATGTATAGATGTAATCAGTTCATAGCCAAGTCTAGTTACAATAACTTTTTTTAATATTTAAGTTGTTTAACAATCATCTTACACAAGTACAGGGTGACTCAGAATAATGGAAATGTTTGAAATGAGTAGTGGTAGCCATGGGCAAGTGGCAGCACTGCGGTTTCATGATACTTAGTGAGTAAACAGTCTGCCATCTCAGTAACCATGGATCAGTGGAACAGATAACAGTGTGTGCTAGCCATAAAAATGTTTAATAAAAACAATGATAGTTTGGTAGTGGCACAGAGGGGGTTTTGACGTTTTTATAATTTAGGACATCATGAAGCCATTCTGTCAAAACATGCAATAAAATGTGTTTTTGACTGGAGACTCGATCTGCCCTCAAGAAGAAACCAAAAGGATGACCAAGAAGTGTGCATTCTCCAGTGAAAACTAATGTTGTACGTGAGCCTGTCTTACAGTCTGTATATGTAAATGGTTTTAGTTTTTCATATTCAGATATTCTTCAATGCTATAAAAGTTATACACTATTAAAATTATTTTACCTCTATTCTAAATATATGAAATTCTTTAATTTTCTTTACTGTAGCAATGAAAGTCATCTCTGTTTCTTGTTTTGTAGTTACGAACTTCATTGTTCAAGGGCAGCTTCCCCTTGCGCAATATCTTTGATGTACTGAATTACTATTTGTCAGCCCGTGACCTGGGTAAAATGTTTTTAAAAGTCTTAATGAATACAACATTTTCAGGAATGAGTGCTTGAAATTTCCTAAGTTTAATTAGCCTTTAGTCCAGTGGAACAGATGACGTTGGTGGCATTGCCCCAATTACATACATAACAGGGTCAGATGACATTGTGATTCATTTCATTTCCATATCCTAACTGACAAGTCACACGACTAATACTTCTATCTCCTCTCCATGTATACACACAGAGTGTACCTGGTGCCCCTTCCTGCCCCTGCAGCCATTTCTCTAAGGGGTACCATCATTTAACAGACATTTCATAAAATTTAGTTGACATATCATTTTAGTACACATTCCATTGCATGATACCCAAAACCACACTTGGACGACACACAAACTAGTGTTGATGGCTATCCCAAATACAGAAGACAGTCAACCAGAAATTGCGGCTTTGCAGCAAAAATATGAATACAAGGCAGCGATGAACTGGAAATAGGTAAAATGTGTAGTACCACATAACATCCTACTTTCGAAAATGTTCCAAGCACACATGAACATAGAATACTGCAATTCAGTGAAATCCATCAAATATGTCAGCAAGTATGTATTTCAAATAGCCAAAGTCAGTGAACAACAAAACAGAAAGGACAAGGTTGTTATGTACCAAATGCAAAGATACATCAACAGTAATCAAGCTGCGTGGTGGAATTTCAGTTTTCACTTATACGAACACATACTAATTGTGCAACATACAGCAGTATGCTTGGATAATGGACAGAGAGTTTACTTAACAGAAGATACTGCCAGAAAAACTGCAAGTGAACTACCTCTCAACAAAACATTAACAGCTTTTTACAA
Source organism: Schistocerca americana (assembly GCF_021461395.2). Classification (NCBI taxonomy): domain Eukaryota; kingdom Metazoa; phylum Arthropoda; class Insecta; order Orthoptera; family Acrididae; genus Schistocerca; species Schistocerca americana. Next base: position 647,682,573 of record NC_060120.1, on the reverse strand, counting down.
ATTGTGCCAAATGAAGCCATTCGCAAAAATATTACTGTTTGTCAATGTCGCTAGAACAGAACAATGAAAATCTTTTAATAATGAAAACAAGGAATTCAAGTAGAAGATCATCCAGGAATCATGAAATCTGGCACACTAGGCCAAATATGCCCTGTGCATCTGAATAATGGTAAACGTTTCTATCTCTGGATGTCGCTAGACGAAATATGGGGACCAACAAGTTTTACAGACCTGAAGACTGTTGGTGGTTGCCTATACCAGATGTACAGAGAAGCATACCAACACTTAGGTCTACTGGAAAACAACAACCACTGGAAACGACCACTACAAGAAGCCTCACTCACAGCCTGAGCTGAACAAATGAGAGATTTATTTGCCATAAGTTGAAAAACATGTAATCCATTGAATCCAAGACAGCTATGGAACTCCTTCAAATAGAGTATGAGTGATGACATACTACATCTACATCTACATGGATACTCTGCAAATCACAGTTAAGTGCCTGACAGAAGGTTCATCAAACCACCTTCACAATTCTCTATTATTTCAATGTTGTATAGTGCGCGAAGAAAACGAACACATGTATCTTTCCGTGCGAGCTCTGATTTCCCTTATTGCATTATGGTGATCATTTCTTGCTATGCAGGTTGGTATCAACAAAATATTTCCTCATTCAGAGGAGAAAGTTGGTAATTGAAATACCATGAGAAGATTCTGCCACAACAAAAAACGCCTTTGTTTTACTGATGTCCACCCCAAATCCTGTATCATTTCAGTGACACTGTCTCCTCTATTTCACAATAATACAAAATGTGTTGCCCTCCTTTGAACTTTCTTGATGTACTCTGTCAGTCCTATCTGGTAAGGATCCAAACCATGCAGTGGTATTCTAAAAGAGGATGGACAAGTGCAGTGTACGCAGCCTCTTTAGTAGATCTGTTACATTTTCTAAATGTCCTACGAGTAAAACACGATCTTTGGTTAGCCTTCCCCACAACATTTTCTATGTCTTCCTTCCAATTTAAGTTGTTTATAATTGTGATTCCTAAGTATTTAGTTGAATTTACAGCCTTTAAATTTGACTGATTTATCACGTAACTGAAGTTCAATGGGTTCCTTTTAGCACTCATGTGGATGACCTCACACTTTTCATTATTTATTGTCAACTGCCAATTTTTTCACCATCCAGATAGCTTTTCTAAATTGTTTTGCAATTTGTTTTGCTCTTATGATGAATTTAGTAGTCAATAAATGAGAGCATCATCTGCAAACAACCTAAGACGGCTACTCAGATTGTCTTCCAAATTGTTTGTATAGATAAAGAACAGCAAAGGGCCTATAACACTACCTTACACGATGCCAGAAATCACTTCTGTTTTACCTGATGACTTTTCATCAGTTAATGCAAACTGTGGTCACTCTGACAGGAAATCACTAATCCAGTCACACAACTGAGATGATATTCTATAAGCACACAGTTTCACTATAAGCTGCTTGTGGGTACAGTTCCAAAAGCCTTCTGGAAATCCAGAAATATAGAATCATTGGAAATCCCTTGTCAATAGCACTCAGCATTTTGTGTGAGTAAAGAACTAGTTGTGTTTCACAAGAATGATGTTTTCTAAAAATTCTGCTGCATATCAACATTAATGATATGGGTCTGTAATTTAGTGGATTAATCCTACAAACTTTCATGAATGTTGGTGTGACATGTGCAACTTTCCAGTCCTTGGGTATGGAGCATTCATTGAGCGAATGGTTGTATGTAATAGTGAAGTATAGAGCTATTGTATCATCATACTCTGAAAGAAATGTAATCAGCCTGGACCAGAAGACTTACTTTTGTTAAGTGATTTAAGTTGCTTCACTACTCTGAAGATATTTACCTCTATGTTACTCATTTTGGCAGCTGTTCTTGATTTGAAATCTGGAATATTTACTTTGTCTTCTTTGGTGAAGGAATTATGGAAGGCTGTGTTTAGTAGCTCTGCTTTGACAGCACTGTCATCAACAGTATTTCCATTGCTATCATGCAGAAAAGGCATTGATTGTGTCTTGCCGATAGTATACTTGAGACACGACAAAAATCTCTTTTGATTTTGTGACAGGTTTTGAGAAAAAGTTTTGTTGTGGAAACTATTACAAGCATCTCACATTGAAGTCCACACTAATTTTGAGCTTCTCTAAAAGATTGCCAATCTTGGAGATTCTGTGTCAATTTAAATTTGGCATTTTTTTTTTTTCCAACAGTGTTCTGATTCATTTTGTGTACCTATGAGGATCAGCTCCATTGTTTGTCAATTTATTTGGTATAAATCTCTCAGTTACTGCCAATACTATTTCTTTAATTCAAGCCACATCTGGTCTACACTTACATAATTAATTTGGAATTAGTGGAGATAGTCCCATAGGAAGGTGCCAAGTGAATTTTTATCTGTTTTTTTGAACAGATATATTTTTCATTTATTTTTGCTGAATTTGGAGGTTACAATATTCAATCTAACTATGACAGCCCTGTGTTCACTAATCCCTGTATCTGTTTTGATGCTTGTTATTAGCTCAGGATTATTTGTTGTTAAGAGGTCCAGTGTGTTTTCACAACCGCTCACAAACTACCTGCTTGAAATAATTTTCAGAGAATGTGTCTAGCACAATTTCAAATGATGTTTTATGTGTACCTCCAGAATTACACAAGTATTTTTGCCAACATATTGAGGATAAATTAAAGTCAGGACCAACTACATTTGTGTGATTTGGGTAGGTGCTTGAAATCAAACTCAAGTTTTCTTTGAACCTTTCAGCAAAAATATCATCTGGACTGGGAGGTCAGTAAAAAAATTCAATTATTATTTTATTCCAGTTTCCAAGAATGACCTCTGCCCATACTAACTCACAGGAAGTATCTACTTCAATTTCATGACAAGGTACACTAATTCTAACAGCAACAAACACACCACCGCCAACTGTGTTTAGCCTATCCTTTCAGAACACTGTTAGGTTCTTCACAAAAATTTCAGCTGAACTCTCTGGCTTTAGGGAAATTTCAGGGCTTATAATGATTTGAGCATCAGTGCTTTCTACTAGTGCTTGGAGCTCTGGTACTTTCCCAACACAGCTATGACAATTTACAATTGTTACACTGATGGTTCCTGGATCTACGTTCTTCCTGTGTTCGGCCTGCACCCTTCGTGACTGAAGCCCTTTCTGTGTTTTCCCAAGACCCTATAACCTTAAAAACTCCCCAGTCCATGCCGCACAGCCCCTGTTACCCATGTAGCCATCTCCTGCAGGTAGTGGACTTCAGACCTATTCAGTGGAACCCAAAACCTAACCCTCCATTGGTGCAAGTTGAGAAATCTGCAGCCTACATGGTCACAGAACCATCTGAGCCCCTGATTCAGACGCTCCACTTGACTCTGTACAAGCAGTCTGCAATTGGTCCTGTTGACTATGTTGCAAACAGTCAGTTCTGCTTCACATCTCACAAGCAAGACTGGCAGCCTTTAGCTCTGTTAGCTGCTCAAAAAGAAAGAGAATCTCTTCTGATCCAAAGTGACACACATTATTGGTACCAACAAGAGCCAGCACCTGCATTGAGCTGCACCCTCTGCTCTTCATGGCTTCTGAAAGGACCCATTCCATGTCTGGAATGACTCCACCTGGTATGAACATGGAGTGCACATTGGTTTTCTTACTGCTCCAAATCCAACAAGTGCATTCTGAACTGGCCATTGAATTCAACAACATCTTCAATGAAACACTCATTTGCCTAAAAGATAAATATTTCAAGAAATCCACTGAACTGGAAAGCTGCAGTATTCATATCTTGTACTTGACTAGTGGTCGAAATAGCCATAGGATTAATTGTAAGATTTGCTGTCGGACTAACTATTTTGCCTTCAACTCTTGAGTCAAGTTTTGATGCTGAAGCATTCATGCAATTTACAACTATGTTATCAAATTCATTCTCATCTGCACTAGATCCATTACTACATTTGTTGTAAGCTCTTTTGTACCCTGTTTACCTATCTTTACAATAACAACACAATATGTTGTATTCACTTGTTTTATATGCAACATAATTCAAATAATCTCAGTATCCAGTTGTCTAATTCTAATGCTCTCACAGTACAGCAAGTTGAAACAGTGCTGCATCATTACATGCTCCTGCAACATGAATTTAGCCAGGCTGTGTGGCTAAGTACCTTTTAGTTTTAGAACTCATTACTATGAAATTTATTAATTCTACTGTGATTAGCAAGTCTATTTAGTGACACACACACACACACACATTTCGAGGATCAATCGCATACCATACTTGTGACCTGTGGCAGTAATTATCTTTATTCAACAGTTCAATTTTTCACTCATCCACCTTAATTCATAGTTTCCCTTACACACTACAAATGTATCGTCCAGCATAAAAGTGTTCCCATTTCTTTTCATCGAATTCAGTCATGTCTTTCACTTCAAAACTGGTTTCACATCACTTCTGAATACTCTTTGCAATCTACAAAGCAGAAAAATTTTCGGTAGGTGCTTCAAGTTTCTTCACATCTCACATGATCTTCCAACCATTTTCGTTATTTAGGTGGTAGCCTCACTTCTTGTAACTGTAGCTTGATGATGCCAGGCCAATAACCTGTGACTCTTTAGTGAAACAGCGCACAAAAATGCACATCACACCACAGTTGTAATCCCATCTTTCACAATTCATCATAACAGGAAGACAACATTGGATACTTTAGAGTCCACATCAGTGACGGACTGCACCTATGTTTTGAGTGGGGAAAGGAGGGGGTGGGGGGTGGGGGGGGGGAAGGGGGGAGGGAGGGGTTGATGTGTAGTGCAGCAACTCAATGTGACATGGAATCAACAAGTCATTAGGAGTCACCTGCAGAAATATTGAGTCATGTTACTCTACAGCCATCCATTGTTGCAAAAGTGTTGCAGGTGCAGGATTTTATGCATGAATTGATGTCTCGATTATCTTCCATAAATGTTCAATGGGATTCATGCTGGTGAACTGGGTGGCCAAATCGTTCACTCAAACTGTCCAGAATGTTCTTCAAAGAAATCGTGAACAATTGTGCCCTGGTGACATGGCACATTGTAATCCATAAAAATTCCATCATTGTTTGGGACCATTAAGTCCATGAATGGCTTGACAGTGTTTCACTTATAGGTAATATTTTACAGTATGTTCTCAAAATTGAATCAGTACCAATATAAAATGCTAGGAATATTTAATATGGAGGTCTTTATTTTGATTCTGATTTGTTAATCATGGTTTATTGTTTATCTTATTCATAAAATATTCTTTTAACATTACCAAAATTGTTAATTTGTCTTTACATTATGTAAATTATGCCATTATTAGAAGAAGAAGATGAAGCCTGTTGAGTCTATGTCAAATTAGTCGATTATGTATAGAGCTACTATATGCAATCAGTGAGTCTCTGTTTAAGAATTTAAAACTTAAATTCGTTTTTTATCTAGACTGTATATATTTCACTTTTCACTTAAATTTCTTTAATTCATTGCTTTGAATAATTTCAGTCTTCTGCACTGTTGTGGGTGAGGTCAGTGATTTAAGGTCTCTCTTGAGAATCCTTTCAGTCCCCTTTGGCCTTATTGAAATAACATTCATATATTTGACAGTATCTGCATGAAGGGCATGGCAGTATTAGATAGAAGAGTACACAAGTTGTCCCAAGTGCCAGCTTTGAACATTGTGTTTTGTAGCAGCCTAAAGCTCTAGCAGCATGGAAGGTGGCCCACAACTATTACCAGGTGATAGTCTCAGTCAGCTCACTGGATGATGCCCCACAGTACCCAATCCCGTGTCAGCCTCTTTTTGTGTGCCAAGAGCATGGGATGTCAGGAAGTTTCTGCGGCATGACTAACTGTTGAATGACAACTACCATACCCTGGTCATCAGCTTCAGTTCCAGAGGTTTCCAGGTAATACAGATGCATGGACCTTCCACAAACTCAGCTCTGGGCTGCAATATTTAAACCCATGGGTCCAGCCCAATGCCATTGTTACAGCTAGGCCCTGCTACAATGACCAGCTCATGTCAGTCATTGGCATACTTATGACACAGGTATGTTTTTCACCTCCAGGCCATGAAGCAGCAACCGTTGCCTACCTGTCCAAGCCTAGGACTGCCAGTACCTGCCACTGTCTTCATGGTTGAGGTCGAGCCATAAGTTCTGGACAGCCCAAAAATGACCACCACTCACTGCCACTCTACAGCCTGCAGTTCCATGTTATTGCCTGGGAAGTCCTACTAGGGCTCACTACCACCTGGCTCATCACCACCCATAGTCTACTGTCTGCCTGCTGTGGAAGCACTGATCTACATTCATGTGTGATTGCTGATAAAGAGTTTTGGCAAAAGGTTGTCAACATATGTCATCGGCATCTCCACCCACCTCCAGCAGATAACTGCTTACTCATGCCTTTCCATAACAACAACCTCATACACTTGATATCAGAACAGCGGTTGGAAGCTGTTATGGTAAAGCAACGGAGGGTAGAAACTAAGAGGATGCAGCTGACTTTAAGTTTTGTTTGGTCCTGTCAGGTTGCATTTCTTCCTTTCCTTTCTTTTCTGTTCGATTTTAATGTATGAGCTGTGGTAGTAGTAGTAGTAGGAAAAATGTGTTTTGGTGAAAAAGTAACAACCCAGAAGGTGGCTCAGCATTTGCTGGATGAGGTAGCTAAAGTTTTGGCTGGTAATGAGGGTTTCCAGAATGAAATAGATTATTTAAAGGGTGAAAGAATGGAACTATCAGCTTCTAGCATGTCTCCACCAAACACTGATGCTGGTACTATCTCATTGGTGGTCCCATTTTCTGGTATATCTGTGGAAGATGTTTTCATCATTTTTAATAGTTTAAATACAGCCATGGAATTAGGAAACTGGAGTAGTGAGCAGTTGTCAAGTGTGTCTCATTTGAAATTAGTAGAGGATGCCAAAACATATGTAATGTGCAGTGAGAAGTTGCATGATGCTCAGTTTTTACAGAATTTACTGGAGGGTCACTAGATTATTATAGAAGAAAGAATACAACATAATGGTTTAATGCAAAAACACAGAGAATCAATAGAAAGTTCTGTAGACTGCATCATCATGTTACTGGAGCTACCGTTTGTTGTTCAGGCCTTTGATAGGCATGCACTTTCACTGAATTGTCCTGAAATTAGAAGTTGTAGGATCTACACCTCAAAAGCAGTGGTGTAGCATGGTTGTAAAGGTTGGGGAGACTCTACAGTTAGTATAAAGAGACAAAATAGTACAATAAACAATAATTTAAACAAATGAAACAAAATGCATCAAATAAAACAACAACAACTACTACTACTGCTACTGCTACTACTACTACCACCGCCACTAATAATAATAATGATAATAATAACTAACTTGTTCAAGAAACCATGACAAATTTGTAGAACTCCAGCTGCAAGAGAAAGCACTTATATTTTCTTGTACACAAGTGCAATGTGCCTGTCTTTTCTTTCCTTGAATAAGTCTATAATTCGGTCTACAGAGATCTGATCACTGGATAGCTCTCCAAGTAGTGTCTTTTCTATTGCTAATATGCTCAAACACAACAGCTGGGTGTTGGACATTGAATTCCTTAAATAATTCTTGACTCATTTAAGAGTATTCATGCTTCGTTCACTGCTTGCTGTAGTTGCGGGTACGGTCATAACTAAACGCAGGAACTATGTTGTTTCTTCATAAATAGATTCTAAATCATTGTTGACAATGTACTTTAAGAGGATTCTTGGAGATAAGTGTTTTTTCTCATCAGCATATATGTTACACAGTTCATTTTCAAGTTGTTCTTGTTTGAAAATAGGGCTCTGTTCTAATAACTGAAGCAGTTTCAACTTAGGGAATTTTTACTGATAGTTCCGGAAACACTTTCCATTCCCAAAAAAAAAAAAAAAAAAAAAAAAAAAAAAGAGGACATCACACACGTCCATGACCGAAGCACAGGATTTGAACCTGTGACCGTGCGACCATAGTGGTTGCACGGTTCCAGATTGAAGTGCCTAGAACCACTCAGCCACAGCGCCCGGCTTCAAAAGTGTCTTGAGAGATGTATTTTGGCTGCCACAGAATGATAAGTTGCTGTTCAAACACAAGCTGCTTTTAATGCATTCATCAATGGATGTTTCCATTCTTAATTGCCTTAAGTTTCTCAAAACAGTTCTTATTTCGTCATAGCAAGCAGTTATACTGACAGATTTTGACTGAAGAACATTAAAGAGATGATCAACATAAACAAAGAACCCTCAGTAGAAACAAAGCAAGTAGACAAACATAGGATCATCTGTCTGTCGTTTCATTGCCACAGCACAGCTCTAAGATTCTGGATCCCACTGAGAGTCTGTATCATCAATTATGTAATTAAAAACACTATATAGCTCTGAGAAATGACTAGATATTGTCAAAACTGCCCTGGAACGAAAGTTCCAGCGAGTATTGCTTGCATGTGGCTGTTTAAATCCTTTCTCAATTAGCAATACAGTTTGTTTTGACGATTTGCTGAGAAACGAATGGAATGCAATAAGATATCTTACAAACATGCATACTTGTTGTATGATTTTTGAGGCATTTAACAGTACCAAATGCAGTTGGTGTGCATAAGAATGAATAAACAGCACATAGGGACGGAACCGCTTCACCAATTGTTGTAGTCCTCTTTCTCTGCCCACCATTACTGAAATGCCATCGTATGTTTGACAAACCACTTTTCCTTCCACATTCCATTCCTTCAATACTGGATGGATAATGTTTGACAAGCCTTCAGCAGCTTTATCTCCAGAAACATCGTAAAATCAAATGAATCTTTCCTGAATTTTGTCTGCAATACAGTACCTGAATATTATACTCATTTGACTCTTGCATGACACGTCTAATGTTTCATAAGCCTGAATTGAAATGAAATTGCAGTTCTGACTTTCACATTTTATTTTGTCATTAACTGTCAGAGTTATCATTTTTTCTATTACATCATTCTCTACATCTGGAGAAGTTCCTTTAAAGGTTGAAGATGATGACAGGTGGTCTCTGATTAACTGCTCTCCTTGAGCTGGTAAATCTAAAAATTCCAGATAGTTACCTTTGTTGCTGGAGGATTCGTCTTCTCATTGGCCACGAAAAGCTAGTTCTTGTTTACAAAGAATTGCAATCACCTGAATAAGATGAGCCAACACTCTCCTGTTGGATGCAACTTGTTCATTGTATTTTATTGTGGCCTTGGAAAGGGCATGCTCTGTTGTGGGTTGGCAGGAGAGCCAACACTGGGTTACAAGAGGAAGCCGAAAGGCACGTGATTTAGCTCACGCAGGCTGGCGTGAGGTCTGGAACAGGACAGGAAAATTAGACTTTAGAAAAAACGTACATAGCTGGTGGAATACTTAACTTTAATCCATAAATGGTGAACGTCAGTCTTGACGGTACATTATTACAGTATCAATAGTAACTGGTACTGGTGCCTTGCTAGGTCGTCGCAAATGATGTAGCTGAAGGCTATGCTAACTATCGTCTCGGCAAATGAGAGCGTATTTCGTCAGTGAACCATCGCTAGCAAAGTCGGTTGTACAACTGGGGCGAGTGCTAGGAAGTCTCTCTAGACCTGCCGTGTGGCGGCGCTTGGTCTGCAATCATTGATAGTGGCGACATGCGGGTCCGACGTATACTAACGGACCGCGGCCGATTTAAAGGCTACCACCTACCAAGTGTGGTGTCTGGCGGTGACACCACATGCTCAATTCTACTTTTGCCCAATAACTGAAATGATTCTTTCTTCTTCAGGTGACTTTTTGATGCTTTTGTCCTTCCTTGTCAAAGTTCTTTATTATATAAATGCCCTCATTTCACCATTCCTTTTCACCACCAAACAAAAGACATATATAACAATATAATCTGTCATTAGCAACATTCGGAGTCAGCCAAGTACACTTTTTGCACTAGGCTATCTGAAAAGTGCATTTTTGTTTGGCTTCACTCAAAACTACGCTGAGTATAGGAGTAGGTCGTTTGTCTTTCAATTTGCACTTTTTTTTGTACAGTACATTAATGTAAGAAAAGGCATTTTAATAAAAATTCCATAAGGCATTCAGTTGCTGGCTCACTCACGTTGGCGACACAACGAAAATATGCACTAAAATCACACAAGAATGACTATGAACACAAACCGCGTGACTGTTCACTTCCATGTTAACAGCCAGCATAGAAGCTGCAGAGACTAGTCTCAATACCTGCTATAGTAAGTGCAGCACACTGCCCTTCGAGGAAGAGGGGAAGTGGAGGAGAGGCGAGAATGCCACTAATGCGCAGGCACACACAGTCAGGTAAGGGAAGAGAGGCAGAGACTGAGAGCAGTCAAGTCTCAAGCAGGCAAATATACCAGTACTCAGGGTGCGGCACAGGCTACAAAACTGATGTCTTCACACATTTAGAGCTCTTAGCAGAAAGCTGTTTATATTTTTGTTATGAATTACTATTGCATCTTTTTTAAACATGAATACAGTGGAGACTAAGTCTCAAAGTCTCCCCTCATGCTATGCCATTGCTCAAAAGAAGAGTCAAAGGTACAGTACTTACGAAGTTCTCCAAGGTTACTCCACTCTTAATTAAATAAATATGTCACAAAACAATTCCTGTAATAACCAATGTTTTGCAGCTGAACTGAAAGCACGTTTTGATGGGCACTTCTCATATCAGTGAAATATGCCTGCTCAGCTTTAATTAAACTAAATGTAGAAAAAGCTTGTCTGCTATGTTAAAATTGTTTATTTCGAACTTGGTAATTTTCAATTAGCATCTCTTGCACATTAATATGGGTGTCAACACATTTAGAAAATATGGGCAGTCATAAGTGTATGAACAGACAGTGGAAATTTATAGTGGTTTGGCTATAATAGGTACTGAAAATCTAAATCAAGAGAGATCATTAATTAATAATGTATTTTTAAATAAATAAGTTTGGGCTAATGTAAATGCGTATTTGAAAAGAGAAAAAAAATAGCTCTTTAATTTTAAAGTGGCCTTTCATTCCAAATTTACCAATTGCCCTATAAGATTCTGACTGTGGCTTGATGCATGAAACTTTATAGCTGTCATAGCTATTCGTTGCTACCATTTCTGATGAAACCAATTAGTCAATTACAATAAAAACAACCAACTGAATAATTGGAATAATGAAGTTTTGTAGGGCGATTTTTTTCTACAATTTTGATAATTTGTGTACCATGTGTTCAATGCAGGAACTTTAATATCAGTACTTTGAAAGAAAAAAAAAAGAGTGAAAATCTTGCACAGACCTTAACATATGAAACAGGAGTGCATACAAAGTAGGATGATGGAAGCCAACCTGCTTTGTCACAGTATCAGAAAAACCAGTATTAGTATACATGAATGAGTGGATGATAACTGTGCCAATAAGGTCATTCTGTATGAAGCAGAGAATCAGTCACTTGATGTGTTTTTACAGAGTCCATTTACTGAGATGTCATGAAAATTGTGCATGGAAATCCCAGAAATGTGGAATGAAGCAATAAGAACTGCAGCAGCTTTGTCTGACATTGACTCATTGACTAAGCAAGCAGTAAGTGAGCAGTTTTTAATAGAAAGTTCATATTTATTGATGTGACTCTCCAAGTCACATTCAGTGGTCTTGTAGGAAGCTACATTGTCAAAGATGCATAAAGATGGGACACACTGTCTAAAAATGTCCACAGACATGCAGAACAAGGAATCAGGATAACACTCATGCACCTCCATTAAATGGGTCATGAGGTGGTGCGAACACCCTACAGTGCTCCCAATAACTTTGACCATAAGACACTCCAGCCAAACATCAATGTAGACATTTGTCTATCTGGCTGTGGAATAGGAAGATCACATAAAATTTTGGTGGACACAGGATAGCAGGTATTCATGACTGGTCAGAATGAATTTGAACCTACCACATTTTAGACTAAGCAGCATAGGTGATAATAGTGTTCACTCACACAGTTTGGGTTGATAAATTTCTGAGTTGGCATGAGAAACTTTGGGGTGTGAGGAAGTTTTCCCTAATATAGGCATAAGCTACTATGGCATTCATGGGATGGACTTCCTAGTTAAAAATCACAAAAAAGTCAATTTCTAACAACAGTTAGTGGAGCTGGATGGGGCATCATTCCATCACAATTTCATCCTTGAAAGAACCAAACTGTCACAAGGAGAATCCAAGATGTCAGGAAAAGTAATTAAACAGCACAGCCAACACAGTCTTCTAGAGTTTATTTGTAGGGTACAATACCAAAAGGTACAGATAGGCTACTTAGGATGAATGTAGGAGTTGATCTTCCAGTCGGTACATGCACGTAGTTTTTATTTATTTATTTATTATTTTACTGGACTAGTTCTGTAGGACCAAATTGAGCATCAAATCTTGAAGTCATGGAATGTGTCAGTACATGAAATTAAAACAGAAAAGTAATAACACATAAAATAAAATGTTTGTGAATCCTAAAAATACATCAAGCTATAAGTTTATGCAGACACAATCAACAATATAAAACAGGAAACAGCTTAATTTTTCAAGGAACTCCTCAATAGAATAGAAGGAATGACCCATCAGGAAACTCTTCAGTTTAAATTTGAAAGTTTGTGGATTACTGGTAATATTTTGAATTCTTGTGGTAGTTTATTGAAAATGGGTGCAGCAGAATATGGCATGTCTTTCTGCACAAGCATCAAGAAAGTGCAATCCAAATGCAGGTTGGATTTCTGTCCAGTATTAACTGAGTGAAAATTTATAATTCTTTGGAATAGGCTGATATTTTTAACAAGAAATGACAGTAAAGAATATATATACAAGGGTTGGAAACTAAATAGTGGCAATTATTTATTCACAACTTATATAAAAGAGTTACATGTTTGCACCTGTTCTGTCCTTCAAAGTAGTCACCAGCATTGTGTAGAACCCATTGCCAGCAATGTGGAATGCATAGTATACCATTAGCAGAGCCTGTTCTGTTGATGGTGCGAATGGAGTGGTATACTGCCTGTCGAATCTCTGAGACAATTCTGAACCAAATGCCACAAAGTGGTTCCTTCATCTTCAGAATCAAATCAAAGTCACAATGAATTAAGTGTGGGGAGTATGGTGGATGGCACAGTACTTCCCAGTCCCATCGACCAAACAGAGCAGCCACAGCTTGGGCTGTATGCGCCCGCGCATTGTCGTGCAAAATGATGGGTGGGTTGCGCAGAAAGTGTCATCGCTTCTTTCACAAAGCTGGTCACAGGTGATGCCTCAAAAATGAACAGTAATATAACTTAACTCCTTGTGACTTTTATTTGATACTGAAGATGAGGAAACCACTTCATGCATTCGCTTCAGAACTGTTCCAGAGATTCGACAGGCAGTATACTGCTCCATTTGCACCATCAACAGAATAAGCTCTGCTAACAGTATACTACATCTTCCACATTGCTGGCAATGGGATCTACACAATGCTGCTGACTACTTTGAAGGACAGTAACAGGTGCAAACATGTAACTCTTTTGGATAGGTTGTGAATAAATAATTGCCACTATTTAAGTTCCAACCATCATACATTGAGAGACCAGTGTCAGAATACCCAAACTAATGAACAGGGGTCAACAAGAGGTTTGCAAACTTGCACCACTTACTGTCCACACTGCCCATTTCTGAGCCCAATATACTCTTTGAGAATGGGATGAGTTAGCCCAAAATATAATACCATATTTAATAAGCAAATAAAAATAAGCAAACTAAACTGCTTTTTGTGTCGAACTATAACTTACTTCAGATACTGTTATAACACTAAAAATGGCAGCATTAAGTCTTTGAACAAAATCCTGAACATGGGCTTCCTGTGACAGTTTACCATATATCTGAACACATAGAAATCTGAACTCTTCAGTCTCGCTAATCATATACCCACTCTGTGTAATTAAAATGTCAGGTTTTGTTCTATTGTTTGTTAGAAACTGTAAACACTGAGTCTTACTCTGATTTAGCATTAGTTTATTTTCAACAAACCTTGAACTTATGTCTTGAACTGCAGTATTTGAAACAGTGCCAACACTGCGCACATCATCCTTTACTACCAAGCTAGTGTCATCAGCAAACAAATATTAAGCTCACCTGTAATGCTAGAAAGCATATCATTTACATGAATAAGGAACAGGTGTGGCTTCAGCACTGAACGCTGGGGCACTCCCTATTTAACTGTGTCCCACTTGAACCCCACATCATAGTCATTTTTAATACTGTAGAGAATGAACTTTTACTGTCTGTTCTTAAAGTAAGAGGTAAGCTACCACCATATTCCATTATGGTCCAACTTCTGGAGCAATATTTTTGGATCAACACAATAAAACACCTTAGTTAAATCAAAAAAAGATGCCTAGCATTCGAAACCTTTTGTTTAGTCCACACAGGACATCAAAGAGAAAAGAAAAATAGCATTTTCAGTTGCTAATCCACTTCTGACACCAATCTGTACAGCAAATTCTGCGAAATGAAATGATCAATTATCCTTATGTGCATAGCTCTTTCAATAACTTTATCAAATACTAATGGTATAGAAATAGGTCTAAAATTGTGTACATTATGCCTTTCTCTCTTTTTATAATACAGCTTTACTACTGAGTACTTTAATTGTTCAAGAAGCTGACCATTCACAAACGAAAAATTACAAATACAGCTAAGTATTTTCATATTCTGCTAGATACTCCATCATATCCATGAGAGTCCTTAATCTTCTTGACTCAGTCTTCCTCTTGTCAGGATCAAAGAAGAGTATTTCAGATATCAGTCTCAGAAAGGCGTTTTCCAAGAGAGTTATATGATTCCCTGTGGAAACTAATTTTTTATTTAGTTCACCTGCTATGTTCAGAATGTAGAGCCATTGCTAGAGAATGAAGAACTGTATCTTCCACAATGTTTCATGCGCAGAAGTTTATCATTTGTGTAGGAAATTGATAGCACCTTGGCAGTGCCAACAGTGTGGACAATCTTGGTTCGAAAAAGGTGAGATTCTCAAAAGCTGCACTGATGGCTAACTTAGAAGTATATCAATTGAATAGAAATTTCACTGCTGAATACATGAAGCCAGGGCAGCCTATCAATTTTACTACATTAAGGGGAAAGATGTAGCATCTGAAGAGATGTGATAGAATGGACATGAATAGATTATTGGAGAAAAATGCAGAATTATTTAACCACCCTGGACCATTACCTGCTGTGCAAATAGCACAGCACACAATTCCCACTGGGAGTGAGCCTCTTGTATAAAAGAAACCACATGAGGTCCCCACCAACTGCAACCAGTGATGGAGGAGATTTTTGATCAACAGCTGCAGGATCGAATTATAAAAGAAAGCCCTAGTCCCTAGTCAGCACCTGTTGTCATTACACCCAAGAAATACTCAGACGGCAAGAAGGCTCATAGATTCTTTTGTGATTACAGGTATGTAAACCAGTGAGCAGTGACTGAGGCCTTCTCCTTGCCAAAAATTACAGAAACCTTAAACAATCTGTAGCAATGAAGTTGAGGGAGATGTTCGAGTTGGTTACACCAAACAACACCCATTTAGCAGTGGTTCATTTATTCACCTAAACACATGCAAGGCTCACAAAGAACTGAACATGCCAGAACAGCCCGAAGACAATGCTCAGAGTCCAAAGACAATGCTTAGAGTCCAAAGATAAACACATATCGATGCTGGTGTCGACCTCATTGGAGCCACATAGGGCCCCCCCCCCTCGCAGTACGGAGTACTCTTGAGAGGCCGGGGAGGGGGGGGGGGGGGTGACTAAGGTGTCGGCAGGGGTGGTCTGCGGGAGCCAGACCTTGGTCAGTTTGACAGCATCATTGGGGAGCTGTGTGGGTAGATGTCGTGAAGGAAGGTTCAGCCACCAAACCTGGAAGTCGTGGAAGCGAGCCAGGCATCGTACCAGGCGTGCTGCTCGTGCGGCAACAGGTAGGGTGGTGGTTTGCGGGTGGAACGGAGTGACGACGATGATGTCTCCGGTGGGCATGGCGAACACATGAAGCATGTCCAGGTTGAAGTCGGATGGGAGGGGAACGCATTTCACCAGATGGCAGGGAATGGTGGAGGCTGTGTCATGAGCACTGGATGAAGAGAAACACAACGAACAGTCTATAATCTCACAGTATTATTGAGATGTCATGGATTATGTCCGAGGGGGACAGGTACAAACACCTCGAGCAGGGGCACGTTCAAGATGGGGGGCCTGAAGAAACCTCAACACGGTGAGGCAGGCGACAATGGAGACGTCGAAGGGCCCAGCAAAGGGCCCGGCGGCGAGGGCGTGAGAGTAGGTAAGCTCGACATGGGGAGCATGTGGTCACACGACCGAGTATGTGAGACCGGAGTAGAGGCCAAGGTCAGAGGAGAGCTTGGCAATTGGAACTGAAAGTCACTCGAAGGAGTGTGTGAGACTGGCGTAGAGGGCGAGGTCAGAGGGGAGCTCGACGATTGGAGTTGGAAGTCACTCGATTGAGTGTGTAAGTCCAACGTGGAGGGAGTGGTTGGAGCGTCGTGAGCCACGACAGTGAGTGGCGTGGTTGTGGCCTGAAAGGGGTAGAAGGAGGCTCAACATGAGCAGGCTGAAGTCTGTTGAGAGAGACTGTAACTGCTGAATCTTTCATCTGGATGTCATAGGTGTTGGCTGAGCGCCAGAGAACTCGGTACAGGCCAGTATGTGGAGGTTGGAGGGGAGCAGAGCATGACATACTCACAATTGTTCAGAGATTTAGGGACATGTACCTTAGGGGGGGAATGGCTGGCGGGTGGAGGGATATGGAGGTTGGTGAAGTGTCATCTGACGCAGTCAACAAAGGAAGGTATGTCAGACTGAGGGAGAGAAGCGGAAGGGCTCACAAGTTCACCAGGGAGAACAATGTTCTGGCCGTATACAAATTCGGCTATTGTGCCTTTGAGATCTTCCTTATAGATTGCATGAATGCCGAGTAGCACAAAGGGAAGGGCCTCCATCCATAGAGAGTCGTGGCATCGAAGAGCCGCCTTAAAAGTGTTGTGCCAGTGCTTGACTAGCCCGTTACTTTGCGGGTGATATGCTGTGGTATGGATGCGCCGGGTGTTGCAAAAGTTACAAATCTCGTTGAACAGGGCTGACTCAAATTGTCGGCCCTGGTCAGTCGTGATGATAGCTGGACATCTGAAACGCGATACCCATGACTCGACGAAAACTCGAGCAACAGTTTCTGCCGTAATATTGGGGAGGGGGCAGCTTCGACCCAGCGAGTTGTTCGGTCGATAGAAGAGAGAACGTATCGAAAGCAGTCAGAGGGGGAGAGTGGGCCGACAATGTCAATATGAATATGCTGGAAACGCCCAGGAGGGATTGAAAAGACGCTGAGGGGGCCTGAAGCGTGCTTGTGTACTTTCCAGTGTTGGCACACGACACAGGAGCGTGCCCATTGCTGGCAGTCCTTGTTGACATTTCTCCACACAAAGCACTCCGCTACGAGGTGGGTGGACGTACGAACACTGGGGTGGGCTAAATAATGTAATGCGTTGAGGACAGTTCGATGGAGCACAGTTGGGATGAGGGTGCGTAACATGCCCGTACTGTCGTCGCACCAGATTTCACCAGAAATGCTGGGGAAAGTGGTGGGGATGAAGGGTAGTGAAGAAGTAGGGTCTGAAATCAGGTTTTGTGTTTCCTCTTCGGTGGGCTGGAGGTTAGGCAGTTCAGAGAGGTCCAACAGCGAATGGACGTCGTCGACTCATGAAAGGAAATCAGCAACTATATTGTCAGCACCCTTTATATCTGACATCGGTGGTGAAGTGAAGCGGCGAGGAGGTGGGTCAGCTGGCGGGTTTGTAATGGCCGCAGCCAGAGGTTTGTGGTCCGTTAAAACATAGAAAGGGCGTCCCTCAACATCAGTCTTAAAATGCTTGATCGCTTCGTAGACCGCGAGCAACTCCCTATCAAACGCGGAATATTTCTGTTGTGCATTGATGAGCTTGTGCAAGAAGAACTGCAGACGCGAAGTTTGGCCATCGATTGTCTGGCTAAGAACAGCACCGATGGCAGTATTGCTCGCATCTGTGGTGATGGAAAGCTACGCATTGGGATGAGGATGCGCGATGGTGCAGGTCTTGGCAAGAAGATTTTTGAGAGCAGTGAAAGAGTCAGCCAAAGCAGGGGTCCATGGAACCGGCCGTGATCCAGAAGACTTGGTGCCTGCCAAGGCGTCCGTCAGTGGAGCCTGAATCTCCACAGCCCAAGGTAGATGTCGGCGATAATAATTAACCGTCCCCAGAAAGTGCCAAAGCTCTTTGAATAACGAAGTTCTGGGTGGGTTTAGTATTGTTTGTACTTTCTCAGGGGGCGGTGAAATGCCGTCGGCAGAGACCCGAAAACCAAGAAAAGTGACAGCGGGTTGATGTAGCTGCAATTTGTCCTGGTTGGTCTCGATGCTTGCTACCGTGAGAGTGTTCATAACAGTTTGCACATGTTGAATGTTGTCCTGATGGAGGAGCTGAACACAAGAATGTCATCAAGATATGCAAAGCAGAATTTTAGGTCGAATAGCACTTCGTTGATGAAGCGTTGCCAGGTCTGGGTTGCGTTTTTCAGACCAAAGGGCATGAATCGAAACTGAAATAACCCGATCAGGGTTGTTATTGCTGTCTTCTCGATGTTTTCAGGTGCCATGGGGATCTGGTGGTGGGCCATTTGCAATCAGTGAGAGAGAACGTGGTCGCACCTGCGAGGGAAATGGTAAAGTTGGCAATGTTGGGTATGGGGTAGGTATCCATAATTGTTCATGCGTTTAGTCGACGGTAGTCTCTGCACATGCGCCAGGACCCATCTTTCTTGGGTGTCATATGTATGGCCATAGACCTGCTACTGGCAGAGTGTTCAATGATGCTGGAGCTTAATAGTTCAGAAATCTGATTTTTAAGGTCGGAGAGGTGCTCGGGACAAAACAACGTGGTTTACTGTAGATTGGGTGACCTGGCGTAAGGTGAAGCTTGTGAACCATGCCGTTGGTGACGACGGAAATGTTGCCGGCGGCACGAGAGGCGATTTGTTTACAATGTGTGGTGGGCGTGGAGGCACGGTGTGGTCGTAATGTTCGGAGCCACTTGGCGGATCCGACAGGAGCCGAGGCAGCAAAGCGTCCAAGGAGTCAATGCGACAAGATGGCCGCCGGCTTGAAGCAGTGGCACCTTGGTTGGGTGTGCTCGGTAGCTCTTGTGAGCCATTAGTGACTCCATTGTCCGAGGGCACAGCCTGTGGCAGCACAGTCGCAGGCAAAACGCTTGGCACGAGTGCACTCTTTGTGTTGTCAGTGGCAGTCGCACGCAGCATGCAGGAGCTGAAGCTGCATAGTTTGAGGTGCTGTCCGCGAGGGGCGGGGTAGCACATGTGCACTTGTGTCTGGCCGAGTGTCACACGCTGCCATATTAGGAGGGTGTGGCCCTGTGGAACTGTCAGTACATATTATGGCAGTCTTGATAGCACACTTGTGAGGGGTAGTGGGAGGTAAACACACGGAGGCTCGATTGCTGGGACTGCAAGCAGATTCGATGCACTCACTGACCTTGCTTTGTCCTTGCTGTTGTGTCTGTAATTTCTTTGTTGCATTGGAGAGCTGGAGCTGTGTTTTGTGGAGCCGGAGGGAGAGCTCAAAGTTTTCCTTGCATATGTGAGTGACGTGTTCAAGCTCAACAAGGCACTTGTGCGTGGTTTTGTGTAACGTCGTCAACAGAGACGGGCATGTATGGATGAGATGAGCCTCGACCGATGTGTCGCGGGGGATTTGCTTGACGGAGCACACGGGAAGTGAGTCTTGGATGGATGATGAAACACGGTGTTTCACACTAAGTCCGGTGAAAGTTTGTGGTGTCGCAAGAAGTCAATGCCTAGTATAGGTTCGTCAATTTCGCAAACTAAAAAAGTCCACTAGAGTTTGCAGTTTGCAGAGAGCTTGTCAGCAATTGTCATTCTTTGCTCGACAGGTTCAGGAGACCTTTGAGCCAGAGCAAAGCGAATGTGAGGAGATAGTTTATCTGACCAGATGGCGAGGAGAGCTGTGTAAGAAAATAGATCAGCGCTGACCAGAGCTGGAAAGGTTTGTTGATGCCTAGTTGCTCAATGTGGAGCACTTGCCGTATTGCTGCCTCATTTGAGCGTGCAAGCCGACGTAGAACTGTCTTTTTGGCTATAGTGTACCGGGTAGATGAGTCCGGGACATCGACCAGGTCAGCAATCAAGTCCTCCTGGTCGTGCAGGTGGGTGATGAGACACAGAAACCTGGTTGACTCGTCGAGTTTGTAATGGTCGAACACTTCGTCCACAATTTTGAACCAGGTTGTTGCCCTGTCGGTACTGAACAGCGGCAGCTTCGGTAAGCATTGTAGAACGTTTGAATGAACAGGGTGAGTTGAATTCATCTGGGCACTGCCTAAAACGAGATGTTGTTGCTGCAGTATTCCAGGAGAGTGTGTCTCCAGGGTATGTGGCGATGACGGCTGGTCAGGTGGCAGCGTGAAGGTGACATGTTGTGGTTGAGCACGATCCGTCATGAGACAGAAGGCCGACACGGATGAGATACCATAATGTGTCGATTGCGGTTGCAGAAGTTCAACACGTTGTGGGTGTGTTCAGATTGACGCGTTGCAGAAAACTGACGCTGATGAGGCACCGAGTTGTGCCAAGAACCATAGCAGAAGCTTGACTGGAGCTGGCACAGGGGAGACAGGTGAGAAAGAGTTCAAAGTTTGAGAACGCGTGTTAGTCCGCAGAAAGCTCAACGTATGATCAGAGCCGGGGCCACCTGTGTTGCAGGGAGGCTGTGGAGGTGCGGGCTGTCCAGGAGCACAGTGTGGGAAATGATGTCGAATGTGGGACGGAATGTGTGAATGCCCACTGTTCATAGTCATTCCACTCAAAATAGTGTGCAGATAAGGTGAATGTCGTGGCACAAAACACTGAGGTGTAGCAGTGGGATGGAGGTGGAGGTCAGGCACAGATAACAAGTTATTGTTCCTGTTGCAGGCCGAGGCATCGAAGTAGGAAGGGATGTGCTAATGCTGAACCGAGGCAGGTGCAGGCATGGTCGGATGCTGAGGAGGTAGACCTGTGAACAAAGCAGTTCCGGCCACGTGGCAGGTATCTACTTGGTACTGTACAGATTGTGGCATGGCAACTCATTGTCCTGGCAGTAGTAGGTTGTCTGACGAAGCATTTGCAGAAATCAGCATTGGTCCTGCACTGCATGGAGATCAACGATAGGTAACTTTACAGTCGATGAGGGATGGCACATGTGGCAGGAACAAAGGCATTTGATAGCCAGAGTCATGTGCACTCCTAACCTCACTTATTGTTGCAGGCTTGAAAACGTCTGGCAAAATCGGTGGAATCATCGAGTGAGAGGCATCGTGTTGCAGTCCTGGTGGGTGTACATCACCTGCAACATGATGCATGTTGATCACAAAATCCGGCGTGAGGTGCTGGGGTGAAGTCATTGTTCAAATGCTGTGTCGATGTAATACACACGAAAATAACTGACGCGGAGGTCACGGACACAGTAAAACGGTGAAAACGGAAGATGTTACAACTCGGGGTCACCAGTTAGGGAGATGTTTGGATTGGTTACACCAAACATCACGCATTTAGCAGTGGTTCATTTATTCACCTAAACACAAGTAAGGCTCACAAAGAAATGAACATGGCGGAACAGCCCAAAGACAATGCTCAGAGTACAAAGACGATACTCAGAGTTCAAAGATGAGTGCATATCGATGCTGGTATCAACCTCATCGGCACCACAGTGTTATTTTACCACTGTGGATTTGTGAATCAGGTACTACCAGTTACAAGTAGCATCAGCCGATAAACCTAAAACAGTGTTTTTGCCCCTGTTTGGTCATTTCCAGTATCATCTGATGCCTTTCAGTTAGAAAACCTCACTCTCAACTAATAGCATTTGTTAGATAGGGTATAACAGGGTCCAAAACTGAAATACTGCATGGTCTACCTGGATGATATCATTTTTTTCTCCAAGGGCATCCAGGAACACATGTTATGTCTACAAGAGGTACCTGGAACATTATGTGTGGTATGACTGACCATTATTTTGTAAAAGTGCCACTTCATATTGCTGATTGTCCATTACTTAGGCCACATTACCACAAAAGATGGTGTACAAAGACCCATGACTGGTGCAATCCATAAAGGATTTCCCCACACCAAGCACAGCAAATGAATTAGCCATATTTCAAAATCACTAACTTTTGTAGTAGATAAGTTAAAAAACTTGCAGAGATACCAATACCCTTGATGTATTTGTTAAGGAAGAGAGTAAAGTTTCACTGGATTCATATTGTGATGCAGCATTGGAGTAACTGAAAGAATTATTAACCACTGATCCTATCCTAGCTTTTTCTAGATATTAAAAACAGCTTTTATTGTTGTGTGACATGAGCAACCATTCTCTAGGCTGTGTGTTGAGTCCAGAGATAGACACAAAAGAACACCTAACAGCACACACTTCTAGACAACTGAATAAGGCAGGAGAAGACTATTCAACTACTTAAAAAGAAATGCTTATGCTAAGTTTTGGCATCACTTACTTCCATTGTTATCTACATAGGTGGCATTTTAAGGTCATAACAGATCACACAGCACTAAAATGGCTTCTGTGACTAAAATATCCAACAATTAATTTGACCTGCTGGGCTATACAGTCAAGAAAATTTGGTTTTCAGGGATACACTAACCAGGAAAATCTTGTTGGAATGCTGATGGACTTAACAACAATGCTCATTTGGTAGACTGTGTTGTAGTGAGCACAGAAGAATGGTGCAGGGCACTGACATCTGAACTGATCTGTCAGCAGACTGCAAGGTGAACAAAATTCAGAATTCAGTTCCAATGACAGTGTACTGCACAAACAAACATGATGCAGGCCCCACATAGTTGTACCGGTAAAGCTTGCAAAATGACAACTTCATATTAGCAGGACATCTGACACACCAAAGAGCACCGTGTAGCGGAAAATGTAAAACAAAAGATGTAGAGCATTACATAAAGAACTGTATAATTCTGCTACGATTGTTCCAAGCCTGGGGCCTCAAGTCATGAGGAAGGACAAGGGCGAGGAGTAACAACCTCATAAAAAAAAAAAAAGAAGGACCTTGGCTGACCTGGCCAGGGTGACAGCACCATCTGAGGGCTCCATGTCAGGGTTACAGTGAAGACATCATTGGTAGTGAAGGCAGAAAGAATGGATCATGGAATGGTGGAACTAGTGGAAGAAACAACACAGGAAAAAAACTGCAATGCATCTGACTTGCAACATGTGGTGAAGAGGTCAGTGTCTGTCCACTAGACATGCAGCAGGAAACACATTCCTCAGAGCTAACAACAGAGATAGAATCGTTTGGAGACTACTTCCCCATCTCAAAAAGCAATTACCAATGTAGATGCACTTTGTAACAGATTTTACCCCAAGGAGCATCCGAGCTCTTATTTCCAAGTAAATGAAAAGCAGGCATTCAGATTCTGGGCACCAATGACATCGTGCAAAGAACATGTCAGAGCATTCTGAAACCTGCTGTAAACAACAAACCCATAAAATCAAACACAGAAACATAAATTACTTAGCCACTTTCCATGTAAATTCACTCTTAACATATGAAAACTTAAAACTTTAGTACATTTCTAAGGTAAAAAAGAATAATAATAACAGCACTGAGGAAACAAGATTTATTGATGAAAATTCTTTTGACCCAAAAGGATTCAGGATATTTAAGGGAAAACCAGGAAAAAATGTACCACAATTTGGAACAGGTTTCATTGTAGACAAAAAATATTAAATTCAGTAACAGAACATAAATCAATTAATGAAAGACTTTCTATACTAATGTTTAAATCAGCACACACAGTTTTTACTATTTTAAATGCACATGCACCAACAAGCGAGAAAAACAGAGCACATGAAAGAGCAAACAGAAAATATTTGGCAAACTGTGTCAAACACCCTAGTCACCTTCCATCAAAAAACACAGTATTACTACCTGGAGTCTTTAACACACAAATTAGCAAAGAGATCTGAAGGAATACTTGACTCACAACTAGGAGAGTATTAAGCAGTATTTAGGATGGGAAGGTCATGTGCAGCGCAAACACTATATCTAAAGAACATAGTAGAAATGAAGAAAATCACAAGCTTGAAATATGTGATAACTCCTGCAAATTTTAAGAAAGCATCTCACTCCATTGGTAGAAATGCACTGATAGACAGTTTAAAGGAATATGGACTTGACAATAAAACAACAGACATAGTTAAAGGAACTTTAACAAACATGGCATCAAAAATAAAATCTATGGGGGAACTGTCAAAATCTTTTGAAATAAAATCAAGCATAAGACAGGGAGATGGTTTACTGCCCCTACTTTTTAACTGCATGTTAGAGAAGGAAGTGAGAGAATGGAGAAAATCCATCAATATCAAGGGTGTTCACCTAGGAAGAAACCTAAATAAAATCACCACAGACTGTCTAGCTTCTAAAAATGATATGACTCACTGATTATTGCCACAGAACAAATCACAGAACTACAGATACAAGCAGACAGAATAGGACTAAAAGTATGATTTGAAAGAAGGTATTTCATGGCAAATATCAATGATGCCTCTCCAAATCTTAAAATTCGTAACTTCACAATATCTGAAACAAACTGTTTTAAATACCTAGGAGAATGGATAGCAAGTGACACAAAAGAAAAGATAGGCATAGAAAATAGAGTACATAAACTGGAAAGTGCATTCCAAATGATAAAAAAAGTATATAAAAAAAAGCTTTGTCCTGGAACACAAAACTAAGACATTACCAAACAGTGGTAAGTTCTGAAACACTGTACAAAGCAGAAACACTTTGACGGTCTTGAAAAACTGGAAAAAGTTGAAAGAAGAATTCTAAGGAAAAAACTGGAACATAGATGCAATAGTAATGTAGAAGACAAATTAAGATCAAACAGAGTTCTATTAAAAATGGAAAAGCTACCAATGTTTTGAGGGAAGGAAGACTACTGTTTTATGGCCACGTATTAATGGATAATAACAGACTAACCAAGCAAATCTTCAATTTACTAGACAGCTACAAGTCCGGACGTAGATGGTTCACTGAAATTGACAAAGATATGAGAAACACAAGAATTAGAATGGACATAATAGATAAGAGGACACTTTTTAGAGAAGCAAAACAAAAGGCAGAATTTCAGGAAAGAAAGGGGTCTGCAAAAGAAATAAAGTGGATCCAGGAAGAAAAGAAACAACACTCTTGAAGGATGAAGGAAGTCTGGGAGCAATGAAAATTAAATACAAAGAAGCAAAACCAAAGTTGATTTATTGTACTTTCCAAACGGTTATTTGAATAAATAAATAAAACTAAGAACTGCATTCCTTGTGCTCAAACAGATGGCATAAGTCATCAGAAAATCCCATTACAAGGGTTACCTGAAGTGGATAGACTATTCCTAAAAGTTGGGCTGGTCATCTACAGCTCTTTCATGCACACAAATGTGGGAATCATTATGTTTTAACGATAACTTATCATTTCTCACATTGCTTGGCCACAGTCATCATTATCATCATAAACTAAAGGCTATGCCTTGTCGATTTTGACATGTCCCTCTCTCCATTGTCATCTTCTTTAATTCTTCATACAATTTTATCCCCATATCTTCTTTGATGTTATTAAAATACATTGCCCTTGGCCTGCGTCTTGGTTTTTTCCCTAAAACTTTTCCTTCAAATACTTTCTTTAGGAACTAGTTGTGTCTTATTATGTGCCCTATCATTTTTGATTTTCTTCTTCCTATATAATTTATCAGTATTCTGTTCTAATTCACTTCTCTTAAAGACCTTCACAAGTTGAACAAATATGGTGATAATGGGCATCCTTGCCTTACTCCCCTCCTCAGTTTTGCTTTCTTCTTCACACCGTTCACTTCTATCTCTGCTTCCTGCCTTTTATGCAGGTTCCAGATTAACCTTCTGTCCCTCCAATCAAGAATTATTTCCTTCATTGTTTGGAATAACATTTCCAATTAACCATGTCAAAAGTTTTTTGTAAATCTATAAAGGTTAAGTAGGTTTTTCTATTAACTCCAATTTGTCTTTCAAATACCATCCTCAGAGCTGGTATTGTCTGTCTAGTTGATTTTCTGGGTCTGAAACCAAATTGGTCTTCTCCTAAGTTGGCCTCAATTTTCTTTTTTATTCGATTTTTTATTATGTTTAATATTATTTTGGAAGTGTCGGATGGTAAGGAGATAGTTCTATAGTTCTCACAGTCCAGAGCATTTCCTTTTTTGGGATTATTACTGTGTTGCTGTTAAGCACATCTGTAGGTGGTTCTTTTCCACCTTCATAGTACTCTTTAATAAGTTTATATGGCCACAATCGCAACACCAAATTAATGGGTATGAAATGGTGGTGCAGTCTATATTTAATCAATGGCTGTCGAAATACAGAAACTAAAAGCCAAAGTCAGTTATTACTGACCAAGGTACTAACTTCATGTCTGAGTTACTGAATCAATTATGCCAACCATTATACATAAAGAAGTTATGAGCCAGAGCACTGCAGAACTGAAATAGTTCACAGGACAGTGAGAAAAATGTTATTATGCAAATAGTACCATGATAATTGAGACAGCCTTCTACAATTTGATGTGGCCATGTACAACCTGAAAATACATGGAAACATGAGCTTAACCCCCCAACAGCCAAGAAATGCCCTTCCCTTTTGCATTATGCCAACCTAACCCAGGAGGAGATATATCCACCATTTCACATTTCTCTAAATGGTTAAAACATATCTGGTGATAGGTTACAGAGAAGAATACAAAGGCTGGAAAAAGACAAAGAGGCACTTACAATGAAAGGGTAAAACTGCCTAAGTACCACATTGGGCATTGGATATAGTTATCTGTCCCCTAAATGCTGAAAACAAAAAGTACAATGTTCATTTTGCATTATCAAGGACCTTACCAGCTAGTAAAGATGATGTTTCTAGTTAATATGAAGCTACAACTTATGATCTGAAGCTCAGTTGTGTGTGTGGAGAGTATTTATCCATTTCAGTGTGAATTGGAAGCACTGCCTAAATTACTGGCAACTCCTTCTGAAGGAGGAAGGAAAGTGGTTGAAGAAAATAAGAGAAAGAAAGATAGTACTAGGCAACTGAAGTATCCACAGTTATTCCATAACATCCATATACCTTAAGACCACAAAGCAGTCTTATGAGATGATTTTTGTGTTTTGTAATTAGTTATTAGTAATATTTATGAATATATACTATGGTTACGACAATGCTGTGTTGCTTTTATGAGAGAGGCTCAAATGAAACATTCTTGTATAGGTAATACATTAAAAGAATTTGCCTTGTTAGTGGAAACTTTGTGTATTTAATGTAGTTTAGGAAGAAAACAGTGCTGTTACTGCTAAACACTTATTGCTCTGTTAAATATGTGGTTTATGTGGAAGTAGTTGAGCAGACTTGTAACAGGAAGCAGGTTGTCAATAAATGAGAGTGAGTGGTTGTGTTTATGTGTTACACACAGCAGTGTTTATTTTTAAGATTGAAGATGCTTTATAGTGGATGTTTTCTGGGTCAGTTTGATCATTTAAGATGATGAGAGACTTGAGGAAATAAACTCTCCACCATGGAATTACTGCAATCCAGAACCAGGCAATTCAATGTATGCCCTACAAAATGAATACACACAATTCCAGAGTCACATGAGTACACAGTGTTTCACCCTGAGAAGCCCATGGTCAAGTGCTCCAGGGACATTATTACAAGAAAAACAATGTAAAATCCAGGATGGAATGTAACAATACCAGAGAGGGAAAGTTGCTATTCACCATATATCAGAGATGCTACACACTGTGTGGTTTCAGTTCTCTGAGACTGCAGACGTGTGTGCAAGTTGCGTTTGTGTGAGTGTGTGTGTGCTTGTGTGTATGTATGTCTACTGCTGACAAGGGCCTTAACGGCCAAAAGCTATAATTGTATGAATCGTTTTGATGTGCCTATTGCTACTCATAATGAAAATTTTACCACTAGATGGCACTGTAAGCATCTTAACTTAAATGAGGCTGGCTATAAATGAGATAATCCCAATAAGATGGCTATGGTCTAAGTTGTACATTATACCATCTGTACCATTCAATGTGTAAAAGTGCACAAGTACCACAGTCAACAGTTGCGGCATCACCATGGCAAGGTCATACTACACCAAATGGGAAAAACCAGTTTTTAATTGTACTCAGACCAAAAACTGCATAAAAAGCAAAATGATATCAATTTCTAACTGTTTCGAGACTGGCACAAGACAAGTAGAGTGTCTGTTCACTATTTTCTGCCACAAGTTGAAATCGAGAAACAGCATATTCCACATCAGACTGGAGTGACTTGGGGGTCATGATCAGAATGCTTGGCACAATGCAGGCCAACAATTCAGCTCTGTTTGTAATTGGAGCACTGAACACAACATCTTTTATGTAACCCCACAGCCTAAAGTCACCCATATTAAGATAAGGTGATCTGTACAGACAGGCTGTAGGGAATTTATGGCTGATAATTCTAGCACTTCCAAAAGGCTTCTGAAGCAGCCACTTTACTGACAGTGCAATGTGCAGAGGAACACCTTCTTGCATACCCGACACTGCCTGTCAAGAATGACGTCGCCTTCACCTTCTGTTGGCACCTCTGGTTTGACAGTTCCACGCGCCGCCAGTAGAGGTTAGCATGTGCACCTCAGCAGCTCAGCGATCTGCCAGGAGCTGCCTCCTGGTGGCCTACAGGAGTTACTACCTGCACCCTCCCAATGGTAAACCGTGAAAACTTACATGTGCATATTCCGGCAAAAACAGTGCCAGAAAGCGAAACATGTGGAAATTCAAGAAACTCCCGCGTGCAAACTCTGTTATTGGGAAGTAAACAAACCTATGTAAACTCGCATATGCAAATCCCAGTGAAAACAGTGGCAGAAAACGATTTGTGTGGTAAATCTGTAAGCAAATATAAGTGGAAAACTGTGACGTATAAGAAAAAAGACAAATGTGAAAGAAATCCATCAAAACAGATCGACAAAAGTGATTTCTTTGTCATCGGTGATTCCATGTTAAAAAATGTAGTGGTTCCGAACTGTAAAGTCGAGGTTCGCCCTGGAATCCAACCACAGCAGATTGTGAAACATTTCAACAACATTAGGAACATGGAAAAATCCAACCAAAAAAACAATGATTCCAACACAAATTTTAAAGGCGTGATAATTCACGTAGGGACAAACACTATTAGAAGCAGCAGACAAGAAGAAATCATAAATGATATTCGTAATGTAATTTGGTCAGCCAAAGGTTTGTTTACAAGCTCCAGAATTGTTATCAACGGAATTCTACAAAGTAGATCGGTGAGTAACGCGTATACAAACAAAATAAACACTGGCATTAGGGAACAGTGCGACAAACTTGGTGTTGACCCAAATAAATTTCTCAACGACAAATGTCTGGGTAGGGATGGCCTGCACCTAAACAGACTAGGTGCAATGACTTTCAGTAAAATGCTCCTGGATTTATGTAAAATTATAAAAATTAGGGAAACTAATACGGTCTGCAGGGGGTGACTATCCAAGAATACCATATGCAAACAAAAAACGTGAGTGTAATCATAATAAGGAAGCAGTTGAACCAAAACAGAACGACATTAAAACGAAAAAAAGTGGGAATGCAAATAGTGCTGGAAAAAATTACTTAACAGTTGTTCACCAAAATATATGTTCCCTAGCAAATAAGACCCAACAGCTAGAGTCTACAGAGTGCTCAGTTGTTTGTCTCACTGAGCATTGGTGCAATGAGGCTGAAATTAATCAGTTAGTCTTGCAGTCTTATAATTTAGCGTGTGCATACTGTAGGACTTCTATGAAGTGTGGAGGGTGTTGTATTTATGTAAAACAAAATTATCAGTATAAGACCAGAAGCAATTTATGTGTAATCAGTGAAGAGCAACATTTTGAACTGGCAGCAGTTGAAATCAGGGACCAATACATGTGTAGGAATTTGATTATCTTATGTATATACAGATCTCCTAGTGGAGACTTCAATATCTTTTTCTCCAAACTTAATCATGTTCTTAACAAGATATCCACTCCAAAGAACCACATTCTCATATGTGGAGACCTAAATGTTGATAAACTGAATCCTGATTCTACATGGGACTCATTACAAAGTCTTGCTCAAAGTTTCAACTTAGTTCCAATGGTTAACAGTGCAACCAGAATAACAAAATACTCAAAGACAGCTGTTGATCAGGTATTAACAGATTTAGGCAAAGACAACTGTGAGGTGGTGGTAGCAGAGCTAGAATTATCTGATCACTCAGTTCAAATCATTAATATAAAAGTGGCTCCAGAAGAAACAAAGAAAATGCATATTTACAGACGAATTTTTTCTAAAAAAATAGACATGAGTTTGCCAAACAGATAGCAGGACAAACATGGGACTCAGTATACTCAGAAGTAGGTGCAAATGAAAAATTCAAAAATTTCATGACATTGTTTAAATTAAATTTTGAAGGAACATTTCCTAAAGTATTATGTCCATTATCAACAGCAAGAAAAAGCAAGTGGGTCACAAAAGGAATCAAAAAATCATCTGAAACACTAAAGTACCTGAGCTCCATTAAACACAGCCAAACTAATCCTGCTTTCTCACTCTTTTATAAAAGATATAGGAAAATATTGCTTGCAGCAAAGAGAGCTCATAACTCCAAAATAGTGCACTCTGCTGAAAACAAAAATAAGGCAGTATGGAAGATTGTGAAGCAGGAAACTGGTACCAGGAAAATAAATCTGTCAAACTTGAAAATCAAAGAGGAAGGGACTCTAATAAAAGACCCAATATATTTGGCAAATTATATAAATGATTATTTTAGTAGCATAGGAATAAAATTACAGGAAAATTTTCTAACAGCACCTCAGGTCAAAAAGCCAAATAATGGTGTATCACACTCAATGGTGTTATTCCCTACAACACAGGAAGAAGTCTATAAAGCAGTCAGCAAACTGAGAAACAAAAACTCAGCTGGTCTGGATGAAGTCCCCATTTTTATAATTAAGGACTGTATCAAGAGACTACTTCCACCTTTAGTTGATATTATAAATCAATCTTTCAAGCAGGGCTACTTTCCAGACTATTTAAAATATGCAAAATTACTACCTCTCTTCAAAAAAGGTGATGCAGCAATAATTGAAAATTATAGGCCAATTTCTCTACTATCATGCTTTGCAAAAATATTAGAAACTATTATGAAAGATAGGCTAATGAATTATTTAAATAAATACAACTTACTGTCTGTTGACCAGTTTGGATTTCGATCAGGGAAAAGCACAGAATCAGCAACAGCACACCTCACAAAACACATCCTAGAAGCATTAGATAAAGGGAACTACACAACAGGTATATTTCTTGATCTAACTAAAGCATTTGATACAGTAGACCACAACATATTGTTAAATAAATTAGATGAACTTGGAATAAGGGGACTTGTGAACAAATGGTTCCAGTCATATCTAAAAAATAGAAGACAGATAACTGAAATCTCACATATTTCAAGTTGCTCAAACTATATTGTAAAGTATACTTCAGACCCAAATTATGTAAATATAGGTGTCCCACAGGGTAGTGTCCTTGGCCCAGTACTATTCCTCATTTACATAAACGACTTCCCACAGAGCATCAAGCATGGACAAACAATATTGTTTGCAGATGACTCAAATGTTCTAATCAGTGACAAATCACCAGATGCACTAAAAGAAAAAGCCAAACAAACACTAAACAGTGTACATGAGTGGGCATCCAATAATAAACTAACACTACATCTTAAAAAAACAAATGCTGTTAACTTCTATGTCTGCAAAAAACCACACTATAACAACTTTAAGTTAAACAATGAAACTATAGAATGTGTAGACTACACAAAATTTCCTGGTATGCATGTTGACAGTCAGTTAAAGTGGGAAGAACATATTAAAATACTTAGTAACAGAATCGCTACAGCATGCTATGCTCTGAGAATTCTGACTG
The DNA here is from genome assembly GCF_021461395.2 of Schistocerca americana. Classification (NCBI taxonomy): domain Eukaryota; kingdom Metazoa; phylum Arthropoda; class Insecta; order Orthoptera; family Acrididae; genus Schistocerca; species Schistocerca americana. The sequence continues at coordinate 647,650,372 of NC_060120.1, read as the reverse complement.
CAGTTTGTGATACTACATGTGTCAGATCTGTATATTTTTCTTATATCCACTCTGTTATCACCTATGGAATAATATTTTGGGGAGTCAACAGTAAAAATATTCAAATAGTTTTCAAATTACAGAAAAGAGCAATTCGTATAATAACCAAGAGTGGCAGTAGGGCTCACTGCCTTGAACATTTGCAAAAGCTGGAAATCCTAACTATCCCCTGTGAATACATTTTTCTAAGTGTTATGTATGTAAAAAAAAAATATTGACTGCTATATGAAAAATTCTTTAGTACACAGCTATGAAACTAGAAACCAATACAATCTGCATGTAGAGAGGAAAAATAAAGTTAAGACTCAGCAGAGCCTGTTGTACAATGCTGTTAAATTATATAATAAATTACCCCAAAAAATAAAAGGTATTGACACAATCGGACAGTTCAAAACAAAACTAAAATTTTTTTTATTAAATAAAAGTTATTACGCAGTAATGGACTATCTGAATTAAAACATGTAGTGTAATTAAAGTAGCCTGCATTGTAATACATGAGGAAATCAAAAATTGTACAGTACTATAAGAAAATTACAAATTACACAAGGATATAAAACTAATTTAAGATACCTCAAAAATGTGTGTAAATACAAATTTTATGTGTATAATTGTAGGTATATTGTATTGTATATGATTTTGCTGATGAAATCCACACAATGTAAATTGTTACATGGATTAATAAAGAAATCAATCAATCAAAAACAGCAACTGACCTCGCCCGAACAGAAACTGCTGGGAAGGTGGGGGGTGGGGGGTAGGGGGGTGGGGGAGGAGGCTCTGCGGTGTCTCTGACGCAAACTGATACTTCTTTGCTTATTCTCTTTGGCTTTTCATTCTGTCTTTGTTCGTTCGCACCATGTTCGACATCCACTTCTGTATTTGCTCTGTTCAGTGCTGAAATAAATGTTAATTTTTACTATAAAAGTGTGTTATTACATTCTACACCATGTAACACCAACAGAGTGTAGGTTATAACAATATATAGTGTGATTATAATTAAATTTAAACTTTCAAACTGCTGTAAAATAACACCACTGGTCAGAATAACAACAAATTGCAATGGAATATCATCGGAGATGGGGAAAAACGTAAGGCAGAAGAAAAACAAATAGTTACAAAATTTAGCAATAGATGGCGCTGTAAGCATCATATTTTAATAGTGGTCGAGTACAAATGACACATGAATCATACAACAATGCCTAAGTGTACATCTTACATAAAAAAACTGTACTACTCAGTGTGCATGGGTGTACAGGTGTGATACTATTAGTTATGTAACCCCATACAGCACAACAAGGTCATATCACATCAGATTGGAAAAATCCATTTTTAATTGTCTTGAGGCTGAAAACTGCATAAAAACCATCAATCACAATGGTTGTTAATTGTTGTGAGGCCAAAAATCACATAAAAATCATCAATCACATTGGCTTTTGATTTTCTTGAGGCCAAAAACCGCAGAAAAAGCATCAATCCAAATCAAATTGGATTATTAATTTCTGTGTGACTGGCAGTAAACATGTGCAATATGCTGTCCACCATTTACTGCAACAAGTTGAAATCGAGAAGCAGCATATTCCATGACTGACTGAAGAGTTTCCGGGGTGACATTCAAAATGTGTTACACAATTTGTGACTTCAATGTAGCTAAGTTTGCAGACAGTCCCACAGCCAGAAGTCACATGAATTAAGATCAGGAGATTGGGATGGCCAGGCTGTAGGGAAATGGTGGCTGATAATTCTACCATTTCTGAAATGGCACTTCAGCAGCTGCTTAACTGGATTTGCAATGTGTGGAGGTGCACCATCTTGCATAAAAATTACCCCATCCACACATCCACGCTGTTGGAGACCTGGAAAGATGTGGTTGTGCAAAAGCCACTCATAGCGCTTACCATGGTGGTACAGGTAACAGGACCGGAAGCACCTGTCTCTTCGAAAAAAATATGGCCTTATGATAAATGATGCCATAAACCCTCACCACACAGTGACGTTTTGAGGATGAAGTGGTACTGGTTGATTTGCGTGTGGGTTTTCCGATACTCATATTCAACAATTCTGTGTATTGACATATCCTGTCAGATGGAAGTGGGTTTCATATGTCCAGAAAATCTTCCACAGCCAATCATTTTCCACTTCCATGTGAGCAAGAAATTCTGAAGCGAAGGTCTCTGTTGCCAGAAGGTCAACAGGAATCAATTTGTGCACATAGGTAATTCTGAATGGATAGCAAAGAAGGATGTTTCATAGGATTTTATGAACTGTGCTCACAGGTATGTCCAATGTTCATGGAATTCTTTGTGCACTATGTTTGCACACCACCACTCATCTCCTTCTGCACTGCTGTGCCCACTGCTTCCATTGATGTTGAATCATTTCATTTCCTCCCACTACCAGGTTGCACACCAAAAGAACCCATCTTTTCGAATTTCCGAATCTTTTTCTCCAGACCCATGGCAGTCATTGGACCAAGGCCTTTTTCAAACTCTTCAGTGTCCAGAACTTCTGCAGAGCAATGTGTGTGCATAGTCATCATTCTTGTAGTACAGCTTTACAAGCAGAGTGGGATCATGCACTGAGACAGTCATGGCGAATGTCGCAGATGCAAAAAGAAGGAAAGCCGTGTAGCCAACATGTTTATTCCAACTTCAATGGGTCGTACGCATGACAGGTGTTACCATTAACATATTCTGACACATACAGTGCCATATATTGATCAATTTTCATACTATTTTTTTTCTTCTACCATACGTTTTCCCCCTTCTCTGATAATATTCCGTTGTAATTGGACGTCATTCTGACCAGTGGTGTTATTTCTATAGCGTTTTGAAAGTTTAACTTTAATTATAATCACCCTGTAGTTTTTGTTAGTGTAAATGTTGATACATTCTAAATGTTCTTCTGCACAGTAGGATCAGTGGAAAATGATGAAACAGTGAGTGAATGAATGAATGAGAATCAGAGTAAGTATATATATATTTTTAGATTATGCACCACTGTATTTTCAAATAACATTAAATAACAGACATTTAGTTTCACAAAAAGGAAATCCTTCTTTACCAACTTTCATTTAGATAACAGAGATGTATACACCTGCATAAAAAACTCTTTTGGAAGTCTTTCACAATACACAGGAATCATCGTAATTTGCAACAATTTTCTTTATTATATGCACATATTGGTACAGATTTGTTACCATTCATTACAATTCACATTCACAGATAAATGGAGCCTTGGCACCACATGGATAATCATTTAATCTACCTTCATGGTCAATACTTCCACAGTCTTCATTATTCTGGTAATTGTCAGGCTGTCCACCAGCCCATTTTGTGTAGCCTGTTGTATGAAGTGGTTCATCTACAAGAGAATTTTTTTTTATATAAAATAATGAACATCACCAACACTCAGTACTTTCCTTTGATTAATGTTTCAGTAACATGAGTATGTCATATAGCAAAATATTCTGAATAATAAAATGAAACATGAAAACAACTGATATGGCACTGTGCAGATCATGTTAAACAAGGTGTTAGAACTCGGCTAATATAGTTACTGTGTGTTTACTGTTAGTGGTGTTCAATATTCAGATAAGTTCATCATTGAGCACATCAATCCTACGTTCATGTCCCTTAAAATTTGGGAAGATAATTTTTTTTAAATATATCAAATTTTGTAGAGCTGCAATCCAAAATGGTAAGTTCACTGCCTGTATTGGAAGTTAATTTGGTTGTCTATGATCAGTTTTTGTAACACATAATAAAAATCTGAAAATAATACAATCAGTATTACAAATAGAGCTGATCATTACTTCCATAAAATGAACCAAAAAGTAATTCTAAGTTTGGAACATAAATTGGAATAAAAATTTACAGATACCTGTGAAAAGTTTATTTTTCAAAGGGTAAAAAATTTAGCTGGAAATGCAAAAACAAATGAAGAAACAAGGAAATGTTACAAGTTTGAGGTTGCTATTAATATTGTGTACAACATAATTAATATACCAAATGAATGGCAAGGGTTTCAATGTACTTCCCTGGAGCATGCCTGAAGTTACTTCTATTTCTGTCAATGACTCTCCATGCGAGATAACATACTGTGTCCTCCCTACCAAGAAATTCTTAATCTAGTTACAAATGTCATCTGATACCTCATATGAGCATAGTTTTGTTAATAAATGTGAGTGTGGTAATTGGACAAATGTTGTTTGGAAGTCACAAAATACTGCATGCATCTGACTGCCTTGCTTCATTGATTTCAGAATGTCATCTGAGAAATGCGCAAGTTGTGTTTTCTGTGAGTGAAGGTTTTGGAATTATAGCTAGTTTGCATGAATGAGTCACTCTGTTTGAGATACCTCATTATGTTTGAGCTCAGAATACATGGATACTGTGAATCTGCAAAATGTGCATGACAAATTTTGAGCTGTCACCATGAACTGTTTGGATGTAAATCACTTGTAATAGTGAGACATGTTGTCTTGAGAAAGAAGCATTTCTGACTACAGCTGTTGTGTTAGTGGGTCAGTAGTGTTTTTGGCCCATATGACGTATGAAAAAATGTTCATATTTTCTTTTATTCATATGTGAGTTTCAAAGGAATTTCAGGAAATGCATGCAACTTCTATAATAGAAAGTTACATAGAGGTGACAAAAGTCATGTTCTGTCTCCTAATATGATGCCAGACCTCCTTTTTCCCAATATAGTGCAGCAACTTGACATGGCATGGACTCAAAAAGTCATTGAAAGTCCCTTGCAGAAATATTGAGCCATATTGCCTCTATAACAGCCCATAATTGCGAAAGTGTTGCAGGTGCAAGATTTTGAGCATGAACTGACCTTTCACTTGTGTCCGATAATTATTAGATGGGATTCATGTATGGCAATGTGGGTGGCCAAAATATTCTCTCAAATTGTCCAGAATGTTCTTCAAACTCATCACAAACAATTTTGGCCCAGTGAAATGGAGCATTGTCATCTATAAAAATTCTATCATTGTTTGGGAACGTGAAGTCCAAGGATATCTACAAATGCACGAAGTTACTGAACACAAATGAGAACCCAGTGCATTCCATGTAAGCACAGCACACACCATTATGGAGCCACCACTAGCTTGCACAGTGCCTTGTTGACAACATGGGTCCATTGCTTCATGTGGTCTGCTTCAGACTTGAACCATGCCATCAGTTCTTACCAACTGAAATCAGGACTCATCTGATCAGGCTACAGTTTTCCAGTTATTTAGGTCCAACTGATATGGTCATGAGCCCAGGAGAGGTGCTGCAGGCAATGTCATGCTGTTAGCAAAGATGCTCATATTATTGTGTTGTTGGCATAGCTCATTAAGGCCAAATTTCACCACACTGCCCTAACTGATACATTTGTCATACATCCCACATTGATTGTTGCTTGTCTTTTAGCACTGACAGCTTTATGCAAACACTGCTGCTCTCCGTCATTAAGTGGAGGCCATTGGCCACTGATCATCCACGGTGAGAGGTAAAGCCTGAAATTTGGTATCCTCAGCACACCCTTGACACTGTGGATCTCAGAATATTGAATTACATAACAATTTCCAAAATTAAATGTCCCATGTGTCTAGCTCGAACTACCATTCCACGTACAGAGTCTGTTAATTCCCACCGGGCAGCCATAATCATCTCAGAAACCTTTTCACCTGAATCATGTGAGAACAAATGTCATCTTTGCCAGTGCATTGTCATTTTATACTTTAATGTTCACAGTACTATGACCATTTGTATATTTGCATATCACCATGCCATGGCTTTTGTCAGATCAGTGTATTCTGAATATTTCAAGGAACTATTTTCATTTAGAACTCTAAACATGACTCAAGACTCTTTAAGTAACACTGCTATACAGTAAATGAAGATCTACTAAATTAGTGATGGACTGCATGTGGAAAGTCATTCAGTCCTTCCCCATGCATGACTGGAATGAAAATAAATCTCTATTCCTGGCATAATAAAATGTACCCTCTGGCACTAATTGTACCATTACATGCAGAACATACAACATAAAAGTATCCAGATATACAGGATGTTTATTTAATGTGCCCCATATTATTACAGGAGAAAGTACTAGTCAAAACTACAAAAACATCTGTCAAAGACAAATACTTGTTGAGAAATGGTCCACTTTACTTGTGTCATAAATGGTTGGTTGTTCCAGAGTGGTGAAGGCTGTTTTCTATTGATACTCATTGTTTACTAACTATGCTTGACTCTGTACTTGGTTCTCTGACTGTGATGATGTCAGATGCACTGCTCACATCTGCCTCCTACCTCAGCATTTGGTATCCATTGTCTTGACGTTGTGATTAGTGATTCTGTGGTGGGTAATAAGTGGGATTTGTATGCAACAAGATAATAAATTATGACAATAAAAAAGTATAGAGATTATATATTTAGGTCTTTAAATATGTCTGCTTGTGTCTGTATATGTGTGGATGGATGTGTGTGTGTGTGCGAGTGTATACCCGTCCTTTTTTCCCCCTAAGGTAAGTCTTTCCGCTCCCGGGATAGGAATGACTCCTTACCATCTCCCTTAAAACCCACTTCCTTTCGTCTTTCCCTCTCCTTCCCTCTTTCCTGATGAGGCAACAGTTTGTTGCGAAAGCTTGAATTTTGTGTGTATGTTTGTGTTTGTTTGTTTGTGTATCTATCGACCTGCCAGCGCTTTTGTTCGGTAAGTCACCTCATCTTTGTTTTTATATATAATTTTTCCCACGTGGAATGTTTCCTTCCATTATATTGATATCAAAAAGTATAGAGAGATACAGATCTTTAAGCAATCATGGAAGCTGGGCATCAGATTCCCTTTAGCAGCAGTGTGTGGGCAGAAATGTGGTTGATGACTCTTAAATCTCTACACTTTACTGCACAAATGATCAGGTGCTATTTATGTCACCTGTGCTATTGGGGAAGGTTACCCTGTGAAAAAGTTACGGTTGTGTCTCTTACTCTTCACTGAGCTCAATGAAGCACCACCCCCTTCTCTATGCCTAACATAAACCCTTAAAGAGCAATGCTTTTGTTGAAGAAGTCAAATAGGGCAGTCTACTTATTTATCTGACCATAATCCCTTATGCGTCTAGTTATAGGGATATTTAAAGGGATTGGTACATTCTGCCTCCATCTATGATGTGCACAAATACAGGGTCATGCGTCCGAAGCACTTGACTACATATGAGGGCAGATAGGTGCGTTCACATGAGCTCATGATTGTTTGAGATGGAGGTTTGAGAAATAATAATGAGTGATAAGTACAATGAGCACATCTTGTACTGTCAACAGACTATTGGCTATCAAAAGACAGAGTAGCCCATAATTCAATGAGTATTTATTTCAAGGACTTTTTTGTTATTTTGATCATTACTGTCTCCTCTAAAGATATGGGACACATTAAAAAAGAAGACCTATGTTGACATAAATTCTAGGTATGGTGCGGACACATTTTCACTCATGGTATCCAAAAACAATAAGTAACCAAACCAATAATGAAAGATTAAATCATTTGAAATGAAGAAATCAGTATTACTTATTTCTGTCCAACATGGTTTCAAATAAGATATTGCTTTAGTAAAGGAGAAACAAAACAAGAAAAGAGGGAAAGATGGGTAAAAAAGGAAGTAGGAAATGCAAGTTCAATTTCATTATGCAACACTTTCCTGTTGATGCAGTAAATACTTTTAGCAGTTGGAATCTTGGAGTTCCATTTGCATATTGATATAGTACCTAATTAGCAGTTAATAGCATGACATTCTGATTGTAACTTGTATGTAATTCAGATTTACTAACTCTGTACTAACGCATTAACTTGATATTAATCATTATAATAATCACATCTGTTTGTCATAAGCTATTGGAGAGATATAATTTGAACCTTTTAATATGATACTGCTACACCACTATCACCAGATCAACAAGAAAACTTTAGGAAGTATATTTTGTGGTGGGACATTAGTAGATATCACCAAGATGTTTTCCCAAGTTACCTTTGTTTCTCTGTTACATACTTTTGCATTTTTGTCATTATTTATTGGTATGACAACATATTTTTATCATTATTTATTGGTATGACATCCAAAGAAAGATTGCAGCTGTGTTTCTGACAGGGAAAACGTGTGACATCTCTTTCCTTCACAGGCCGTACCCTATCACATGATATATTACGGCATGCACCTAAGGCAGATTGCCACAAAGGCTCATCCTCCCACAACCTCTAGCTACATTGCCTGTTCTGCTGACAGCTATAATATTACACACGAACATATGAAAAAATGTATATATAAAAGTAGCAGTTTACCAAATATTGTGATGTATTCTCCCTCTTTGTTTTCATCATTGAAACCAATAAATGCCCATGAATCAAGTTGTTTGTGTTTTGAAAACAACTGTTTGGCAATATTTGCTTCAGTATCTGAATTTAAAATAGCCAGATGTGCTCCTTCAGTAACACAGATCCTTCTTGCATCACTCCAGGTCTCCTTAGTGGTATGAAATTTGTAATAACCAACACCAGCAAAAAGCTCATATCCAGGACCAGGTTTTGGTGGTGGAACTGTTAAAATAAAAGAAATACAAATTTATGTAATTGGGTTTTTATATCAGTAAGATTCTTTTGTTTCATGTTTCTTCATTTTTCTTTTTATTGCATGAGCTGATTTTGTGTCTTCTTATAATCCAGTGAAACTCATCTCTGTCTTTTACTATGTCTCTGATTTAGATAGTTTTATCCTAAGAGTTTGAAAATAGTAATATCTACACTAAAGAAATATTAAATCCAAGTAATCATTTGTCAATCTTTAACTGATACAGAAATATTTTCAGCACCGAATATAGGAGTTAGCACATCATTTTACAAACTACTTTTTGATGTGTCATACTTAATATGTTCATATTGACTCAAACTCATTTTGGCATCCTCATAAGGCTAGAGAGATGATTGTCACACATACTTAGTAGGTACAAGGTTTGAAGTAACACATGATGTTAAAAATAGAAGCCAAGTAAATTTCAGTATTTGATTACTCTTTGCTGAATGAAATATTGTACATAACAAGTTGGTTTAAGGGATGCTAATTCTTGTCAAACCTGTGGATCTAAGTTGAAAGTGGCAGGAGAGCCAATTCTCTGGATGTTGTTTTATACTTGAGGAAGCCAGTAAAACAAACCCCTGTATAGTTTCTGTTTTTTCTTTTAAGGATTTCCCAACAAGATCCAATAAGGCGGACAGCTCGTACAAAATTTGGTGACATAGAGTATAAAAATTTCTATTCTCTAAAGCTCATGGCCATTACAGTTATCAGGCCAATGTACAATATTTTTAAGATAATATTTTTATAGTATTACTTCAGAATGCTCATGAATTAATTCCTTCATTTCTGTGACTCTATATTAAAGTGATTCAATCACTCAGGTGTTTATTCATTCATTCATTATGTTCTCTAGATCCAGTCATTATGGGCAACCTTGAGGGATGCGGAATGACAAAAAGAATACATAAATAGCTAAAACTGAAACTTGAACACAATGATTTAGCACTACATTGGTCTGCAGCATATGAGCTTAAACAATTTAAATTTAACATAGTAAAATTGCCACTAAAATATCAAATTGAAAACAACAACAAACAAATGAACTGCTTCTTCAGGAGGTGCATTACATAGCTATCTTATAATCTCTGAATTTAAATAACCTAACACAATTTTATAATTATCTTCTGAATATTAGAGATTCCCAATTTCTAGCTTGATGCTTAATACCACATACTGAACCCTGCATTAAGAGACAAAGTACAGATTTAGATAGTTCAGGATGAAATAAGAACAATATGGAAAAGATAGACTGATGTTCACCACTTAGAGGAGGTGATAAGTCACAGACATACATAATGAAAAAGACAAGAAATATTTTGGCATATGGTCAAAGTCCTTTGTAAGTAGAAAACACACACACACATCCACACAAGCACAATTCACACACATACATGGCCCCTGTTGTCTACAGGTACTAAGGGCTGACTGCAACTGTATCTGAGGTAAACAGAAATTTTACATTCCACTTTGCTTGGGTATGTAGTGGGGGTAAGGAAGAGGCATGGGGTGTAGAGGAAGAGGAATAGCAGAATAGGGATGGGGGGAGTCACTAGCACTGGCTGCAAGGATGTTATGGAGTCATGATAGAATTTACATATCAGATCAGTAGGCTGTGCTGGGAGAGGGGGCAGAGAGGAGAGGGGGTGAAAGGGGAGAGGAGGGAAGTAGAGAAGGAAAAAGGGTTACGTAGGTGTGTGGGCAAAATAGAACGCATGTGTAGTACTTGAATTGGACGGGGAGGGGGGAGAGCATAGGCATTTAAAGGAAAGGGACTAGTGGAGTTTGGAACTTGGCTCTTTTGGGAACAAAGGATATTTTGCAGGGCGAGTTCCCACTTTTCCCACCTGTACAATTCAGAAAAGCTGACTTTGGTGGGAAGAATTCAGATGGCACAGGCTGTGAAGCAGTCACTGAAGTGAAGTACATTGCACTGAGCAGCATGCTCAGTAACTGGGTTGTCCAACTGTCTCTTGGCTAGTTGGGAGGTGCTGTTCATTCAGACAGACAGCCTGTTATCTGTCATAGGACAGATCTTGCATCAGAGTCTATTGCAGGGATATGATCCCTCCCTACTCCATCCCTGTTCTGAAGCCCATATCTCATAGCTGATATCCCCAAAGTAGATGAAACTGCAAGACCTGTCCCATATATCCTCCCACGTCTCCTATACCAGTTCTGTCACAGGCATCTCCTACCCCATCAAAGTAAGGGCTGCCTGAGAGAGCAGCTATGTGATTTAGCAACTTAGCTGCAACTGCTGTGCTGCATTCCATGTGGCTAACAAGCTGTCTGTCTGAATGAATGACTGTCACCAAACTGTGCCAAGAGACAGGTGGCCCACCCATTTACTAAGCATGCTAACCAACATGATATGCATCACTTCAATGACTACTTCACAACCTCTGCCATCTGGACTCTTCTCACCAACACCAGTGTTTTTAAACTGCACATGTGGGAACTTTATCTGTAACATATCCTTTCTTCCCATAATCCCTCATTTCCAAACCCTTGCTAGCTCCTGTCCTTAACCTTCCTATCCCCTTCCCTGTTTTTATTCCTGATTCCAGTACTACAGGCATCTTCTACCCTCCAACACACCTACATAGTAATGTTTCCTCCTCAATGTCTCTCCTCTCCCCTTTCCCCCTTCCCTTCCCCTCTCATGTCACTGCACAACCCCACAAGTAGCACTAGCATTTTTCCCCATCCCTAACGTGCTATTCTTCCACCTCTCTGCTCCACAGCTCTTCTGTATTCTCACTACATATCCCAACGAAAATTGCTCTGTACCTCTGATGTGATTGTGTGGATGCTAGCACCCACAGACATGTGTGTGAGTTGTGGTTGTGTGAATGTGTGAGAGTTTTCTATTTCTTATGAGAGGAATGTGTCCAGAAGCTGAAATATTTCTAGCATTCTTTTCATTGTGCCTATCTTTATCTCAGTGCCTCCTCTATGTTGTGGGTAGCGATCTATCCTTTCCATACAGAATTTATAGATTTAAATACATATCTAAGCTATGCCTGGTGTGGTTCAGTTTGGGCTCTTGATTAGTATGCTGGTACCATCAGCAGGCATTTTGAATGGTTTTAATGAGAGTGGTAAATCAGTTATGCCAATCAGGAATAACCAAAGCTTGTAAGCCTCCAAATTTTTGCTCCCCCATACTGAGGTAAATTTATTGAATATGATTCTTTCATGAATTTAACAGTCTGTCAATGATGAGATCACTGGAGACAGTGAATGAGCTTAAAGTGGACAAGGAACGGGAAGGATATTGATTATTATTTTAAAATAAATCATTTCCTTAATTGATTTAGGACACTACAGAAAAATGGGCTTGACTGCCACTGCTCCTATAAGTGTCTAGTGTTTAACCACCAAAGTTACCACTTCATGAAAAGTGAATTGAGAAGCAAGTAAAAAATTAGGTTCAGAAAAATTTTAATTATTTGCTATTGTAACCCACATTGTCAAACTTTCTTTTAAATGACTGGAATTCATGTAAGGAATCTATAATAAAAGAAACATGGACAAAAAATTTCTGGTTTCCAGCAACCTAATAACTTCTCTTATCTGCTTAATCGTTGCTTATTTGAAACAAATGGTGATGCAACCAGTGTGTAATGGAATAAATCTAATGGAAACGAATTTGCTTATTTATTAAAATGTCCAGTGACATAGTGACAACTGAATTTATTATTAAATAAGTCTCTGTTTGTTACACAGCTGTTATCTTTGAATTCAATTTCAATCATATCCCTGTTTTCATCTGTTCATTGTTTAACAGTGCTGTGGTTGTTTTTGCTTTATTAGTGGAATGTTTTACTTTTATGTATAGTTTGTGTATGTGTGTTTTTTTTATATATAGTGAGGGACAATTTTACAGTACTGTTGATGATAGAATTTGGTACTAGACTTCTAATTGTCTGCAGAATTAGCTAGCTTTTTCTATACTAGGCACAAGATACATTAATTCACTATGCTATCCATCCATTGCCCTTGATTCGGTTTAATTTTGTTCTTAATTGGTTTAAGGAATACCAAGGATCATGGCACAACAGGATTATGCCAGAGTTAATGATTTCACCTTGCATTTAGGGCTGTACTGAGGCCATGGTGAGATAGGCCTCCACCAAGGGCACAGGCACAGAGGTGATGGAAGAAAAAGAAGATTTATGAATTACTCGGGAGATATACATTTGTTCTCCTACACCTCCTATAATTCAACTTCCTATCTTCTGCCTCTGAGAAGAAGCCTTTTCCTCAGCCTGAGATGTAAATGCACACTTTTGTGACATTTCATCCAAGTAGCATAATAAAGAAATCACTCCCAAAGAGGTATCACATGGGTTATGTGTCAACAGTGTACATAGTTTGATACAGCTGTCACCTACACAGCTAGCTCATGTTCAACAGTAGAGTATTTGCTGCTATTTCACTAGGTATCACAGGATATCAAAGGGTGGGGAGCAGAAGCTGAAACAGATGTGCTATTTGAGAGAAGGCTTCTGATTTTTTTTCCAGTTTCTGCTAACAAGGACTGGAGTGAAGCTGTTTAAGCTGGGCTGCTTCAAAGTTTTTAATAAAAGAGTAAATGAAATGGTAAACAGATTTCAAATGTAACATACCATTTCATCTCACTTTAATTTACTGTAAAGGATGCCTTAGATGAGAGGTCTGTACCTTATTTTGCAAAATTCAAAATCAATGCAGATTTTGCTGATAAGAATACCATAACAGAAATATTGATACAGCTGAGTTAGGTAATGAAATACCATAGCAGAAATATTGATACTGCTGAACTAGTTAATGATGCACCAGCTTCTAAATTCTAGTACAAAGAGCACATGAAACACAGATACAGCTTCCCATTTGGATGTTTTGTATAAATTTTTTTTATAAGTATGGGATATGAGATGATTATTCAAACATCAAAATAGCTTTGAGGGTATTTATGATAATTCTAGTGATGGTAGCACACAGTTTCAGCAAATTAACTACTTAAGATCAATATGGTAACTACTTAAGATCAAGATGGTCAAATTCAGTTATCCTGTCAACAGAATATAGTAGAGATGCTAGATTTGACTTCAGTACCATAATCAACAAGCTTACTTTGCTCAAAGCAAGGAAACAGAAAGTAACATTACATTAAAAACTCAGTTCTTGGAGAGGAATGTGTTTTGAACACTAAATTATAGCCATTTTTCTTTTCATTTGAATTAATAATTTATGCACATTAATAATTCCTGTGAAGCAAATAAAATCTATTCTTTATTATTTATCACACTGCAGTACTGTAGCTGCCATAAGAAATAAGATATAGATTTGTTTACCTTTCAATTTTTTTTAGAAATTTTATATGATTTGTAATATTTACTACAATGAAAAATTATTTATCCTGTGTGATATTATTCACTTATATAGCTCATTTAAGTAACGTATTTCAGTAATGCATCATTTTTACAGACCTTGCCTTACAAATTACAAAATTTGCTAAAAATTTGTAGAAATTTTCAGTAAGAGTGAGGGAGGGGGGGTGGGGGGGGGAGGCATACAGGTAGCTATGGCAGTCCTGCCAAGCATGTTAGATCACCTTGGTACAGCCCTGCTTTCATTATCTGTGCAGACACTATTGTTGATTTTCTGTCAGATAGTTCTTGAAGGACACAGTGCAACAGCCATTAGCAGTTGGTTTTTAGACCCAACAACCTGTAATGATTTAGATGTACAATGTTTTATCTGACCATAATGATCAAATATTAACAGTAAAATACACTGACCAGTTAGCTACAGACAATAAGAGAAATACTCTATCACCAAATCATAAACAATGATTCAATTGTGGAGTTTAGAGAGAAATTATAGGAAGAACCTTGGGAAGAGTTTTGCAGAGTAAGTAGTATACCTGGAAAATTTAACACCTTAACTTATCTGTACAGCAATTTGAGTTTTACTTTCCCCTGATACTGAACAGAAGGAGGGATAAAGGAGGGATCATTTCTGAATAAGTATGATGTCCCAAGATCAGAGAGCTCATCTTAATCCAGTAACCAACTGCAGTCAAGAGTTGAAACACCACTGCCACACAGGCCATTTGAATCCTTCCACCTCCTATTAGTTTACTTGGAATCCAGACATGGGAACTTGCTGTCTCTAACATATCCCCCATTTCACACCCTCCTGGACTTAGGCTCTATTAACAACCTCACTTCCGTTTTTCAGTAATTTAAATTCATTACTTATTCAATTAATTTATTTTTACTTTCATGTTCCTCTCTCTCTCTCTTTTTATTAATGGTCTTCTCCCTCTTTTTCCCTTTTTCACATGCTTCTTAATTGGTTTATTCATCCTACATTTCATTTCCCTCCCTCTTTAATCCACATTTATTTCTCACCTTGTCCCACCTCTCATCTCTAAAAAAGGTGCTTATGAATGTACAGTCTTTGGCCTCCTACTCTCTCTCCCAGATTTCTTCCTATTTGTCTTTGCCCCTCAACCTTGAGTCACAGTGTGCCATTTGCCCCCCCCCCCCCAACCCCCCCTCCCACCCACACCTTCCATCACCTCTCCCAACCCCTTCCCAACCCATTCACAGCATTCACTAATGAACTTCACTTTCCTCCTAGAAGTAAGAACATTTAAGCTTCAGAAGGTAGGATCAGTGTTTTCTACTTCATGTTTTTCTTTTAGAAACACAAGAAATTACACCTCCTGAAAGTAAGTGATGCCAACAGCCTTGCCGCAGTGGCAACACTGGTTCCCATCAGATCACCCAAGATAAGCATTGTCGGGCTGGGCTAGCACTTGGATGGGTGACCATCCGGTCTGCCAAGAACTGTTGGCAAGTGGGGTGCACTCAGCCCTTGTGAGGCAAATTGAGGAGCTACTTGATTGAGAAGTAGCAGCTCCATTCTCGTAAACTGACATACAAGCAGTACAGCAGTGTGCTGACCACATGCCCCTCCATATCCGCATTAAGTGATGACTGTGGGTTGAGGATGACACAATGGCTGGTCGGTACCATTAGCGCCTTCCAAGGCCTGTCCAAACACAGTTTAGTTTAGTTTAGAAAGTAAGTGATGGCCAGCCACTCTCCTTGTAATAACAAATTGTTTAACTAACCATGAGTATCATATAATGGTAGCATATAATGGCAAAAAATATGTTACCCAACTAGGTTTAATCATAAAAGAAAAATACTAACAGATTTTAACCATAAAAATTATAGACATAGCTTCATCAATCTAAAATAGGTAGGGGTATATGGAAGATGATACCAAATCATTAGCCAAACTGCAATGATACTTTACAACCAACATCTGTGATCACACTTGTATAGTCCTGATTGAATGATCCTATGAAGTATTCAAAATCATCTACGAGCAAATAGTAAAAACAAGTTGCAGTTTCCTCCTGCAGGCTTCACTCTGCCAGTATCATGCATTTATTAAGTTGGATCATATCTAATACACTACATTTGCATACATATAAAACTAAGAGATCGTCATCTATGTGGAACATCTTATAATAATATCAATAATAAGATACTTTATGTAGGAACTAACACGCTTAAATTTAATTTTGGTTTGTATGACTGCTGGAAAATTTTTGAAAATAACAATGGACACATTTTTTGACCAAATTAATAGTCAAGAAGTATTTATACTCGCTATCCCGATATACAGTATTGATTGTGTGATCTGCTTCCATGATTGAAAAAAAGTGATACATTATTCACAACAAATTTCACCAAGGAATGAATACATTGAGAAGATATACTTAGGATGCTCATTTCTTTGAATGGGTTCATGATGACGCTCTTGAATTCACATCACAAATGAGTCATATTACATACCTTAGAGCTGAGAATCACAGAGCAGGACAAATTTGGAATCAAATAACAGAATGCTCTTTTTAATGTAATTGAATACATAAAAAATCTACTCACCAAGCAGTGGCAGAACACACACATATAAAAGAAGATTATATTTTTTATATGTGCATGTTCTACCACCACTTGGTAAGTAGATATTTTATCTATCCAGTCACATCATCATCATCATCATCATCATTTATTGCCTTATCGGGCCTTTAAGGCCTACAGCAAGAAGAACAAAAGGAAAAGTAAAGACAAAAAGACTTACAAAGTACTCTATACAGTAGTAAAAGTTACATATGTACATTACAGCTTAAAGAAAAACGAAAAAATAAACAGGGCATTCAATCAAAGGTTTAAAAGGCAAGAGGGATACATTACAGAAACAAAAAAACAAAAAAAACACACACGCAGTGTCTGTCAATTACACGAGAGGAGGGAGCTGTTGCAGATGGCAGTCCATCTCATCCGGTCGTTGGCGTCCTCCTCCACGGCTGCTGGTTCCACTTCTTTCAGGATCGTTGTTATCCTATCCTTCCATCGAGTTCTTGGGCGTCCTCTAGGGCGTTTTCCTGTGGGTTGAGAGTGGAGGACTCTGTTTGGAAGGGATCCGTCTGCCCGTAGGATGTGGCCAAACCATTGGAGTCTCTTCTGCGCCAATATTCGTCCAATGTGTGGCTTTCCATACCGCTGGTATAAATCTTCTTTTTTTCTTCGTTCCCATTTACCTTCCATGGCATTGTAGATGGGTCCATATATCTTCCGAAGTACCTTCCTTTCAAATGCACATATTGCTTCTTCTGCTGTTGCTGATATCCAGTCACATTATAATATTCTTTTTTGTTGGACACAAAAGTGACACAGTAACTACCACAATAAAAAAAGCAAAGATACATTTTCATAGTGTCACAGAACATGGCTACAGGCTAATACCAAAGAGTTATAAGCTGGTGACAGCACTGGACTGGGAAATGCTGGGTGGGTGGATTGGGCAGATCTTACAACTGGGCCTTCCACACGGATATGATCCCTGTGGCAAAGGGGTTGGATTGGAAGTGGCCTTGGGATGGGCTAGGATATTGTGGAAGTTGGGTGGATGATGGTACACCACTTTAGGAGGGGTGGGAAGAATCTTCGGTAGGATGTCCCTCACATCAGGGCATGAACAAAGCCCTGACAAAGGATGTGGTTCTGCTGTTCTAGTCTGGTGTGATATTGTGTAACAAAGGGGGCACTCCTTTGTAGCTGGTTCTTGGGTGTGGTTGGAGGATTGGGGATGTGTGTAGAAGTGCAGGGAAGAACAGCACATTTCATATTATTGAGAAATAGTAGAGAGAGTGTCATGCACATGATAGAGGAGCTGGGGGTGGACATCATTAAAACAAAGGCAGGATCTTCTCACAAAATTTCAATCATGACCTTTCTCCTCCAAATACAAAAATATTTTGTTGATGCCGGCCTACATAGGGAGAAATGATCACAATAAAATAAAGGAAATCAGAGCTTGCAAAGAAAGATACATTTGTTCGTTTTTTTTATGTGTGTGTGTGTGTGTGTGTGTGTGTGTGTGTGTGTGTGTGTGTGTGTGTGCTATTTGAGTAGAATAACAGTGAATTATTGTGAAAATGGTTCAACGAACCCTTTCCCAGGCATTTAAGTGTGATTTTCAGAGTAACCATGTGGATGTAGATGTAGATGTACATAGAAATAGCATGAGAGATCTGTCTGCAGACTGGATCTGAGGATAGTGTCTGTCTGTGAAGGCTCTGGTGAAACCTTCAGTATACTGGCTAACAGAGTTCTTGTCACTGTATATATGCCATCCCCAATCGGCCAGACTGTAAGTGAGGCTGTCATCCCTTCAACACCCAAAAATCCTTCTCATACAGTCTCGCCACCCAGGAATGGTGTATCTACAGTGACAAGAACCGCTTGCCCATTATACTGAAGGTCTAACCAAGGCCTTCAAAGACAGGCTCTACCCCTTGATCTAATACGCAAACAGTTCTCCCATGCCTTTTCCCCACACACCCCAATCCTTTCACCATTCCCAAGATACAGCTACAAAGGAGTTCCCCCTTCATCACACAATAATATGCTGCACTGGAACAACTGAACCACATTTGTTGTCAGGGCTTTGATTACTAATCATCACACCATAAATTATGAATGTCCTACCTAAGTTCCTTTCTACCCATCCTACAGTGGTGCACTGTCTCCCACTCAACCTTAACATCATCTTAGTCCCAGCCCTTTTGCCGCAAGGATCATGTTCCTGTGGCAGATCCAATTGCACAACCTGCCCAGTCCACTCTCCCAGCACTTCTGATTCCAGTCCTGTCACAGGCATGTCCTACCCCATCAGGGTCCAGACCACCTATGAAAGCAGCTATGTCATGTACCAGTTCTGCTACAATCATTGAACAACTTTTTATACTGGTGTGGCTACCAACCAGCTGTCCACCAGGGTGAATAGCCATTGCCAAACTGTGTCCCAGAGCATAGTAGACCACCCTGTTCTACAACATACAGATTAACATAACATGGTTGAGTTCAATGACTGCTCCACAACCTAGGCCATGTGGATCCTCCCCTCAACAAGCAGATTTTCTGAACTGTGCAGATGAGAGTTATTCTGACAAACATTCTCTGCTCCTGAAATTATCATGACCTCAACCTACAGTAACCTTCTGTCACCATATCCTCCACCAAACAGCTTCCACACCCTCTGTCTTATCACCTTGTCCCTATTCATGTCCTCTGACCCTCATTTAGTGCTGCCCTCTGCCAATGCTCCAGCCCATCTTTCCTCTCCCTGAACCTCCCTTTTACCATTCCCTGTTTGCAACCCTCACAACCCACAGCTTCTCAACACAGCACCTGGTGGCATTGTTGTCATGCCTCCATTTAGTCCCTGCATGCTCCTCCAGACAGCATTCTGCTCTCCCTCCTCCTGTACACTGGTTACATACACATGACAGATGCATTCTAGTCTGAGCTGCTGGAGATGGTGGTCATGTTTGCTTGAGGTGTGCTTGCTTATGAGAATGAATGTGTGTGCATTTATGTGTGTGTGTGTGTGTGTGTGTGTGTGTGTGTGTGTGTGTGTGTGTGTGTGTGTGTGTGTGCATTTGTTTTCTTTCCTAAAGGAGGCTTTTCTCAAAAGCTAAATGTGTAACAGTCTTTTTGCCAGTCTTTGTCTGCCACTCATTGTGTCATCTTTAGAGTGAGTAGTAATCTATCTTTTTCCTTATATTGATGTAATTAATGTATGTGTGTCATAAGACAATGAAATTCTGATTCTGATTTTTTTCAATACTTCCATTTTGTTGAGGTGAGTATAACTTCCAAGTTCATTTAGATGCTTTTTAGCAAGAGAATTTTTTATTTATATCCCACTGTTTTACTTTAAATATTTTCCTATCTTCCTAAACTGATTTTCTAATATATTTATTAAAGTCTCTATCTGGAAACAACAGATGGTTTGTTTTCAAAAAATATACAGTTCATAAATAGGAAAAATCATCGTAAGACAACAAAAAATTTACATGTGAAGGAGGACTGGAGCTTGATAGTAGGAAAAGGAAAAGAAGGAAAAATAATAACTGAATATGGCGTGGGGGACACGAATGAATGAAGAAGTTGCCTGATAGAATTTTGCAAAGAGTGTAATTAATTCATCACTAACATATGGTTTAATACAGAAGGAGTCTATTTAAGAGAGAAGAACTTGAAGGCAATCTTACAGAAATGGAAGAGGACTTAGATGAAGATGAGATGAGAGATATGATCCTGTGAAAAGAATTTGGGAGAGCACTGAAAGACCTAAGATAAAACAAGAATCCAGTATTAGACAACATTCTGTCAGACCTACAAATAGCCTTGGGAGAGCCAGCCATGACAAAACTCTTCCACCTGGGATGCGACATATATAAGAAAGCTGAAGAAGAATGTGTTAATTCCAATTCCAAAGAAAGTAGGCACTGACAGGTGTGAATATCAAAAAACTACTAATTCAATAAGTAATGGTTGCAAAATACTAATAGGAATTCCTTACAGAAGAATGGGAAAACTGATAGAAGATGTTCTCAGCATGTAGGAAAATAAAAGGCTATACTGAATGGGACAACTGGTAGAAGGCAACCTCATGGAAGATCAGCTTGGATTTTGGAGAAATGTAGGAAATCTCAAGGCAATACTGACAACTGGACTTATCTTAGGAATGGTTAAGGAAATACAAGCCTACATTTATAGCATTTGTAGATTTAGGGAAAGCTTTCAAGAATGTGGACTGAAATACACTCTCTGAAATTTCAAAGGTAGCAAGAGTAAAATACAGGGAGCAAAAGGCTAGTTACAACTTGTGCTGAAACTAGGTAGCAGTTATACAAGTTGAGAGCTATGAAAGGGAAGCAGTGGTTGTTACTTGATCTGTACATTGAACAAGCAGTGAAGAAAACCAAAGAAAAACTTGGAATACAAATTCAAGTCCGCGATAAGAATAGAAAATTTGAGGTTTGCCCATGACATTATAATTCTGTCAGAGATGGCAAAGGACTTGGAGGAGTAATTGAATGGCATAGACAGTGTCTTCATAGGAGGATATAAGATGTACATCAACAAAAGCAAAACAGAGATAATGGAATGTGGTCAAACTAAATCAGGTGATGCTGAGGGAGTTAAATTAGGAAATGAGAGTATCCTTACTAGAAAGAACAGATAAGCAGTTGTTAGTATCCCACTGAGTAAATGAATCGAATTCATTTACTTCCGGTACGATGGACGTGGAAGAATTATGGGCAAATTTTAAACACATTGTAAAACATGCATTGGACAAGTATGTGCTGAAAAAGTGGGTTACGGACGGAAAAAAACCCACCGTGGTTTAACAGCACAATTTGGAGAATGCTCAAGAAGCAAAGACAGTTGCACTCGTGGTACAAAAAAGATCGGGAGAATGAGGACAGGCAAAAGTTAGTAGAGATTCATGCTGCTGTAAAAAGAGTGATGCGCGAAGCATACAACCACTACCACTGTCATACCTTAGCAAAAGATCTTGCTGAAAACCCAAGGAAATTCTGGTCTTACGTAAAATCGGTAAGTGTTCGAATGCTTCCATCCAGTCACTCACTGATCAGTCTGGCCTGGCAATGGAAGACAGTAAAACAAAAGCTGAAATTTTAAATTTAGCATTTGAGAAATCTTTCATGCAGGAGGATCGTACAAACATACCGCCGTTTGAGTCTCGTACAGATTCCCATATGGAGGGCATAGTGATAGACATCCCTGGGGTTGTGAAGCAACTGAATTGGTTGAAAATAAATAAATTGCCAGGTCCTGATGGGATTCCAATTCGGTTTTACAGAGAGTACTCTACTGCATTGGCTCCTTACTTAGCTTGCATTTATTGTGAATCTCTTGCCCAACATAAAGTCCTGAGTGACTGGAAAAAAGCGCAGGTGACGCCTGTATATAAGAAGGGTAGAAGGACGGATCCTGAAAATTACAGACCAATATTCTTAACATCAGTTTGTTGCAGGATTCTTGAACATATTCTCAGTTCGAATATAATGAATTTCCTTGAGACAGAGAAGTTGCTGTCCATGCATCAGCACGGCTTTAGAAAGCATCGCTCCTGCAAAACGCAACTCGCCCTTTTTTAACATGATATCTTGCAAACCATGGATGAAGGGTATCAGACGGATGCCATATTCCTTGACTTCTGGAAAGCGTTTGACTTGGTGCCCAACTGCAGACTCCTAACTAAGGTATGAGCATATGGGATTGGTTCCCAAATATGTGAGTGGCTCAAAGACTTCTTAAGTAATAGAACCCAGTACGTTGTCTTCGATGGTGAGCGTTCATCGGAGGTGAGGGTATTATCTGGAGTGCCGCAGGGAAGTGTGGTAGGTCCACTGTTGTTTTCTGTCTACATAAATGTTCTTTTGGATAGGGTGGATAGCAATGTGCAGATGTTTGCTGATGATGTTGTGGTGTATGGGAAGGTATTGTCATCGTGTGACTGTAGGAGGATACAAGGTGACCTGGACAGGATTTGTGATTGGTGTAAAGAATGTCAGCTAACTCTAAATATAGATAAATGTAAATTATGTATTATAATGCAGATGAATAGGAAAAAGAATCCCATAATGTTTGAATACTCCATTAGTAGTGTACCGCTTGACACAGGCACATCGATTAAATATTTGAGCATAGCATTGCAGAGTGATATGAAGTGGGACAAGCATGTAATGGCAGTTGTGGGGAAGATGGATAGTCATCTTTGGTTCATTGGTAGAATTTTGGGAAGATGTGGTTCATCTGTAAAGGGACCACGTATAAAACATTAATACGGCATACTCTTGAGTACTGCTTGAGCATTTGGGATCCCTGTCAGGTCGGATTGAGAGAGGACATAGAAGCAATTCAGAGACGGGCTGCTAGATTTGTTACTGGTAGGTTTGATCATCATGCAAGTGTTACAGAAATGCTCCAGGAACTCGTGTGGGAGTCTCTGGAGGAAAGGAGGCCTTCTTTTCGTGAATCACTACTGAGGAAATTTAGAGAACCAGCATTTGAGGCTGACTGCAGTACAATTTTACTGCTGCCAACTTACATTTCACAGAAAGACCACAAAGATAAGATAAGAGAGATTAGGGCTCGTACAGAGGCATATAGGCAGTCATTTTTCCCTCGTTCTGTTTGGGAGTGGAACAGGCAGAGAAGATGCTAGTTGTGGTACAAGGT
The DNA here is from genome assembly GCF_021461395.2 of Schistocerca americana. Taxonomy (NCBI): domain Eukaryota; kingdom Metazoa; phylum Arthropoda; class Insecta; order Orthoptera; family Acrididae; genus Schistocerca; species Schistocerca americana. The sequence continues at coordinate 647,627,083 of NC_060120.1, read as the reverse complement.
ACCCTCCACCACGCACCGTATGGTTGATTGCGGAGTATGTATGTAGATGTAGAAATGAGACACTTAGTAATAGATGAGTTTTGCTATTTGGGCAGTGAAATAACTGATTACAGCTGAAGTACGGAGGGTGTGAAATATAGACTGGCAATGACAAAAAAAGTATTTCTGAGGAAGTGGAATTTATCAACATCAAAGATGGACCTAAGTGTTAGGAAGTCTTTTCTGAAAGTATTTGTCTGGAGTTTAGCCATGTATGGAAGTGAAGCATGTACAATGAACAGTTTAGACAAGATGAGACTAGAAGCTTTTGAAATGTGTTGCTACAGAAGAATGCTTAAGATTAAATGAATAGGTCATGTAACTGATGAGGAGGTAATGAATAGAATGGGGGAGACAATAAATTTGTAGTAGAAGTTGACTAAAAGAAGGGATTGGTGGTTAGGAAACTTTCTGAGATATCAGGGTATCACCAATTTAGTATTGGAGGGAAATGCGTATGTGTGTGTGTGTGTGTGCGCGTGCGCATGCACATGCTGGGGGGGGGGGGGGGGGGAGATCATAAAGGAAGAGTAACAGAAGGGTTTACATTGCAGTTGTTATTTGGAAATGAAGAGGTTTGCACAGGACCGAGTAGCATGGAGAGCTGCAGCAAACCAGTCTTCAGACTGAAGACCACCACCACCACCACAACGACAACAATGTCTTGTTAAGATTATTTATGTCATCAGATATCAAGAGATTTACCAAGAATAGTCCTTCAGAGATACACTCACAACAAAAATGACAGTTTTAATTTTACCAGTCCAAAGAGTCCACTGGATTTCCATAACAAAGATATGAAAAGTCACATTATGGAGATATGACAAAACACTTCATATTTACTTCTATATGTTATCACTTCCTCCAAAGATGAATAAAGAGAGTAAGTTCTGAATTTCACATGGATTTAAGCTTCAGTAATGAAATTCTTTCATGCAGCATCTTGAGTCAGACCCTCTCCAATGAACTGATTAGTCAATCAGCTAACTGGTTAGTCCTGTCAGCATGTCTAACCCCAGGTCTGTATTCAAGAATCTTTCTCTGACAAGGAAGTGTTGGACTTCTATGTGCTTTCACTTTAGATCACAAACTGGGTTTCTGGGCAACTTCACTGTACAGGGTGTTCAAAAAGTCTCTCCGCAGTGCCATATCATTGTTAGCCATGCATGCCATCTGATTGTTTGCCTTCCTGGGTTACTTCCCTTCAAGTGGACTCTCCCAATATTCCACTGTTTTGTTTATCTCAGCCAGCATCAGTTGTATCATTGGTGTGTGTCATTATATGTTGACGTGAATGTGTAAGTTTAGTTCCTTTGTTCATTTGTTTCATTTTTGTAACTGTTAAAATGCTAACCATTGAAGAATGTGTGTTTTTAGTCAAACAAGTGTTCAAAGCTGGTGGTAAATACACAGTTTCAGTTTGTCAAACATTTAGTTCAGTTTTCTTGGAGACAACACTCCCACATCATGATACTGTGTGAGATTTGATTAACAAATTTTGAAGCATGAGTTCAGTGACAGATGGACTGAGAAGTGGTCATCCTAGTGTTTTGTCTGAGGATAAACAAATAAATATTTCCGATAAAATGTCCATGAGTCCGAGCAAGTCAGTAAGAAAACTTGCCCAGGAAATTGATGTTAGTTTCAGAACAGCCCACATAGCTATAAGGAAAAAATTAGAACTTTTCCCATACAAAGTGACAGTTGTGCAAGAACTGAAAAACACTGATCATGGCAAGAGACTGCATTATTGTCAATGGTTCAAAAATATCATTCAACAAATGGAAGGGATATTCTTAATGAAACATTTTTCATTGATGAGACATGATTTCATGAGGAACCACTTCATTCTGTGAAAATAGGAGTTTGGATTGCAATTTCTAGATGTCAGATTGTGGGTCCCATATTTTTCAATGAAACAATAAATGCACAATGATACCGCAGTGATATTCTGTACCCATTCATAGAAGAACTTGTGTTAAGTGGAATACTGAATAGTTATTTTCAACAAGATGGTGCAACCATGCATACATCTTGTGTTTCAATGTCACTGCTTGCTGATGTTTTTTATTGATGCCAAAATTTCACAGGGACTTGGTCCTCCAAGATCGCCTGACCTAACACCACCTGACTTTTTCTTCTGGGGTGCAGTAAAAGCAGCTGTCTATATAAACTGTCCAAAATCTATCAATGACCTGAAACTGCAATATCCACTTTCACTGCTTCTGTTACAGAAGAAATGTTACAGCTTGTGTTTAGATGAATTGAATTTTGTATTCAACAACAGGGGGAACTATCAACATTTAATGTGAAAATTTGTAAGTAAAAATGAATATTCATTAAATTAATAACTTGTATTTCACTGAGTTTCATTTCAGTATATTCACTGTGGCATATGGCATGCATGGCTAACCATCATATGGCACTGTGGAGAGACTTTTCGAACACCCCGTATTTGCACTGACAATGTAGAGTGCAGTAAATGTCGCTTGTTTGGAAGTTCCAAAAGTTCATACAGCAATCTTTTCAGCAGTCCAACTTCTTAGCTTCTTCATTTGCTGATATTATTTCTCCTTCCGTAATGGATTTTGACACTGTCTTTTGTAATTGACTGGTTCATGATTAAGCCCCATGATTGAGAGCTGCGATATCACCTGTTATTTAATGTCTCATGGTTTTTTCTCCAGCATTACTGTAGATGCTTAAAACTTCTTTGTTCTTGTAGGTAATTCCATAATCAGTTGTATTCTTCAGGTATATAAAAATTCATTTTATTTGATTCCAGTCTCAAGCTGCTTTGTTCACTGTGACAGCAATGTCTGGGCATGAGACTGTAGTCAAATACATCAAACCACCCTGTGATGAGGAACTTTGACTGTCATCTTCTCTTTGACATGACTTTCTTTCCACCAAAATGGAGTAGAAACTCCATTAGAGTAAGCCAGTCTAAACCTTTCCAAAATTTCTTTTGGGTATTCCTCTTGGGTCTTGATTTTACTGTATCTTCATATCAAAAACATTTTTTTGAAAGATCCTCTACTTATGTGAAACTCTAGCTTCAAAATTTTCATAAACTCTTCAGTATCTGATCTGTTGCTGCCCACAGCTAAACCATCAACAACACAGATTGCAACTAATAATTCTTGTTGCACCAATGGCAGAGGATACACAGATCTGCATCACTGTTTTTAAATCCAGCTTCCATCACAAAATCTATGAAATGTTTTTCCAATAACATGGGGCCTATTTCAACCAATACAGACTTTCCTTCAGTAAACATACATACCCACTGTCATCATCAAAACTTTCAGGTTGTTCCATATATATCTTCTTTGAGTACAACTTTTAGAAACGTCATTTTGATGTCAAGCTGGTAGGGCTTAGTTTTCTCCATAGCAGCCACTGCCAACACGGCTTGAATAGTGTCATAATGTGCAACATGGCTTAATGTTTCTTCATAATCAATTTCCTGGTTTTATAATTTTCCTTTGGCCACAAGACAACCCTGAGGCAAACATTTCCATATTTTTGCAGTTTTCTTGTGTAAGGCTCACCGATTTTGCAGAGTCTGTATGCCACATGGATGCCCCAACTAACACCCAAGTATGATTCACTTTCACAGAGTTCACTTCTTCATGAGTGGTCTCCAGCCACAGATTTTTGTTGTTAGACTGTAAATCTTCAGTATACAAGCTTGGATCCTTGTCATTGACGATAGAAGTTCCAATCATGTACACATAATCTCTGCTGGCCATCCATTCTGTTTTTTTTTCTCTTTTTTTGTTTTTGTTTTTGCATGTGTTTCTTCATTATTAGTTGACTTCCTTTGGAACTTGATGTTGTATCAAAATCTTCTTCCTCTTCCTTAAACCTTCTGTCCTCTTGTCATGGCTGAAATTTTCTGATTCCTTTTCCTCATCAGAAGAATGATTAGTTTGACTCTATCAAACAGTTTCATCACAGGCAACTTCAAATTCAGTAACACTGGTGAACAAATTGCATAAAACTTCAGCCTTAATTAGAGCATTCATTTCAGATGGAATCCAGACCCTAAAGCCATCTCTGCCAGTCACATATTCAAACAGATATTCATGCACAGCCTTCTTGTCAAACTTTTAATGAAAACTCTTGTTCATTCACAAAACATTCTGTTCCAAAGATTCTCAGATGATTCAGGGTGCCTACTGGTCATCCATACCACAGTTCACAAGGAGGTTTGTTTTCAATAGATTACTTTCCAGTGTGTTTCAAAAGATATGCTGCTTGCTTCTGCACATAGTTCTTTTGGTAGTTACTAGGTTTCAAAATAGAATGTGCACACTCCACAATAGTGCAGTTTTTTATTTACACAACACCATTTTGCGTGGTATGTAGGGTGGAGTAATCCAATGCTCTGTGCCTCTTTTTGCCAGATATCCCAAGACTTTCTTGTTATCAAACTCTTTCCTCTGTCATACCTGAACTCTTTGATAACATGTCTGAGCACCATTCAGGGACTGTTCTAGGATTGTGCTGACTTCACTCTTCTGCTTCAGGAAGAAAATTTACAAACCTTGCTAAAATCATCTTGAAAACACATGTGGTAGTTAGTGTGCTTTTTTGACAGACTTTATAGACATAGGTCTGGTTTTGTTGGCATTGATTTGTTCACCAATAACCATTGGTCAATTCAATTTCATTTTATGAATGGTAATCAACATATATTTTTCCTTTGCATGTCCATTGCAGAACATTTCCTTGTGCCCATTGACACTGATGTTCATCTGCTTCAAGATGATTTTAATGTGTTGTTTGTGCTCATGACCGAAGCTCTCAAGATAAACTTGGAGGACATTCTACTGTGTCATGAAATTCACTTGAAATAGTTGTGCTTGTTTAAGGATGAGTGTGCCAAAAACACACAGACCATGGTTGACATGACCAATCATCATCATCATCATCATTTCCCCAATAACTTTGTCTTTAATTTTGACACTTCTGTTGCCAAGTCTAATGCCAAACCTTTTGATGCAGCTATGGAGAACAACTGAGCACTTGTTTCAGAAATGTAAAGCTTTCAATTTGGCTTTTTTCTGACATTATCCAAAGGCATTTGAAATTTCACAGTTCCATGAGCCAACATGCTTACTTCTATTTTCCCAATTGAAATCTTTTCAGGAATAGTGAATTTTGTGTGCGATGGAAAATATTGTTTATATACAGCGATGTGATCTGTGAGACCACTGTCTCAGTACCAACTGTCAATATCCACACAGTTATTGACTGAGGCATTGAAAACATGTTGCAAAAATCAAACATTCTTTTCAGAATGACTGGTACAAATTCTGTAATCTATCTTTTTCATTGGATGCTCTGCTGTCCAATGACCTATCTGTCCACAAGAAGATTTTTGTTTTTCATGTTCAATATCCTCTTTTATTTTCTCATTATCATAAACTTCATATATCTGAATTTTCTTCTTGGGACCACTGCAGATAGAAAATGCAACTGATTCAACTATACTTTGATCATGCAGGTCAGTCATGCACAACTTTTCAGTTAAAATGTTCACACTTTGTTTTGCAGATGGAATTACGTCCTGCAGGTTTCTAAAAGTGTAGTATTCTTTGCCTAGCACAGATAAAATTTTACTATTTAAAATTCTTTCAGACAAAACATTTTCTTCGTGTGTCTGCAGTTCATTGCTCAAATCCATGAAAAACTTCTGCTACTACATGGTGTGGGTGGTAATGTTCTCTTTGTCATTAAATTGAACAAAAAAATGCTTCAGTCAACATGTTCAGTCATTGGATAATGCTGCGCTCAAATGACACGCATAACTAGTTCTAGATTTCACATGTATCGGTGCATGTCAGCATGAGCTCGGCTACAATTTTTCTAGTGAACATGCTAATAAACTTGGCACTTTTGTATCTGCTTTCAACAACTGCTCCTGTGCTGCCTTTTTTTTTCCTGAAACAGAATGTTCCACCAATTTGGGACACTGGTACATATCATTAATATCTTGAACTGCGTATATTCACTAATTAAATTTGTTATAAATAATCCATCACAATTTGAGAATAATAGTAATGTCCATACAGACAGCATTATAGAAAAATGATCTTTCTTAGCCATTATTGAAGCTGTCAGTGGCTCAGAATCGACTTCAATATACAGCAACAAAAATTTTTGATTATTTGCTCAATAATATAAAATATCTCACAGTCAGCAAAGCAAGATTTAAAACTAACTTAAAATCATTTCTCCTAGGTGGACTAAAAAATAATGCGTTCTTGTATACATATACTGTATTCCTTACTGGGTTCCTTACAGTACTATCTGTCAGACAGCAGCAAGCAGTTAACAGTCTGTGATGACTTCAGTGTAGATTTTCTAAGGGATTCTGATAGGTAAAATGATCTGGAAATCTCATTTGAATTTTACAATTTGATGTCAGTAACTAATTTCCAGACACAGGTGCATGAAGACAGTAGGAACTCAAATGATAATTTTTCCTTTGGTGAATCTCAAAGCAAGAACATAACTTTTTTTCCCAGAACAAATGCTCTCCCCAATTATAATGCACAGTTACTTAGGATAATTAAGACAGTGACTTACAACATGAATACTTCTCAATGGAAACAAGTTAGAATAATTCATGACTCTGATAAATATATTTCTCAAAATAGTTTATAGGAGATGAAGTGGGATGAAATTTATAACAAGCTAAATGCTAGCATAAAATTTAATTAACTCCATGATAAATTCACATCATTATTCAAATATAGCTTTCGGCATGAGCTAATCATAAATGACACTGAACAGCCATGTAAAAACCATGGATCATGAAAGGGATTAAAATACATTGTGAAAAGAAAAGGGAAATGTATCTTTTGGCAAGAGCAAATAGAGATCCTGAAGTAGTTGCACATTACAAAAGCTGCTCAAAATTATTAAGAAAGTTTATTGAAAATTGAAGGAACATGCACATAATGTCAGAAATCAGAAATTATGACAACACACATAAGACTGTACATAATGTAATGAAATGAGAGACAGGACAACAAACCAAAGAACAAGATAACATCACTATTGAACCCAGTGGAAGGGCTATAAATGATGAGCCACAGGTAGCAAATGTATATAGCAATCATTTCTTAAACATAGTCAAAAGGGTAGTGACAAATAGTTCAAGAGAAAAATTACAGCAGTATGTTGAAAAAGCAACTCTCATAAAATTCAGTCATAGGAATGTATCACTAGTGTCTCCTTCTTAAATTAAGAAAATTATATATACTCTAAAAAATAAAAGCTCATCTGGATTTATGGTGTTTCCAATACAGTATTAAAGATTTGTTTCCATATAATAAGTCCAGTCTTATACAAAATATGTAATGCATCGCTAACTCAAGACATTTTTCCAGAGAGACTGAAATATACTGTTGTTAAATGCTCTTTACGAAAGGTGATGACAGAGATGTCAATAACTGCTAACATGTTTCCCTGCTGATGCAATTTTACAAAATTTTTGAGATGATGATGTGTTCTAGAATGGTATCCCCCTTTAGCAACAATAATATCCTGAGCAAAAGCTTTTCTCTACTGACACACCATTTACATGTTATAAGCATAAAACAATAAAATAATGCTGGCTGGTTTTTTTTGTGAGCTACCTGTCTAAGGGATTTGATAGTCTGAATCACAGTATTCTCCTAAATAAATTGAAGTTTTATGGAACTGATGGTACAGCCAACCAGTGGATAATGTCATATCTAAATAAAAGAAAGCAGAGAGTTGTACTTAGTAATCCAACCTATATGGTCAGGTGACATAATTCTGACTGGGGAGAAATCATGTATGGGGTTCTCACAGGCTCAGTCTTAGGTCCACTATTGTTCTTCATATATGTAAATGATCTTCTGTCTAAGGTACAGCAAGCAGAATTAGTTAGTTTTGCAAAAGACACTAGTACTGTAATCAATCCAAGCATACGTAAAACATGTAGAACATCTTGTTAGGTTAAAAGAGTATCCAAGGGGACTAATTTTGGAATGTTTCAAAGAAATGTTTTCAAATAAGATTACAAGAGATGCTAAATTGAAATGGGGTAAAATAAAATTTATGGCGCAGCCTGAGTAAAAGAAGGGATTGGTTGATGGGAGGCATACGGAAGCATCAAGGGGTCAAGGGCTGGTAAATGTGATAATGAAAGGAAGCAAATGAGGATAAAAACTGTTGAACAATCAGTTTCAAATGAATTTAGGGTGCTGTAGTTATATGGAGATGAAGAGGCATGCACAGAATAGAGCAGTGTGGAGACTGCATCAAAGCAGTCTTTGGACTGAAAACCATGACAACAACAACAAGACTTCCTAAATTTATATGACAGTTATTTTATTTCCCAAATACCAAAAATTTGTCAATGTATTGAGTGTATGATTTCCTAATTTAAATCAATCACCATACAATCTGACTTAATTACACTGGTATCAGAACCTTGCTTTACTCTCATTTACATTCATGTAACTCTTTTCAAGGTGCTAACCATTTCTTTCAACTGTTATCTCAAGTCCTTTGCTGTTTCCCATACAATTACAGACAATTGCAGTGACTGGACAAAATGTTTTTACTTCTAGTGTAAAAACTTTAATTCAGTTTTCAGGCCTCTCCTTAAATTTCTGTACTGCTTCATTGAATGACATAGTTGACAGACTACAGATTTGTGTCACTTCCTGCTCTATTACTGTCTACCTTTCATGTCATCCTACTGTTATAACAGCATGTTTTTTCCATACAAGTTTTAGATGATCACTCCCTCCCTGCATTTTATTATTAATAACTTTAGACTACCAAAGAGTGTGTACAAACACAACATGTAACTAATGTGTCATAGTGCCAATAAATAAGCCGACTGTAAATAATACATGTAACTAATGTGTCATATTGCCAATAAATAATCCAGCTGTAAATAATGCCTTAAGCTCAAAACTTTTTGATTCTTTACTAGTGGGTTTCTTGCACATGCCTCATTTCCTTCCAATATTGCAGTTGGACATTCCCTGGCATGATGTCCTTTTCACTTGCAGTTGTTACATGAAGAATTGTCACTACAGCATGTTAAACATTTGGCACATTATTTTCTTCTGCAACATTTCTTTACATGCCAATTTTTGCTGCATTTGAAACATTTAACTAAGAGCTTTTCCTGCTGACTTACTATGTCAATGTGTTTCTTTAGTTTTAAAGTAAAAGCATTCTGTGAGTTATTTGAATGTTCCATCCCATTTAATCTGTCTTCTTCAGGATTAAATCTTCAGAAAATCTGTTGAGATTTATCCTCTGTGGTTCTATTATCCCATGCAGTATGGAGTTGCTGAAGTTTTGATGGTAACATTCCAAGAATTCATAACATAATCCAAATCTCTCTCTCACAGCTTTGCTTTCTGCTGTCAATCTTCCATATATTCTTTATGTGCATACAGTTCTGAATAGTTGACTTATGAGTATTGTATGAGTAACTGAGGAAACTGCTCTGCAAATCTTCATTTGCTCAATCTGATTTCTTGCCATACAGCATTTCCAATTTTTTTAAACATTTTGTTGGCTTACTTGCAATATGCTATATTCCTGGCTATGTTGCTGCTCAAATTCAAACTTATAAAATTTGTACCTCAAGATCTCTCTCAGCCCAAGGCTTTACATGTTGTTCAGCTCCTTGGTTTTTCCTCCTGTTGGTTTTATTTCCCATCTTGTTGCTACTGAATACAAATACAGGGCTATTACAAATGATTGAAGCGATTTCATAAATTCACTGTATCTCCATTCATTGACATATAGTCACGACACACTACAGATACGTAGAAAAACTCATAAAGTTTTGTTCGGCTGAAGCCGCACTTCACGTTTCTGCCGCCAGAGCAATCGAGAGCGCAGTGAGACAAAATGGCGACAGGAGCCGAGAAAGCATATGTCATGCTTGAAATGCACTCACATCAGTCAGTCATAACAGTGCAACGACACTTCAGGATGAAGTTCAACAAAGATCCACCAACTGCTAACTCCATTCGGCGATGGTATGCGCAGTTTAAAGCTTCTGGATGCCCCTGTAAGGGGAAATCAATGGGTCGGCCTGCACTGAGCGAAGAAACGGTTGAACGCGTGTGGGCAAGTTTCACTCGTAGCCCGCGGAAGTCGACGAATAAAGCAAGCAGGAAGCTAAACGTATCACAGCCGACCGTTTGGAAAATCTTACGGAAAAGGCTAAAGCAGAAGCCTTACCGTTTACAATTGCTACAAGCTCTGACACCCGATGACAAAGTCAAACGCTTTGAATTTTCGGCGCGGTTGCAACAGCACATGGAAGAGGATGCGTTCAGTGCAAAACTTGTTTTCAGTGATGAAGCAACATTTTTTTCTTAATTGTGAAGTGAACAGACACAATGTGCGAATCTGGGCGGTAGAGAATCCTCACGCATTCGTGCAGCAAATTCGCAATTAACCAAAAGTTAACGTGTTTTATGCAATCTCACAGTTTAAAGTTTACGGGCCCTTTTTCTTCTGCGAAAAATACATTACAGGACACGTGTATCTGGACATGCTGGAAAATTGGCTCATGCTACAACTGGAGACCGACAGCGCCGACTTCATCATTCAACAGGATGGTGCTCCACCGCACTTTCATCATGATGTTTGGCATTTCTTAAACAGGAGATTGGAAAACCGATGGATTGGTAGTGGTGGAGATCATGATCAGCAATTCATGTCATGGCCTCCACGCTCTCCCGACTTAACCCCATGCGATTTCTTTCTGTGGGGTTATGTGAAAGATTCAGTGTTTAAACCTCCTCTACCAAGAAACGTGCCAGAACTGCAAGCTCGCATCAACGATGCTTTCGAACTCATTGATGGGGACATGCTGCGCCGAGTGTGGGAGGAACTTGATTATCGGCTTGATGTCTGCCAAATCACTAAAGGGGCACATATCGAACATTTGTGAATGCCTAAAAAAACATTTTGAGTTTTTGTATGTGTGTGCAAAGCATTGTGAAAATATCTCAAATAATAAAGTTATTGTAGAGCTGTGAAATCGCTTCAATCATTTATAATAGCCCTGTACTTTGGCTTTAATGCTAAGGCTAGTTTAAATAACCAAGAAATGTAGAGGAAAGGTGAGTAAAGTGGCCACCCTAAGGAAAATGTTTTTATCTGGTCTCATGTCATAGGTGCACGTATGAAACTATACCTGGTAGTGGAGACAAAGTGGCCAGATACAGAGAAAAGGAAAAATAAGACACAGATGAAGTAAACATGCTTTTCTAAGGCTTATGCTTGGATGTCTCTTCCTAAACAGTGTCACCTAACCCTTGTCTTTTATTCTTTGTGGAAAGGTATGTGGTACATTATTTCACTCAGCAAGCTGAAATGTCAAGTGGTGTAAACCAGTTACTGATAAGCCATAATATCTTCATTCTGTCTCAAAAATATGCATAAAGATTTCTTTCTCTTGCTCTTGGTTGAATACACATCTGATATTTCCAAGAATCTTTCATTAGCATTGCATGATTTATTCTTTCTTCCTTTTTTTTTTTTTTTTTTTTTTTTTTTTTTTTAAGAATTCCTCTTTTAAGTGTGTTTTTTGAGACAGTGAATATTTCAGTGCTTTAGAAACCAGTGTCTTTTCCTTCCTTACAGCATCCAATGTCTTTTGCATAGCTTGGGAATCTCATGGTTATTGTAGTGATTTTCTTATATAATTTGGTTGGTTTTTAACATTACACCAGTAATAAGAGAACACAGTTTTTCTCGAAATTGTTAATACACTTATGCTTTAGTTTACCTATTTTATGGAATACTCTTATCATATTATCAATTATGTTGTCTTGAAACCAGGAAAAACCATGTCCAAATGAATGCCAGTACACTAAATGTTGTCTGAATATGAAACAGTACACTAAATGTTGTTTGAATATGAAATCTCATAGCCTAGGCAGTTTATAAGCACATCATTTTGAAGGATAAAATAGAATGTTTTACCATAACTGCAGTAATTAATTGTTACAATACATATCCTTTTAATGCATACAGATGAACTTGTCACTTGCGTTACATCAGATGCATGGAAAATACAAAAGTATTTCACTGCAGAGGCACACGCACAACTAATGGCATAGAACTCACTGACGAAATTAAAGAAAAACTTGAATAGCTTTAAATGTTCACCAATATTCAAGAAAATGAAGTGGCTACTTTACCTACCCTGGAGGCCATTTGCCATCCTTATCCAGACAGTTTTGTGATGATCCTCTGACAAAAGTTCTGAGTCATGATGCAACAGAATCCATTGACAACAGACAGAAAATTTACTTACTACATGTGAACTTAAAGTATGTAACTGACTTTTATGACTGAAAATTGACTGACAATTTACAAAATAATTTCGCAGCTTGCCTGTTGATGCTACTTCTAACTACTTGTTGTAGTTCATCATTGTTGTTGTGATAGCCTCTTCACTGGGTGAATAACACTGCCTGTTGATTGTTTCCTTTGTCTTTGGGAACGGTAATAGGCCACAGAGGGCCAGGTCAGGTAAATAGGATGGTTTCAGTAACAATAAAGCTGTTTTGCTTCTCCAAGAAGTCCATTACTCTGGCAATGATGTATGTCTTTGTAGCTTTGGACTCCCCTTTCTTGAATTTTTTGAGCTCAAAATGGCACCAATCCATTTTTTGCATGTTTCTGGGTTCTGGCAGTGAATGTGGTACCTAACAAGCACAACTCTCAATTCATCTACATCTACATCTATACTCTGCAAAGCACCATGAGGTGAATGGCAGAGGGTACATCCCATTGTACCAGTCATTAGGGCTTCTTCCTGTTCCATTCACATATGGAGCACAGAAAAATCATTGTTTGAAGGCCTTACTGTATGCAGCAATTATTCTACATCTACATCTGTACTCTGCAAACAACTGTAAGGTGAATGGCAGAGGGTCAGGTCTAAATGATAATGAACTATGGTCAGCACTGTAGTCGATACCTTCGATGACACAAAATCTGAGATGAGGATCATCTTTGATCAGTTCCTCACATCATTTATGTTTTCTTAGGTCTCTGTGATTGCTGGGTCATCAAGATGAGGTTCATCTTCAAGATGCTTCTGAATCCTCAAAAATTCATGAAATCATTTTCCAAAAGTGGCCATAGTAAGGACAAACTCATGAAAAACATGTACCAAAGGAGGATTGGATTCTCCTGCATTTAATTACTTATTTCAGTTGTAATATCATTGCACCAAAGTCACAGTATGACAAATCCATCTAGCACTATGATTACTACATAGCTAGGCCATAACTGCACTCAGTCTCTGTCCATTGATCATTAGCCATTAATGTAAGACTGTAAAAGTTAACTCCTATTGTTATCAAAATGGCACCATTCTTGTGCATTTCTGGGTTCTGTCAGTGAATGTGGTATCCAACAGGCACAACTCTCATTTCATCTACATCCACATCTACATATATACTCTGAAAACCACCATGTGGTGAATGGATTTCACTGATTTGCTGTTGTATTGTACTATAATACCTGTTGTGCATTAACAAGCACACAGCAGTAAATAAATAAAACAATAAATGAATGCTATTATGCATATGAAATGCTCACAAACTGCCTGCATTCACACATTGCTGATGTGGGAGTGCTACATAGACATAGGAAACAGTTATGCTACCATGGTTTGATAAAGTGAATAGAATCAGACTGCAAAATGAAGCTGGGAGTTCACATCAGAAAAGGACACATGATCTAGAATTTCACCAAGAAAAAATTTAGTGGAAATTTATGGTGCTTCCCTTTGAATCTTTGTGGGTCACTGGGTGACAGAGGAACAAATAAATGTACATGATACTAAATATCAGTGCTCTCATATTAGAACTTTCATAACTAAACTCATTATGGAGCAGTTGATTTGTCCCAGATCTTTAGGGAAAGGAAGGAATATTACTACATTACACACTAATTGTCATACCCAGAAATGAACTCAATTAATTACAGACAGCTGAATGTTTCTTTTGTTACACTCATCCAGGTCTGAGGCTTGGTTGGGAACTTTTGGATAACATGCTTTTTTTCTGTTGGACAAATTGCAGTTCCATTGAGTCGTTTCCCAGTTTGGGGAATCAGGATTTCAGGTCAGATTTACTCCCTCAAGAAGGCTGACTGAAAAAATTATATACAAAACAATGGTAAAAAGCACATGTATTAATGAGTTTCACATTTGGGAAATAAAGCAAGAGAGAAAGAGATCAACTACTCCTCATGGAAATGGATTACTAGATACTAAGAGTTGAAATCTCAAGATTAGAGCACACCAGAAATGAAGAGCTCATAAAAATTAAAGGTGTGGCATTGTACATAATGGAAGTTGTTGATAGCAAGAGGTTACTACTGTATGGCCATTTGGAAGGAACAGATAACAATAGATGACAAAAGAGGATATGGAGCTGGATTGGGGAGATGAAAAAGAAACAAGGTTGACCATCTAGAAGACTCCTGGAATCTTCAAGAGATGAGAGTCCAGTGAGCAATGGAGGCTGGGAAGTGAGAAATGGCTTTAGCTGTAAAACTATATACTGCACATAGTTGGCCATATAAGGGCAATACAAACTTACAGCCATTACAAGAGTTGTTCTCAGTTTTCTTTGCTTAGGCCAGATGTTCTACATCACAAGACTCTGGGTTGGGTTGTTTTGGGGAAGAGACCAAACAGCGAGGTCATTGGATAAGGAAAGTACAGGGAAGGAAGTTGGCCATGCCCTTTCAAAGGAAACATCCTGGCATTTGCCTGGAATGATATAGGAATTAGCACAAGACAACACTTATTTAGCATTTACAAAGAACCATACTACAGATACAGTAATTCCTGCAAACTTCCAACACCCATACAATCACAAACATGCAGCTTTCCATTTCAAGCTGCACTGCTTCATTTCTCTTCCATTACCTGCATCTCTCTTTGAAACAGAACTATGGACCATCAAACTTATCACTTTCAGTAATGGCTATAGCTCTGACCTGATCAATAACGTACTACAAAAAATGAAAATCCTTAAAGTTACAGTCAACAATAACAAAAATTAGTGCACCATCCCACATGTTGTCAAAATTTCAGATAACCTCACTAACAGCCTACAAAATTTTTGATTCAGCAGTAAAGACGAAATTCAACCTCTGGGACAGAGCAGTATGCGCAAAATCCCATGTAAGCAGTGTCATCAAGTATATGTTGGTCAGTCAGGCTCATCTGCGGCAATTAGGTATCTGAACATGAAGCCGGAGGTTAAGAAAACCATCCACATGATGCCAAGTGTGAATTTTATATTTTGTTAAGAAAAGCAGAAAGATTACCGCATTGAAAACACTGAAAATCAATAAACATCTGTCACAGAGTGACCAAGTCAGTTTCCTTCCCCCTCCCCCCTGTTAAATTAAGTTTTAATTATACAAATACTGGACTAAAAATTGTAAATTTAACTTTAATTTTCATGAGCTATTAAATGTATCTCCATATGGAAAACTTCATTTTTCATCTTTAGTTAAATGTAACTGTTTCTGTTTGATACAAAAGGTAATAATTTTCCTTGTAAATTCTCTAAATGCCATCTTTTTCATATTTTACATATATTTAATGTGTGTGTAATTCACATGTCACTTGATCTGTGTTTGCAACATTCGCTTGTCACCTTATCATTGCTTAAGAAGCTGAAAGCCAGTTTGTGACCAAATAATATAATTTTGCAGGATGTTAGGAAAGTGTTTTCCATTTAATATTACTGTCATGTTCTGCCAAGCACCAATGGAAAAATCGAGTAGAAAGATTTAGTCTTAAGGTATTCCCCAATGGAATCAAATTACGTGGATGTATACCTCTGATATAAAAGTTTATTATAACTATTAATAAAGAAATAATTTTTAATAAAACAAACCACAAATGCAAGGTAACATGAAAACAACAGTATTTCATGCTATGATGTAAAATTGCATATGGTAATGAGCAGTCATGCACAGGGCCATACCTAGGGGTGGCAAAAGTGTGGTCCCCATCAATGATGTAGACACAGAGGGGTGTGGAGGTGGGGGAGAGGGGAAGCATAAAAAAAACCTAAGAAAAAAGAAGGCTTAAGAATATTAGGCAGGGGGAGGTAAGTTGCCTTACTCCTCGTCCCATGACTGTAAATGCATGTTGTTGTCACAATGTCATTTCTACGGTGTCATCTCATCCAAAAAACATCATAAAGGAATTTCTTGTGCCAAGCAGTAGTGTATTACTAACATGATTTATGTGGCAATAGTGCACTTTGTTCACACAGCTGCCACCTACACAGCTTGCTATATCCAATAATGAAGTTCTAGCAGCTACTTCAGTATCATATTGTTACATCTCAAAGGTCAAACAGAAGGTGCTGGACCAAATACGCAATGTGGTCAAAGCTTTCTAATTTTTTCAGCTTGGGAGCAAGGTCAACAGTGGAGACAGCAACCAAAAAATGTGGAAGGTGTATGTAATTTACTTGTCACTGTGGCCAGTACTTGTACTGCTCTCGAGTTTTGGTTAATATGATCTGCTGTGTAAATAAAACAGAATTCAAGAATATACTGTCTGTGGGTGATTAAGAATATTATGGGATATGCTGGGCTCTCTGCCTATAATCCAAGTTCTAAACCATTGTAAATAAATGTATGTCCCATCACTGTTCATCGGCTACATTACTTTAGCATCTGATGTTGTGAGTCCACAGGAAGTAGGTCTTACTTATGTACTATAACAATCAAAATAATCAGTTTTTGATAATATAATTTAATTCGATGGATGAAAAATCTACTCACCAAGTAGTGGCAGGAGTACATACATATAAAAAAGGTTTTACTTAAGCAAGCTTTCAGAGCCAGTGACCCCTACTCCTGGCAGAAGGGTTGAAGGGGAAAGAAAGAGAGGGGAAGAGAAAGGAACTGGAGAGGTTCAGGAAAAGGGATACAGATTGGAAAAGTCATCCAGAACAATGAGTCAAGGAAGCATACCGGACCAGAAGAGTAGGAACGATTGATTGTAGGGGACTGTACCAGACAATATTTGATTACCTGAGAGCTTAAAGGTGGAAGACAAGGTAATACACAAGATAGAGATTACTGCTAAAACATTACACTGAGTTAATAAGAATGAAAAACTAAGTGCATAGCACGTAACAGAGGCGGGAGGAGGACTGCAAAAAATAGACAGGTCATAAAATGAAAGATTTAGAAAACTAAAATGGAGTAAAGAAAGGAGTAGTTACTGTGAAACATGCCGAGACAGAAGAAATGAACGAAAATTAAGTCAAGATGGGTGGTGACAACCAAGGAATTGTTGTGCCGCCAGTTCCCACCTGCAAAGCTCTGAGAAACAGGTGTCTGGAGGAAGAATCCAGATGGTGTGTGTGGTGAAACAAGCATACAGGTCATTACTGTCATGTTGAAGAGCATGATCTGAACCAGGATTTTGTGCATTGTCAGCATAGACAATCTGCCTATGTCCATTTATCCTAACTGGTAACGTTGCGGTAGTCATGCCGCTTTAAAAGACCGAACAGTGTTTACATAACAGCTGGTAGATGTGTCATTTCACAGGTGGCTCTTCCTTTGATAGTATATGTTTTGCCAGTTACAGGACTGATAGAAGTGGTAGGAGAGTGCAAAGGGCAAGTCTTTCAGTGGATATGGTCATGGGCATAAGAGCCACAGAGTAGGGAGATGGATGCAGAAACAGCATAAGGTCAGCCAAGGATATTGAAGAAATTGGGAGGGCAAAGGAAAGCTAATCTAGGTGTGGTGGGCAAAATCTCAGACAGAATGGACCAACTTTCAGCGCATCATTTTAGTAGGACATGGCCTTGTCGAAATAACTGATTAATACAGGATGACAATTATTGAACTATATGAAATAAAATCATCATAACTTCTGAACGGTTTGTGTTAGAACACTCAAACTGCATGGTCAGGCACAAGGCATGATGTGAATTACGTGGTTTGGTTTAGAGATGGAACCCACATACATTTTGATGGTTTCATCAATAAGCAAAATTGGTGCATTTAGGTGACAGGGAATCTGCATTTCATGATCGACAAGTCTCTTCACCCTAACAGGTGACTGTGTTGTGTGCAATGTCCAGTCATGGAATAATCAATGCAGTATTCCTTGATGGCATGATGATTACCAAATGATATGTGAAGGTTTTGGAAGATGATTTCATCCCCATTATCCAATGTGACTCTTAATTTCAATAAGATGTGGTTCATGCAAGATGGAGCTTGACCCCATCAAAGCAGAAGAGTGTTTGATATCCTGGATGAGCACTTTGGGGACCACATTCTGGCTCTGGGGTACCCAGAGGGCACTGCCATGTGCCTTGATTGGCCACCATATGCTCTGGATCTGAAAACATGTGACTCCTTTTTGTGGGGCTGTATTAAAGACAAGGTGCGCAGCAACAACCCAAAAACCATTTCTGAGCTGAAAACAGCCACTCAGGAAGTTATCAACAGCATCAAAGTTCTGATACTTCAGCATGTCATGCAGAAATTTGCTATTCATCTGCGCCATATCATTGCCAATGATGGCAGGCATATGTATTAAAAACACCCACCACACCCCATTCGTTTCGTCATTAATGTCACCTCCTCTATAACAACGTTCACCATGCACGTGGTCTGTCTGCTGTTGAACATTTCCTCAATCAGAGCCTACCTGTTTCCAAACTTACAATACCCCTCCTGCCACATTCATCAACTTTATACTTACCAACAGCTATTTCACCTTTGAGGGCAGACATACAGACAAATAAGGGGCATGGCCAATGGAAACATAATGGCTCCTTCTGTAATATTTCTTGCTTTACAGCCATCATATTAAGCAACTAGAAACTCTGCTTAGAGAAGTTGAGTACACAGCAGTGGAAAGGCAACACAATGTGGTGTGATGTACCAAAGACAGGTAGTTTGTTTGATGCGAGTTTCGTGAGAAGGATTGCCTAAATTGTGGTCCTTCTCCACAATTGGCTGCTGTGTTTGGAAGTTGTGCACCAAAATGATAATCATTTGTTATTAATATTAGAAAAACAAACAGCGTATTTACTCAAATTTCATATTAAAGTATCTCTCAATAGTGTGATATTATTCCATTGTTTCATAAATGTTAGTAACCAGCAGAATAATAAACAGCTGCTAAACAGAAAGGCAGATGAAGCACTTCGGTGATCTTCAGATCTCCCGTAACTTGGATGGAGGGCAAAGTTATTCAGCTGTAAGATAAGAGCTGGTTCAGCTGGCCCAGAAGACTGACATGTTGTCTGCCACATTCGGCTTCAGTTAACATTTTATTATCAATGTACGGCTTGTAAATGTGAGAGCTGGACTGACAGTCTTGGAGAACACACATGTTGTCTGCTGCAGTGAGTATCAGGTTAAAACTTTATTAAAAATATATGTTTATTTGGACATGTAGTTGAGGACAGAGTGACAGTAATTACTGAAATACACAGTTCATTATTTTTTCAAAGAATGGAAATTATTTGAGACACTAAAGTGGATTGTAACTGTGCAATTTCTTGTGATCTGCTAATAAAAAGTAGGCAGCATCCTGTATAAATAAACTTACTGGATATTTAGTTATTTATAGAATATAAGTTCCATGCTAAGATTTTATTACAGCCTCAAGATAATGGATTCATGAGCTACATGCTGTTTTCTGTGCACAGGACAACAACTATAGAAGATTGTTGGTTGCTGAACATTAATTAGAACTTATGCATTGCACTTTGGGTTGTGGAAGTAAATAGGCACCTCACATGTACTGCAATCTTGGTACTAATGAGGCCAGTGACATGCCATCTGTTGTAATACAGAGGAGGTATGAAGGAGAGAATTCTTTGATGAAAGGGGTTTATCATATACACATATATATCTCCCACTCTCTTCCTTTCACGTGTGAAATGTGAATGACCAGAGAACTGTATAAGAACTGTGATAAGAAGGATTTGAATGGTGTTTGAACTGTCCTTGAACTTATGTTGAACTATGATGTCTGATGCTGCAAAATCAGATTTTCCATTACAATGAAGGTAGTATTGATAAGTGAGGAATAGGAAGTCCTGAAGTGCTATGAGAGTAAAAGTTAACATTGTGTGTGTAATCCAAAGGATTACATTATTAATCATCACCTCATGATTCTTAATGCTACAAGATGGCACAGAATGCAGAGCAGCCACAGACAACAGGTGCAGCAGCAGCAAGCAGCGGCTGGTGCAGTTAGCAGTACAGGGTGCATTTGAGAAGTGCCAGCTTCAGCACACCATGACAGTTGAGCTGCAGCCAGCGGTGCAGCCCACAACTATAAGAATCCATGGCTGTATCAAGAAAGAAAAATAGTGTTTAAGTGTTGCACTTGCATATAGCAGTATAAGATTTGTTACTGGAACATTAGTATTAGTAAAATGTCCAGGGAAAAAGAAGCAAATCATGATACAGCATCAGCTGACATTTTGCTAACTCAGGATGATAAGTATGTAAGGTTTATGCTAAAATAAATTTTGCAAGTACAAAAAGAGGCGAAAAAGGAAAATAAAGAGGAATCGAGAAAAACAAAAAAAAAACAAAAATAGAGAAAATAGGTAAGGGATTAAAAGAAGTCAATGTAGGAACAACTCAAATTAATGCCAAGTTTAATGCACGCATCTTGAAGTTAAACTGTGGGATATTGTAGGAAAGTATATTATGAAACAAAAGAATTGTGTAAAAAATCATAAGTTTCTAAGTCACAAATTAATCAAAAGGTTGACCGTAAACCCAAAAACTTAAATAAGAATTTGCAGGATCAAAATGGGCTGATAGAAACAACAAGTAACAGATTAGTAATGTAAGACATGAGAAAAGAAAAGCTATGAAAGAATGTCCAGTATAAGCATGTGATACAGTGGAATAATTCACAAAGTATCAAAAAGACCATGAAATACTTAATTGTAATATTTCACATGTAGAATCCTCTTGAAAATGCAAGACAATTGTGATTCAGAGTAAACTGACAGAAATAGAGCAAAAAGTACTCCCTGAGATGCAAAACAAAGTAGAAAATGAAGTTATATAAAAAGTATAAATTTGGTGTGAACAAGAAAGAGAGAGAGATATTGTTCATGTAAGTGACATAACAAATCACACTAATGTTTATAAATTCCAGCATTTCTCTAGTAAGGGGACTTTATATCCAGTAGCCTTCATTAGGCATTCTGATGGCATCATTCCTGAAAACATGGCAGAACAACAAAAACTGAATTCCGTGGCCAGTGGGCAAGAAGGAGAAGCAAAATCATGGGAAACAAGGGAAAGTAACACATATAAAACATATGGGTCTGGCAGCATAGAAAACAGAGTGAGAAGTGGAGTATTTGTGGACAGAAGGGTTGTTGGTGAAAAAGTCATATATTGCAAATGGTTAGGAGTAAGGTTCTAAAAGGTTCCATACCAAAGTTCATTGGCATCAAGCTGGTAATAAACAAGGGCTTGATAGCAAGCTTGTGTCAGAGGCCGCTAGCAAGAAATGGTCAAAGGTATACTGCATTAGTCTATGGGAGACAAAGATATCACTTCAGTTCTATGTGGCTGTATTTGAGAAAGTTTTGAATAAAGTACTTCATTATATACTATGGAAGTACTGTCACATCAATCATTACATAAAATGTCAGTCAGTGACATGAAAAAACATTATGAATGCTAACCTCAGGGGGCAATAACATTCTTTGTATTGCTAGGTAACTGATGATTAACAGGTGTCCAAGTTAACTGACAGCATACCTTATTTTCTTTTTCTGGTGTTAGTTCTTCCCCTTCTTTCATTCAGAACTATATCTGTCTTCTTTAATATTCTTCACTATCAAGGTTAAGATGAGGAAATTTTATTATACTGAATACGACAATAAAGAAACAAGCTATGACAGAAACAAAGTAACCCAGCAGAATAAGCATCTTAGTAGCACAAATGAAAAACGTATATTTGACAGGATACATGTGGAGAGGCCCAACTATACAAGGTACAGGGTTACAGATACACCAGCAAGAGAATTCAGTATATAGTTACAACAAGACACCAGTACCATATTAATGCATATAACAAAACACATGTTACAAAAGTACATAGTGGAACAATTTTTAACTATTTACAGCAACAACAAACAAATCTTTGTGTTTGAAAATATTTTAAGAATACAAAAGTACGACAAGAGCTATAATATATAACACAGGTGAAATAAGGCATAAGAATAAGCTGAAGGCTGCAGAAGGAGAGGGTGAGGTAAGCAAATATGACAATGTGCATTAGAAGAAATTCTAGTGGCAAGAAATAATGAAAGTAAGTAAATGTTGTCTTGAGATTATGAAAAGATTTGTTAAAATAGACATATTGTTACTCTTTAGTATGAATTTAAATGGTGAAGTGGTTTCTGCTGTAATTAATTATGATACACTGATAGGCTAGGAACAGTCCTGTCAAAAGGATTATAGTTAATGGAGAGTTATGTCCATTAGATGACAGGGAAGTTGGCCAATTATGTACAGAGAGAGAAAAGAGGTAAGTGGAGAGTTATAGGTTATGAGACAGAAAAGTCGGCCAGTTATTTACATGTTACGAGCAAGAAGAAGTGTGGTCATTAGGTGATATGAAAGTTAGCCAATCATTTATGAAGAATGAGGGAGAAAAGGCAAAAGGCAATGTGTAAGTTGCCAATTAAGTAGCATATGTGGGCAAAGTGATTTGTGCCAACTATTTTATGAAGTGCAAGGGAGTAAACATATTGTCTACATAAGATACAACATTGACATGGAAATCTGATAAAAACATGAACATAGTAAATAACATTTAAATAGAATGCCACATAATATGAAGTGCAGAGATTAAAAACACACCCTGGTTTTAAATAGGAAAGGAAGGTAGAACAGAGGTCTACCTAAGAATCAGGTAATCAGCACCAACATAGTGAGGGAAAGGAGAAGTGTGGTTACTAGGTGACATGAAAGTTGGCCAATCATTTACGAAGTCAGATAACACTCATATATGAAAGTCAGCAGAAAATACATAGCAATTAAATGGATAGAGGTCCACTAGTACTTTTTGTAGCAACAATGACACTCAAACATAGAAGGAATGATACCTCATACAGAGGACTGAAGCAACAATTCAATAAAAGAGTGTTTGTGCATTATGTTTGAAGCGATATTCTAATAGGTTCTCTTGATATATCTGTGAATTACAATTGTAAGCCTCTGAGGGTGTAAGACTTAAAGAGTATTGTAGGTGATGCTGGCTAGTGATGTGATTCATTACCAAAGCAGGCCAGTAATAACAAATAGTGCAAGCAAACACAGAGCTCTTAAACAGTGCAAACAGCAATGCCCTAGCTGTATGTAGACAGCTGTGACCAAAATAAAAACCACTGTTGCAGTACAATGTAAACAGTGGCACTATTTATGAGCATTCAAAATCAAAACAAAACATTACATACTATATATCTATACTGTAATAGTGTATGAAAACGTGTTTATTTAAAATTATTTTAAAATAAGGCACTTCGTTTTGTTTCATGGAATTGTACTGGAGCTGTATGCTGGGGTTGGAGATGGGAGAATGGACTGACAGTTGTCGAAATCAACAACAGTTGGGAAAGTCTGGAGTTATGCAATGTATCATCACATTATATAGCAAAGACAACAAAATCATCAGTATGGGTTGCTGTTGTGGACTGCTTGCCTCTGATGGTGTAAGTGTAAAGTTCTTCTATCTCCATGTATTTGTGAAATGTATAGGTATTGTGTCTGTTTTATTTGTAACCATGTGAAGTGGACATCTATATGATGCATTCAGATATAAATAAGTGCAGAATGGCTTCGTGCTGACATGGTAGGGAGAAAATGTGTAAAGTGTAAAGAATGTTTGATCAAATTGAAAGGATGGCAATATGCCAATAGTAGTAGCATAACAGTTTAATTTCTTATGACAAATATTTGTTGAATTTCATGGACGGCAATGTGCCAGTAGTAGTTTAACGGCAGTATAAAATTTCTGATTGATTGAAACTTGCCTATGAGATAATAGACTGCTGTGGAGTATTCTAGTAGAAATGAGACTGAAAAACATAAAGGTGCAGATTAACGCTACTTGAAAATCATTCTTATTAAAAGGATAATGTAGTAAGTATATAAAGTGTAACTAAACATTAATGATTTTGTGTACAAGGTTATACATGAATTTGTAGAGGCTGTACGGTACATGAATGCCATCCTCCAGCCGATAGTACAACCATATCAGCAGCATATTGGTGAGGCATTTGTCTTCATGGTCAACTATTTGCACCCCCATCATGCACATCTTGTGAATGATTTCCTTCAGGATGATGAAATTGCTTGATTAGAGTGGCCAGCACGTTCTCCAGACATGAACCATATCAAACATGGTTGGGACAGACTGAAAAGGGTTGTTTATGGATGACATGACCCACCAACCACTCTGAGGGATTTACACTGAATCACAGTTGAGGAGTGGGACAATCTGGACCTACATTGCCTTGATGAACTTGTGGATAGTATGCCATGATGAATACAGGCATACATCAATGGAAGAGGATGTGCTTTTGGGTATTGGAGGTACCAATGTGTACAGCAATCTGGACCACCACCTCTGAAGATCTCGCTGTATGGTGGTACAACATGCAGTTGTGGATTTCATGAGCAATAAAAAGGGTGGAAAGGATGTTTATGTTGATTTCTACTCCAATTTTCTGTACAGGTTCCAGAACTCTCAGAACTGAGGTGATGCAAAACTTTTTTGATGTGTGTGTTTGTTCATATGCAGACTCCTTATAGCCATACACCACCATTCTCAACTCAGCTTTCACTGGACATAATTACCCCACCAGCTTATTTCAAAAGCAGTTTTCCCATGCCATAACATTCAATCCTGATATTGCTGACCCCTCCAAGAGACAACTTTTGACCACACCACTTGTCACTAAATTTTATACTGTTCTTGAATGTATTAACTGGCTACTTTAACAAGGCCATGACTTCCTAAAATCATGCCCTGAAATGACATCCATTCTGTTCGATATTTTTCCCACCACATCTATAATAGCTTTTCATCACACTTCCAATCTCTGCAACATCCTTTCCAGATCCTATGCTTCGTCTGCACGCATCTCCCTACCCTATGGCCCCTACCTCTATGACCATCTCTGCTACAAGACTCCTCCGTATGCACCCTCCTACCACCACCTATACCAGTCCTGTAACTGGCAAAACTTATACTATGAAAGGGAGAGCTAACTGTGAAACGACATGTGTCATATACCAGCTAATACATAAACACTGTTCAGACTTTTACATCAGCATGTCTGCCACCAAGTTATCAGTTGGATGAATGGACATAGGCAGAGGGTGTATATCAGAAACACAATATCCTTTTGCAGAACATGTTCTACAATATGACAGTCATGTCTTCGGTGCCTGTTTCACCACACACATCATCTGGATTCTTCCTCCAGACACCAGTTTCTCAGAACTCCAGAGGTGAGAACTAGTGCTACAGCATGTTCTTGGCCACTCATCTGGCCGTAATTTACATTAATTTCTTCTATCTAAGCATTTCTTCAGTCTGTTTTAATTTTCTACATCTTTTGTTTTCTGGCCTGTCTATTTTGCACTGTACATCTCTCACCTCTTTTATGTACTATGTACTTAGTTTTTCATTCTATTAACTCACACATGATGTTTTATCAGTAATCTCTGTCTTGCATATTACCCTGTCTTCCAACTTCTAGCTCTCAGGTTTTCAAATCTAGTCCAATGCAGCCCCTAACAATGAGTCTTTCCTTCTCATCCTGTCCCTAAGTACCGTATTTACTCGAATCTAAGCCGCACTTTTTTTCCGGTTTTTGTAATCCAAAAAACCGCCTGCGGCTTAGAATCGAGTGCAAAGCAAGCAAGCAGAAGTTCTGAAAAATGTTGATAGGTGCCGCCACAACTAACTTCTGCCGTCGAATATATGTAGCGCCAAAACCTCTGCATCAGTAAATAAATTTAAAAAAAAGTAGAAGACGAGCTTTTTTTTTCTCCGCCCCGAGTTTCGACCACTGCGTTTTCATACATTATCCAACGAAGTAAATACAAATTCCGTATTGTTCATCTTCGAATGTAGCAGAATTTCAATGTACTACGAAAATCCGACTGGCAAGACTGCTAGGGATGTTTGTCAATATGGCCAACTCTACGTTCCGAGTTTTTTCCTACCCGTGAGAAGAGATGGTTGCTAATAGGAACCTGATGAAATGTGAATCACATGCAGTATTCTCTTCACCATAAGAATAATACGAATATAAACATTTTGACATGTATTCTTTTGTGTTTGCTGCTATCTCATTTAAATCCTGTCTGCGTAATAAACTATGAAACTAGAGTGAGACAACAGTAAACGCAGAAGAAAATATGTATCGTGTCATGTTTATATTCGTATTATTCTTATGCCTAATAGTGATACAGTCAGAAATGAAGCATGGCAACTGACTAGATTTTAAACGTAAGATGACTAATTTCTGTGCAGAATTTGATGTACTAAAGAAGCGGCCGCAAAGATTTTCAAATGGAGAAAATTTTTCGCTAAACTCTCGTTCAGAACATGTTCTATCATACGCAGTCTATTATTTGGTTCTTGTTGATCATTATCAAAGAAAGCAGCAGTGTAAGTAACAACAAATAGCAGTCTCTTGCCATTTTTTTTAAGCGGCGGTAGCGCGCACAAAAGCAAGT
This sequence comes from Schistocerca americana, assembly GCF_021461395.2. NCBI lineage: Eukaryota > Metazoa > Arthropoda > Insecta > Orthoptera > Acrididae > Schistocerca > Schistocerca americana. The sequence goes on along the minus strand of NC_060120.1, from coordinate 647,600,188 downwards.
CTTGCCGCGAGCGGCGACAGGCCGTAAACACACACTATCAAAATGCGACAAACAATGCATGACACAGTACAGTAATGCATTTTCAGCTTAGAGTGACGTAAACACCTATAACAAAGAAAGCGGCACTTATCAGATCAAAGCAAAATAAGCAATCAATTCAAACCAGACGAAGCACGTGAAAAAGGAAGGGTACCCGTATAAATACGGACGGAGTGCCTGACGCCTAGCAGTGGCTACCTGGTAAAGCTTAACTGCTAAGCTTACGACTCGAACCAAACTACTGTAGCTGTATCGTCTTTCATTCTACCTAAATTGTGTCTCATATTACGATGGACCAACATTGTTTCGATTTGGAGGTGCGACCTAAAACTTTTCTCTCCCCTTGAATTTCAAGTCTCAAATTTCAGGTGCGGCTTAGATTCGGGATTTTTTTTTTTTTTTTTTCCTTTATTTTGAGTCTCATTTTTCAGGTGTGGCTTAGATTCGAGTGCGGTTTAGATTCGAGTAAATACGGTATCCCCTGACCCAGAATTCTGGGTGACTTTCTAAACTCTACCCCTTTTCCTAAATGTCTCCAGTTCCTTTCCCTTCACTCCTCTTCCTTCCCCTTCAACCCTTCTGCTTGAAGGAGCCACAGGCTCTGAAAGCTTGCATAAGTAAAACCCTGTTTTATATTTGTGTTCTCCTGTCACTGTCTGGTGACTACATTTTTTATCTATCCAATTATGTTACTTATTTATTTGACATTTTGTTATTATTCTAATGTGAAAAAAACTCTGAAACGTGGCAAAGCATTGTCAGTCACAATTTGTTTTGCTATTCACTATACTAAGTGTTTAATCCAGGCAGTTCTTGTATCAAATCTCAGTGCACATTCAGTTTTGCTATGTTTCATTTTTATTAAAAGTATTTACAAGATTATAATATTTGCTAACTATGCGAATAAAACCACAGCAAATAAGTAACTTTGACAAGGTTGGTGGGGACAACGGGATGTTAAGAGACACACCTTTTGCAGTTCTGCCAGGACACAGATTCACCTCAATATGGCTTTAACCAATAGGATAATGTTTTTTGTTTGGATAAGTCAGGACTTCATTTGTGGCATCTTGCTTTGCTTTTCCCATGGACACTCTTTCACAAAAGCCAAACTGAAAAGGAGTTAACTTTTTCTGATTCTGTAAATGAGTCAGTATTCTGTAATGGCTACACCCCATTACCCATCAGCTGCTATTTATATTGCTGCGTCTGATTCATTGGAAGTAGTTATGAGAGCATAATTCAGAATTTTCACCAAGAATTTGTCAACAACTGTCTGTATTCTTACAATGTTGGTTGGTCATTATTAAAGAGATCTGACATTCTTTCAGAGAACTCTGCAGATTTTATAACAAATAAAACCAGAACAGTCAAATCGATTCTCTTTGGGTTTGAAGTCAATTTTTGCATGGTGAAATGTCGCTAAGATGAACAAAGTCATGGTTTGATTATCAACAGTTTATGACAAAAACTAAACAGATCAATAGACAGAAAAATCAATGTGAATATAGACTAAATTGCTACTAAAAGAAGACAGCAGACCAGACCTACTCAAAGTGCACCTCTTCCAGAATAATAAAATGATGACCACACCCATTTTCTCACATATACCCAGATATTATTGGAATAAATTCAAATGTGCCTTTCAAATTGATATATATTTTGTTTTCATTCTTAGAATTTTTCTAAGAAACTGGTAAAAGTGTTTTGTATCAGGAAGGCAAAATATAGGTCTTTTCTCATACAATGCAACTGCTTGTGTTGGATTCAGGTGTGATAAATTATTTAGCTGAAGTACATGAGTTAGATTTATATTTGAAGTAAGTCTGAGAAATCGTTGCACCAGTCAGCCCTTCATATTGATATGTCAATAGCATCTGTATACAGAGCTATGCACAAATACACTTTACAAAGTACTGGTAGTACATCACCTGACCACTTCAGTTATTCTCTGAGGTGTTGAACTGTTATGTGTATCCATGTGCCTTCCATCACAGAGAAGTGAGACAGTGTTTGTCTTTACTCCTTTTTGTTTGTTGTTTCTTTTCTGGAATTTTCATATTTGCAGATTTACATGACTATCATGTGATCTCTTAGAACATTCAAAGTGCCTCATCCATACTTAAAAAACTCCAAAAGGAATGCCGAAACCAAATTTTTGTATAGCTTAAACCAAATTACTCATCCTTTTCCTTCTGAGGTGGCTCAAGAGGTTTATTATTATTCCCAGATATTTTTGACATAAAGACCAGCAGGATAAAGTTACAGAATTTAGGCTCACTCAAGGAACATACGGACTATTTTTGTTCATATAAATTTATAGACAAAATCTGCACATTTACATGTGATAAGGGCCAGACATTATAGAAATTTATAATTGTATAGTGAATATAAACATTAAATAAAAAATTCAATTAATGTATTTTGCTGTCTTCATTAATTTCTACAAAACTTGTTGATGGAAGAAAATTTGAAAAAAATACTTAGATATTTTCACAGGTTATTAACTGCAGCAGAAAACCTGTATTTCTTCTGTGACATAGTTGAAAGTCATTTTTACATTTTTATTACAAACAAAAGACATGTTAAGCAAATTTTAGCAAATATACAGAAGTTAAAAAACAAAAAAGGATAATTTTACTACCTGTTATAGCTGTCACTATGGACAAAGATTCTTTTCCATCACATCTCTTGTTGTAGAAACTCACACCAAGATTCCGTGGGCCACTCTGTCTCTTGTACCCATCAGTGCCCTTATCAGTCTGAAAGTCCATTGTAACCTAAATGGGAAACCAAATCCAGATTCAGATAACTTTTTTCTTCAGTTAATTTATTATTGTTATGTTCCTTGACTGTCTCATTTTTTCATTGACATCCTCCACCACATATATTTTTCATGGCATATTGTAACTTTCCCGTGCAATATTAAATGTCCTCCTATCTCTATGAGAATGAAATACTTTCATATTTTATTACATAAACCCATGACATAAATACAGCTCTTCAGGAATGTCAAGGGAGACAATGGGTACTTTAAGAAGGCAAGTTAAAATGTTTTTGATGTAGTTCATAGATGGCAGTGATACAATGAAATTCTGTTTTTATCATGCTTGTATCCATTGTCATGTTGGAACCACAACCAAGACCAAATCTGAAGGCAGGGCCATCATTGAAGTACAACACTTAACACAGAAAGCACATTTATTACACACACCAATACACATCTAATACAGAACTGGATTCTGTCATGGAGAGTGCAACTATTTATTCAAACAATGAATATTCCAAAATGATGGTACTTATAAAGGCACTGAATATTCAAGAATACACAAATGTTACAAACATGAGATATTTCAAGAACATTTCAGAAATGACAATATTAAATAAAAAATAATTGTTGATAGTTGGGTTTGAATTGGTGAACTGCAGCACACCAACCAACAACACTTACCATTATGCCATGCCACATCTACCATCGATCACTGCATTGGTCCCGTGATTTGTTGTTTCAGAAGTTCTCACCAGGGACTACTATTGCATCCTCAATGTAAATCTTGTCAGTGGTCCTCTGTTTGGCAGCACTGGCAGATCCTTGCTCTCTGCTTGTGTTGTTACATCATCTTCACTGTGATGAATATCACAGGTAACTTCTCCCATTGCAAGTTCACAATCATGGGCCTTCAGTTACCTTGAACCTTCCACCTCAAACTGCTCCTCTGGATGTTAGTACAGCTTCATCCTGAAGATATGGATGATGTCTATGTGCTTTTGTCTTCTTAATGAAGGCTCATAATCGTTGACTACACATCTGACATCCCACATATGATGAAGTATATGATATGGTCCAAAGTAGCGCTTTAGGAATTTTTCTGACACTCTCACTTTCTGCACAGGTGGAGAAATCCATAATTAGACTCCCTGGCTGTATTTCATTGGCTGGTGCTTGGAATTACAATGCCATCAGTCTTCCTCCTGGGCATCCAGCATCCATATGAAAGCCATTTGTCTTGCTGTAGTCTTGATGTTGACGTGTTTCACACAGTCATCATCGGTACCATCCGTTTGAAATGGGAACAGTGTATTCATTGTCACTTTGTCTTCATGGAGAAAAAAGAACTGTGTAAAGCCTATAGTGTTTTGCTTCACTGTCTTGTATTCCAATGTCGCATGGACATTATTATATCCCAATTTCTTGGTACAACATCAACAAGGGCATATCTGACAATGTCTTAGTAAAGAAATCTGTGACATTAGGCAGTTGTTATCCTGTGGGTAAGTCACAATATGAAACTACCTCTGATACTAGTCATGACTGTAAAACTTTTCCATAAGCAGAGATCATCACATGGGATGGTCCACATTGCAGAAGTGTCTTCTAGAAGGAACTTTGCAATTTCTGGAGTTTCGGCAGTTGGCACAGGTTTGGTGATAGCTAGCAGGCAAGGTAGTCAATGCAGACTATCATCCATTGATTCCTGTTTGTTGACTTTGGGAACCTCCCGAAGATATCGATTCTAACTTGGTGGAATGGCACTGCTCCAGGCAAAATTGATACCAGATGCCCCAGATGTAATCGCAGCACATGAAACTGTCATTGGCATTCCTTACAGTGGGCGACATATTGTCTGATACATCTGTAGAGACCTGGCCAGTGATACCTGCAGCTGATTCTGTCTAGAGTCTCCACAAATCCCAGGTGATCAGAGTTGTACCATCATGGCAATAAATTATCTGGGATGATGAACAACCATTTCCACTCCATTGCATCATAATTCCTCTTACACAGTACTCTGTTTATTGTTCGTAACTATCCTTCAGTCAGTGCCTTCCTTTTAAATGGTTTCTATGGTTTTCAGCAGCGCTGGATCTTCTCTCTGTTCAAAGACAATGTCACTTAATGCAGCAATGACTGAGATTTGATTCATGCTGCTGCATTGTGCCAAAGGATTTCTTGAAAGGTGGTTGGCATCCTTGTGTTTGCACCCCCATTTTTATATCATTGTGATGTCATATTCCTGAAGCCTCAGTGTCTACCTTACCAGTTGACCTGATGGGTTTCTCAGGCTAGTCAGCCAATGAAGAGACTGGTGGTCTGTCGCAACAGTGAATGTTTGGCCAAATACATATGGCTGGAACTCATTGATGGTCCATCCAACTGCGAAGCACTCTATCTCATTTGTAGAGTAGTTCATCTTGGACTTGTGAAGTTCTCTGGAATCATAAGCTATCACCATTTCAGCACCTTCCTGAATTTGCACTAGAACTATACCTACCCCATAACAACTAGTGTTGGTATGAAGTTCTGTCTCAACATTCTAGGCATACTGTGCTAGGACTGGAGAAGATGTTAGGACTTCCTTAAGGACAAAGAAAATTTGGCATCTCCATATAGTAGTTCTTGCAAGGCACATGCATTGGTACAGAAGTTCTTCCTGAATTTCTGGTGGTATGAGTTTATTCCAAGAAAATGTCTCACATCACAAACGTGCCAAGCAATCAGAAAATCTGTAACTGTTCTTATTTTCTCTGGATTAGGACAGACTCCTTGCCATTTACTAGATGACCCCAGATATTTATTTCTTGGGTGGCAAAGACACACTTTTCAGATAGACAAGATACCTGCAGTCTGAACATACTTCAGATGCCTTCAAAAAGTGGCAATGTCATCCAGATAGCAAACCTATGTTGTTGTTTTTGAGTACCAGCATTGAAGCAGGTTGTCAGTCATGTGTCTGAAGGTGTCTAGAGTATTACAAAGATGAAATGGGTAAATTTTAAACTCCTGTTAGACATATGTATGCCTTGAAATTACTTTCAGCCTGTATATTTATAACTTGACTTGTCCATGACTTATGCATAAGCTGCTATGTAGACAACAGGACCAATAAAATAAATCTACAATCTACAATTATGAAGGAGGTCTCCTCTTGGTCAGCCTCATCAACCTCAGTTTGCCAGAAGCCTCCCTGTATGTCCATAGTTGAGAAGTTCTTTTCTCCTTTCAAGAATTTAGGGTGCCCATAGTACAATAATGTGCAGCCATCTTTCTTTGTGATTTTGTTCAGTCACTGATAGTCATCACAGGAAAAACTTGTGCTTCCCTCTGCATTGCAAATACCACAGGTCGGGACCAAGGACTCTCTGAAGATTCAGTGGTGTCATCTTGCAGCATTTCCTTCACTTCCTTCCACATGTAGTGTTGTTCAGTTTGTGACACTCTATATGAGTGTTGGCTAACTTCTGAGTGATCCCAAATGTTTATATGGTATTTTGCCATATGCTGCTTGGCCTGTCTTTTCTCCACTTCAGATTCAAAAGCATCTGAAAACTGACACAACACAGCTATCAGTCACAATCTTTCTTCCTCAGTCAAGCCAGATCTTATTGGCAGTTTGACAGTGGCTTCCTCCCCTGTGTTGTCAGTGGTGGAAGTGGAGTATAATTCTTCATTAATGACACTAAGCTGCCATACCTGGATTACTCATGTTGTCCCTACACACATTCTCTGGGGGTGAATTGTGGCTGCTGGTGGGCCAAAGTAGCTTTTTGCAGTCAAGGGGTTCAAAATTAGTCACTGATAAAAATATTATTTATATCTATAATGGAAACCTTAATTAATAAATTATGAAAGTTTCATAGTTTAACTGAGCATGACAGGAACTTGTCTCATTGATGATGGTGCGATAACAACATCTTCAGCAGTAAAACAATGCCCAGAGCAAGCTTTATCAGACTCAAGCTCTGATCTGATTGAGGCAGTATTGTACAATGTGCTCATAGTTTCCATGTAAGTGATGTATATAAAGGATTCATTTGAAGTAGATTCAAAAACTGCCATACAGATGAAAACACTGAGAAAGTGCACAGTATCATATGTAGTAGTCGGGGGTAAAGATGTGTGAAATAGATAATATCATAGGCTTCTCACTGAAAGTGAGTGGTACATCTCACATAAGGAGTCATTGTTAAAACTCTGTGCAATGTGAATATCATTTTTGTCAAATTCTGACTAAAATTAAATGTAAAATTGAATGTATGGAGCATTTCAAAAAGAATATAATTAATGTTCTCTGCCAGTTTGTCACTGCAGATGATGCATAGATCAATCACAACACAGCAGATATTAAACAGCAATCAAAGAAGTGAGTGTAAATTGGTGTCCCTTTACTAGAAAGATGAGACTGAATTCATTTGTCGCAATGCATATGGGCCATGTTTTCTGAGGTACAAAACATATTTTCCTTATTGGTTGCATTTCAAATGATAAAACAATAATTGTTGAATACTACTCAAGTCTTGAACCCCAAATGGGGTAAAACTGCACATTAAGATGCCTGGGCAGTGAAAGGATAATCATCATTTCCTGGGAAAATGCAACCACCTATAAAGATGTGTTGAGAGCTGAAGGTGACAACCTGAAGTACGATTTGTTTATACTGTAAGAAATGACCATTTTATGTTTATATACATCTTGAAGTAAACTGTCTGGCTTCAGCTGTCAGAGACTGTGCTCATGTTTGTGAGTTGCATTTGTGTAGAACTGAAGCATATATTTTCAAAACACTGAAAATGAGAAAACTCCTATGTGCTCCTTTCAGATTAAAGCAGATGCTGTGGTAGAGCTGCATATGTTAGATAAGTTAGTATTATTGTAACCCTCACTTTATGGCAAACAAACATTTATTGAATGCAAAATTAGATTTGATTTAATTGTCCATTAGCCCACAAAACCATATAACAGTACTTCATGAGTAAAATTAATGTAAATTCATCCATAACTACTTCATTATGCTTGCATATTGAAATTACAGTATTCAACACAGTTCCAAATAAGTCTTATAGTGGTGTAAACCATATGGTCATGAAATAGAAATTCTACACAAAAATGTCACACAAGCTCATAATAGGACCATCATTCTAGTCAAGCAGTAAATCAGTAAGGATGGCAGCCATTATCCAAAAACAGATCCAGTCCAGTCCAGGCAAATAATAGCAGTGGTTATAGGTCACTTCATGAGGGGTAACAACAGTTAACAAAGGAAAAACTGAGGGTTAACCAGTTGCTGGGAAGACTTATACTGATTCACTATTGATCTCTATGTTACCAGCTGTAATATCAGTGGCTTCCCCACCAGAGACACACTCAATGGACATGGGTGATGTTATGCATACCAATATGTTCATATGTTCAACTGGTATTTTTGGTGGGTTACTAAAGTTATCTTTTCTGTTTGGTGTTTAGGTCCATGTTTTGACACTCTGAAGATGTCATTTTCTTGTAAAAGCAAACAAAATTTTATAGAATTTAATTCCCAGTTAGTATGTATGAATTTTGTTACATGTAAGACATATACTGTTTATTGCCAGCATTACAGAAATACAATGCTAGAAAGGACAGGATGGGATCCAAACAATGGAAAAAGTAAAGTTTCCCACTTCCAAGTAGTTGAGGTGTTGAGAGGCGTGCAAGTGAGATTAGAAATGTCACTGAGCTTTCAGACAATGCCTTTCACACACACACACACACACACACACACACACACACACACACACACACACACACACACACACACTCACATATCTGCATATTCTTTACTGCAGCTGTGGAACATTGTGAATGGTAAGAACTATGTAGATGTGTGTTTTGTTATATTAGTTAGCTCTGTAGGAGGGCATTTTTGCAGAGCTCAGCAATGTTTCCAGTTTTGTTTATGTGCCTGTCAACCAACCAACACTCCAACTATATGTATGTCATATAGAGGCTTTTATTATCTGCTGTAAATTGTGCTGAAGCACAGCACATGGCTATTTAAGTAGTAGAATGCCATGTATTTGATAATGCTTTCTTAGAATTCACATTATTGTAACTGAGAGCTTTTACAAAGAAGCTCCTCTATTTCCTTAGACTGCAACAAAAAATGAAAATATGCACACATTAATTCCATGTTAATTCTATGTGTTTTGGTTCATCCACCACTGTCATCACTCCATGATTTCAATATTTATACTCAGAGTGCACTCCCTGAATCATTGAAGTAGCCATGTACTCTGATCCCCGTGTGCTGTATATATGGAAGTAATTCATGCCATTGAATAATCTGTGCACCCTAATTTTAAGACAGGAAAAACAAAAAGAGAAATATTGGCTTTAGTTTGTGTTTTATTTACAAAAAATTGTTCTTATGTTATGATTCTATTCATCACCATTACTAGTAGAAGAATCATTGTCAGCATGGCCGTCTTCCCACATAGTTTCATCCTTGGTTCTGTCCAGTGAATTTGTGATATGAAAGTTTTTGAAGGATTTTTCTACCAGTGGTAGAGGGATGGAGCCCCATGCACATTTCACGCACTCAAAATCTAGGAAAAATTCAGCAATTTGATTTTTTTCACTTGGCATTAACTTGTGTTTTGCTGTTTAAGTGCAGCTTTGAATAGCCAATCCATAAATACATCTACTGGTTGTGAGATGGATGTTAGGCCTCCAAGGATAAAGACTAAGTCAGTTTTCCCTTTTTGTAACATGTCTCGCACTCCCTCAGTTGTGTGTCTGTAGAAGCTGTCCAGGACCAACAAGTTACGTAACTCCATCACCTTGTTAACCTCAATGTCATTATCCATCCACCCCTTCATATATGCTCTCACAAATAAGCATTTAATTGATATTTTTAGAATAGTTTTCTTTTTAAATAACACATAAGGTGGTAGGTGATAGCTTTCATCTGTTGCCAGTTACACACATTATCACTATACACCTTTTCTTCTCATTGCTGCCAGTTTGTATCATGATGATGCATTCTCCTTTCTTGTTCATGTTGTTGTCAAGTAGCATCTCAAAATATACTGATGTTTAACCCCTGTTAACAATTTGCGATAATGTTTAGGAATCTTCATGGCAAAAATTTATCATGTAGCAATGAAAATTCACTGTTTTTTCCTTGCAATCACTTGGCCACAAAATTCCCAGTGATTACTGTTCATTCCTTGAGTCTGCAATTTGCTTTGTCAGCAGCTGCAAGTACAAGCCTAACTCACATTGCACTTTCTTCTCATTGCACAGTTTCCAATGTTATCTGGTTCTTTAATAATTTTAAGTTTTTCTTTGCTATGTATGAGTGATAATGAGAACTTGTGGCCATAATTAACAAGTTAACAACTGTTAATACTTCACTTCTAATGTGCTACTGATGCATCATACTGATGCCATGACAGTGCTATAGTGTAACAGGATCCACTGTTGGAGGTGGAGCAGTACCAACCTTGTTACAACTAATTTACACAACCCAGCTGTATATATGGTAATACCCTTATTATCAGAAGTTTTGTATCATCTCTGTATTTTGAAATTCAATGCAAAGAAAACAGTAATTGACACTGTGGTGCACATATACATTCATTCGCAGATCATTAAATAATAATAATGTTAATAATAATAATAATATTGAAAGAATATTTTAAAAAATTGTAGAGATAAAATCATCTGTTTCTCATGGGGTTTCTTCACAGCACTGCTGAGCAGTGTGATGGAACTTCCCTTTGCTCAGATAAAGGCTTGAATCCATAATGGCACACTGGTAATGAGATTGCCATGTCAGTTCTCATCCAAATTGTTCCAATCTTCAGTGGCAATTCTTAGTAAGATACACAGAATATGTGGTTGTTGTCAAAACCAAAAACTACTTGTTTCAGTTGATCCCACAAATGTTCATTTTGGTTCATGTCTAGGAAATAGGCAGGCCACTCCATTCTGTTGAAGAAACATATTCATAAGAACAGCATGATGTGCAAGTAAGTTATCATCCATCAGGATTAAATTGTCACTAAAATGTTGGTGACATGGTCCCACTGTTGTTCACAGGATCTTATCCCTGTACCATAGGGCAGTGTATGGTGACCTCATCACAAAGCATCACTCCATCAACATGTTGTTGCACACGTGGGACAGAATGTCAGAGGCATTTGATGTTATTGGGTTGCCTCTAAATTTGTTGTCTGTGATTATCAGTGTACAAATAGATCCAAGTTTCATCCATAACACCAAATTCCAATCCCAAGGCATCCATTCTACATGGTTTCTTGCCTTCTGCAACTGAGTCCATGGTGTTGTGGTGTACAGTATGATGCTTGCCATCATCTTGCAGATCTGCATCATGCTGTAATCTCCTAACAGTTTGATATGATAGATGACATCCTGTAGTCTCTTCAAACAATGAATTCAATTTTGGAGTACTCAGATTACTTTGATTTCTTTCATTCAAAAGTTGCAGACATCAATCAACCTGTGAATTTATTAGATGTGGGCAGCCTGTGCAGTGTAAGTCCTCAGCACTATCTATCAATTGAAACTGATTCTATGTCTGGACCATATCACCTTGACTCAGTTGCACATGTTGAGCATCCTCCCTGATTGACAAGCCTTCTGTATGTAATGTTATGATATAGACCCAATCATTGATCATGACTTCCCTTTGTGGCATGATGTATGTTCATTCACTCTATACAGTTCCACACACATCTCCAGTATGTACATATTTAGCTTTTCTTTCAACTGCAATGCTGCAATCCATTTGAGTTCAGCATTCTACCAATAGATAACATTCATGCTGACTGTCTGTATGTTAAAAAACAATTTCATACATTTTCATGAAATGTGAGGGAAGATTAAAGACTAATGTTACAGAAGATAACTGAAACAGCTAACAGTACTCAGAATTTTAATGACTGTAATGCCCTTCCCCAAAGGAAAGAAGTAAGAATTTTTTAAAAAAGAGGACCAGTAGATATAATGGAAAATTTTTAGGCTGCTGAATCCTCAGATGGAAAGAGTCACAATCTACAGAAAGCTAAAGAAACGTAACAAAATCAACATATTTTTCACTTTCTTTTATTACCAAAGCATCCCAAATTATTCTCTATATTATTTTGACAATGATAACTAACATACATTTATCAAAATTTGTCATAAAAATACCATTTAAATTCTCTGGAAAGAAATAAAACATTGTAAATTACTCACTTCAGAGTACCAGTGTCCGGTATTATTGCGTTGAGTGGAAACTGAAAATGAGGTTACAGTATTTTGACATTTATCAGTTTGCAAAGCATGCACGTTTAGTAGTGTGCAGGAGATCACTAGTAACACACAATTACAGTTCACCATTGTAGCTATTGCTGTGTGCTGTACCTGAAAAAGATGCCAAAAAACTTTAACAAAAGCACAAAAAATACAAAAAAATATTATATAAAAGAAATTTCATGACATACGATTTAAATATGAACCACACAAAGAAAAATTATGTTCAAAGTGCTCTTAGCAGAAATCAACCTGTTAAAAATTTGGAAAAATTTAGAAGTAGAAATTGGAATGGATTACTGTACGTAAAAACTCAGAAGTATACTTACTTCATAAAAGTAGTCTTCAAAAGACCAAAGCTATGTACTGGTACATAGAGACATTCCCTTTTCAAAAATAAGAGTTTAATTCTAGTAGAACAATCAAATAGAAATAAGGAAATGCTGCCTATAATTATAACAGCAGTATTACCTGTTTGACCTTGTTACAAGAGCAAGCATAATTAGTGTAATAGTGTGAATAACCATAAAGGAAAACACACACACACACACACACACACACACACACACACACACACACACACACACACACACACAGGTATTTATTTCTGACAATATGCAGTTGCAGTAATATCTATGTATCAACATAAGCATTTAGTGCATTTTGTAAATAAAGCAACATCTTCTAGACAACAATCAATGAAGCTACGAAAATTTCACTGTAATTGCCAAACTCAAACAGTGAAGGAAATTTCATAGCGCACACACCATGGACTTCGGCTTTCATTTATCCATTCAACTGTGTAAATGGAATTTATTTTAGTAGAAAACAACTACACAATTTCAAAATTTAATTTCATCAATATATCAGATAACTTAACAACAAATAATCTTTTTTAATGCTGATGTTGTACTGAATTAGGAATGGCAGAAGTTACTAATAAGAGCTTTAGAGCTCATATGGAGTTTTACCACTGTCATTCTTCCCCTGTGTCATTCATGAATGAAACAGCAGAGATAATGTTACCAGCAGCAATCTCTGCCACGTGCTATAAGGTAGGTTGTGGAGTATACATGTAGATACAGTATTAAAACTTAGCAAAGTGGGATTGGGCCTCCTGTGACATGTTTCTCAGAATAAAACATGTATCTTTCTCAGGGACCAAGACTTTTTTTCCATGAAACCTCCTTCCTGCGACAGTCTCCACTGGGATGTAAAAAGGACACTGCACCTACAGTAGACCATAAACAACTAAGCCTTTTACATTAGTCAATGTGAGAATTATGGGATACCCTCCCTTGCATGTGGTGGCATTTATTAAGAACTGGGTTGAGTGAAATATTGCTGTTTAACGTTCTCTGATTGATTATTGCAAATCAGTATGTTTATTGTGGCTTACAGTGTAAATGTACACTGTGTTCTGTGCCACACTTAGGCCTAATCACTTTGTTTTAGTGTCTTGCCAGAGCTGCTGCTGATTCTTGGACAGTGTTTCTAAAAACTGTGCTTTAGTAATGTTATATTATGTCCTAAATTCTGCCTCCAGACTCTTGTTTCTTTGTGAGAGCTGACTTGGTTTATGTGCTATTTATCCAATGAAATTAAGAAACGAGTCAGGAACCAAACAATTGGATGTCAAGTATGACAAATTTGTGAAAAAGTGAAACCAAAACTGTAGTGTTATTGGGTATTGATTAAGGTTTTTAGTTTTACAACTACAGACTGGTACACTACCAAAGTGACAGAGAGGAAGGTCAACAAAATCAGATTAATCATCTTATAAATGTAAAGTTACCAAAGTAGTTTGAAACCTAATGACACTTGCTACAAATGACAGCAGAGTTCCATATGAGCAAAAAAGGAAGAAAGCAAGATGGAGTGAATACATCTTTCTATAGCCACTACAATGATGTTTTTTGCTCATTTATTCACATAACCAGTTTTGCCATATTTAATCTCATCATGAAATATTTTATGATCATTATGTTGGATAATTAAGAGTTGTACCAGATGATAGAGTGCAGCTGAATTTACATTTAACACATGTGATTACAAAACTGAATTTCTTGTGTATAAATAAACAGAAAACTTTGCTATGGAAGATTTACTTGAATAATTTATCTGAGTGTATTTCAGATTCACATGCATGTCTTTTAATTATGATAATATGACATGTCACATACCAGTTAAATTTATGGAACTTACATTTCTTCTTCTGCAATGAAAACGAAAAAGAAAAGAAAAAGGATGAGGTGAAAGTACATGATTTTGAAAAAGAAGGTACGAAATCGTCACATGCTCTGTCAGGAGAACTTTTTTCTGTGAAAGTAAAATAAGAAATCACTGGAAAGGAAGCAGTGCCAATAAACTTTGGAAGTCAGAAGAGATACATGTAGATACTTATGTATTCTGCAAAACCTATGTTTTGGAAAAGGACTTGGTACAAATAATAACAACAACAGAAGTATTAAACCTAGTTATTACAACAATTTGTCTACAAAAAGAAATTTGGAATGCATCTTTAGTTTTCAATCCTGTCATCTGGAGCATCATGCATGTAACATAACTCATACTGTGATAGGCTTCTTTCAAAATCATAGAAATATGTTACGAATCACATCTTGTAGTCTGGTGTATAGCTGCAGAAATAAGAAAAATTTATTTCATCTAATCATTTTATTGTTTAAGAATTACCTTTAACAATGATATAAAGTACACCCAAACTAAAAGATGTTGGCCTTAATATATTTCTGTGGATGTTGAGGTATGTCTGCTACAGTTTGAGTTATATCAAATGCATGATGCTCCATATAACAGCACTGAAAACTAAACAAAATGCATAAATTCATCTCACACACAAAGTGTTGTAATAATTAAACTAATATAGATAAATAAATATAATTTCTAATGTTGCTTCTCTTAATTTTATGCCATGTTAACACAACCACATGATTCTAGGCATTATTGGCCAAGTTTAATCTGTTCTCATAGTAACTGCACAGCTAGAAAGGTAAGAGATTCTTAGCCATTATGTACTGCCATTATTTCTGGAAAGGCTGCTTCCCCAGTACTGCTCACTTCTAAGTTTACAGACAGATGCAGCATGTTTGACACATGTGTGACCAGTGCCAACTGAAATGCAACATGGAAAAAAACACACCTTGGTGCACTCACGCTGTGTAGAGGTAACAGTCTGCAAGTGCACTGCATGCAAAAACACATTATGTGGCCAGCCCCATTCAGCAAATAATGGCCTGTATTTATGTGAATTCTGGCACAAACATATGTGAAATAGAAGCACATGTGGTCATAGTCTTCTGAGTTATAACATCATTGCAATGGAGCAAAATAGTGATCCAGGAATTTTGATTTTAATTCTTTTTAATCCCATTGACTAATGACAAATTTGTATAAAGAGATGGAAATAATTTTTTACAGTCTTAGCATCATAAGTGAGGACCATTTACAGACGCTTACATATTATTTGGATGATAACTAATACTACAGATTCCTAAAATCAAATGATATTTATTATTTTTTGGCACATTCAGCTTCTTCCATACAATAATTATAACATGTCTTAGTTGTAATAGGACAAATTGGTACATACCTTGATACTGACAATTTTTTAAAAAAGCAGTCACATTATGCAATTTTTAAACAATAAAAATGACTTGCTACCAACTGAATCGGATACTACTGAATCAAAAAGGAAGCACTATAAAATTGTAATATTGAATTGCTCAACAGAACTAACATCTGGAGATGAAATATCAGTTCTGCTGACAGGCACATTTAAATATACATGACATTGTCCTATTTTTAGGAACTAGTAGTTCCTTGCTCATGGAGGAGAGAGGGTTCGCTGTGGAAGGTTAAAAAGGAGAGCCAGGTCATTCAGATCCCAGAAAGAGAGGGACCCACCTGTTAGATACTGCCAGTCAAGCTCTGAGTCTATGTGAGCTACTAAATACATACTCTCAAATTACTGTGAAGTGCATGGCAGAGGGAATATCATTTATTGTTATATCATTTGTTACTCTTACTTCCCACTCCAATACCATATGGAGTGTAGTAAGAATGATTGCATGATTGCATAAAAGCTTCTGTGTGCAATGTGATTGGCCTAATCTAGTCAACTCTCAGGTTTTCTCAGCATAATTCATTAATGGTGTGCATTCAGGGTGTTCAGCCAAATTGTGGATGCCATTTTATGTACAATATGTTTATGGTCAATACACCTGTATTCTTCATGTCCTGGGCAGTGTTTTTGTATATATTTATCACCTAAACTTCAACCAGTATTGAAACTTCCTGGCAGATTAAAACTGTGTGCCTGACCGAGACTCGAACTCGGGACCTTTGCCTTTCGCGGGCAAGTGCTCTACCAACTGAGCTACCGAAGCACGACTCACGCCCGGTACTCACAGCTTTACTTCTGCCAGTACCTCGTCTCCTACCTTCCAAACTTTACAGAAGCTCTCCTGCGAACCTTGCAGAACTAGCACTCCTGAAAAAACCAGTATTGTTGGTGCTGTGCTACTATTTATACTCAAGTTTGACTCTCAGCTTCAGCAACAGTTATTCTGTGAAATGTACATTATTTCAAAAATTTCTAGTTATGCTGAGTGAAATGTTCAATGAGATCTTAAGAAACTGAGCTCTGACCCTAAGCTTTGTTTAAGTTCAAACGTATGTCCTCGTTTATTAGGTTTTCCAGCATCTTTATTTTGATAGTGTAGTGTTGGCAGAAGAGCCAACACTGTGTTGCTAGAGGAGGCCGAAATGCACGCGTTTAAATACACGCAGACCAGCGTGAGGTCTGGAACAGGACAATGTCTTGAGAATTGCAATAAAGTACGAAAAGCTTGTAATACTTAACTTTAATCCATAATCGGTGTACATCGCTCTTGTACAGATATAATCTCCATTTCAATATACACTGGTAATGGCGCCTTGCTAGGTCGTAGCCAATGACTTAGCTGAAGGCTATGCTAACTATCGTCTCAGCAAATGAGAGCATATTGGTCAGTTAACCATTGCTATGAACATCGGCTGTACAACTGGGGCGAGTGCCAGGACGTCTCTCTAGACCTGCCGTGTGGTGGCGCTCGGTCTGCAATTACTGACAGTGGCGACACGCGGGTCCGACGTATACTAATGGACCACGGCCGATTTAAATGCTACCACCTAGCAAGTGTGGTGTCTGGCGGTGACACCTCAGATAGGCTCCTTAATTACAGTGTCTCAGAAACTTGGCATTTGCACCATAATACTGGTCTAGTCATATTTTATGTTTGCATTCAAGGCAGTGCTGGGCAACAGTTGATTTACTTGGTTGTTTTCATTGAGTGCATTGCTGATGTCCCTTGCACTTCACATCAATTGTTCTAACAGTCTGTTCCACATACAACATGCCACATTCCTATGGTATGTGGTACACACCCAGATTTTGAAAGAGAATACTTTTTATCTTTTTTGATTTGGATAAATTACACTGGATATCATGTTTCCACAGAATTTCTGGAGACTGTGTCAGCATAAGACAGATAAGGGATTCATGATTTCACTTTTTCTTATTTAGTTTCTACCTCTTGCATAGATGATCTGACTTTCACTGCAGTGTCCTTTCTGTTTTTCAACCTCAGTACCCATTCCTTTAGAACACAATATGTTTCTCTTGATACACAGATAACACATTTGTGGAGTAATCACATGGGGAAAAAACTTGAAGAGTTCTTGTAACATTTAAACTCTATCCATCTTAGTACAAAATTTATTATTTAACTTTAAAAGGAGGGCCTTGGTTAAGAGAAGAATGAATGGGTGCTGGTACACGGTGTATGTAGAAAATCTACTCACACTCCACACTTCAGGTCATCACCATCTGTCACAAAGGAATTTCATGTTAGAGACTCTGGACCATAGAGGGTGAATGCTCTCAGACAAGGAGAATCTCATCATATATGTACAACACCCACAAAAGAATAATTACTTATATCAGCAAAGTGAGAGGGCATTGCAGTCAAAATCCTCAACACATGTGGAAGAGATTGAGATTAATGTTGAAAAAGATAAGCCCAGAATTGTACAAGGGTCATTCAGTAAAAAATGACCCAAATTTTTTCTCAGAACATACTTATTGTAAAGAGTCAGAATTTGGTGACAATATACATTTTTCTATGTAGTCTCCAACACGTTCTATGGCTGTATGCCTACACTGTGGAAGAGCATGTATTCCCTTCCGGCAAAAGCTCCTGTCCTGTAGGCATACCCATGTTTTCACTGCACAACTGACATTCTCATCGTCTTACAAGTGTGTTCCTTGTAGAGAATCTTTAAGCACCAGTTTGCATGGATAATGGTAACTGAACAATTCAGCCTTTCTGGAGCAGCAGCTGTAACAGGGCACCCTGAGTGTGGCTGATCATGGAGCTCTGTTTCTGCATTTCCTGAGACTGTAACTGTTTTTACCCATCACCTAACTGCACTCCTATCAGCTGCAACATCACCATACACTGCACAAGAATGTTTATGGATGTTCACCACAGTTTCTTTTTATGCACACAAGAATTCAATAACAGCACACTAATTGTAATGTGAGTTATATTAGACACCATTTTGATGCTGTACTACAGCTCTGCCGTCTGCCGGAACAGTTAGAAACTTCACTGGCACATAGAACAAACATCATATGTGAAGCACCAACAAGGACATTTGTTTGTGTATATTAATGGCTTTTTTAAAAAATGTGGGGCATTACTTACTGAATGACCCTCATATATCTACCTTATTCTGGCCCAGTCTCTGACATGGATCCAAGGGGATGAGAGGCTCATAGGAGTCATAACCTGCCCTCCCACAAAAAACTTTTGAGTAAAATCATTTATATTTTTACAAGTATCGGGTTTCTTAGCTAACTTTTCAATGATAAAGTAACATGAAAACCAAGTCTCAAAAATGGCAAGAAACTCTAGAAATTTTAAGGTATATTTAACACAAGGCACTTACCATTTATTTGTTTAAAGGCTTGTCTATGTGAATTGGGTAGCAGCCTGAGTGAGACAGTAACAAACTGTGACCCTTGTGAGGATACAGGTGACTTTTTTGAAACATAGATGAGGATTTGAATACTTCATCAGCATAAACCCTCACCTAGAATTAATCTATGCCTGCTCAGTCTTTGTAATGTTTCATCTAAGGCACTGAAAGCCATGTGTGTATGTGAATGTGGTGTGTCTTCAGTATAGAAGACTATCAGAACTTCAAGGAAAGATGCAAGGAAGTTCAGCAACACACCCAGCTAAAACAACCAATAAAATTAACTGTTCTGACCATTGCTTCAAGTATAATCATGAAGTGAACTACTATCATGAGACCATTTTCATGCTACTAATGCCAAGTTCCTGGGAGAGGAACAAAATTAAGATGTTTAAAAACTTAATAAATTGAGACAGAGGTTCCAATTTATACAAGGCTTCGAGTCTGACATGAAATTTATTAAGATAACACTGGCTGCCTCAGCCACCAAAGCTACAAAATGCTGAGAGAATGTAAATTTCACAGAATAGCAGTGCAACCTCTTAAAAATGTGTATCAATTGATGCAGCGGTTGCTTTGATTAGAGCTCATTTATAAATAACGATCCCACACCAACAATACTTCACAGTCTGGTTGGATTTCAGGCAGCTAGTATACATAAGAAAACAACTCACATCATCTGAAAAAGATGACAGGGTCTGTTATAACAATATTATGCCTAAAGTGGAATCAACAATTCGGCAGATTTCTGGAAGCACACTATCAGTCTAATCGTGTCTTTGCATTCTTTATGAGATTGATACATAGGGAGCTTAAGTATAGTTTTTGGTTACTCTCTTAATGCAGTTCTCACAACTTTGTGAATAGGCTTTTGTGGGACAATTGGCGTCTATCTTCAGATGCCTACCATCTCAGGTTACTTAGCGCTACTGCAATGTTCACCTTGAGACAAGCAAACATTTGACCACTCTTGCTGCCTTTATTTGAATAAGTTAAATATCCCTTGATAGTCCTTTTGATAATGGTTCTACAAACTTGAACAATATTCTGAGATGGGATACACAAGTGTTTTGCGAGGACTCTCCTTTGTAGATCAATTGCACTTTCCTAGTAACCTGTCAACAAATAATAGTCTGCCACCTGATTAACCTGTGACTAAGTTTCCATGACAGTTTAATTTCATATTATCCAAGTTGTTGTACCAGATATTTGTGTGAGTTGACTGATTCCAAATCAAATGTAATGAGTATCTCCAACAGAACATGCCAACTAGCATGGATTTCAAAAACATTGGCCATGCATAACTAAACTTGCACCTTCCTCACATTATATCCTGAATGAATGGAATGAGGAGGTCAGGTAGTTCCAGTATTTATTAATGAAAGTATAGTCTTAGGGAGTATCAGATGATATCTGTGACTTGGTTAAAGATTTATTGTTAGGGAGCACATAGAATGTTGTCTAGGATGGAGAGCCATTGACAGAAACATTAGTAACTAAATAACTAACTGAAGTATGTTTGTTCCTTTGCTGTTCATGTTGTATATTAATCACCTGACAGATACTATTAACAGTAAACTACTACTTCATAGAGATGATGCAGTTATCTGTAGCCGAGTATTGTCTTAAAAAGTCAGATCTTGATTAAATTTTGAATGGGTACAGAGATTGGTGACTCACTATAAATTTTCAGAAGTGTAAAATTATGTTTTTCACAAAATGAAAATAAATGTAGTTTCCTATGGCTACAGTATCAGCAAATTATGGTAGGGAATAATCAACTTATTCATATACTTGTTTAATTGTATAGATGAAAAAATCTGCTCACCAAATGGCAGCAGAACACACACATAAAAGACTGTTGTGATTTGCAAGCTTTCGGAGCCAGTGACTCCTCCTTCAGGCACAAGGGTTGGAGGGGAAGAAAAAAGGGGGAAGGAAAAGGACTGGAGAGGTCTAGGAAAAGGGGCAGATTTCAAGAAAGTCACCCAGAACTGTGGGTCAGGGGAGACTTATCGTATGGGATGAGAAGGAAACTTGGGGACTGCTTTGGATGAGATTTGAAAACCTGAGAGCTTAAGCTTTATGCCTACTTGAAGAAGGAGTCACTGGCTCTGAAAGCTTGCCAATCACAAGTCTTTTATGTGTGTGTTCTGCCGCCACTTGGTGAGTAGATTCTTTTATCTATCTAAGTAAATAATTTATATCTAAAAACAAATATGATGTGACTTACCAAACGAAAGTGCTGGCAGGTCGATAGACACACAAACAAACACAAACATACACACAAAATTCAAGCTTTCACAACCAACGGTTGCTTCGTCAGGAAAGAGGGAAGGAGAGGGAAAGACGAAAGGAAGTGGGTTTTAAGGGAGAGGGTAAGGAATCATTCCAATCCCGGGAGCGGAAATACTTACCTTAGGGGGATAAAAGGACGGGTATACACCAGCACACACACACATATCCATCCAAACATATACAGACACAAGCAGACATATTCAAAGGCAAAGAGTTTGGGCAGAGGTGTCAGTCGAGGCGGAAGTGCAGAGGCAAAGATGATGTTGAATGACAGGTGAGGTATGAGTGGCTGCAACTTGAAATTAGCGGAGATTGAGGCCTGGTGGATAATGGGAAGAGAGGATATATTGAAGGGCAAGTTCCCATCTCTGGAGTTCAGATAGGTTGGTGTTAGTGGGAAGTATCCAGATAGCCTGGACGGTGTAACACAGTGCCAACATGTGCTGGCCGTGCACCAAGGCATGTTTAGCCACAGGGTGATCCTCATTACCAACAAACACTGTCTGCCTGTGTCCATTCATGCGAATGGACAGTTTGTTGCTGGTCATTCCCACATAGAATGCGTCACAGTGTAGGCAGGTCAGTTGGTAAGTCACGTGGGTGCTCTGCCTTTGATCATGTACACCTTCCAGGTTACAGGACTGGAGTAGGTGGTGGTGGGAGGGTGCATGGGACAGGTTTTACACCGGGGGCGGTTACAAGGGTAGGAGCCAGAGGGTAGGGAAAGTGGTTTGGGGATTTCATAGGGATGAACTAAGAGGTTACAAAGATTAGGTGGACGGCGGAAAGACACTCTTGGTGGAGTGGGAGGATTTCATGAAGGATGGATCTCATTTCAGGGCAGGATTTGAGGAAGTCGTATCCCTGCTGGAGAGCCACATTCAGAGTCTGATCCAGTCCCAGAAAGTGTCCTGTCACAAGTGGGGCACTTTTGTTGTTCTTCTGTGGGAGGTTCTGGGTTTGAGGGGATGAGGAAGTGGCTCTGGTTATCTGCTTCTGTACCAGGTCGGGAGGGTAGTTGCGGGATGCGAAAGCTGTTATCAGGTTGTTGGTGTAATGGTTCAGGGATTCCGGACTGGAGCAGATTCATTTGCCAAGAAGACCTAGGCTGTAGGGAAGGGACCGCTTGATGTGGAATGGGTGGCAGCTGTCATAATGGAGGTATTGTTGCTTGTTGGTGGGTCTGATGTGGATGGACGTGTGAAGCTGGCCATTGGACAGATGGAGGTCAATGTCAAGGAAAGTGGCATGGGATCTGGAGTAGGACCAGGTGAATCTGATGGAACCAAAGGAGTTGAGGTTGGAGAGGAAATTCTGGAGTTCTTCTTCACTGTGACTCCAGATCATGAAGATTTCATCAATAAATCTGTACCAAACTTTGGGTTGGTAGGCCTGGGTAACCAAGAAGGCTTCCTCTAAGCGACCCATGAATAGGTTGGCGTACGAGGGGGCCATCCTGGTACCCATGGCTGTTCCCTTTAATTGTTGGTATGTCTGGCCTTCAAAAGTGAAGAAGTTGTGGGTCAGGATGAAGCTGGCTAAGGTAATGAGGAAAGAGGTTTTAGGTAGGGTGGCAGGTGATCGGTGTGAAAGGAAGTGCTCCATCGCAGCGAGGCCCTGGACGTGCAGAATATTTGTGTATAAGGAAGTGGCATCAATGGTTACAAGGATGGTTTCTGGGGGTAACAGATTGGGTAAGGATTCCAGGCATTCGAGAAAGTGGTTGGTGTCTTTGATGAAGGATGGGAGACTGCATATAATGGGTTGAAGGGTAGCACTTTCGTTTGGTAAGTCACATCATCTTTGTTTTTAGATATATTTTTCCCACGTGGAATGTTTCCCTCTATTCTATTCATATCATTAATTAAATAATTTTATCAATAATTGATTGTTTTCATTGTTATATTCATATACTTGGGTTTATCAATTTGTAGGGTTATGAAATGAAATGATCACACAGGATCAACGGTAGGTAAAGCAGGTGGTAGACTTTGATTCATTGATAGAATACTAGGAAAATACATTCAGCCCACAGCTGACATTAGCTAAAAACCAAGACAAAAATGCTGAGAAACCTGTTTGTTGACAGACATCAACTATCCCTTAGAAGCTGCTTGAAAAGTTTCAAGAACCAGCATTAAGTGAGGAACCTAGGAATGTACCACAAACCTCTATGCATCACTCCAACATGGACCACAAACACAAACTAGGCTAATTACAGCAAGCACAGAGGCATTTAAACAATCTTTCCTCCAAACCATCAAATATGAAAGGAATGGGAAGAAGCTGGAATAGGTGGTATAAAGGAAGGTACCCTCTGCCATGCACTTCACAATGGTTTTCAGAATATAAGTGTTAGTGTAGATGTAGATGTACATGTAAATCTAAATGTAAATGTAGATGTAGTTCACTTTCACCCGTGCCTTTCAGGATGTCATATGAGAAAAGCATGAGTTGGATTAAGCATGACAGACATTTTTGGGAAACATACTGGTTGTAAGAAGGTAGTCATTTTGTTCAAGATAATTCATTTTGATAGATTTTAGACTATGTTCTTGGATTCTACAAATGATGGATATTAATGAAATTATTTGGTAGTTTTTTGGATCACTGCTGTTACCCTTCTTGTAGATGGGTATAACCTGTGCTTTCTTAAAACCACTGAACACAGCTTTAGTTTGAAAATTTTTTGTTATGTTGTGGTTAAAATGGAATCTGATTCAATCGGAAATTCTGTTTTAAAGCTGTCAAGGAGCCCAACAACACTAGAGCCTTCTTTTGGTTTTGTGAGAAATCTTTCAATAAAATTTTGCTATGGTACTTTTAGCAACAATGCCATACATATGAATGGAAGACATGTATGAATTGATATGTGTAATGTCACCTACACACAGCTAGGGTACCTATGGCAGAAGCACTGCTGATTTGTGAATTTGTATAGTGGACATATATAAGGCTGCCTAGTGGTGGTCTCTCTCTTAGTTGCTGTTATCTGATTCACTTCAATCAGTGAACTTCAGCTGCTACTACTGTTTACTGTGCGCATAGTGCTACAAAAATTAATGAATGAGTGGTTTAGAACAGTGCTATGCTTAATGAAACTTCATTTAATATTAGAATTGCTATGTGCATGCATAGCATACTAATAGTGCTTTGGCTTTATCTGGGACCATCTCATATTACATTGTATTTTGGCTTCTATGAAGTTCTGCCAAGAACTGTTAATGATTAGTTTCATGGACTGATAGACCATTTTAATTTGCTATTAAGGAAGTATATCTGAATTCAATAAACTTTATTCATTCTAAAGTGAGGTTTACAACACTAATCATTCAAGGCTCCACACATTACCCTATCATCAGCCCGGTGGATTTCATTCAGACTCATTCTACCTATACCCCTACACTTTGTTTTACACCTATTATGCAGTTGTTCCTCAAATTTATAAGTTTTTTCACTGAGACTAAATAACGTGGAGGGTCCCTCCCATTGTAAACTGTTCTACTAGTTACTTATCTCTCTAGTACTTAGTCAACTGTTATTTAAACTTGAACCAATGTCCCTCTATATGATCCTGTCCAGAGGTAAATGTTTTAAATTCCTCTTTGAGATATGACATGACTGCCCCTTTAATTATGTTTCTGAAAACGTAGGTATTTCTTCTTATTTTAATGACTCTTTGTACTTAAGTAACCATTGTTATTACAACTGTCCCAAGGTCACTGGCAACAGTTTGAATATGGAAAAACCTAAAGAGGTCAGGTATATTTGTTGTCATACAATCTAACGTATTTCCATCATGCAAGTCATCTGAACTGCTTATTCCAATTACTTTGCAGAGAGACCATTTAGTATTATTCTGCAGAATATAACATCACATCCACCACTAACTGTAAGTATCCAGATCTATTATTGGATGATTAAAGTCTCGTATGTTAATGACAGTATGTTTGGGAAACATATGTATTAGTGAGTTGATGGTTACTATGAAGCTTTTGGTTGTATCCAGGGCTGAGTCTGATGGTTAACAACGGGTCCAATTACATGTTTATGCCTGCACTTTATACTGAATCTTTCCCAAACATTCATGCATGCGGCTCCAATTCCTGTCCAAGTGGATTTAAGTTTCGTATTTGCTTATATGGAGCACCTGTTTCCCATTAGACTTTTCTTTCAAAATAACTATTATTTATCCCAAAAACTGTGCTTATTAATTTCTGACTTTAACTAGCTTTCAGTACCTAGTATTATGTGAGCTCCAGTGCTTTTAAGTATTGCTTTAAATTCTGAAGATTTGTTATGAATGTTTCAGCAGTTGATTGCTAGGATTTTAATAATTTCATCTGTGTGTGTGGTGGGAGGGGAGGTGGGGTGTATGGGGGAGGGGGGGGGGGCATTATTTGGGCCTTATACTCATATATCGTGGTCTCCTGTAACTATCAACCTGAGGTGAATTCTAAATGAAGTATTATATATAAAACTGCTTGTTGTACTGCTGGATATAAAGTAAAAATTGAGTCAACATTCAGGCAAACTCAACAGATGTTCAGTCCATCAGGTTTTGTATCTAAGTGTCCCTCATTATGCATTATGCTGACTGATGACGATGGTACTGTGTAGTTTTTCATACTGCTACTCCCTATTATTTTATAGCTATGGAGGTGAAATAAATTATGCATTCATTCAGCAGAAGTTAGCAGTAAACATACTATGTGAAGTAAACAACCACCAACATTACAAAAGCCTCTTCCAAGCTCATGGAATAATTATACTCAATCCAGTACATTTGTTCCTTAACTGAGTTTGTTGCTAATAATAAATATGGTAAATACTAATTTATATTACTATAACACAATAAAGAAAAACATTTGTAATCTGATGAGAAAATATAAAAAAAGAACTTGACAATTTTTATGGTTTTCATATTTCTTATCTTGAGAAATCCAATGCACTGGAAGGAAATTAGAAGTTTAGAATTTAAACAAAGTGCAGAAACAAGACAATTGACTGATTCATTGATGCTACCACACCAACAAATACTACAATGAAAAACATACTTAAAAACAAGAAGCAATTAAAAAAATGAAAACTTTATAGTAAAAAAAAAATTGTTTTCTGAAACTATTGTGAATTCAGTGTTACACTAAAAATAAATACAGAGAGTAAGGGCATTAATTCTATGACAAGCACAACATGTAACTTACATGAGGTTTAGACACACAATGAATATCAAACTGTGCTGTGTTTCAGTTCCTAGTACACTGTGACAGAGGAATCCATACTGTGGGAAACTTC
Organism: Schistocerca americana; assembly: GCF_021461395.2. NCBI lineage: Eukaryota > Metazoa > Arthropoda > Insecta > Orthoptera > Acrididae > Schistocerca > Schistocerca americana. Next base: position 647,573,442 of record NC_060120.1, on the reverse strand, counting down.
CTTCCTCTAATCTTTTGTAAGGAAAAGGATATGTTCATTGAGGCTTATCTGTCTATCACATGTCCCGCCAAATTTCTCCCACTGTATGGAATCATCTTCTGGAATAATGTGCCTACAGTAGAGGAAGTATTTATTCAGCAAAAGTAAGTGGCAGAAAATGTGTGAATGTGATAGCTACACATATTTCAGAGGCATCTTCTAAGATTTTGGAATTGGTAAACTCCATTCCTAGTACAATTGTTTCTTCATGGAATATGTTGCTACTAATGAAAATCTGAAGGTGAAATGCAGCTTATACTAACACAATACAAGTCAGAAATGGTTCCCATGTAGAGTTTATCACCTTGTTTATGATTCAGAGTGGGTTTATGTACTTTCATATAGCCATCAACAAGCTGTCATTCAACACACACCAGGAATGTGATAATCTATTAAAATTAAAAGTGTACCTTATTACATTCCTCATCTACAAATTTACGTCCATAGATTGAAGATTCCGATCAGCTGAATGACAAAAAGCAGAGTTCATAGTAAACGTATGTTAGCTGTTATGGCCCATAGATAAATTTTATATTGCAATAATTATCAATATGGTCACATCCTTATTACACTAGCAATAGAAGATAAGCAGGAAACACAAACCTGCATTCAGAGCACCCTCAGGTTCTAAAAAGGCTTTTGAAGAAACTGACCACAACTCCCTCTTTGAAATTTATTTTTATTTTGTGAAATTATCTTGCATACTACCCAGGGACTGATAATCTATCTACAACTTATATAAGTGCTAATGTAGCTTTCAAATAATTGTACATTTCCAAATACAAAACAAATACTGTGCAATTAACTCATTTAAGTCAGGATATTATTTCAACCCTTGGAACTAGGTGCCTGACTATAGTTGCATGACATAATCCATTTCAGACTGGATAAAAATATAGTTAAATAGAGTTAAATGGTTCACAGCAGCCTAACATAACACTGACTCAAAATGAATAAAAACTGACAACTGTGCAAAGACTGTGTCCTACTACGATGATATTGAGCAACATTTAACAGTACTGAGGGGTGAAACCACAGCCACAATCACAGTTATAATCTTTGAACAATTAATACATATCTTACCTTCTTCAAAACATAATGGCACTTATCTTTCTCATACTCAGACAATTTTACAAAAGATATATTTCAATAAATTATTTAATATTTTCATTGAAATTTGTCATAATTAGATTCTTATTATAAATTTAACCTCTCTGATAAAAAATCTGCCATTTTTCATATCTTTTATTTATTTATTTTCTTAAAAGAAATTTCTTAATTATCTTGAGATTTGTCAAATATCTTCTTGTTTTTCAAGAACTTAACATCAAGTGGAATATAAAACTACTTTTTCTATTTTGTATTAGTGACACAATTTATGATAAATTTAAGAAGTTTCTTGAGGCAAAATACATCTGTATTTTTATTAGACATTGTTAGCATTAGCAATTATGATAATTAATTACAAAATGAAATAAAACATTCAAATTTTTATCAAATGTGTTTACTGACTATTCAGAATTAAATATTATTTCCAAAAACCCTCAAATGACAAGTTATAGCTGTACTGGGTGCATCATTAAAGACTGTAACCATGTATTATCTTATAAGTCATCTAATGCAGTCAAATTTCAAATGACATGGAAAGGAGGGGGCAGTAGAGTGAGTGAGACAAGATCTGCTGTCTATCTCCCACAGGATTCAATCTGTACACAGAGCAAGTGATAAAGGAAACCAAGGAGGGGACTTGGAAATGAAATGAAAGTTCAAGGAAAAGAAATTAAAATTTCATTGTTTGCTGACAATTTTTGTTATTTTGGCAGAAAAATAACTCATGACATTTATTATATAGAGGATGTAGATTACAGACTGGCAATAGCAAGAGAAGTGTTTCTTAAGAAGTGTACTATTTCAACATTTGCTGTAAATGAAAATACACTCCTGGAAATTGAAATAAGAACACCGTGAATTCATTGTCCCAGGAAGGGGAAACTTTATTGACACATTCCTGGGGTCAGATACATCACATGATCACACTGAGAGAACCACAGGCACATAGACACAGGCAACAGAGCATGCACAATGTCGGCACTAGTACAATGTATATCCACCTTTCGCAGCAATGCAGGCTGCTATTCTCCCATGGAGACGATCGTAGAGATGCTGGATGTAGTCCTGTGGAACGGCTTGCCATGCCATTTCCACCTGGCGCCTCAGTTGGACCAGCGTTTGTGCTGGACGTGCAGACCGCGTGAGACGACGCCTCATCCAGTCCCAAACATGCTCAATGGGGGACAGAGCCGGAGATCTTGCTGGCCAGGGTAGTTGACTTACACCTTCTAGAGCACGTTGGGTGGCACGGGATACATGCGGACGTGCATTGTCCTGTTGGAACAGCAAGTTCCCTTGCCGGTCTAGGAATGGTAGAACGATGGGTTCGATGACGGTTTGGATGTACCGTGCACTATTCAGTGTCCCCTCGACAATCACCAGTGGTGTATGGCCAGTGTAGGAGATCGCTCCCCACACCATGATGCCGGGTGTTGGCCCTGTTGCCTCGGTCGTATGAAGTCCTGATTGTGGCGCTCACCTGCTCAGCGCCAAACACGCATACGACCATCATTGGCACCAAGGCAGAAGCGGCTCTCATCGCTGAAGACGACACGTCTCTATTCGTCCCTCAATTCACGCCTGTCGTGACACCACTGGAGGCGGGCTGCACGATGTTGGGGCGTGAGCGGAAGACGGCCTAACGGTGTGCGGGACTGTAGCCCAGCTTCATGGAGACGGTTGCGAATGGTCCTCGCCGATACCCCAGGAGCAACAGCAGTCCGTCAACTGCACATACGGTTCACGTCCACGCTGTCGCGGCATGCTACCAGTGTTAAAGACTGCGATGGAGCTCCGTATGCCACGGCAAACTGGCTGACACTGACGGCGCCGGTGCACAAATGCTGCGCAGCTAGCACCATTCAACGGCCAACACCACGGTTCCTGGTGTGTCCGCTGTGCCGTGTGTGTGATCATTGCTTGTACACCCCTCTCGCAGTGTCCGGAGCAAGTATGGTGGGTCTGACACACCGGTGTCAATGTGTTCTTTTTTCCATTTCCAGGAGTGTATTTAGAAGTCTTTTATGAAGGGAGAGGTTTAAAATAACAGTTCACTTGTGAGGTTCTTTTTATTTTTCAGTGGTTAAAACACAACCAATTTTGGGCTCTTACATGCCTATCATCAGATGTTATACTGAAAATAAACAAGAGACTGGGGCTAATAATAGTTTCTAAACGCAGTAGTACACATAAAAAAAGCAAAAAAGAAGTTCCATACAACATTTTTGGAAACTGCAGTTCAGCTAGGTGTGGTAAAATCCAAGTCAATGACAAAATGGCACCAGACAGTACTGCAGATGACAGCCTAGGTAAACAAACATGCAATAGACACTAGAACACTTACACTTTGTGCTGTGTCCCCGAGTGCCCCAGTGGATGAGAACAAGACACGGTGTATCACCAGTAAGCACAGAACACAGTGTACCATACATGAAAAGAGAAGCAGAGTAGTAAATCAGAGTGGAAAAAGTACCACCATCTGTTGATGGGAAGAACAACACCAGGGGTAACTAGCCCAGCCATTCACAAACTGAAATAGTGATTTACATTCGAAATAAAAAAAAAAAAAACATTACATAGGAAGTTACATGAAAAGCATTAAAAGTACATTATGAGTGGTAAAGGAACATACTGAACAGAGGCAGTACACTTTTGTAGTAAAACCAACTGGAAACTGGAGACATAAAATGTACGTATAAACTGTAAGACACAATGAAAATCTTTCCCTTTCCACAAGTGGCATGAAAGTTTTTAATTTAATGGGGATATATACATGGTGATGTGGAACAACATACCACACTCATGAGTTAAAAGAATTTATGCATGTGCCACTGTTATTAAAAAGGATCTCACTACTGAACTAAATGGAAGGTAGCAAACCTTTACAGTCCAGACTGTCAAAAACTACTATACCAGCAACAGCAACTAGCAGCAACATCACTAAAGGGACACATTAAAAGTGAGATCAATTTAAAATCCACTAGCTAAAATTCGATGACTCAATGAGGCTTACATAATAGAAGATGTGAGATAAATTTTACTTCATGAATGACAGGCAAATTTAATATAGTGAGGAGACAGATAGCACTGTTGTCATAGGATAAAAAATTAAAAATATACAAACCTCTAATAAAAGAAGACATTTTACAATTATGCAAAATAAACCATGCAGACCTCACTATAGGTGATGGGTGTATTTATTTATTTATTATTGGTCCTGTAGATCATACAATTTGTACAGCAAAGCATGGTAGAATACATATAGGATATATAGACAATATATAAAAAAGGTGGTATGTGATGAGAGACGACAGTGGTGGTACATACTACACATAGCGGAATACAAATAAGAGATAGAGTCAGAAATCAATAACATACAATAATTAAATTATCTTACCAAGTAGAAATACCTACAAGTGAATCTATCTATCTATCTATATCCAAATCCCACTCCTGCTGCTGCCGGGTCTGGGTATTACCTACAAGTGAAGAAACAGCTTATTACAAGTAATTAAAATTTTGTGGTACATACTTCACACAGCAGACTACATATATGAGATATAGACAGAATGTAAATAAGATAAATTTTGTTTCAAGAATTTCATGTACAGAATAGAACAATGATTTAGTAGTAATTCCTTTAATTTAGTTATCATTATTTTTGGGGTTTTGCTTGTTTTTATGTCTGTTGGGAGGTGGTTGTATATTTTAATGCCCATACACTTAACCCCATTTGCACATAATTTTGTGTTGTGAGCTATGATTTGTAATTGGGTTTTGCTTCTGGTGTCATGTGTGTGGTGGTCTGCATTTCTGTGGAGGGATTCCAAGTGCGGTACTGTAAAACAAGCTAGTTCCATTATATAGAGGCATGGCAGTGACAGGATTTTTAACTGTTGAAACAGTGGTTTACAGTGTTCAGATCTTTTTTTACATTTCATTACTCTTACTACTTGTTTTTGTAACTTGAAAATTGTGAGAAAATCAGAGCTCTTTCCCCAGAAGATTAGACCATAGCTCAAGACAGTCTCAAACAGGGCATGGTACACCAGCTTCAAGGTATCTACACTGACTGTGTCTTGTAATGATTTTAATAGATAACAGGTTTTCTTAAGCTTTTGTGACAGTGCCTCAATATGTGGTTTCCAGTTAAGAGTGTTATTGATGGTAAGTCCGAGAAATTTGGTGTCCTGCCTGTTTGTAAAGTCATCTTTGCCAATAACTATAACTGCATTGAAGGGGGTAAGATTTTGTCTAGTGTGTAAGTTCTTACTTACAGTTTTTTGAGTATTTATGAGGAGTCTATTTGCTTCAAACCACGATTGTTAATGACAAGTAGTTTCATTAACTGCATCTCGCAATGTGTCACCTCTACTGGTTATACGGATATTTGTGTTGTCCGCATACAGAAAGGAGCAGGCATTTGGTATGTGTTCTGGGAGATCATTTATGAACAATATGAAAAGAACAGGGCCAAGGACAGATACCTGAGGGACACCATTTGTTGTAAGTAGTATATCTGACCTGCAGTGCCTGAATGACTCTGATTTTCTTATTTCTACATATTGCTTTCTTTCACTGAGGTAGCTATAGAACCAACTGTGGGCTACACCTCTAATCCCATACTTCTGGAGTTTCATAAGAAGCAGCTTGTAGTCGACCATGTCAAATGCCTTGGACCGATGCCATATAGTTGCTAAGCCTAATTAAGTGCCACCAAAACAATGGCAAAAACCTGGCCACGTTAAAAAGTATACATGTGTGACATGCAATAATCAGAAACCAGAAGGAGAAAGAAATGAGGGTGGACACTGCATCAAAAAGGAAAGTTATTGAGCAGGAGTGCATGCTTAAGCAAAATTCACTCATTCAAATGCCCGACAGATCATGGTTAATGCTGTGGATAATTTCTATTTCTTCTAAAATGTTTAAAACAAGGCTCTTGCATTGAATATGTAGAATGCTGCAATTTGTGTTTGTATTTGAAATGGTGTGATTATGATCCTTCAGGTGGTTAACAAGGGTGGATTGAGAACAGGCTAGGGTCCTGATGCTCTCTGAATCATATGCTAAGGGAGCTGCCGGTTTGGCCTATGTAGGTGAAAGGACACTCACTACACTGAATGCGATAGATACCTGATTGTGTGCAGTGACTGTCTTCTCCAGTTTTGTTGTGCTTCAGTAGGTGACTGACCTTATGTGGGGTGGAGAAGACAGGTATAATTCCCTCTTTTCGAAGCTATTTGCTGATCCTTTCAGATATAACACCCAAGTATGGTACTCTGTAAAATTTTTTTTAGAGTTATCATTACTAGCAGATGATAAGGAAGTCTGGTACTGATTGTTAGAAGCAGTTTTCAATTGCATTTACTGGTGAAGAACATCAGTGACATTTGGCTGTTAACCATTAGCATGTGCTATAAATTTTATGATGTCAAACTCTCACTGGTAGTCTTATTTGGAGAGAGAGACTCTAGCCACATGGTAAAGCACTGCATGAATAGCAGCATTTGTTTGCTGCTTTGAATGAACTGAAGAACAAAGAATAATAAAACTAATCATGGTTGGTTTCCTAAATATATTAAAGTGAACTTTACTGTCTTGTAACATAATCTCCAAATCCAAAAGTGGAAGTGTAAAGCTAGAGTGGTACTCTATTGTACACTGAATCTTGGGGTGCATTTTGTTAAAGTCGTGTTGAAAAAGTAGCAGCTGGGAGTCAGTCCCATCAGACAACATACTACTCTTTGAAGGTGTTGAGGGCATGTTGAAAAAAAAACATGTTCAGTGTGACTGATATAAATGTTAGCTATATTACTGGCAATGGGGATCCCATGGTTAACCCATCAGTTTGTCCATATATGGTACATTGCAGGCAAAGTGATTACAATCCAGAACAGTTCTGAGCAAAGAAATTCATTAACTTTTTCTGTGAGTCTAGATGAGAGTAGGGATGTAAGTTGGATTCAATAACAGGAATTACCTCTCTAATTGAGATATTCGAATACATGCTTATGTGTAAATTCTTTTAATTCATGACTGTGGCATGTTGCTCCATGGACCATATATATTCCCACTGAATTAAAAACTTGGATGCCAGTCATAGAAAGGGAAAGATTTTCATTGTGTTTCATGATTTATACATAAATTTTATGTCTCCAGCTTCCAGTTGGTTTTGCTACAGTTCTGTACTGCCCCTGTTCAGTATGTTCTTCTACCATTCATTATCTACTTTTAATGCTTTTCATGTAAGTTTCTATGTAATGTTTTTTTTTTAATTTCATTTTGAATGTAAATCACTATTTCGGCTTGTGAATGGCTGGGCTAGTTAGCCCAGGCATTGTTCCTCCCGTCGACTTTTGCTACTCTGTTTTACCAGTTTGCTTCCCCCTTCAAGTACGTTAATCTATATTCTGCACTCGCTGGTGATACACCATGTCTTGTACTCATCCATCACAGCACTTGGGGTCACAGCCCAAAGTGTAAGTTTTCTGGTGTTCATTGGACATTTCTTTACCTAGGCTGCCATACACAGAACTGTCTGGTGTCACTTTGTCATTGACTTAAGTTTCATCACACCTAGCCCAACTGCAGTTTCTTAAAATGTTACATAGAACTTCTTCTTTGCTTTTTTCATATGTACTACTGTGTTTAAAAACTATTATTAGCCCCAGTCTCTTGTTTATTTTCAGTATAACACATGATGATGAACATGTAAGAGCCCAAAAGTGGTTGTGTTTCACTACTGAGGCAGTATTTTCAATCTCTGCTATAATGCTCGGTTCTGGATATTCCTCCAGCAGGATTGTTTGTATTATATGAAAGTATTTTGTGGAGTCTGAAAGTAAAACTTTTGTTGTAGGCAGTTCACGGAAGAAGACAACAGAAGTTTTCAAATGCTGTGTTAGAGAAGGATACAGAAGATTGGATGGGCAGATTGAGAAACTAATGAAGAGGCTGTGCATGAAACTAAAAAGAAAACAAAAGTATGGAAAAAGGTGACTAGAAGAAGGAATAGGTTAATATGACAAATACTAAGGCACCAAGGAATAGTTAATTTGATTATGGTGGGAACTGCTGAGGATAAAAATTGTAGAGGGAGAGCAAAGGTTGGCTGCAGTAAGCAGGTTACAGTAGTTATTCAGAAACGCCATTTCAGGAGAGATGTAGAGAATACAGAATAAAGGGGAAACTACCATGAACTAACAATCTGTATTCAATTCCAGATAGTGTCAAATACAATAATTAGTTGCAGGTGGTTATGTATTAGATGTGAGAGGTAAGTTCAAGAACACTATCAACTTGATAATGAAAAGAGAACATAAATTAAGAAAAGAAAATCTCAAAAGAGAAAAACTTAATTAATGAGATAAAACCAACAACAAATACTGTTTATGACTATAACATCATAATTACTATGTATTATTACCTACCCCCCTGAACCATGGACCTTGCCGTTGGTGGGGAGGCTTGCGTGCCTCAGCGATACAGATGGCCGTACCATAGGTGCAACCACAACGGAGGGGTATCTGTTGAGTTCCTGAAGAGGGGCAGCAGCCTTTTCAGTAGTTGCAGGGGCAACAGTCTGGATAATTGACTGATCTGGCCTTGCAACACTAACCAAAACGGTCCTGCTGTGCTGGTACTGCGAACGGCTGAAAGCAAGGGGAAACTACAGCTGTAATTTTTCCTGAGGGCATGCAGCTTTACTGTATGGTTAAATGATGATGGCGTCCTCTTGGGTAAAATATTCCAGAGGTAAAATAGTCCCCCATTGGGATCTCCGGGAGGGGACTACTCAGGAGGACGTCGTTATCAGGAGAAAGAAAACTGGCGTTCTACAGATCAGAGTGTAGAATGTCAGATCCCTTAATTGGGTAGGTTGGTTAGAAAATGTAAGAAGGGAAATGGATAGGTTGAAGTTAGATATAGTGGGAATTTGTGAAGTTCGGTGGCAGGATGAACAAGACTTTTGGTCAGGTGAATACAGGGTTATAAATACAAAATCAAATAGGGGTAATGCAGGAGTAGGTTTAATAATGAATAAAAAAATAGGAGTGCAGGTAAGCTACTACCAACAGCCTAGTGAACTCATTATTGTGGCCAAGATAGACACGAAGCCCAAGTTTATATGCCAACTAGCTCTGCAGATGATGAAGAAATTGATGAAATGTATGATGAGATAAAAGAAATTATTCAGGTAGTGAAGGGAGACGAAAATTTAATAGTCATGGGTGACTGGAATTCAAGAGTAGGAAAAGGGGGAGAAGTAAACATAGTGGGTGAATATGGATTGGGGGAGAGAAATGAAAGAGGAAGGCGTCTGGTAGAATTTTGCACAGAGCATAACTTAATCATAGCTAACACTTGGTTCAATAATCATAAAAGAAGGTTGTATGAATAGAAGAATCCTGGAGATACTAGAAGGTATCAGATAGATTATATAATGGTAAAACAGAGATTTAGGAACCAAGTTTTAAATTGTAAGACATTTCCAGGGGCAGATGTGGACTCTGACCACATTTTATTGGCTATGAACTGTAGATTAAAACTGAAGAAACTGCAAAATGGTGGGAATTTAAAGAGCTGGGATGTTGATAAACTGACTAAACCAGAGGTTGTACAGAGTTTCAGGGAGAGCATAGGGGAACAATTGACAGGAATGGGGGAAAGAAATACGGTAGAAGAAGAATGGGTGGCTCTGAGGGATAAAGTAGTGAAGGCAGCAGAGGATCAAGTAGGTAAAAAGAAGAGGGTTAGTAGAAATCCTTGGGTAACAGAAGAAATATTGAATTTAATTGATGAAAGGAGAAAATATAAAAATGCAGTAAATGAAGCAGGCAAAAAGGAATACAAACGTCTCAAAAATGAGATCAACAGGAAGTGCAAAATGGCTAAGCAGGGATGGTTAGAGGACAAATGTAAGGATGTAGAGGCTTGTCTCACTTGGGGTAAGATAGATACTGCCTACAGGAAACTTAAAGAGACCTTTGGAGAAAAGAGAACCAGTTGTATGAATATCAAGAGCTCAGATGGAAACCCAGTTCTAAGCAAAGAAGGGAAAGCAGAAAGTTGGAAGGGGTATATAGAGGGTCTATACAAGGGCGATGTACTTGAGGACAATACTATGGAAATGGAAGAGGATGTAGATGAAGATGAAATGGGAGATAAGATACTGCGTGAAGAGTTTGGCAGAGCACTGAAAGACCTTAGTCGAAACAAGGCCACGGGAGTAGACAACATTCCATTGGAACTACTGACGGCCTTGGGAGAGCCAGTCCTGACAAAACTCTACCATCTGGTGAGCAAGATGTATGAGACAGGCGAAATACCCTCAGACTTCAAGAAGAATATAATAATTCCAATCCCAAAGAAATCAGGTGTTGGTAGATGTGAAAATTACCGAACTATCAGTTTAATAAGTCACAGCTGCAAAATACTAACATGTATTTTTTACAGATGAATGGAAAAACTGGTAGAAGCCAACCTCGGTGAAGATCAGTTTGGATTCCATAGAAATGTTGGAACATGTGAGGCAATACTGACCCTACGACTTATCTTAGGAAATGCAAACCTTCATTTCTAGCAATTGTAGACTTAGAGAAAGCTTTTGACGATGTTGACTGGAATACTCTCTTTCAAATTCTAAAGATGGCAGGGGTAAAATACAGGGAGCGAAAGGCTATTTACAATTTGTACAGAAAGCAGATGGCAGTTATAAGAGTCGAGGGACATGAAAGGGAAGCAGAGGTTGGGAAGGGAGTGAGACAGGGTTGTAGCCTGTCCCTGATGTTATTCAATCTGTATATTGAGCAAGCAGTAAAGGAAACGAAAGAAAAATTCAGGGTAGGTATTAAAATCCATGGAAAAGAAATAAAAACATTGAGGTTCACCGATGACATTGTAATTCTGTCAGAGACAGCAAAGGACTTGGAAGAGCAATTGAACAGAATGGACAGTGTCTTGAAAGGAGGATATAAGATGAACATCAACAAAAGCAAAACGAGGATAATGGAATGTAGTCAAATTAAGTCGGGTTCTGCTGAGGGAATTAGATTAGGAAATGAGACACTTAAACTAGTAAAGGAGTTTTGCTATTTGGGGAGCAAAATAACTGATGATGGTCGAAGTAGAGAGGATATAAAATGTAGACTATCAATGGCAAGGAAAGCGTTTCTGAAGAAGAGAAATTTGTTAACATCGAGTATAGATTTAAGCGTCAGGAAGTCGTTTCTGAAAGTATTTGTGTGGAGTGTAGCCATGTATGGAAGTGAAACATGGACGATAAATAGTTTAGACAAGAAGAGAATAGAAGCTTTCGAAATGTGGTGCTACAGAAGAATGCTGAAGATTAGATGGGTAGATCACATAACTAATGAGGAGGTATTGAATAGAATTGGGGAGAAGAGAAATTTATGGTACAACTTGACAAGAAGAAGGGACCGGTTGGTAGGACATGCTCTGAGGCATCAAGGGATCATAAATTTAGCATTGGAGGGCAGCGTGGAGGGTAAAAATCATAGAGGGAGACCAAGAGATGAATACGCTAAGCAGGTTCAGAAGGATGTAGGTTGCAGTAAGTACTGGGAGATGAAGAAGCTTGCACAGGATAGAGTAGCATGGAGAGCTGCATCAAACCAGTCTCAGGACTGAAGACGACAACAACAACATGTATTATTAACTGAAATGTAAATTGGTACTTAATTTACACATTTAATTTAAATAGAATAAACATGCTTCAAAGTTCAGAACAATTAAAAATAACTCAGTGCTGTTGGATATAGATGTTATTTATAACTTCACTTGTAGCCATTTTGAAAGTCATGTAAGTGACACAATTTTAGCATCTGTAAATGCTAAGTTACGAGTATGTGTAGTGGTTGTGGGATGCATGTGTAACTCAAGCCTGTGGAAACCTAACTTAAATGCCTGATGCAGTTTTGCTAGACCAGTCAAATATTGGTTTTCCAATTGTCAGTTGTATTACACAAATGGCATCTGGAAATCCCCTGCTCTGGTTTCTGATTTAGACAGCATAACTGGTATAACTCCTCAATTAAATACCAGAGGTTAACAACTACATGTTCCATCTAATATTTCTATTTATCCTTCAATGCCGGAAAGTCACTATCCAGATTAGCTGAAAATGTTTGAAAACAATGTATAACCTGCAACCCAATCATATTTCAAAAATAGTTGTGCATTTAAATGTGAGCAAGAATCAATTGTGGATCTGGAAATCCAGAAGCTGGAACAACATTTCCAGAATTGATATTGGGAAATCAGTTTACAAAATCCAGTTTTAGGAACCACATGTAAACATACTGGTGTAAACATTCCAATATCAGTTCTGGAAATATTCTGACTTCTCATTCATGTCTGAACCTACAGCCTATGGGGAAAAAAAGTATTTTCATCGTGGAGAAGAAGTCTGATGATCATGCATTTTGTAAAGTAGATTTTATTGCAAGTAGAGAGCCGGTGGATTTGTCTAGTTCTAGAAGTAATGGAAATCATGACTGATTAGTGACTTTTAGATATGCACAGTGAAACCTTGAGGTTCTCTCAAAGCAAGATCAGTTCCAGTAAAATTTTATACATGTAATCATTGGGGGCATATGGTTAGGCAATGCTGGGAGTTGAGATGGTTGATGATTAGATGTAAGAATTAAGTTAATGAACTTTGTTTTCTCATCTTGTGAATGTTAGTTACAAAATGAGTGTTGTCAAGGACAAAGCTTTGACAGAACCAGAGATGCAAAGTGTAAGAACTTGGAGCAGTACACATATTGTTAGAAAAGGTAGCACAATTAACAGTGGATAACACAGAACAGCATGGGTTGATACAATCATGATTGTTACAATGGGGTGTAGAGTTTAACAGCTCCTTTTTTCTGGTAAGACAACCAAGGATGTGCAGGCTTTTTTGGGAGACCTTGGGAATCTGGAAATCTTGGTCTGATAAGGAACTATTGATAGCTGCAAAACTGAGGCTAACAGGAGAAGCAAAACCTTATGTAGGGTATACAGCAGCTCTTAAGGAAGCCACAATATTCAAACAATTTAAAAGAAGTGTTAATTCAGAGAAATACAAAATGAAATATTGCCAGACACTATATGGAATAATAAGGGGTAACAACTAAGAAAAATATGGAAATGATGGAACAATTTGCAGACAGGATAAGGAAAATTAATGGATGTACCTATGAATCAGGACAGGATGCTACAGTTAACAAAATTATTTTTCAGGGCCCGAAAAATTTGAACACAGTAGTGCTGTTAGCTATAAGAGTATGAAGAGATTGATTTGTCGACTGGTATGCAGAGCATACAGACAGAGTTTGCAGCTAATGTAAAATGTTTCAGATGTGAGAGAATGAGGCATGTAAGGAGACAGTGTCACCAGCCTAAGGGTGATGTGAATAAAGTAAGAGAAACTAGTAGTTTTAGAAGTAGAGGACCAGGGAGAAATATGGTGTTAAATAGCAATGGGAACCCACCAGTGGGAACCCCAGGTCCTCATACAGTCATTTCCAGTAAAATTGGATGCTACAAATTCGTATGCAGAGGTGGATTGCATGATGAGAAGAACAGTAGGTGTGACGTTCACCTGCTTTATATCTTCATTGATAGTCCTCGGTGTCGGCGTATTGCATTGTTATACTGGCTGAAAAATGGAGGGTGGAAGTTCAACACTGCCTACTGTAAATGACGTAGCTGACAGTTGCACAGTTGCATTTCACAGTTCTTTACTTTCACTGCTCACAACTCCCCAATATTACACAATTATATGGCCAGTTCACTATTGGTTAACTTTTGGTAAGCCTCATTAATAGTTTGCAGGCAAACATCAGCATACTGCTACAATATCTTTCCCATCAATCAGTACGTGAGAACTCAAACCAGCAATGTTACAAACGTGATAATCCACAATGGAGTATGCATTAGCTGTCAAAATTGCACACCAAGTTGGACAGCGACAACAGATTAGGAAAGGACGATGCCTGAAATTACGTTAGTGGCCAGGGCTGGTAACCGGAACACTAATGGCCACTAGGCAGAAAAGGAGGAGAATTGCATACCATCACATTTCTGACTTTGATAAAGGTTGGATTGTAGCATATCGCTATTGCGGTTTATTGTATCGCGACATTGCTGCTCGTGTTGGTCGAGATCCAATGACTGTTTGCAGAATATGGAATCAGTGAGTTCAGGAGGGTAATACGGAACACTGTACGTTGTATCACTATCAGTCAAGATGACAGGCAGCTTATCCACATGGCTGTAACGGATCATGCAGCCATGTCTCGATCGCCTGAGTCAACAGATAGGGACGTTTGCAAGACAACAACCATCTGCACGAACAGTTCGACGACATTTGTACCAGCACAAACTATCAGCTGGGAGACCGTGGCTGCGGTTGCCCTTGACTTGAACTCCTTTTTCCTATCTCCTACAACACCATATCAAATTGAAGATATTATTAAAAAAAGAGTCAAAAAGATTTATTCTGCAGGGCATGATCTGATACCCTGCTTCTTACTTCATAAGTGTTCAAATTACATCAGTGAACTACTGTCAAATATCATAAACACCTCATTTCTAGAGGGCACATTTCCAGACCAGCTAAAACTTGCAAAAATTATACCTCTGTACAAGAAGGGAGAGAAAAGGGGCATGACAAACTATAAGGCAATTGCTGTACTATCTGCCTTCTCAAAAATAAAGTTTCTTTGACCATAAATGACCTGCTGTCGGTATATTTCTTGATCAGTCCAAGGCCTTTGACATGGTCGACCACAAGACGCTGCTTATGAAACCCCATAAGTGTGGGATTAGAGGTGTAGCCCACAATTGATTCAATAGCTACCTTAGTAAAAAAAAAGCAATATGTAGAAATAAGAAAATCAGAGTCATTCAGGCCCTGCAGGTCAGATATACTACATACAACAAATGGCATCCCTCAGGGATCTGTCCTTGGCCCTGTTCTTTTCATATTGTTCATAAATGATCTCCCAGAACACATACCAAATGCCAGCTCCTTTCTGTTTGCGGATGACACAAATATCCTGATAACCAGTAGAGGTGACACATTGCAAGACACAGTTAATGAAACTACTTGTCATTTACAATCATGGTTTGAAGCAAATAGACTACTCATAAATACTCAAAAAACTGTAAGTATGAACTTCCATACTAGAGAAAATCTAACCCCCTTCAATGCAGTTATAGTTATCGGCAAAGATGACATTACAAACGGGCAGGACACCAATTTTCTTGGACTTATCATCAGTAACACACTAAATTGGAAACCACATATTGAGGCATTGTCCAAAAGCTTAGTAAAACCTGCTATCTATTATGATCATTAAAAGACACAGCCAATGTAGATACCTTGAAGCTGGTGTATCATGCCCTGTTTGAGTCTGTCATGAGCTATGGGTAAAAAGAGCTCTGATTCTCTCACAATTTTCAAGTTACAAAAACAAGTAGTAAGAATAACGAAATGTAAAAAAAGAACTGAACACTGTAAACCACTATTTCAACAGCTAAAAATCCTGCCACTGTCATGCCTCTATGTAATGGAACTGCTTGTTTTACAGTACAGTACTTGGATGCCCTCGACAGAAATGCAGACCGCCACACACATGACACCAGAAACATAACACAGTTACAAATTATAGCCCACAACACAAAATTATATATGAATGGGGTGAAATGTAAGGGCATTAAAATATACAACCACCTCCCAACAGACATAAAAACAAGCAAAACCCCAAAAATAATGAGAATTAAATTAAAGGAATTGCTACTAAACCACTGTTTCTATTCCGTACATGAATTTCTTGAAACAAAATTTTAATTACTTGCAATAAGCTGTCTACTTATTAAGATGATTTAATTATTGTTTGTTACTCATATTCTGTCTGTACCTCATATGTATTCTGCTATGTGCAGTATGCACCACCACCATCTCTCATTCACGCACCACCTTTTTTATATTTGGTATATATATCCTATATATATTCTGCTATGTAAGTTATGTACCACTACTGTGATCTCTCATCATAACCCATCTTAACATAATTTTTCAAACTGACTTGTCCTATATCATGATGTGCTTTGCTGTACAAATTGTATGATCTACAGGACCAATAATAAATCAATCAATCAATCAATAGTTTGCTGTTGAATATCTATGAGCAGTAAATACCTAACCAAGCACTTCACAGTTCTTGTAGAATAATAAGGTACATGTGACATTATTTCTCAAATAAATTGAACAGACACTGTCATTGTTTTAACGGAAGGCCTATTTGTGTTACATTAATTCCACTTAAAACAGTACATAATTTCCCTTTGAAAATTGGCCTTGAACTGACAATAATAGGTACTGAAACTACACATTGTTCAATGTTTAATTTACAAAAATTACAATTAAAACACAACTCATTCAATTAACTGAATACATCAAAAAATTCTTTCTTTTTAACAGTTCCTTCTACTACAAAGGTTAGGCTGAATTATTTGCTTAAATAATGAAATTAACAGATGTAGTTATACAAACAATACTTTTGACAAAACTGGTAATCACTTTGGAATCAATTAAGGGCTGGCTTTGCTAATATATATTTTCGAACGGAGTCAAATAATTATTTTAAGAATCCTAGTAGTCCTTCTTCCTACTATTTATAATTATTTCAGAATTTATATTTGTTTGTAAGTCGACAATAGAATCTAAGTCATGAAACAATTACTGATTTCACCATGTAACAAAAGAAATTAACTAGAAATAGTAAAAATAAATCAGGAAATTAATTATATACACAAAACTTAGCACAAAATTAGATTTGGTGCTATATTTCTTAAGACTGAGGGCCAATCTATCTCTTCTATGGAAATGCAGATTATACTCATGTATGTTAATTGCAATTAGTCAAAAATGAAAAAATTAATTTAAGGAGGCAGATGGCAAAACAAGCGAGGAAGTAAAGAGATCCTAGCCTGCTTTGTCACATTACCCCCTCATTGGATTGACCACACAGATATTGTAAATAGCTAACTGGGCAATTCAATGATGCCAGAAAGTGGATTTAACAATCTGTACACACAAAAATATTACATAATAATCCTATCAAAAATGACAGTACATATGTTGTTTGAATTCCTACTCACTTGAACTGGCCATATGAAAATCTTCATACAAAATATTTACATGTATGGCCATATGAAAATCTTCATACAAAATATTTACATGTAGTGTATTCTACATTGGCACAAAATATCCACAAATTATATTTTTAATAAAAATAGGCATCCTCATTATAAGTAATGACCTATTTTGGTAAACAAACATTAAATTCTAAGATACATATTACTTTTTACAAGTCCTGTCTTGCTTCAAAGAATAAATGATCATGGGTTGCAAAAAGTTAAATTGCACTGTGCTTTGCATTTCATTTTCAGACATAAATTTTCGCTTTTTCAATATTCAGTATTTTGCACAGGCACATTTACTCTTATAATGAGCTTTTACCCATTTTCTCACCAAGTCATCTATGCCTTCCATAGGTCCAAGTGGCAGTTAGTAAGGAAATGAACTGCTGTCAATTCCCTTGGAGGTGGTTCTCCTCTGCCACAGTACATGAAAAAATTAGACATGATACCCTACTTCAGTACACACACTTTTACTTCTAACCAAGTATAAGGAAAAGAATGTTTCATACTAATGGCAAATAATAGTCATTGCTTCACAAATAGCTGCATTACACAATTCTCATAATATCACAATAATTAGCACTAAAATTGACTATAGTATAAAAGGTGGGGACTAGTAAAAATTTAAAACTAGTGCACATTACACTATTAAACATTACTCTAGGTCATAACTCTGTCTCAAACTGGTTAAACTTGAAAGATTTGGATTTCTTTCCCATTTGCAAAATCACTAAAATGCCAAGTCCTGGTTTGAAATTTACATAATTTATAGACTCATCATCTTAATGTCATAAATATGCACATTACCTCTAGCAAAAACTGTAGATGTGCAGTAGCTTTGATTTACTAATCATTAGATTATGAAAAAAGAATAGTGTCACCATCACATAACTTAATTACTTACTCAAATCAAAATTAAGGGGATGGAAGTTGTACCAAATCGTTGCCCTAAATCTCCATTCAACTCTAAGTACTACTCTGATTCAAACAGAAAATTAAATCATCACAAAATCACAAAATGTTACCAAAAAGTTCATCTGTCAGGATATTCACATCACTCTAGCACCACAGTTATCAATTAATCAGCAAAATTACTGTTCCTCATTCCAGTATTACTACTTCAAGCTCATAATTCCTCATAACACACATAAAAGTTTTCAGATAACCTATAGACCTAATATTGCAGCATTATATGAGTCCTACCTCACTAAAATACTGTCACAGAAGAAGCTGAGTAGCACTGTGGTGTAGTGGTTATGATACTAAACTGTTGCATGGAGGGTCATGAGTTCAAAACTCACCTGGACTGTACAAATTTAATTTCTATGTTCAGTTTGAGTACATTCTAGAAGTATCCACAAATGTAAAGAATGATTGTACTGGAATGTTCTGTAGCTGTATATATACTGTATGTGTACTGGCTGAAGGCAGTTCACTCCGTGCCCTTGTATGTGCAAGTGCTGAATAAACCTTCGTTAAGTGAAATTAGTGTTCATCATTCATCTATCTACACCTTCTTCTACATGACGTTATTCTGGTAGAGACACTGGGTATTGGAACTTGTGATAGCGCACATTATCAACAATACAGTGGCTCCCGTCAGGCCATGACAGAGCCACCATTTACATGGCGAGAAACCCAAGTTCAATTCATATTCAACAGATCGCAGTCTATCAGAGACAGGAGAAGAAGAGGACATTATGATGACAGCAACTGTGTGCCACCACATGAGACATTCTTCTGGATTCTCTGGTGACAATGGCCTAGATCCAAACAAGTGGCTGAAGGTAAATGAGTGTATACCCAAATTTAACAAATGGGATGACGCCGTGTGTTTGACTAACGTATTTTTCCACTTGGAGGGCACTGTCAAGCAGTGGTATAAGAACAACAACAAGAAGTTCACAAGCCGGGAAGTATTCCAGGTGGAAATGCGCAAGTATTTCAGAGACATACAATGACAGAAGTGTAAGGCTGAAGATAAATTAAAGTGCAGGGCACAGTGTCGAAGAGAAACAACAGCATCCTACATTCAAGACGTCTTGGAACTGCATAAAGTAGTGGGTCCCAGAATGAAGGAGGAAGATAAGGTTGAACATCTCATGATGGGCGTTTCTGAGGACGTTTCGGCAGCAGACGATGTCATAAAATGGAGCCAGTATATTGAGACAGTGCATCAAAAAAGAATTACACGCAAGAAGCTTGAATGGCTTCCAATAGTCATACTGATGTCTGTGATGGAGGAAGCAACTGATTTCACAAGTGTTCATCAGATAGTGAGAGAGGAAGTTCAGAAGGCACTTGGATTGCATGGTGAGCAAAAATCTGAGATGCTTCAAGAGGTCATAAGGGAGAAAGTGGAACAGACATTGAACCCAATCTCTTGTCCTTCAGTTCCCTTTAAAATAGTGAAAAAGTCAAGACCCAGGCAGAATTATGTTCCCACAATGTCGCATGAGGAACCTGTTTGGCCATCAAGGAAGACACGTCTGGAGGACCCACCATCCAGTATGTTTCCACTGCAGATGACCGGGACAAGTGGTGCACTATTGTTGAGAAAGGCAGCAGATATTTGATGATGCCCACTGCAGAAGACAGCAGACCAATCTTAGCCGACGCCAACATTGCTATGACGAAGATGAACAAGATGTGGGTGCAGGACGACATAGGTTACCATTGCCGCAACCTAGCCACTGGAGAGGATGCTCGCCAACATGCCGATAAAGATCTCCATCGCTGTTCAAAAGCTCCAGCCAATCATCTAGCTGCCACAAGCTGGAAAACTAAAGGATGTGACCTTCCTTGGAGGTGAGGCTGCCAAAGAGAAAAATTCTCTGCCACTGATCACTACAAAAATGATAGGAAACTATGTCATTATCCTCATGGATGGCCAACCATCCCAAGTTGTTGTGGACTCTGGAGCATCGTATTCAGTCATTTCGGAGAAGTACCATCGCCAGCTGTGGGAAACCATATTCGTTGACAACAAAACATCTCTGATGAAGGTGGCTAATGGGAAATATGTAAAACATACAGGAAGATGTACCATTCATGTGGGTATAAGTGGCCATACACAGCCCTTAGAATTCATTGTCTTACAAGAGTGTAGTCATGATGTCATTCACAGATGGGACTTCTTGAAAGCTTCTCAGGCAATTATAGATGGTTGTTTGAAGATGATGCTAGATGAGATGAGATACTATGGACAGGAATATACACATCTGAGTATGTGGAGACTATGTGTACTGGATGAAGTGATCATTCCTGCAGTCAGCACAAGGAAGGTAACTGTCACATGCCATGCCATGCATCTACCCATGGATCTTTTAGTGGAATGTAAGAGAAGCATACCACTGAAGAATAACTTGGTCATCCCAGCCTCTGTCATCTTGTTTAAGAATGGATTTGGTGAATTGTGGATAGTTAACTGTTGCTGGGAACCACAGAACCTTCCAAGACGCATTTGTGTAGCAAACGCTGAGCCGTTAATTGATGAACAGCTGAGCATCATAGAAACCTCCCACGCCTAGTCTGTGTGCAAAATTAGTGCTACCACTATGAGACAAGATCTTCTACCTTGACTATCACTGGATCTCACTAAGAAACAACAGAAAAAGCTACTTGCCATTCTTCAAGAGTTCTCTGAATGCTTCAATCCAAAGGTGAAGAGCAAATTAGATAAATCAATGGTGAAGCACTGTATTAATACTGGAGACCATCAACCATTAAGCCAGAGAGCATACCATGTGTCAGCAACAGGGTGTCGAATAATTCATGATGAGGTAGAGAAAATGATGAAGAATGACATCATTCAGCCTTCGAAGAGCCCATCGTCATCACGAGTGGTCCTTGTCAGGAATAAGGATGGTAGTTGTCACTTCTGTGTTGATTACAGGGACCTTAATAAGATAAATAAAAAGGATGTTTACCCTCTTCCATGAATCAACGATATACTAGATTGTCGGAAGGGGGCTAAGTTTTTCTCAACCATGGACATGTACTCTGGATACAGGCAGATCAAAGTAGATGAGACTGACTGTGAGAAAACTGCTTTCATCATCCCTGAGGTCCTGTATGAGTTTAAGGTAATGCTGTTTGGTTTGTGTAATGCACCAGCAACTTCTGAACAGATGATGGATAATCTTCTAAGTCACCTGAAGTGGAGGATGTGTCTTTGTTATTTAGATGACATTATAGTGTTCTCAGAGACATTTGATGAACACGTAAAAAGACTGAGGGCCATTCTTAAGTGTCTCCAATAAGGCAGATGGCAGACTGAAACTTAATCCAAGAAAGTTTTTCTTTGGAGCAAAAGAAATCAAAATACTTGGACACATTGTGTCAAACAAAGGTCTGTGGCCAGACCCAGAAAAGGTGAGATCTATAAAGGAATTTCCTTTTCCTAAAAGTATTAGAGATGTGAGAAGCTTCCTCAGATAATGTTCTTATTACCATCATTTTATGAAAGACTTCTGTATCAAAGCTAGGCCACTACAGGAATTGTTAGAAGCTGATGCTAAATTTATCTTGGGTGGTGCTCAACAAGATTCTTTTGATGTGCTGCGAAAAGCTCTGATGACTGACCCTGTACTTGGTCTGAATGATGAGAGAGCACCTACAGAACTACACACAGATGGCAGTGGGTATGGGATCAGTGCTGGGCTGGTGCAAATTTCGGATGGAAAAGAGAAGGTTATAGCCTATCCTTCTAGGACACTTACAAATGCTGAGAGAAACTGCTCAACTACAGAAAGAGAATGTCTTGCTGTGATCTAGGCCTTATGCAGATTTCGACAGTGTCTCTATGGAAAGCCATTCACAGTTGTTACAGACCATCATTCACTTTGTTGGTTGACAGGTCTTAAGGATCCTATAGGACGACTCACCAGGTGGGCACTATGACATTACCATAGCGTACAAAAGCAGAAGAAAGAAAAGATGCTGATTGTCTCTCAAGAAACCCTCTGCAAGACAATAAAGACTTTGATGAAGATAGTGACTGAGACAGTCCTGCACTCCAGGATCTCTCTGCTGAGCAGAAGAAGGACGCCAAGATATCTCAAATTATGCTTGCCTTAAATTGGTCAGAGCATGTGAAAGGACAATTTAAGGTATTTAACGGATTACTTTGCAAGAAAATCTTTGATCTGTTTGAAAAGAAGTGGCTACCAGTGATTCCTAAATACATGCACTCAGATGTTCTACAGAAATTCCATGACCCACATGAGGCCAAACATTTAGGATTTATTAAGACATATGATAGAATCCACAAGAGATTTTTCTGGCCAAGTTTATTTAGGAGTGTCCGTCACTATGTGTCGCAGTGTCAAGGGTGCCAGAGGAGAAAGACAGTACCTCATAAACCACCTGGCCAGCTGAAATGCCTTTTCATCATGTTGGGATTGACCTCCTCAGGCAATTTCCAACGTATGCTAGTGGCAATAGACGGATTATTATTTGCACTGATTATCTGACATGATATGACATTACAAAAGCCGTGAAAACAGCCAAAGTATCCAAGGTAGCCAAATGCATTGTGGAAGACATTGTATTTAATCACGGTGCCCCAAGGTCATTAATTACAGATTGAGGGAAAGTTTTTCAATCGAAATCTTGTGACAGAGATAAACCATCAGTGTAACATTACTGTTCACGTAACAACTATCTACCACCCGGAAACTAACAGGCTTACTGAACGCCTTAATAAGACCTTGGTTGACATGCTATTGATGTTCGTCAATGTTGAGCACAGCAACGGGGATGAGGTGCTACTTTTCATGACATTTGCATACAACACTGTCAAACAAGACACCTCAGGAGGAGACTATGATGATTGACACTATGTTTCCATTACATCCTGATATGTGAACAATGGCTACATTGGCCAAGTGTTAACCAGAGCTGAGGAAGCTCGGCAGTTAGCTCAACTCCGCACGCTGCTGGCTTAAGAGAACGATCGCCGAATGTATGACGCAAGCCACTGCCCTGTTGTCTACCAGCCTGGTGATCTCGTCTGGATATTCATTTCTGTTTGGAAGGTTGGTCTCTCTGAGAAGCTCCTCAGGTGCTCCTTTGGACTTTATAGGGCTGTAAGACAGGTGTCTGATGTTACTTATGAAGTTGAAGACTTTGACCCCGACACAAGATGATGAAAAATCTGACCTTCAAATGAAGGTCTACAAGGATCCTGCAACCCAGGGTAAATTCGAAGCTCCAGCGACAGGCAACAAGCAGAAATGTGGCAAAGAGCGTAGCGGCAAAAGAAGTTCTAAGAAGATCACCACCAGGGCGAGTATCAGTCAACAGGAGTCGGAGTATGTAGGACCGATGGCTCATTCCCAAACTAGGAGGATGTACCACCGAGATGCTGTTCTCTTAAGGAGGGAGCAATGTCACAGAAGAAGCTGAGTAGCACCATGGCGTAGCAGTTATGATACTAAACTGTTGCATGGAGCATCGTGAGTTCAACACTCACCTGGACTGTACTGTTGCCTAGCTCAAAAATAGATCATCAATATAGTTACACCACATTTGTTTGTATACAGTTGTCTCTTTCATTACTTAGTCATGTCTGTAAGCTCCATTATTTTACTCACATTTCTTCCTTTGTTAGCCAGTGGAGTGCATTCTCAAAAAATATCCCTACTGCAGAGACAGGCTCCCTAACCATTAAGACCCTAACATTATTCATTACTTTATTATTGCTTCATTATCTAATAAATAAACACCTGCTCTGCTTATCCAATACAAAATTGATTCTACTGAAAAACACTCCACAGTAACAGATCCTTATGCTAAGGCAAACTTAACTCCCATTACTGATCAGGAGAAATTATCACTTAGAAAAACTACTATTTCACTATATTCCATTAAATTGCTTGAAAGTCTAGCCTGAAGGGTGATATACATACAAATCTTGCTTATTCTCTCCACCCATATTACTCCAGGCAACTATATTTAACTTTTTATTTCCTTAATGTTAGAGGAGGCTGTACCATGACACTTCTATAGGTAGATAGTTATCTCCATACACTAACTGCACTGAACACAAACACTTCTATTATACCACAATTAATATCAAGATCTAATATTCAAGATGGTTTTTACTGCATATTGCCTCTGTTGCTTCACTAAATTATAATAATTCCACACATGAGCTTACTACTTCAGATGTTAATTATAGTTTTCAGACAATCTGCACTTTCTCCTCCACGCATACTGAAACCTTTCATTTTCTGTTTACCTTATCTCTGTGACAGAAATTCTTTAACCAAGACTCCAATTTACTTTCCAAATACCACTGCTTATCATTTAATACTGCCTTTTCTTCCATCTTCTCATGGTTCCATTACTTATCACTAACACAACGTAATGTATATAGATAACACTGGAGAAACTTTTCCTAATATATTTCTATACTAAGGTAGCCTGCTGTACAAAACCACATGAAAGTCAAAGATAGAATATTTCTGATTCACTTATAAACTACAGATAGGATAGGAGAAGAGTTTGACTGCCTCAAGAAACATGAAAAATGAGACAGACAGCTGGGGTAAGCAAATGAACCCAACACAGAATTTTGAACCCCCTACTTGCTATTTTCACAAGAAATTAGTTCAAAATATTTCATCAATGCTGAGATTTTGAATCACCAAGAAACAGCACTCAAACAGCTGCCCTGCCAATTCCAAAGTTATTAATACCTCTTGTTTCACACTGTTAGATAGCTTACCTGGAGCGCCAACAATTTTTATTCCAGAAACATGCATCACTATTATACCATCTGTATTCTTAATAGATTCAAAAAATTCCTGTGAAATGCCACTCAAAACACTACCACTGTCCAGTAAACACTTAACATGTATACATTGCATACCTGCTGTTACTACAGGTGTCACACTTCCTTTTTACTTACCATCTGATCTTCTTCATACAACAAATCCTCATTAATCCTTTCTCTGGAAAAAACTATCATCTTGCTTACCAAAATAATTTTCAGACACAGTCAAATGACAGATAACATAGTCCTCATCCTCATTACCACTCTCAAACTCTAAGTCTAACTCTTCATTAGGCCTAATATTATCCTCCTTTATTCTTTATTTACTTAACACATTGCCATCATTATCTATTATAAATTCTAATACCTCATCTTCATCACTACTGGATTCATCACTGCTATCATCATTACAACTACTGTCAGAACCAAACCCACTGTCAGCCCTGTTGTTGTCCAATACTTGGCTAGTTAGTTGATCCTTGTTTCCAGTGTTATGCCACAAAGAAAAACACCTGAATTCCTTATGGTCTTTTAAAAAATTACCATGCATTTTGACACTTTGGACATCCTGAGCAGCAGCAACACACCCTGTTTCATCACTTAATTTCATTGAAGTAACTTCCTCCTCTCTTTTTACAGGATAAACACTGCTACATGCACCATCATTCAACATCTACTAGAATTAGAATTTATGCTTGTTTTACTACTATCATTTACATTACCCTTATCTGTGATTACAGCACATTTATATACACATGGCTCTTCAGTACTACCTGCTCTAGTGTGAGCCAAAGCTGGAACGTTATCTAGTTTAAATGGTTTGATCCAGAATTGAAATCATCTCCTGTATGAATTTCTCCCACCATGTCTGTGCCCATTCTGGCTATCCTCCACCCAACCATTCCTTGAATTTCTATTATAATTAGTTCTGTTCATCCCATTTACCTGGAACTCTCTTCCTGATTGATTAATGTCATCAAAATTCCTCCTACAATCTTTCACTAGGGGCTTCACCCTCTCCACTTTATCAACATAATTTTTAAAAAAATCACTAATATAACCCCTAGGGGTAGGTACAAGCAATTCTCTAACTTTCTGAGGCAACTTTGTTTCTAAACCCATAATTATTCATTCACTACCTAGCTCTTTGCCCAGATATTTCAGTTTGTTTATCCAAAGCTGACAGAAACCTTTCACAGTACCATTCCTAGAGTCAAATCTCTCTCCTCCCCAAACTTCACTCAAAATTCTCTGCTGCTTTACTTTGGACCAACATTCACCTAAAATGCTTTCTTAAAGCCATGCCTCGAAGTACAACTTTCAGCTACCTGAGCTGCCTATCCATAAGCATTCCTTTCCAAAAAAGCTCTCACAAATGATATTTTATCTTTGCCATTCTATGTTTCAGGCAAATCATTAAATTCCCTAATGAAATCCAGTAGATACACTTCCCCATATGGTTCAAAATTATTAAATTTCTTACCACTAACAAATGAATAACTGTTTGGGACACTACATACTCAATGCTTTACATTTTGTGCTTCTTCCATCTTTTTCTCCATTTCAGCCAATTTTGAATCTACATTTTTATTTACTTTTACCAGTTTTTGCTCTGCCACTGCTGCACACTTGGTTTTTACTTCTGTTTCTAAATCATTTTGAATCTAATCAATTTGATTCTCAAGTTTAACCCTACTTTCAACACAAAATTTCCTGGCTGCTTTGACTTCACCTTTACACTGTTTCTCAGAAGCCTCCACCCTCAACTATTATCACCACACAGTTTCATTCTCTCTTCTACTCATTTACTACTCATTAGTGTTAATCTCTCATTAGTATTCTGTACTACTTTCTCTATCTTTTCCCACAATCTTTCACTACTGCCTCAGCCTTTTTATTTAATTCGGAAAGATTAATGCTGACTACTTTAATTTCCTTTTTAATTTCTTTCTTCAGTTCATCCATTAAGCTAGCCATGTCAGTTTTAATACTCTCAGTTTTATTTTCCTCCCTACTAATGTCTTTGTTATGCTACTAATGTCTTATTTTGTACTCATACTACTCAATTTGCCTTAACATCACTTCCAATTTTCCATCTGCCATAAATGTTTGCATTTGCTGACTTTCTCTACTAGATTCTTCCTCCTTAGGCTTAATGACTTCACTTGCTTCAGTTCTGTTTTCGTAAATTTTGCTCACATCATGATCCAATGTAGATGAAACCTTTATCTCAACTACAATAGGACTTTTGTCTCCATAATTCAAAGTTACACTCATGTCTGATTTATAACCACAATCGTCTACTGAATCAGTCCCCATTAAGTCTTTCTGTTTATTTAAAAAATTAACCTCAACAGTTTTGTTATCAATCACTCTACACCCCTGTTGTCCATTCTCCCCATCACACTCTCTTGTTCATTAATGTCACTCTTAATATAAAACGGTTTTTGCTATAAATTACCTTATTTTTATTCACTCATCTCCAGCTGTTGCTGTGGTTGTCATCTTGATTTGTCGTCTGCACAGCTGATGCAAGTTGTAATTTTCTCAGTGAGGCATGTTGTTTATCCTGGTCGGCTGCGTCCACCTGCATGTTGACTGGCTGCTCCTGCACTCAGTGGCTGGTTCCATAGAACCCACTTGCTGATTGGCTGTTGCACTTCCCTGTTTGATGGCTGCTACATCAATTTTGATATTTCAAAATAATTATATTTCATACTGCCATAGTATTGTCTGTTCACTGTCCTTGACAAAATTCCGATGGCATATGAATCACACACTCACTTCATTAAAATGACTGTAGTGTAAACCATTCCTGAGTTCACTGTGTCCAAACCCAACAGTCATCACCTGAAAGGGCACTATATGTACTGTTCACCTGCTTTATTTCTTCATTGATAGTCCTCAGTGTTGACATATTGCATTGTTATAATGGCTGAAAAATGGGGGGGGGGGGGGGGGGGGGGTGGAAGTTCAACACTGACTACCCTGGGCAACATCAGAAGATGCTACAAAGTGTGCTGACAGCAGATCCTTTTACAGCCAGTTTCCATTCAAATACAAATGACAAAGCTATTGCAGCTGCTATTTTTTGGAAATGCTGACTGGACATGGAAATGAATGTACTGTAAATGATGTAGCCAACAGTTGCTTAGTTGCATTTCACAGATCTCTACTTTCACTGTTCACAATCTCCCAGTATTACACAGTTATATGGCCAGTTTACAATTGGTTAACTTTTGATAAGCCTCATTAATAGTTTGCAGGCAAACATCAGTATACAGCTACAATAGTTTGCTGTTGAATATCTATGAGCAGTAAATACCTAACCATGCAGTTCACAGTTCTTGCAGAATAATAAGGTACATGTGACACTATTTCTCAAATAAATTGAACAGACACTGTCATTGTTTCAACGCATGACCTATTAGTGTTACACTAATTCCACTTAAAACAGTACAGAATTTCCATCTGAATATTGGCCTTGGACTGACTGTCTTGGGACCAAAAGTCATTTCTTTATATATCCTCACAATAATAGGTACTGAAACTATACATTGTTTAATGTTTAATTTACAAAAATTACAATTGAAACATAACTCATTCAGTTAACTGAATACATCGAAAAATTCCTTCTTTTTAACAGTTCCTTCTACTACAAAGGTTAGGCCAAATTATTTGTTTAAATAATGAAATTAACAGATATAGTTATACAAACAATACTTTTGACAAACCTGATAATCACTTTGGAATTAATTAAGGTCCTAGTAGTTCTTCTTCCTAATGTTTATAATTATTACAGAATTTATATTTGTTTGAAAGTCAACAATAGAATCTAAGTCTGAAACTATTGCTGATTTCATCCTATAACAAAAGATAGTAACTAGGTGTAGTCAAAATGAATTAAGAAATTAATTACATACAAAAACTAAGCACAAAATTAGAACTGGTGCTATATTTCTTAATACTGAGCCCCAACTGTTCTCTTTTATGGAAATGCAGATTATACTCAACTATGTCAATGATAATTAGTCAAAAATGAAAAAAAAATGAATTTAAGGAGGCAGAAGGCAAAACAAGAGAGGAAGTAAAGAGATCCCATCTTCTTTGTCGCACAGGGAATAAGGGTTGCAGGATATTATTGTACACAGGGACACATGTGTCAGTAATCAGTAGTGATCTTGTAAAATGTATGCAATGAGACCCACTACGGTACAAACTGTGTGGAGTGGGGGATAAAGGTGTCACACCATTAGGGACAGTGGGCATAGACTTTTGCCTGGATAAGTTTCAGTGTAAATGGGGAGATTGTGCCACACATGAGTGAGGGCTACAACATGAGTTCAGGATTAAGTTTCATATGCCAGCGTTGTGCCATAATCAATCTTCAGCAGCATAGAGTGGAATGTGACAGAAAAACGTTTCAGTTAGGTGAAGCAATTGCCAGTGTAGTAATGTCAGGAGGGAAGTCTGTCATAAAAGATGAACCGATTAAACCATAAACAGCCACACTAAGGCTTGATTCGCTTGATTGTGTACCTAAGTGTTCAGAGAAAACACTTTGGGTCAGTGTCGAGTTTAGCTTGCTGGTAGCAATTGTGTGAGTGGTGGAACCATTAGAAGAAAATGAAATATTAGATCAGGTGGGTTGCTTAGTTAAAAGAGGGATTCTATACATAAAAGAAATAAAGGGTGAAAGAAGGCACTTGTTTCTATAGATAATTTTGGTAGAGCGGGGTTGTTAATCACCAATATGAATGAGCTGGAGGAAGAAGAATGCGACATAAAGACAGACAATTGCCTGTCGCCACTGAAACTACATTATGAGAAAAAGTGAAGCATCTGGAGGGATGGAACAGAGAACAAATGGAAAATTTCTTTTGGAATTTTTACTTTTTTCCAAAAGTTCCATTGCCAGCTACGTATATTACACAGCATCACATACCAGTGAGAAATGGATCACCAGTATACTGACAATCACAGAGAATACATACTTCGAGCCAGTTTTGGAGGAATTTATCAATAAACAGCTGAAAGATGGAATAACTGAAGAAGGTAATAGTCCATGGGGCAGGGGGGGGTGGGGGTGGTGGGTGGGGGGGGGGGGGGTGGGGGGGGGGTGGGGGGCAGGAATAGTTGTCTTGCTAAAAAAAAAGAGTCAATGGGTGGAACATGAAAGTATAGGTTTTGTTATGATTACAGACACCTAAATGTGAAAATCATAACAGACTCCTACCCCTTGCCAAACATCTCAGAACCTTGGATTATTTATGGCAACGCAAATATTTTCCTACAATGGATTTGCAGATTAGTTATAACCAGACAGAGGTTGCACCACAGGATCAACACAAAATAGCATTTTCAGCACCCTGGAGACACTACTGTTTAAGAAGAATGGCAGTCGGATTAAAAAATGCACCTGCAGCATTTCAGAGACAGTTGGATGGAGTACTTAGAGATTTTAAACCATGGCAATACTTAGTGTATCTTGATGATATAATCATCTACAGGAGTGGTAGGGAACAGTATATGCATTGATTAATGGCAGTCTTCCTAAGGTTAACAGCAGTGAAATTAACATTGAATACAGAAAGGTGTAATTTTGTGATGGAAGATGTAGCATACCTAGGTAATATCATAAGTAAAGGTGGGGTTAAGACAGACCCAAGATTAATTAGAGCTGTATATGAGTTTCCTGTACCACAATATGCAAAGGAGTTGCAATTGTTCGTGGGACTAGCAAACTATTACAGCTGATTCATAAAAGGTTTTGCAGATTTTGCCAGACTTTGACACAATTTTTAAAAAAGAGTACTAAATTTGTGTGGTCTTTTAGTACCAGCATGCTTTTGAGGAGTTAAAAAAAGCTCTAGCATCAAGTCCAATATTGGTATTTCTGGGTATTAATAGAGAACTTGTTCCACCATGTAATGGATCAAATCATGCACTTGGCTGTGTGTTGTAACAAGAGGTAGAAGGCATAGAACATATGGTAGCTTATGCTTCAAGGCAACTAAATTCTGCAGAAAGAAATTACTCCATAATGGAGAAAGAGATGTTAGACCTTATTTATCAAATTGCATATTTCAAATGTTATCTGTACCATAAAAAGTTTAGAGTAATAACAGATCATTAAAATGCATTAAAATGGTTGTTAGAGTTAAAGGATCCTTCCAATAGGTCGACTAAGTGAATTTGATTTTGAAGCTTCACAAAAACCTGGGAAGAAGCACAGAAATGCAGATTCCTTAAGTAGATAGGTAGCAGTATTACATATTGGGGGTAATGAGCACAAGGAATGGTAAGTTGCACAAAGAGAGGATGATTAATGTAAGCAGTCTTTCAAGCAGTCACAGTTCTGTATGCAGGATGGGTTGCTGTGCAGAGAAATAAACTTGAGACGACAGGTAGTGGTACCAGCAAAGCCAAGGAATAGAATGCTACAAGAAGTCACAGAGGTTGCAGATCTACCAACAGAAGTGTAGTGGAAAGGTACTCGTGGAGGAATAGGCAGACAGGCATAAACCAGTATGTGTGAGAATGCATACAGTGTGCACACAAAGTGGATTTGTATCAAACTAGACTACCATTGCAGAGGTGACCTAAAGCATGAGCACCATTCAGATTTATGGGAATTGATGTTTTAGGTCCATTCAATAAAACACCTGAAGGGAATAAGTAGTCATAGAACATTTTTCATAATATGTAGAAATGGTCGCAGTGCTAGCCCAGCATACAGCAACAGAGGCACAAGTGCTTGTGAATAATTGGATATTGAAGTTTGGAGTGCCTGAAACAATAACAACAGACCAAGGAATGAACTTAATTCAGATCTATTCAGGGAACTGTGTAAATTATTGAATGTGAAGAAGTTAGGGACGAGTCCTCTCCATCCAGAAGCCAGTAGAAGAACTGGAAGAGTACATAGGACAATCAGGAAGATGCTAGACATTGACTCACATCACACAAACTGGAGTGTCTGTTTATTTGAAGCATGTTGTCTTCACCTACAATTCACAGCAACATACAAATACAGTATCATCACAATATGAAATAATATATGGTCATAAAATGCCATGAACATTCAACATATTGAAAGCAAAGAGAGGGAAGACTGGATAGTCTGCTAAGGAATTTTCCAGAGTGATTAGGGAAATTTGGAATAGAGTACAGAGGGCAAATACACAAGCACTGGAGAAACAGCAAGAAGCAGTGGGCCATACGGCAAGAATGCCACTGTATAAGGTTGGTGAGTTAGTGATACTATGAACTTTGTGCAAGCCGAAAGGAAAGACAAAGAGCTTTTTCAAACTGCCAGGGGCCATAACAAGTGGTAAACGTCATGACTCAATTGCTGATGAGAATGATAGTTGTGCATGTAGGTGGTTGAAACCATTTCAAGAGAATCCAGAAGTTTTTCCAGGTATAGGAGATGCAGACCAGAAAGGAAGAGTGAGGAGAAAGGTATTAGAAGGCAAACAAGAGGCTGGGAATGAAATGGTGGTGAGGAACCAATATGCATTAAGGCCTAGGAAGTAGTAATATAATTCTTATAGTTTTGGTATAGATTTAGTATAATTAGTATAAGAGCTGTGGAGCTGCAATGAATTTGAGGAGGAGGAAAGTAATAGGTATTTCTGCCCATAGGTAAGGTTTAGAGAAGGAAGTGCTGAGGTATGTGAGAGATTATATGGACCATACAAAAAATTAGGGAGTGAAATGACCCATGTGCTGGGGGTTATCCCACATACACAAAGGAAGAGGGGTTGGATCAACACTGCAGGTCAGCTTATGAAAACAATATTTGGCTGATGAGGAAGACATTCAAAGGCTGAATTACCCTGTGGGAGAGGTTAAGCAGCGGGCAAAAGGGAACAAAGCCATGACAGATTGGCACATTATGCAGATTGCAAGTTTAGAGGGAGATGTATTGAATAATGCACAACTACTATGACAACTGACTGGAGAAATAATGTGGTACACCAGAGCTGCAGAAGAGGCAGTAAATCAGAATACCAGGGAACTACAGATTGAAGTAGAAATCTTAGATAGGGAAGTAGTAATGACAAAATGGTTGCGGTCCATAGAAGATAGTGTTTGGGAAGCAAGACAGAAAGTAACAGAACTACAGGAGGCTATGCAGCAGGCTGAAAGAGGTCACCTAGGAGTAAACTTGTTCTCACTAGAGCAGTATTTAGAGGGTCTAAGGGAAATACAGAAGGAACCACCATCAGAATTGAGGTTGGTTTTAGAAACCAAGCACAAAAGCTTGCCTTTTTATTTCGAGGTGGCCACCGTATCAGCAAGATGGAGTGAAAGTTTACGTTTCCATTTCTATACCAGTAGCAGGGAAACAAGCACATTACGAGTGCTACATAGTTCATGCATATCCTGTCAAGCGGGGGAGTAGAAATGGAGAAAGCAAAGTTACAAACATGCTACCAAGAGGAAATCACAGTCTGTACGAATATGATACAGGGACAAAAGGAGGTAAGAGAATCCAACAAAGAAGTGATAAAGCCAGCAGGTCAAAGCACATTGGTTGTACTCTACTTTTGCTGAGATGGTAGTAGTGGCTAGTTGTTTCAAGCACCTTACATCAGCAAAGAGGCTAGAATTAAACAGGAATGGTTTGTTATTAAATCGATGTCATAATGGGGCCTACTTTCCATCTGCCTTCTGTGATTTCAGGGATAACTCACCTGAATATTTTGCAGCCTAATTTGTATTGGCCAGAGGAGCCCATGGAAGTGCTACCAGCTGCAAATCCAACTAGCTTAAACCAAACTCTAGTGCAGGAATTAATGCAGTCTATAAACATACTTCTGAATCAGTGGGAGGAACAAGTCTCCCTGGAAACCTTATTTCAGCATGTAAATTTATATCAGGAAAATCAGTACTGGAAAGAGACAACATTGACTACTGTCATACGAACCACCACAGTACCACTTGTGTTGAATGTAGGCCTTGTTTTGGTATGCCAAAGATGAAGCACAAGACAGAGCTCAGACCCAGCCATCATTCAGATTCCTGTGGATTGGATATCACAAACATAAAAGCAGCAGAAGGAAGATGAATGCACACGGGGGTGGTATTAAGAATAATTGATTCATTTTAGATTGTGAGCTGGGTATACAGAGTTGGAAGTGACTGTGCAAGAACCATGGTAATGAAATAAGTTCCATGGTGTTTGAGTTAATGAGCAGGGCAATGTGCCCTGTGGTAATGTGTAAGATTAAGTGATAGGTTTAAGGGAACAAATTGTTAAAATAATTAGTTAAGGGAGCCAATTGTTAGGATAATTCTTAAGATATGAAACAAGGCCATGAGGCTGGTCACAAGGGAACCTAGTGTAAAGTATAATCTAGTTTGGTCAACTGAGAGACCAGATCTTTATAAAAAGGAGGCCAATGTAGCATGCTGACTGCATTCAGTCAAAACACATGCCAGAGCAGAAGTGAGTTCCAACAGACCCAGCCACAGGCTGACTTGAATGTTGTATGTTGCAAAGCAGAGCTAGCTGTGTGCAATATGGCAACAGTCAACACTGTAATAAGCTAGTGGAAGGATGGAAGCCTTTCCTCACTTGCCACCACAGTCTTCTTCAGAGTATATACCTTAAGCCCTAAATGAACATAGTCTGGAGCATATAAGTAATCAGTCATTCATGTACTAAATCATTCTCATCTCAGTATCACAGCCTGCACCATGAGCCTGAGATACCTGGTGCAACCTCCCTGTGAGTTAACGAGCATTGCACTCTCATTTAAATATATGGCCAAAGGAGTCAGCCTACAAGAATTATGAAACAAACCCTGTTGCCCAGGACCACATGCCACAAAGGGCGCAAGTTCACCACGAGATGGGGAAACTCACAGGCATCTATTGTCTATTGAGGCCTAAGTGCTGTAGTGTACAAGTGAGACAGACAAGAACCTACTCCACAGGGAAACCCAGTAGAAGCCGTTTGTGGCCAAGAAGACATAGCAATGTTACATATGGAAGACCTAAGATAGGCCATAAAAAGAAACATTTATAAAAACTATTTTATTTATTTATTGACTTATTTATAAAAACTATTTAATTCTGTAGTAATACTGGGAATCAAGCCACAGTAATTTTAATCTGCCATCCTCCTGCCATTTTCATGGCGATCCCAATAAAACTTGAATATTGATTTTATCTATAATAGTTTAGGATTTACTATTAAAGTGAAATTCACAAGTTTTCTAACAGAGACCTGAATGTTAAAATCTGAACACTTTAGTTGATGTTAAAGATTGACATTTCATATAGAAACACATCATTAAAATGACGAATGTTGTATACATCAACTCTGTAACTTTGTTTGTTTAAATTATCAGTATTTTCAGTTAAGCATCAGATCATCATTTCCTCCACACAAAATACATTGAACGATGATGGCATGACACCCTGTTGAATCTTAGGTAATAGAATATTTATTGTAAGGTTTAGTGCATAATAGTTACTTTTGTTCGTTATTTATTTGTCAGAAAGCACATTGGTACAACTCTACTGTCCGTGACATTCAAAGCTAAGAAGGAAATTGTATTGGTTTTATGTAAAAGAATTTAATGTTTATTATGAAATGGACATTATTGTTACTTTATTTAGAATGTGAAAGTAGTCATGCTTTGATTATTTAAACATGTTGAAATGTAAAATAATGTAGAATAAGCTGTAGCGAATCAGATGCATGGTTTCAGGAAAGGGAACTGCCCTAGTCAATTGAGTGAGCATGTGAGAAATGCAGCCAGGGATGGACAGAGGACAGTGGTGGTGTAGATGTGAAAGTGGACAGTTCAGTTGGAGACACCAAAGTGTACAGTTTGGATGGAGATGCAAAAGTGGACAGTCAGTCTTTAGGTATCTAGGAAATGAAATGACTTAGAAAATTTCGCATTGTGTGGTATCGCTGAACTTAAGTCTCTGAGCGGTGAGCAGTTGTGCGCCTGGTGTGAGCTCTAACTTTTCACATAGTTAACGAGGTGGAGTATCAAACTTGTAATTCATGATGAGATTGTGAATGATCAAACTGTGTCAAATGGTTATTCACTCGAGTGTGACAGTAACTCTAAATACAACCACTTTTGCTATTATTTTGCTTTCTGGATAAACATTATTCTAACCAAATTGCAACTGTGTGGCCTACATCATTTATGGGCTGTTAATTTAGTTCCTGATATTATTATTACTGTTGTTATATGTTATGTTAACTTTCTATTTTGCAAACTTGCTATTAGCCAGACAATTTAACCAAAGGGTCACAGGTTTCGAATTTAGGGCATGTAATGCAACACGTGCAGTTCAACCCTAGATGACTTTGGGCCAAGAAATTTTGATGAAAAGGAACTGCACGTGAGCCCGAACATCTTTGGGATGTTAGCTCACATCCCGAAATGCAGTACAGAGTCTGCCGTTTGACCATGAGACCAGGCAGCCTCCCTGAATAACGTAGGAGCTGCCCCACTCACTGGAGGAAGTTTAAGGTCACTGTCAGCTGCGCCACCATGCTGTCAGCATGGTTGCAGCAGGAGATGTCACTGACAGCAGCATTCAAGTGATGCCTTGCCTAGCACCACTCTTTGCACTGTAAGCAATGGCTGAGGACCGGATTAAAGAAATTAATTGAACATATCTGCTGTCATTCTGACATCTCATTTCACTCTTAATGGGTGACAATCAAAGCATCATTCAACAAATGAGAAGAAGATTTCCACATTAGATGAGAAATTTAATTCTTTTCTAAAAATATTCGTGAAACACTATGAATCCAGTTTCCTTTTACTATTGGACTGTAATATTTCCTTCAATTAAAATTTCTGTGCTGACAGACTGTGGTCAATGTACAGAATTATTAACTAATGTTTCATCTTTATCAGTCAGAAACTTCTTCAGAAAGACTGGTGGCTGCAAATCTTACTTTTACAATATTTTTATAGATTGATCACAGACTCCTGCCAGAAAGTTTTAACTGAAGTAAGCAATGGTCTACAGCTTTACTGACCTGGAGTTCCACCTCTGACCCATTCAGATAGATGTCTGTATGCTGCACACTGCTGAAATTCTTTATATGATCATTGGAATAACCAAGCTTATCACCAACCATGAAGGCACAACAAAAGTGTTCTGTTCTTTCGTGGAAATTTACTAGAGATATCAAAACACTCTTGTATAAGAGGCAGTTAAATTAAAATGAGGCAGATGGAAAATGTAAGTAAACAGTTTATTATTTCAAAAGTAATTGACATAACTGTTAATAAATTTATCCCACTATGAGGCAAGATGGTTAGAGCCTTTATGAAGAAATTTTGCTGTTCACTGTGGAATCATGATTGTTTCCAGGCATGCACCTTTCATTCTGAACCAGATCAATGGCCATGAATGCCTTTCTACAAGGCTCAAAAAATATGAAAATCACATGGGAAGAGAGTGGGACTGTATGAAAGATGTATAAGGGCTTACCAGTGAACTTCTGTGGCCTAATAAACAACCTTAGCAATATGTGGACAGGTATGATCCAGCAACAGAATGATGCTGTCCATCAACATTCCTGAAAGGTTGGACTTGACAGTGCACTCCAGTTTTTACAAAGGTTCCACATACTACTGTGTTCCAGAAAGTAAAAGAGCAGAGGGCACTGTCAGTCAAAGGAAAAGGTCAATATGCCATTCCCAGAGCTGATGTGCATATGTTTGGATTTTTGTGGTGGAGGTGAATCTATGTGCTTCCATTACTGGTTCTGATGCTTCATATCTGTTTCAAAATGATGACATCATATTTCAACTTCTGTGGCAATATGGAACAGGAAATGACATTCTTCATCATAATACTGTTCCAGGTGCTGCAGTGATGTCGACATTCTGTCCAACTTCTGCTCCCCTGTCAGGCTGTAGGGAGCACAATGTGCACAGATTTTCTGGAGCTTCAGATACAGTGTCATGATGATGTAAGGGGTTCTGTGACTGATACCAAGCATGAACTGAATGTCTTGCACTATCCAATCAGTTGTTTCTGGTGGCAGCATCCACCACAGCAATGACAGAAGCAATGATATGATGTGCTTGTCGTGGTTGATTGCTGTCTTTCAATGACATCCAACCTTTTTTAAATCATTTATTCCTCAGTTATACATGTGTGCACATGACATAATGTGTGTGCCATATACAGTAGACACTTGGGAATTAATTTCAGTTCCTGAGACTTGTTCCAAACTGAAAAACTGTACTACATCTTGCTGTTCCGCTTTCCAGCTTCCACAGTAAATTCGAACACACATACAATTTTCTAAGCTCACATCAAGCACATTTAATGGACAAATGGAACAATGGTGAATGTTCAGCTTCTTATTCCCAATAAATGGCAATTCTGTACACACACCTACCAGCATTAGCAACATCTGCAGTATGCTTGTTATATAGTTTGTCTGGTTTTCATTTGACTGCTGCCCCTTATACATTATATTACGATATATCATCCTAATGTTTACTGCTTTAAAATTCATTAACTGAATACAGACACATTTCATTTAAAAGTTTATTTAGTTTGATATGAACTGTTTTTATGGCTAATTTCACGGGCTCTAGCAGCTAATTATAGCACATCAGCCCATTTATTAAAAACAGTTTTAAATGTAAGAATATTGACATTAATAAATTTTGCTTAGAGCAGCACTTAGAAGCATGTGCAACAGAGACAGAATTTCATAATAGGTCCTTTATAATAGTAGCCATATACGGAACACCTTCAGGAAATTTCAACCTGTTTATAAACGGTCTTGAAGATTTATTATCTCATCTATTTTTTATTTTTTTTTAATTTTAATATGGATGTCCTGAAAAACACTGTCAGTGAACAGTTACTGAAATCAGTTACATTGTCATTCAATTTAATTTCTCCTGTAAATTTCCTAACTGGGGTATACAAATGTTCTAAGACTGGGATTGATAATATATTTACAGCCACATTACAAAAGCAGTAGTAAATGGGCTATCTGACCATGACATGCAACACTTAAAATTAAATTTTGGAAATTGTCAGGGTGAAACATCTACCAGAACTGAGTACAGAAGGCCAATAAAACAGTAAAAAACTGAGAAATTTTGGAGATTACTCAAAGAAATTAATTGGATGGATGTTTACAGCATCCAAGACACAAATGGAAATAGAAAACATTCATTAATAAAGTTAGCACCTTATTTGAAAATTGTTTTCCCCTGAAGGTAACTCAAATTAAGCAGAAGTCTAATAAGAAACCATGGATCACACAAGGGATAAAGATATCACGTGAGACAAAAAGGAAACTCTATCTGATATGTAGGGACACCTTTGATACTAGCATTATAGCTCATTACAAAAATTACTGCAAAATATTGAAGAAGGTTCTATAAAGGCACATTTGCATGCCGTGCGTGAGTTTCCTCGGAAACGCGAAATCTTAATTAAATAATTAATCTATGACTAATAAATAAAGCCTATGGCACAGAACTGCAGCACTATGTCGCTGATAAAACAAAATACAATTAGGACACTCTTATGTTTGATTAAGAAGGGAGAGGTCTTGCAGAACAACTGGTGCGGGAAGCACGTATATTTTATTAACTGGCACACCGCCATATTTGAAGTTATATAAGAATGCTGCAAGTTGCAATCTTACTAGGCACTCAATTCTGTAAAGAACTTATATATTTGAAAGTAAGTAGAATTATTTAACTGTAGGCATATTCGTTGAATATATCTGATTTAACTAACTGTGTAAACTTTTTTATGTTTAGTAGACAGTCACCTCTGTATGACGTATCGACATGGCTGGCAAATTATTCTAATATTGAGATTTAGATTTGAGTCTGCACCTACCGCAGCAGTCTTTGGAAACGATTTTAATACAAAGTTCGATTATTTGAATCACATTTCACGGTCAACTACGAATAACATTGCATTTACGAAAAAGCCATTGTCAAGCGTCTGATACCAAATAATTAAACGTCCACATTCCAGATAAGCAAATATTAATTACAACCAATCACTATCATACATATACAAGAATTAATATTTTATTTATTTTATAGTTCTCCAGAAATCCAAGCACCTGCATTATGAGTAGAAGATAATACATCCAGCAATAAAATGAAAACAATATGGGATATAGTTAATTCAGAGACATGTAGGACCCGAAATGAGGAGGAACAAATAGCTCAAAAAATAAATGAAACCCTGGTAACAAACACATGTTGTGTTGCAAACCATTTAAAGAAGTATATTGTCTCTGTTACTGATAGCATGGGGTTGTCAGGTTCAGTAAATAATGCAATGGAATATCTGAGACCAGTGCACACAAGCATTCTCAGTAAAATGGAATTGACACTTACCTCACCCAAAGAAACAGAATCGATCATAAAGTCCTTCAAATCAAAGCATTCTAGTGGTTATGATAACATATCAACAAAGTTAATAAAAGAGTGTTCATGTGAGCTTAGTCATATCTTAAGTTATTTGTGTAATCAATCACTTGTCACAGGAACATTCCCGGAATGGCTTGAATATGCTGTAGTTATACCTCTCCATAAGAAAGGGGACAAAGAAATGCCATAAAATTACTGACTGATCTCACTTTTTTCCAGATTTTCAAAAATCTTTGAAAAGCTTATGTTCAAGTGTCTACTTAAGCACCTCAGTGAAAATAACATACTGTCAAAGTCACAGTTTGGGTTTCTTAAGGGTTATGATATTGAGAAAGCTATTTACACTTACAGCGAAAATGTCCTTAATTCATTGGGCGACAAATTAGAGGCAACTGGCATATTCTGTGACCTGTCAAATGCATTTGACATTTGACTTTTAAGTAAATTAAAATATTATGGCGTCACTGGTAGTGTTGAAAAGTGGTTTCAGTCATATCTTACTAATAGAAAACAAAGGGTGTCATTGTATAACACTTCAGCAGTAGGCAATCAGACATCATTTGACTGGGAAGAAATTACATGTGGTGTTCCCCAAGGTTCCATACTAGGTCCACTACTGTTTCTTGTGTGTATTAATGACCTGTCATTTGTTGGTTGGTTGGTTGTTTGGGGGAAGAGACCAAACAGTGAGGTTATCGGTCTAATAGGGTTAGGGAAGGGTGGGGAAGGAAGTCGGCCGTGGCCTTTCAAAGGAACCATCCCGGCATTTGCCTGGAGCGATTTAGGGAAATCACGGAAAACCTAAATCAGGATGGCCAGACGCGGAATTGAACCGTCGTCCTTCCGAATGTGAGTCCAATGTGCTAACCACTGCGCCATCTCGCTCGGCGTGTCATTTGTTACATTACCAGATGTCAAGTTTGTCTTATTTGCAGATGATATAAACATTGCAATAAATAGTAAATCAAGTATAAATTTAGAAAGGGCAGCTGATCAAATTTTTACTGAGATTAATAAGTGGTTCATAGTCAATTCACTGTCATTAAACTTTGAAAACACCCACTATATTCGGTTCAGAACTTTCAAGAGATTTCCTTTTGGTGTGTGTATAAAATATGATGACATGGAAATGGGGGAAGTTGACAGTGTAAAATTCTTTGGATTACAACTTGATATTAAATTCAGTTAGGAGCAACATACTAATGAACTGCTAAAGCACCTAGACAAGTCTGTGTTTGCAATGTGAATGATGTCATACATAGGAGATGTAAATATATATATAAAAAAAACTGGCATATTTTGCTTATTTTCACTCCATTATGTCACATGGTATCATATTTTGGGGTAACTCCACAAACAGAGAAAAACGTTTTAGGGTACAGAAGCATATAATAAGAGTAATGAGTAGTGTAAATCCAAGAACATCAAGTCAAAACCTACTCAAAAAATTGGGCATATTAACCACAGTTTCTCAGTATATTTATTCCTTAATGAAGTTTGTTGTAAATAATACATTTCTTTTTCCAACTAGCTGCTTAGTACAGAGTATCAATACTAGGAATAAGAACAATATACATAAAGATTTATGAACACTTACTCTTGTCCAGAAAGGAATCCAGTATTCATCAACACATATTTTCAATAAGTTACCAGCAACCATTAAGAGTTTAGTTTCAGACAAGGCACAATTTAAACATAATTTAAAAGAATTTTTGGTGGCCAGCTCCTTCTATTCCATCCATGAGTATCTCAACAAGTGCAGTAAACCATTTTAATGAAAATTTATTATACTTTAATTTTTTTACAGTACTTGGTTGTAACAACCAAGTAACTACCTACTGTGCAAATGATGGATGTATGGAAAGCAAATGTAAGTCTTAAGTCTATAAATAGTGGAAGTTTAATTTTAAGTCTTGTACATAATCTGACTGTTCTTAACTGAGGATCACTGAAATGAATAATTTACTTTAATTTTTGACAAGACTTGATTGTAATAACCAAGAAACTAGCAAATGTCTGAATGATGGATTTAATGAAAGCAGATGTAAGTATTAAACCTCTAAATATTAGAAGTTTAAATTTAATTCATGTACATAATTTTACTGTTTATTGACTGAGGATCATTAAAATTAATGAAACTCAAGTTTTTATAATTACATTGTTGTAAGGTGTTTATGTGCAATGTTACACACCCAGGAGGATTCCCTCTTTTATG
This sequence comes from Schistocerca americana, assembly GCF_021461395.2. Classification (NCBI taxonomy): domain Eukaryota; kingdom Metazoa; phylum Arthropoda; class Insecta; order Orthoptera; family Acrididae; genus Schistocerca; species Schistocerca americana. Next base: position 647,530,658 of record NC_060120.1, on the reverse strand, counting down.
GGTCTATGGAATGAATAATTTATCTAATCTAATTAATGTATGGGCTTTGTCTCTCATTTTTAATTTCGTTCTTTGTCTGTCTGAAGAAGTTACATTGGCATGGTGTTGTGGTCATGTATATCACTACAATTACTACTTCAGTTTTTTGAGAGACAAAGAAAGGAATTTATCTCTAGAGGCACTAAGATAGGGACAGACATCTCATATGCTCAGTTTTCAGGGTGAGGGTAGGCACCATTTTGGACAGCTGACTGAGAGGATACATAGTGTTATGGAATTTAGCACACAGAATTAATATTGTTTATCCACTGAAGGAGTGAATCCAGACAGACACCTAGGAATTTACAGCTGCTTGCTTTTGCCACCATTATCCAGCATATATCATTTACACATGAGTGCTGTGAGCTTCCAGTTGCAAATATTTGCCTCTGGGCAATATATACACTGACATTTAGTCCTTATGCATGGGGAAATGAAGTTAATTCTAATACCCCATTAGTTGCTGAAAATTCCACTTCTTTACTGAGGTGTCTTCAGCTACTTTACAATGTGCAAGTCAGTGACACGTAAAATATCATTAATATATGCAAGAACAAGAAATGTGACAATAAATGAGGACTGAGAGACTCCTTATACCACTGATTTGCTTGTGGATTTGAAAGCTAAAACCTTATTATCAATTTGGTATTTAATTCTGGTTTGTAGCTGTAGGTGTAGGAAGCATGCAGCAGACCTCAGCAGCTAAGGAGCCTAAGTCAATTGCAAATTCTAATAGAGAGAAGAATATTCTGATGCTAGGTACTTCTCATGGCAGAGGTGTAAGTCAGCAGTTACAGTAAGTTTATAACATTTCAAATACAGGTTTTACTTTGATACTAACATAAATACTGGATCTTTATACACTCCTGGAAATGGAAAAAAGAACACATTGACACCGGTGTGTCAGACCCACCATACTTGCTCCGGACACTGCGAGAGGGCTGTACAAGCAATGATCACACGCACGGCACAGCGGACACACCAGGAACCGCGGTGTTGGCCGTCGAATGGCGCTAGCTGCGCAGCATTTGTGCACCGCCGCCGTCAGTGGCAGCCAGTTTGCCGTGGCATACGGAGCTCCATCGCAGTCTTTAACACTGGTAGCATGCCGCGACAGCGTGGACGTGAACCGTATGTGCAGTTGACGGACTTTGAGCGAGGGCGTATAGTGGGCATGCGGGAGGCCGGGTGGACGTACCGCCGAATTGCTCAACACGTGGGGCGTGAGGTCTCCACAGTACATCGATGTTGTCGCCAGTGGTCGGCGGAAGGTGCACGTGCCCGTCGACCTGGGACCGGACCGCAGCGACGCACGGATGCACGCCAAGACCGTAGGATCCTACACAGTGCCGTAGGGGACCGCACCGCCACTTCCCAGCAAATTAGGGACACTGTTGCTCCTGGGGTATCGGCGAGGACCATTCGCAACCGTCTCCATGAAGCTGGGCTACGGTCCCGCACACCGTTAGGCCGTCTTCCGCTCACGCCCCAACATCGTGCAGCCCGCCTCCAGTGGTGTCGCGACAGGCGTGAATGGAGGGACGAATGGAGACGTGTTGTCTTCAGCGATGAGAGTCGCTTCTGCCTTGGTGCCAATGATGGTCGTATGCGTGTTTGGCGCCGTGCAGGTGAGCGCCACAATCAGGACTGCATACGACCGAGGCACACAGGGCCAACACCCGGCATCATGGTGTGGGGAGCGATCTCCTACACTGGCCTTACACCACTGGTGATCGTCGAGGGGACACTGAATAGTGCACGGTACATCCAAACCGTCATCGAACCCATCGTTCTACCATTCCTAGACCGGCGAGGGAACTTGCTGTTCCAACAGGACAATGCACGTCCGCATGTATCCCGTGCCACCCAACGTGCTCTAGAAGGTGTAAGTCAACTACCCTGGCCAGCAAGATCTCCGGATCTGTCCCCCATTGAGCATGTTTGGGACTGGATGAAGCGTCGTCTCACGCGGTCTGCACGTCCAGCACGAACGCTGGTCCAACTGAGGCACCAGGTGGAAATGGCATGGCAAGCCATTCCACAGGACTACATCCAGCATCTCTACGATCGTCTCCATGGGAGAATAGCAGCCTGCATTGCTGCGAAAGGTGGATATACACTGTACTAGTGCCGACATTGTGCATGCTCTGTTGCCTGTGTCTATGTGCCTGTGGTTCTGTCAGTGTGATCATGTGATGTATCTGACCCCAGGAATGTGTCAATAAAGTTTCCCCTTCCTGGGACAATGAATTCACGGTGTTCTTATTTCAATTTCCAGGAGTGTATATCTAGCCGTTATTGCAATCAGATTTCTGTGTACAAATCTTGTAAACACAAGTTTTAACATTTACTACACATATTTTCAAAGAGAAACTACATTTCATCATACTTTCACTATATTCCATTATTATTTAGTTCTAGGTACTCTATGTCAACTGGAAAAAGGTGGGAATTTAAGGAGATGGGACCTGGATAAACTGAAAGAACCAGAGGTTGTACAGAGTTTCAGGGAGAGCATAAGGGAACAATTGAAAGGAATGGGGGAAAGAAATACAGTAGAAGAAGAATGGGTAGCTCTGAGGGATGAAGTAGTGAAGGCAGCAGACGATCAAGTAGGTAAAAAGAAGAGGGTTAGTAGAAATCCTTGGGTAACAGAAGAAATATTGAATTTAATTGATGAAAGGAGAAAATATAAAAATGCAGTAAATGAAGCAGGCAAAAAGGAATACAAACGTCTCAAAAATGATATCGACAGGAAGTGCAAAATGGCTAAGCAGGGATGGCTAGAGGACAAATGTAAGGATGTAGAGGCTTATCTCACTAAGGGTAAGATAGATACTACCTACAGGAAAATTAAAGAGACCTTTGGAGATAAGAGAACCACATGTATGAACATCAAGAGCTCAGATGGAAACCCAGTTCTAAGCAAAGAAGGGAAAGCAGAAAGGTGGAAGGAGTATATAGAGGGTCTATACAAGGGCGATGCACTTGAGGACAATATTATGGAAATGGAAGAGGATGTAGATGAAGATGAAATGGGAGATACGATACTGCGTGAAGAGTTTGACAGAGCACTGAAGGACCTGAGTCGAAACAAGGCCCCCGGAGTAGACAACATTCCATTGGAACTACTGATGGCCTTGGGAGAGCCAGTCCTGACAAAACTCTACCATCTGGTGAGCAAGATGTATGAAACAGGCAAACTACCCTCAGACTTCAAGAAGAATATAATAATTCCAATCCCAAAGAAAGCAGGTGTTGACAGATGTGAAAATTACCGAACAATCAGTTTAATAAGCCACAGCTACAAAGTACTAACACGAATTCTTTATAGACGAATGGAAAAACTAGTAGAAGCTGACCTCGGGAAAGATCAGTTTGGATTCCGTAGAAATACTGGAACACGTGAGGCAATACTGACCTTACGACTTATCTTAGAAGAAAGATTAAGGAAAGGCAAACCTACGTTTCTAGCATTTGTAGACTTAGAGAAAGCTTTTGACAATGTTGACTGGAATACTCTCTTTCAAATTCTAAAGGTGGCAGGGGTAAAATACAGGGAGCGAAAGGCTATTTACAACTTGTACAGAAACCAGATGGCAGTTATAAGAGTTGAGGGACATGAAAGGGAAGCAGTGGTTGGGAAGGGAGTAAGACAGGGTTGTAGCCTCTCCCCGATGTTATTCAATCTCTATATTGAGCAAGCAGTAAAGGAAACAAAAGAAAAATTTGGAGTAGGTATTAAAATCCATGGAGAAGAAATAAAAACTTTGAGGTTCGCCGATGACATTGTAATTCTGTCAGAGACAGCAAAGGACTTAGAAGAGCAGTTGAACGGAATGGATGGTGTCTTGAATGGAGGATATAAGATGAACATCAACAAAAGCAAAACGAGGATAATGGAATGTAGTCGAGTTAAGTCGGGTGATGCTGAGGGTATTAGATTAGGAAATGAGACACTTAAAGTAGTAAAGGAGTTTTGCTATTTTGGGAGCAAAATAACTGATGATGGACGAAGTAGAGAGGATATAAAATGTAGACTGCCAATGGCAAGGAAAGTGTTTCTGAAGAAGAGAAATTTGTTAACCTCGAGTATAGATTTAAGTGTCAGGAAGTTATTTCTGAAAGTATTTGTATGGAGTGTAGCCATGTATGGAAGTGAAACATGGACGGTAAATTGTTTGGACAAGAAGAGAATAGAAGCTTTTGAAATGTGCTACAGAAGAATGCTGAAGATTAGATGGGTAGATCACATAACTAATGAGGAAGTATTGAATAGGATTGGGGAGAAGAGAAGTTTGTGGCACAACTTGACCAGAAGAAGGGATCGGTTGGTAGGACATGTTCTGAGGCATCAAGGGATCACCAATTTAGTATTGGAGGGCAGCGTGGAGGGTAAAAATCATAGGGGGAGACCAAGAGATGAATATACTAAGCAGA